>NC_090646.1:445780602-446380602 GCF_040937935.1 Hyperolius riggenbachi | reverse complement strand
GGCCACGCTTTGTGAGACACAACAACCCAGGCCTTGCATGTGGACAAAAAGCGTGCGGATATAGCAGCAATGCTTTTTGCCGCCATGCAGTCATAAATGTAATACAGATGAGAGGTTCAATAAACAGGGCCCGGAAACGCAACACCATCCCAGATGTTCATTGGTCATGTTACTTGGTTGGGGTCCTGGAGTGTTGCGTAGTCATTTCCAATCCAGGATTGATTCATTTTAATTTGAGTCAGACGGTCTGCATTGTCTGTAGAGAGGCGGATACGCCGATCTGTGACGATGCCTCCGGCAGCACTGAAACAGCGTTCCGACATAACGCTGGCTGCCGGGCAAGCCAGCACCTCTATTGCGTACATTGCCAGTTCGTGCCAGGTGTCTAGCTTCGATACCCAATAGTTGAAGGGTGCAGATGGATGGTTCGACACAGCTACGCCATCTGACATGTAGTCCTTGACCATCTTCTCCAGGCGATCGGTGTTGGAGGTGGATCTGCACGCTTGCTGTTCAGTGGGCTGCGGCTGCATGGGTGTCAGAAAATTTTCCCACTCCAAGGACACTGCCGATACCATTCCCTTTTGGGTACTAGCTGCGGCTTGCGTTGTTTGCTGCCCTCCTGGTCGTCCTGGGTTTGCGGAAGTCAGTCTGTCTGCGTACAACTGGCTAGAGGAGGGGGAGGATGTCAATCTCCTCTCTAAAGTCTCCACAAGGGCCTGCTGGTATTCTTCCATTTTGACCTGTCTGACTCTTTCTTCAAGCAGTTTTGGAACATTGTGTTTGTACCGTGGATCCAGAAGGGTATAAACCCAGTAATTGGTGTTGTCCAGAATGCGCACAATGCGTGGGTCACGTTCAATGCAGTCTAGCATGAATTGAGCCATGTGTGCCAGAGTCCTACCAGAATCCTCATCATCCTCTTGTGAGCGTTGTGATAGTTGTTGTGATGCATCATAGTCGTCACCTTCCTCCTGGTCTGCTTCTGCTGACCATTCGCGTTGAATTGTGGAAGTCCAACGTGCACCGCTCTGGCCCTCGTCAGTGGTGGCATGAAATTCCTGCTCCAACTCCAGCTGTTCCTCCTCCTCTTCTTCGTCATAGCTGCTGGGGCCAGCGTTCCCTGAGGCGGATGGCCTGATGTTGGTACCATCACGCTGATCGTTTTCTCCTTCAGATTCCCCCAGTTGCATCATGACAGCTGTTTCCTTGATTTTTAACATCGACCTCTTCAGTAAACACAGCAGTGGTATGGTAATGCTGACTGAAGAGTTGTCACTGCTCACAAGCAACGTGGATTGCTCAAAATTTTGGAGGACTTGGCAGAGGTCCAACATGTTGGCCCAATCGGATCCACAGAAGCTTGGCAGCTGGCCGGATGCGCCTCGGTACTGCGCCGTCATGTACTGGACCACTGCACTCTTCTGCTCGCAAAAGCGGGCTAGCATGTGCAGCGTAGAATTCCAGCGCGTAGGGACATCACACAGCAAGCGATGGTGGGGGAGATTGAAGCGCTCCTGCATCTTGGCGAGTGCCCCCGAAGCAGTACTGGAATTTCTACAATGTTTGGACACTCGACGCACCTTCAACAGCAGATCGGGCACGCCTGGGTATGTCCTCAGGAACCGCTGAACTACTAGGTTCATCACGTGCGCCAGGCAAGGGATGTGTGTCAGCTTAGCCAACCTTAAAGCGCGAATGAGATTACTCCCATTATCACACACAACCATGCCCGGTTTCAGGTCCAGCGGTGCCAGCCACAAATCCGTCTGTTCCTTTATTCCCCTCCAAATTTCCTCCCCTGTGTGCTGCTTATCCCCAAGGCAGATTAGCTTCAGCAACGCTTGCTGACGCATGCCAACAGCTGTGCTGCACTGCTTCCACGATCCTACTGCTGCTGGGTTAGCGTTTCCGGATGAGGTACAGCTTTGAGATGCGTTGGAGGAGAAGGAGTCAGAGAGGTAGGTGCTGCTGTTATCCAGTGGGAGGGACGGCGGTGCAGCTGTTTGTGGCGTGGGCAACACCCGTGCCGTAGCAGGTGAGGAATCGCTGCCAGGCTCCACAAGGTTCACCCAGTGCGCGGTAAGGGAGATGTATCTACCCTGGCCGAACGCACTCGTCCAGGTGTCAGTGGTGAGGTGAACCTTGCAGGCAACGGCATTCTTCAAGCTTCGGGTTATTTTGCTGACCACGTGCTCATGCAACTCAGGCACTGCAGAGCGTGCAAAGTGGTAGCGGCTGGGAACCACGTAACGTGGGATGGCCACTGACATCATGCCCTTGAAGCTGTTTGTCTCCACCAATCGATATGGCAGCATTTCGCAGGCCAGAAGCTTGGCTATGCTGGCTGTTACTGCCACGGCCCGGGGGTCATTTGCTGGCAATTTCCTCTTGCGCTCAAACATCTCCGACACAGACAACTGAACCGTAGCGCTGCACACGGAAGGGCTGTTGGTTGTTGTGTTTGATGAACACTGGGAGACCTCAAGAGCACTACTCCGGAAAGTGACAGTGTCAGCGTCGTCTGATGTTTGTGAATGTTGTGAACCACGCAATGGCTGGGCTACTGCTGCTGCTGAGGCGGGTCTGGTGAACCCAAGGGAGGCAGTGTTGTTTCTGGTACCCTGTCCTGACGCGTTTGCCCAAAGAGTGGGATGTTTGGATAGCATGTGACGGCTCATGCTGGTGGTGGAGAGGTTGTTAATATTTTTCCCCCTGCTCAGGCGGGTCTTGCACACCTTGCAAATCGCCATGGTAACATCCTCAGTGCAGTCTTCAAAGAAAGCCCAGACTTTGGAGCACCTGCCTCCTTGCTGGCGATTTCTGTTTGCTCCTCTTTTGCCTCTCACTTGAACTTCCACGCTTGTGGTGCCTGAAATTGCGCGCCGCCTACCTTGTGGCACAAGGCGAACTCGTGCAGCAGTGTGTTCTTCAACAGACTCATCTGTGCTGCTGCTACGACGGCGATGTTCTCGTTCACAAACAAAATCTGGGTCTCTGTCCACATTGTCCATACCCTCCTCTTCCATCTCCTCAAACTCGTCATATGTCATTGTGGGCCACCGCCGTGGAGTAGAGCTCCCCACAACAACCTCTGCGCAGCACACTCCAACGTCGTCTTCCAGATCTTGTCGGCCGACCTCCTGCAATTGCAACCCCTCCTGCCCAAATTGCTCTGGGATTTGGGTTTCCGAGTCCTCTTCGGACTCGCCTCGTATTTCAGTGCGCGGTACATTTCCCACAGTTAACGGTTGTGAATCCAGGCACAACATTTCTGGCTGTTCCTCCATTGACCTTTGAAAGGTGGAAGTTTGTTGGGCTGGGAATAGCTCCTGCGAATACCCCATTGTGTCCTGAGGTAATTCATCGGACTGGTTATCTGGCAGTTGTGTGCGTGGTGTCGCTGCCGGTTGTGTCAGCTTTGTGCCCACTGGCTCCTTGTAACTGGCTGAGGACTCGGACCTCGTGCGTGATGTGCTGGTGCTGCTTAACCCACTGCTGGACGCTTGAGAGGTCATCCAAGTAATTATCTGGTCCTGTTCTTTTGGATTTGTGAGGGTTGTTGTCCTGGACAACATGGGTGGTATTGAGTGGGTTTTCTTGGGTGCTCCCCTGTGGCCTGTACGTGAACCGTCAGGGGAAACACCTCTTCCCTTGCCCCTCCCTCTTTCACCGGATTTCTTCCTCATTTCACTTATCCTTACAGTACACGCTGACTGGCAGCAGTACAGTGGCAGTACAGAAATGCTATATAGTACCACTATTCCCAGCAGCGACACAGAGCACAATGCTATACAGTGACGGGTGAGCGGTGTACCACTATTCCCAGCAGACACAGAACAGTGAACAGAATGCTATATAGTGTGGCTGAGCGAGCGGTGTACCACTATTCCCAGCAGACACAGAACAGTGAACAGAATGCTATATAGTGTGGCTGAACGAGCGGTGTACTACTGTTCCCAGCAGACACAGAACAGTACACAGAATGCTATATAGTGTGGCTGAGCGAGCGGTGTACCACTATTCCCAGCAGACACAGAACAGTGAACAGAATGCTATATAGTGTGGCTGAACGAGCGGTGTACTACTGTTCCCAGCAGACACAGAACAGTACACAGAATGCTATATAGTGTGGCTGAACGAGCGGTGTACTACTGTTCCCAGCAGACACAGAACAGTGAACAGAATGCTATATAGTGTGGCTGAGCGAGCGGTGTACCACTATTCCCAGCAGACACAGAACAGTGAACAGAATGCTATATAGTGTGGCTGAACGAGCGGTGTACTACTGTTCCCAGCAGACACAGAACAGTACACAGAATGCTATATAGTGTGGCTGAACGAGCGGTGTACTACTGTTCCCAGCAGACACAGAACAGTACACAGAATGCTATATAGTGTGGCTGAACGAGCGGTGTACTACTGTTCCCAGCAGACACAGAACAGTGAACAGAATGCTATATAGTGTGGCTGAGCGAGCGGTGTACCACTATTCCCAGCAGACACAGAACAGTGAACAGAATGCTATATAGTGTGGCTGAGCGAGCGGTGTACCACTATTCCCAGCAGACACAGAACAGTGAACAGAATGCTATATAGTGTGGATGAGCGAGCGGTGTACCACTATTCCCAGCAGACACAGAACAGTAAACAGAATGCTATATAGTGTGGCTGAGCGAGCGGTGTACCACTATTCCCAGCAGACACAGAACAGTGAACAGAATGCTATATAGTGTGGCTGAGCGAGCGGTGTACCACTATTCCCAGCAGACACAGAACAGTGAACAGAATGCTATATAGTGTGGCTGAGCGAGCGGTGTACCACTATTCCCAGCAGACACAGAACAGTGAACAGAATGCTATATAGTGTGGCTGAGCGAGCGGTGTACCACTATTCCCAGCAGACACAGAACAGTGAACAGAATGCTATATAGTGTGGCTGAGCGAGCGGTGTACTACTGTTCCCAGCAGACACAGAACAGTACACAGAATGCTATATAGTGTGGCTGAACGAGCGGTGTACTACTGTTCCCAGCAGACACAGAACAGTACACAGAATGCTATATAGTGTGGCTGAACGAGCGGTGTACCACTATTCCAAGCAGACACAGAACAGTGAACAGAATGCTATATAGTGTGGCTGAGCGAGCGGTGTACCACTATTCCCAGCAGACACAGAGTGGCAGTAAACAGAATGCTATATAGTGTGGCTGAGCGAGGTACACAGAGTGGCAGTAAACAGAATGCTATATAGTGTGGCTGTGCAAGCGGTGTACTACTATTCCCAGCAGACACAGAGTGGCAGTAAACAGAATGCTATATAGTGTGGCTGAGCGAGGTACACAGAGTGGCAGTAAACAGAATGCTGAGCGAGCGGTGTACTACTATTCCCAGCAGCGACACACAATGACTGGGGGGGACCCTGGCTAGCGTGGCTGGAGCGCGAACTACCCTGCCTGCCTACCCAAAGCTAAACCCACAGACAAATGGCGGAGATATGACGTGGTTCGGGTATTTATTTACCCGAACCACGTGACAGTTCGGCCAATCAGAGCGCGTTCGGGTCCGAACCACGTGACCCGTTCGGCCAATCACAGCGCTAGCCGAACGTTCGGGGAACGTTCGGCCATGCGCTCTTAGTTCGGCCATATGGCCGAACGGTTTGGCCGAGCACCGTCAGGTGTTCGGCCGAACTCGAACATCACCCGAACAGGGTGATGTTCTGCAGAACCCGAACAGTGGCGAACACTGTTCGCCCAACACTACTTCTGGGAGGCTGGGGAGAAATGATGACCAGGAAGGAAAGGGACCCCAAAGACAACAAGCAGCAGCAGGAGACTAAGACTCAACACACACCATACAATCTTGATTGTTCAATCTTACCACTTTCATGTAGTATAGGAGTGTAATGATCTGCTCAGCTGCCTGTGCAGGCAGGCAGCCTTTTGACCACTGTTCAGGTCTGCATTCTGCAGGTCTCTGGAGGAGAGACCTTTTGTCAGTATTGCAGCTTGCTGCTGAGGAATTTGCATATGTTTGTCATGCAGATTGCCTAGCCACATCCCTTGTGGGCTTGCTCTATAAAGAGCTATGTTTCCCACAGTAAGTGGCTGGTCTTGTGTGACACTCGCCGGGAGTGTCAGCCTTGCTCTTTGTTGAAGATTAGCCTAGAGTAATCCCTGGAAACTGCACTGGGCAGGTTTCCTTAGTGCAGTTAGGATTGCTTATCTGTTTTGTTTGTCTGTTGCGATTGTCCTGTCCCAGCGGCGGTCGACAGGAAATCGTTCTGTGTGTCTGGGTGCTAACCGGAACAGCGGTTGTTACTGGTAGCCCCTTCTGATCTGTTTCCCTGGATCGCACTAGCATCCTGCACTAGTGCTGTGGATCCTTCTGTTCTGTTACTCTGTACCTGGATCGCACTAGCATCCTGCGCTAGTGCTGTGGATCCTTCTGTTCTGCTACTCTGTACCTGGATCGCACTAGCATCCTGCGCTAGTGCTGTGGATCCTTCTGTTCTGCTACTCTGTACCTGGATCGCACTAGCATCCTGCGCTAGTGCGGTGGATCCTTCTGTTCTGCTACTCTGTACCTGGATCGCACTAGCATCCTGCGCTAGTGCTGTGGGTCCTTCTGTTCTGTCTTCCTGGATCGCGCTAGCCACTTTCGCTAGTGCTGTGGATCCTATGGTTCGCTTATTCATGTTTTCGTGTGTCTGTCTTGTCTGCTACGAATGCTTGCTGGAGGCTCGGTGAGGTAACCGTTAAGCAAGCGCCCGCGTCCTCTGTTTCATGTTTGTCTGTCGGTGGTTAGTTAGGCGTGTTTGTCTCTATTGTGCTTATCACGTGGAGACCGTGCATAAACGCGTGCACTGTTGCAAATGAGTGCGGTGTTCGCGTTTAGCTAGCGTTTGTTATTTTCCGTATCTCCTCATTGTATGATTTGCTGTGCCTTTGCTACTCTTGTGCTCTGCCTTGCTGTAACCTTGTGTCACGTCTGGCGATCGCACCTCTCGCAATCACGTTCCTACTTCATATCTGCTGTGGTGTGTGCACCGTCGCGGGTTGGCGACTAGTTTGGTGCACACACATACAATCTGTCTCTGTGCTCATTCTCAATCGCCTCTCTTGCGATTGCGTTCCATCCCTTCGTGCAATTCCTGTCTGGCGTGTGTGGTAGGGCAGAGGAGCTGTTCCTCTGCACTCCACAGCTCCCCCTGTCGACAGGAACTTCCCTCTACAGGTGCATTGCACCTTCTGCTGGGTTTCCGCAAATTATACGTTTGTGGAGGATTTCCGCAGTGTCAGCGCACACGTCTTGTGCGCTGATCACGGAGAGAATTCCACAATCGTTACAGTATGACCAGCCCAACCAAAATTCCCAGTGTAGAGGGAATTTCTGATTTGTACGATTTTGTCGAGTATGGGTCCTGTGTCTTTAAGAGCTTTAAAAGGCTAAACTCAGAGACCAAAGCGGAATTTCTCTCTGATTGTGTGAGGTTTTGCCTGGATCCCACCTTTCAGATTGCTGATCCGTCTACGTCGGCTCTTCAGTTTGCCTATGTGCTCTTAAAAGACGATTTGTTCACCTGGGCGTATGATGTGCTAAAAAACAATTCTTGGAATGATAATCTGTATCAGTTTCTTGCAGTGATATTCTCTCACTGGTTTGGACTGCCTGGCTTACCACCTGCTCTGATTGAATGTGTAGCTGCTGATAAGTCAGCTGATATTTCCCTTCCATGCAACACCATTCAGTATGATAATGATGTTTACCATGATGTTGATCTGTCTCCTGGTTTTTTGCCTCAATCCAAAGCTTATGTGGATCCTACTATAGGTAGGATCGCACACTATATTAAAGCAGTTAAAAAATCTGTTCTTGTTCCTGAACTCCACCCATATGGAGATTATCTGGATACTGGCCTGTTTGAACCTCCATTTGCCTCATGGGACATTGAGGCCTTGATGGAGTAATTTGATTTTGATTGGAAAGCCTTTTGCGATTTTTACATCAATTACAGCACCCTGATACTGCGCTCATATGCTGAGTCAGATGTTATATAGGTCACCTCTAAAAAATGTTTTATATAAAAGATAATGAATCAAACATTCATCAAACATTCATATTACATGTGCTAAATTCTAAGTAAAAAACACAATAGCAGGCAGTAACCACATGTATAATGTCCTTGCTCATATAATAATTATCATGTAGGAGCGCTCTTCCTAGATGCGTGCAACCATCAAAATAAAGTTCTTCAGTAAAAATGGTTAAGCGCTCTTCTCTGCCTGTTCCTTCTTAGACACAGCAAATATGTCATATAATGAAAAAACCCCCCCTTCGGGGAGAGACTCACCAGACTTCTAGGCCTCCAAGGCCAATGCTCGCATTCGGGGTATTGGCCACCCCGCAGCCTCTCTGGCAGTCCTCTCTTGGCTATTCCCAGTCTGTGTAAGCAAAAAGCGGATTCCACATCGCGTAAAAGCGTACCAGTTTATTTTTAAAAAATTTAAAAACAGATCAGTGGTGTATAACCACTCATTGGGTCAGAAAACTTCATCAAAAATGAAAAAACACAGCCAGCCCCTTGTTTTACAAGCTACCTGATTCCAGGTACAGGGGTATGCAGAGATGAGATGCACTAAGCTGGTGACAAGGCGCACGCCTCTGTCATTTAGCGTCCCTCTCCGCAATAGCTTACTGGCTAGTGCTCTAAAAGATACCGAGCCTGCTGCACACAGACAATCCCGCCGCGTCCAGCGAGCGTCGTGCGCTGTGACGTCACTCCGTGGCTCCGCCCAACGTTTCGTTGCCCTAGCAACTCCTCAGGGGCTACGGAGGCACGGAGAGTGACGTCCTTTATCCTCTATTCTGCGAGCTATGCACCTGCGTTCCATAATCAAGCTCATAGCTAGATCCTATTCCGAACTGATTGGAGGCCTAGGATCCGCCCCCCCTCGCTCTGTGCAATAATGCAGCAAGTCTATATGCTGCTGGGAATTTGAATTCCTCCTATCTCACTGTTTCTATGCAGATTCTTAGCTTCATGCAGCAACCCCTGCATACCCTTTACATGATATTATGCAGCAACCCTTGCATACCCTTAGCATGGTGTCATATTTACCTATTAGCTAATACTGCAGCAGGTCTATAGGCTGCTGGGATTTGAATTCCTCCTATCTCACTGTTTCTATGCAGATTCATAGCTTCATGCAGCAACCCCTGCATACCCTTTACATGATACAGCAACCCCTGCATACCCTTAGCATGATGTCTTAATTACCCATTAGCTAATAATGCAGCAAGTCTATAGGCTGCTGGGATTTGAATTCTTCCTATCTCACTGTTCCTATGCAGATTTATAGCTTCATGCAGCAACCCCTGCATACCCTTTACATGATTTTATACAGCAACCCCTGCATACCCTTAGCATGGTGTCATATTTAGAATTTTTGTGCGTGCACTAGCATACTCATAGGCTCCATGCCCTTTCCACATATCACTCTTCTTATCATAAGTGTTATATAACCCCATTCTCCATTCCTTTAGGTGATTCCCCTTTTCCTCACATACACCCCCCCCCCCCACCACCACCACCACCCATCCTAATAGCAGTCCTCCCCAGCTGACCAATGTTACCCATTAGCTATAAAACAGTTTAAATCTATATCTACATTATGACCCACAGGAACCAACGTGTTCATTTTATGTATCCATTCAGTTTCTAGCTGAGATATCCTCCTTTCTCGATTACACCCCCTCCAGTTAGGGACTAGCTTTTCAATCCCACATATTTTTAGGGTTTTGATATCACAGTTGTGTTTTTCACCCACGTGTTTGGACAAGTTGTGTTTCAAAAAACCTTTAGCAGAATTACATATGTGTTCACCCCACCTTTTATGTAAAGCCCTGGTGGTACGCCCTACATATTGCTGACCACATCCACAAGTGATTAGGTATACAGCATACTTTGTTCGACACGTGATGAACCCTTTAATTTTGTAGGTCCTTCCAGTACTAGAGGATTGCACCTCTTTACATCTAGATGTTAGTCCTTCCTCACAGGCTCTACAGCTTCTGCAAGGATAGAACCCATCCTCCTGCCAGGGGTTAAGGGGCCTACCCGGGGGGTTGACACAGCTCGGGGCCAAGTGATTCTTCAAATTTGGGGCCTTACGGTACAAGATTTTTACATCGCAAAAAGCGAAGATGTCTTGAATGATTGTCTCGATTCTATGTACCTATTGATTGATTCCGATGAATGTGACGAGGGTGATGTGGATCTGATGATTTATGTATGGCAGACGATTTTGGATGAGTTGCACACACACCAACCAATTGATTCCAATAAAGAGACATCGTTGTCGGATGATTGTTCCTGCCTTTCTTGGGTAAAGCATGTGAGTCGTGACATTGTGCGATCTGAAGTGAGTGGGTGCGCCTAGAGATGAGCGTAATGACCTAATTACGATTTTGCGAAATTTCGCGTAATTAGTGTAATTACGATTATGGCCGTAAGTACATAATCGTAATGAAGAAGGATTTCGCGAAATTTCGCGTAAGCGTAATTTTCACGTAATTTTCGCATTACAGTCGTATCATGCCGTAATTTCGCATTAAACGCTACCGTAATTTCGCGTTAAACCGTAACGCTCCGTATAATATAAAAAAGCCGCCGACTTTAAGGGTTAATAGCAAAGCCCCCTTAAATGCTAAGAGCCTCAAATTTGGAGAATATATTAAGGAGATCAGGAGGAATAAGAGGAAAAAAATTTTTTTCAAAAAGACCTTATAGTTTTTGAGAAAATCGATTTTAAAGTTTCAAAGGAAAAATGTAAACATTTAAAAACCCGCCGACTTTAACGGTTAATAGCAAAGCCTGCTTAAAGTTTAGGAACACCAAATTCCCAGGGTATATTAAGGGGATCAGTGGGAATAAGAGGAAAAAAATTTTTTTCAAAAAGACCTTATAGTTTTTGAGAAAATCGATTTTTAAGTTTCAAGGGCGAAAATGTCTTTTAAATGCGGAAAATGTCAGGTTTTTTTGCACAGGTAACAATAGTGTATTATTTTCATAGATTCCCCCAAGTGGGAAGAGTTTTACTTACTTCGTTCTGAGTGTGGGAAATATAAAAAAAAACGACGTGGGGTCCCCCCTCCCAGACCTCTTTAACCCCTTGTCCCCCATGCAGGCTGGGATAGCCAGAATGCGGAGCACCGGCCGCGTGGGGCTCCGCACCCTGACTATACCAGCCCGCATGGTCCATGTAACAAAGTTATTATGTAACAACTTTGTTACATTGTAACTACGCCGCACCCGACGCCACTCGCCGCTCAGCCGCCGCATACGCGTCCGTGCAGGACGCTAAGTCCCCGCAGCTCCCGCTGTCCACCCCGCCCACATCTGTCACCCACATGTCACCCACATGTGGGTGACATGTGGGTGACATGTGGGAGAGCCGGGGAGGGCAGCGGAGCCGGCGGGGACTTAGCGTCCTGCACGGACCCGACAGAGCTCTGAGCTATATAGCTCAGAGCTCTGAGAAGCATCTTTGTATTTGGGCTCCAAGGAGCCCCATTGGTCCTTAGCAGACCAATGGGGTTCCTTCAAATCAGAAGGAACCCCATTGGTCTGCTAAGGACCAATGGGGCTCCTTGGAGCCCAAATACAAAGATGCTTTCGAGAGCTCTGAGCTATAGCTCAGAGCTCTGTCGGGTCCTGCAGCGCAGACGCGGCGGCGGCGGCGGCGGTGAGTGACGTCGGGTGCGGCGTAGTTACAATGTAACAAAGTTGTTATATTGTAATAACTTTGTTACATTGTAACTGATAGAACATTTCCGAGGATATTGCGTGGGATCATTTATTTAAAGGGACAGGTAAGTATTAATGGTTAATTAAGAATATTAAAGGACTTTTTTCGTGGTTATGTTTTTTGTTCAATTAAAATACTTTTTCTATGTGTTTGTGTGTTTATTTACTTTTAACTCTTAAAGGAAATGGGTAAGGGGTACTACAAGTACCTCTATACTCATTTCTCCTGGGAGGGGGGTGGGCATCTGGGGGACCCCTTTTTAAAGGGGACTCCCAGATTCCACCATGAACCCCCCACCCAGGAAATCGCGGCCTCCACCTCCACCGCCCATCGGAGGTGGAGAAGAGCCCCTTGTCCTTGGATTGGACAAGGGCTCGGAGGGGGAGGGGAAAGCTTGGCTGCCCCTCCCCTTCCGAGACCCCCCAATCCATGGACCATGCGGGCTGGTATAGTCAGGGTGCGGAGCCCCACGCGGCCGGTGCTCCGCATTCTGGCTATCCCAGCCTGCATGGGGGACAAGGGGTTAAAGAGGTCTGGGAGGGGGGACCCCACGTCGTTTTTTTTTATATTTCCCACACTCAGAACGAAGTAAGTAAAACTCTTCCCACTTGGGGGAATCTATGAAAATAATACACTATTGTTACCTGTGCAAAAAAAACTGACATTTTCCGCATTTAAAAGACATTTTTGCCCTTGAAACTTAAAAATCGATTTTCTCAAAAACTATAAGGTGTTTTTGAAAAAAAAAATTTCCTCTTATTCCCACTGATCCCCTTAATATACCCTAGGAATTTGGTGTTCCTAAACTTTAAGCAGGCTTTGCTATTAACCGTTAAAGTCGGCGGGTTTTTAAATGTATACATTTTTACTTTGAAACTTTAACATCGATTTTCTCAAAAACTATAAGGTCTTTTTGAAAAAAATTTTTTTCCTCTTATTCCTCCTGATCTCCTTAATATATTCTCCAAATTTGAGGCTCTTAGCATTTAAGGGGGCTTTGCTATTAACCCTTAAAGTCGGCGGCTTTTTTATATTATACGGAGCGTTACGGTTTAACGCGAAATTACGGTAGCGTTTAATGCGAAATTACGGCATGAACGAAACGCGAAATTTCGCGTTGAAAATTACGCATACGGTATTTTCAATTACGATTTTAATGGCAATTTCGCTACGCTAATTTCGCATCGTAATCGCAAATTTCGCATGCGTAATTATAGTAATGCGAAATTACGAAAATTTCAGCTCAACTCTAGGTGCGCCACTGTGGTTGATTCCTGTGCGAATCCTGGAGGATTCTCTTCTGACTGCGTGCAGTTTAAATCTGTGCGATCTGATGCCTGTTTCTCTGATGTTCCTGCAGATTGTGATCAGCATGAATGTGCCAGTTTTCTCAAGGATATGTGGGACCCCTTGTCATTTAGAGACAGATCTTTAAGATCTTCCATCTGTAATCCTGCCGTGGGGAAAATTCCTAAATTTTGCAGCATCAAAAGTAAAATTAATATGTCTAATAAAGTTTTTCCTGATGTTGTAGCTATTTCTACTGCAGATGCGTCTTTGTCTCACCCTGTTCACACCCGTAAGGGCCCGTTGCCTGGTGACAGTTGCTCCAGTGTTTCTGTCCTGAACACCTTACAGTCTGCCCCGCAGATCGGGGAGGTTTGCGCTATGGAAGCGTCAGTTTCACAACCTAAAGCGATTTTTGATTCGCAGGTTTTGCGTTCTGGCTCCTCGGATTTGACATTGTTAGCCGAATCTAAGAGTGAGACAGCGCTTCGGTTTTGCGAATCTGACTCTGAAACATTTTTGCTGGGTCCAGAGAAAGTTTCTCTGAGCCTGCCCTGTACCATGGATAACAATATGATGTCCAACCACACTGACATTTGTGAGTCCCTTTCTTGTTCTGAGGAAAATGCTGATTCTGCACCCTGTACTCTGGATGAGTTAAGATGGCCTTGTTTAGAGTCTCCTGCAGTGTCCCTAGAGGCTCGTCTAGGTATTGCCACTATACTCACCTGTTTTTCTGCAGTTTTGGAGTTGCAAGCTAGTTTGACTGCTACGCAGAATTCTGGATGCAGCAAGATTAAAGTTAGGGAGTCAGTGTGTGTTCCAGTAAATATTTCTGTACGTTCCGCTCATGATGATGAAATTCAGTCTCAATTTATGGTGGAACCTGCCCTGGGACATCTGCCCTGTTCACAAAATAAAGTTCCAGTTTTGCCCTGTAACATGGATAGTTCAGAATCCTTCTCAGAAAACTTGAAAAATGATGTTCCTGAGGTCTTGTCTGATGTCCTGGAGACCTCCGAGTTCCTCCCAAAGGCTGCAGAACTTGTAGGAGATGTCTCCTGCCCCCCAAGTCCTTCTGAGGTGTTGCCCACTTCAGTAGGCATTGCTGTTGTGCTGACTACTTTTTCAGCTCTGGTGGAGCTTCAGTCGTGTGTAGTCAATGATGAGTTTTTGTCAAATACCATTACAGTCACTGAGACTTCTAAGCCTGAGTACAAGGTTTTTTTTGAGAGTCCAGTGCTTGAGACCCCTGCTCATGATGATTCTCTGCCCGGTACTGGTTTTGGTCCTGTCATGCCGGACTCTGAGGTTGGCAGTTCCCCGACATGTTCTGAGGTTTCTCCTGTGCTGGTGTACCCCAATGTGCTCTGTGACCCAGAAAGCCCAAGTGTGCCTCGGTTACCAGCATGCTCAGATGCTTCCCCGGTGGAGACATGCTCTGATATGGCCTGCCTGCTTGTATGCCCAGAAGTGGTCCCTGAAAGTCTTGATCTTGATGGGTGTCCTCGTAATTCTGAGTCCAGAATAGTCATTGGTTCCATGGGAGGGCTTGGTGGTTCTCCGTGTGAGCCAGGTGGTTGTTCTGCCCTCTTGGGATCTCTGTGGAGCTTTGGAGGGTTCTGGGAGATTCCGGGAGAGATTTTGCTTGGTGCCCTGGATAAGATCAATGGTGGCTTTTGTGTTGTAAGGGACACTTCGAACAGGTATTGTGGCAGGTTTGGTATTTTCGGACGCTCCTTGGAAGGTGGTGGGTATTGTCTGGAGGGTGTCGAAGGCTTCTTCTCTGGCATTCACAGTCCTGATGGGTGTTATACTGAGACTAGTAGTACTGATGGACATGTTTCGGTGGCGTTTGCTTCCGATGAGGTCGGTTTCGGCTGGACTGACTCTGGAATTGGGCCTTGTCGGGCTGTCCTGACCTTCATGAGTCTTCAGTTAGAGTTTTTTGCAAATATCAGGTTAGAGGGTCGTCTGGAATTCGACCCTGGAGGGGGGGGGGGGTACTGTAATGATCTGCTCAGCTGCAGCCTTTTGACCACTGTTCAGGTCTGCATTCTGCAGGTCTCTGGAGGAGAGACCTTTTGTCAGTATTGCAGCTTGCTGCTGAGGAATTTGCATATGTTTGTCATGCAGATTGCCTAGCCACATCCCTTGTGGGCTTGCTCTATAAAGAGCTATGTTTCCCACAGTAAGTGGCTGGTCATAAGAGTTAGATCCTGTGTGACACTCGCCGGGTGTCAGCCTTGCTCTTTGTTGAAGATTAGCCTAGAGTAATCCCTGGAAACTGCACTGGGCAGGTTCCCTTAGTGCAGTTAGGATTGCTTATCTGTTTAGTTTGTCTGTTGCGATTGTCCTGTCCCAGCGGTGGTCGACAGGAAATTGTTCTGTGTGTCTGGGTGCTAACCGGAACAGCGGTTGTTACTGGTAGCCCCTTCTGATCTGTTTCCCTGGATCGCACTAGCATCCTGCACTAGTGCTGTGGATCCTTCTGTTCTGCTACTCTGTACCTGGATCGCACTAGCATCCTGCACTAGTGCTGTGGATCCTTCTGTTCTGCTACTCTGTACCTGGATCGCACTAGCATCCTGCGCTAGTGCTGTGGATCCTTCTGTTCTGCTACTCTGTACCTGGATCGCACTAGCATCCTGCGTTAGTGCTGTGGATCCTTCTGTTCTGCTACTGTTCAGTAAGCCAGCACCTATTCAGTAGCAGACCTTGGGCAAGACTCCCTAACACTGCTACTGCCTATAGAGCGCGTCCTAGTGGCTGCAGCTCTGGCGCTTTGAGTCCGCCAGTAGAAAAGCGCGATATAAATGTTCTGTGTGTTCTGTCTTCCTGGATCGCGCTAGCCACTTTCGCTAGTGCTGTGGATCCTATCGTTCGCTTATTCATGTTTTCGTGTGTCTGTCTTGTCTGCTACGAACGCTTGCTGGAGGCTCGGTGAGGTAACCGTTAAGCAAGCGATCGCGTCCTCTGTTTCATGTTTGTCTGTCGGTGGTTAGTTAGGTGTGTTTGTCTCTATTGTGCTTATCACGTGGAGACCGCGCATAAACGCGTGCACTGTTGCGAATGAGTGCGGTGTTCGCGTTTAGCTAGCGTTTGTTATTTTCCGTATCTCCTCATTGTATGATTTGCTGTGCCTTTGCTACTCTCGTGCTCTGCCTTGCTGTAACCTTGTGTCACGTCTGGCGATCGCACCTCTCGCGATCGCGTTCCTACTTCATATCTGCTGTGGTGTGTGCACCGTCGCGGGTTGGCGACTAGTTTGGTGCACACACATACAATCTGTCTCTGTGCTCATTCTCAATCGCCTCTCTTGCGATTGCGTTCCGTCCCTTCGTGCAATTCCTGTCTGGCGTGTGTGGTAGGGCAGAGGAGCTGTTCCTCTGCACTCCACAGCTCCCCCTGTCGACAGGAATTTCCCTCTACAGGTGCATTCTGCTGGGTTTCCGCAAATTATAAGTTTGTGGAGGATTTACGCAGTGTCAGCGCACACGTCTTGTGCGCTGATCACGGAGAGAATTCCACAATCGTTACAAAGAGCTTATCCAATCAATCATTCAAGGTATTTTCAATCTGTTGGCCCTTATACTACATAGATTTGGTAAATCTATACAACCAAGATTGTATGGTGTGTGTTGAGCTTAAAGGTGGCCACACACGATACAATAAAATGATCCGATTTTACGGCAATTCGATAAAAACGATTGGATCTCCCGAAAAAATCGAAAACTTTTCTTTCATTCGACTGAAAAATCCGATTGGATTTTCCGTTTTTTTCTATTTTTTTTTTTTTTTCAACTTTGATTTTTTATTGATTGAAAAGAAGGTTAACAGAAACTTTATGCATACACAATTATAGGCAGGTTATACATTAATAATAGTGTCTGTAGGCAGCTGTGTGTTGGGTGGCTTTAATAAGCCCTTAAGGAGGGAAGCTAATCCATGGCCTTGATCACAGTAAGATGGTGCAGTCTATTGCTGTGGCCATGAGCAAAAAAGTCCAGGCTGCCGAATAGATAGTCAGAGCTGTGGCATACTACATAGAATAGCATAAAGGATAAACGTATCACCAATCAAAACAAATAACAACATCGAAACATATACAAAAACAAAAACAAAAAAAAACAAAAAACAGTGTCCGAGGCCAGGCATATAGGCAGGGCATGGGAAGTTTCCGAGACATGCTAATCTTGATAACGATATAATCAGTTCCTGGGTATCTATTGTTAAGGTTCGACTGGGGTATCCCACAGTGAGAAGCTCAGAGTAACCCCACTGAGGATATCCAGTCGGACCAGCATCCCCACGTACCCAGAAAGTGATCTGGTTTGTTAGATATGGATGAGGTAAAGTATTCCATAGAATATAATTCTTTCATTTTGGTGATCAGGTTAGCTTTAGAAGGTGGGGGGCTCTTCCAGGTTTGTGCCAATAAGGAAAGGGCTGCGTTGCAGACCTGAGCTATGAATGCGTTAGCGTATTTAGTTAGCTTAGGTAGGTATTTGTGGAACAGGGCTACCCACGGGTCAAGCTGGACCCCGCGTCCCAGTACCTCTGATATTAACCCAAAGCTCATGTCCCAGAATGAACTGACCAATGGGCAACTCCACCAGCAATGCAGCTGATCTGCACTAAGACCGCATCCCCTGTAGCATAGGTCGGAGGGGATCAAGCCCCATTGAAACAGCTTAGCTGGGGTGCGGTACCAGTCATATAAGATCTTATATGAGCGTTCTTTAAGTATAATGTTAGTGGAAGATTTAGCCATACTACTATAGATTGAAAGCCATGCTTTATCATCTAAAGAGCGTTGTAACCTATCCTGCCATTTGCTCATGGCCGGAGTAATATCATCTAGGGTTTGATACCAAAGGATTGAATACATTTCGGAGATGATGCCTTTTTTTATTGTTTTATTAAGGAACTCCTTTTCAATTTCATGGAGGTCAGTTCTCAGGTTCCTCTTTATTACAGCTAGTGTGTATCCTCTTAATTGTAGGTATCGAAAGATCTCAGACGGAGGGAGGGAGTGTTTACTAGAGAGGTCTCCCCAGGAGAGAGGCTGACCATCTAAAGTTATGTCTCTAATGCATGTGATCCCCCTTTCGATCCATTTAGACCAAATCTGAGGGTCCAGACCTGGCGGAAAATCTTTATTCCCAAAGAGAGAGGCCAGCTGTGAGCTACTATCTTTAAGGCCCAGTGATTTAGCTATATTTTTCCATATGTTTAGGGAGGTTTGTATTATATAGGATTGATTCGGGCGGGAAATATTGGGGTTAGCTGTCCAGATTAGGTTAGAGATAGGAAAGGGTTTAATTAAGGCTGCTTCGAGGTCCACCCATCTAGTCACCCCCTCTGGTGTGGCCCATTGTATGATCTGGGCTAGTCTAGCTGCACGATAGTAATGTAGGAGTTTCGGGGCTCCGAACCCTCCCTGTAATTTACTTCTAGCTAAAAATTGATATCTGATCCTCGGTGGTCGGTTTCCCCAGATGAATTTTGTTATATGGGACTGAAGCTTACGGATATCTTTTGTATCTACCGCTATAGGTAGGGCCCTAAATAAGTACAAAATTTTAGGTAAGATAGTCATCTTTACAGCTGCGATACGCCCCATGAGAGATATACCATATTGTGACCATTCATTTAATAGGCCATGGAGAGTATTTAGCATAGGGGGGTAGTTTACTTTGTAGAGGGACTCCTTTTCAGGGGTTATGAGGATACCCAAGTACTTGAGAGCCTTATCTCTAAATTTAAATCCGAAGGAGGCGGAGAGAGCCAGTTTCTGGGTTTCAGACAGGCCTATTGCCATAGCTTCTGATTTAGTTTTATTTATTTTGAAGCCCGATGTTTTGCTGAAGCTATCGAGAATTTTAAAGAGGTTAGGGAGAGAGACCTGTGGGTTAGAGAGAGTATAAATTGTGTCATCTGCAAAGAGTGCAATTTTGTATGTAGACCCTCCAATATCTATCCCCGAGATGTCTGGGCTGTTTCTGACCTGGATGGCAAGAGGCTCTATGCATAGGGCAACTAGCAGGGGGGAGAGGGGGCACCCCTGTCTCGTCCCATTAAGTATTGGGAACTGTTGTGAAGATAGCCCCATATTACTCACATATGCTGTTGGTCCCGTGTACATACTTCTGACTATGTTCATGAAACCGGCCGGTAGGCCGAATCTCAGCATCACCATCCTCATGTATCTCCAGTCGACCCTGTCGAACGCCTTCTCCGCGTCCAAAGAGAGGAGCAGAGAAGGCGCCTGACAGGTCTGCATAACCTCCATGACTCCCAGCGTCCTACGCACATTGTCTGTGGTTTGACGCCCAAGGATGAATCCCGTCTGGTCCGGGTGAATCACGGTGTGCAGACATTTGTTAAGTCTCGTTGAAAAGACTTTCGCAATTAGCTTAAGGTCTGTGTTGATTAAGGAGATCGGGCGATAGTTCTTTACATCGCCCGGATCCCTTCCCGGTTTGGGTATCACTACTATTGTAGCTCTAAGCATATCTGGTGGGAGTTCCTCTTCACCCGTCATCAATCGATTCATAAGGGATGCTAGTTCTGGTGCCAGTAGATCCTTGTGGACCTTGTAGTACTGGGGTGAGTAGCCGTCTGGGCCCGGGGCCTTGGAGGGCTTAAGAGTTTTAATTGCCTCCACCACTTCCTCAGGTGTCACTTGGGCATTTAAATTTGTCGCCTGTGAGGGGTCTAGTCTCGGTATAGGGATGTTAGAGAGATATTCTGATATTGCTGTAATGGGGGTCTGGCGCTTATCTGTAGTGGATCCGTTGTAAAGGTCGCTATAGTATTTAGCAAATTGCTGTAGAATAAGTCGAGGGTCATGGATCAACTGCCCCTGGGAGTCTCGGATTGGGTTAAGTCTATTTAGTGCAAGCCTCTGTGATAGTTTCCTAGCTAGCATCGTATCAGGCTTATTGCCTTTTTCATAAAACTTTTGGTTAGTTAACCTTAGTGACTGGTCAGCTTTAGAGTAGAGCAATTTGCATAGTTCTTGTCTGAGGGTCTGTAATTGGCTAAAAGTGGTTGGCTCGTTGCTAATTGCGTGTGCTAGCTCCAGTCTCCTGATTTCATTCATCAGTGAGATGGTCTTTGCTTTAGCCTGCCTCTTCAATCTAGCTGCTATCTGAATCAACTTTCCTCTTATGGTTACTTTGTGTGCTGCCCATCTTATTGCTTGCGAAGTGTCGTTAGGGGCGTTTTGGTGGAAGAATTGCTTTATCTCCTCTAAGATTGTACAAGCTGTCTCAGTATCGACTAACATAGAGTCGTTTAGTCTCCAGCTAGGGGGGCTATTGCTGCATAGGGAGTTTAAGCTTGCCACGACTGGGGCGTGGTCCGACCAGGAGATCTCCAGGATCTCTGACTTGACCATGTTACTCAGGGAGAGGGCATCTAACAGAATACAATCTATCCTGTCGTAGCAGTGGTGAGGGTGTGAGAAAAACGTGTGCCCCCTCTCCCCCGGGTGATCCGCCCTCCATGCATCCCATGTGTTGGTGTTTTTCAGAAATTGTAAGAAGGATCTAGTAGATGAGGATCTCCTATGGGAGCCATCGCCTCTGCCATCCAAGGTTGCGTTAAAATCGCCCAGGATCAGGACTCTCCCCCTCCGATATGTAGCTATTTTATCTGACAGAGCATTGAAAAAGGACTGCTGTCCCTCCGAGGGTGCATATACCGAGATGAGCGTTATTGGTGCCCCTTGTATTTCACCTGTGACTATTATATATCTTCCATCCTTGTCTCTGTAGATATTGATCATTGAGAATAAGATTCGCTTGTGAATCAGGATAGCCACCCCACACTTTTTCTGGGAAGCCGAGGCATAAAAAACTGTCTGGTAAGATTTGTGCCAGAATTTAGGTTCATGACCTCTCTTATAATGTGTTTCCTGAAGCGAAATGATATCGGCATTTAAATTTGCGTAATATTTGCAGGCTAATCTGCGCTTGTTTGGGGAATTAAGACCCTTCACATTATGCGTTAAGATCTTGATAGAGGAAAGATTCGGGGTTTGAGGGGTATTTAGGTCAGGGCCTATGTCTGGGTTTGGAAGGGTAGACATGATTCATCACCAGGTCTGCTTTATTGATATGCCTCGGCTTCGCATGCTGTATATGAACAAACAAAACTCTGAAATCGGACACTTTGAGAACATTTAAACAGAAACATAAGAAAATGAAAACATTTATATAGCTTAGGGCCAACCATAAGCTCTTACAGGAAAATAAAACGCCCCTGATATAACCAGGGGGGGAGATACGAGAAGTTAGTATCTCAATGTCAATGAGTTCGTGCTGCGTAAAAAGCTGCAGCATATGTCGGGAGCTGTGCATCCCGGGTGTCGTCGGGCAGGCGCATGCCTCCCCAGCTCACGCTTTAATAAGCGGTTCAGAGGCCTAGCCGACTGTGGGACGGTTTTAGGCCCTACAGTCAATAACAGAGAAAATGAAAAAGGGAAGAGAGTAGGGCCTTGACCCAGTATGATATATCGGGTGGCGGCCGCGTCTAGAGCGGGCATCTGTACGCCATAGGTGTCTTGGCTGGGAGATGAGTAAACAGAAAAGCATAAAATATAGAAAGATCTCACCCAGCTGTGCCCTCAGAGGCGGGTGAAGAAGGAGCGGGAGAAGCTGTGGCCGAAGATCTAGGGGATCTCGAGTCTCTACGCGGGGCCACCGTGGTCCATTCAGTCTCCGGAGGGGGGATCCTCTCTGCTTGTGGCTGTTGGGTCTGAGGCGGGGGAGCCTCGTGCTGCAGCCCGAGCTTGGTCAAGATGTCGGTGATGTCATCAGGGTCACTCAGGGAGAGCTGTTTGCCGTTGTGCAGGATCGTTAGCTTAAAAGGGAATCCCCACCGGTACCTTATCTTGTGCTTTATCAGGACGGTATTAAGAGGTTTCATGTCTTTGCGTTTCTTCAGCGTGGTCGGTGAAAGGTCCGGAAAGATTTGAATCCTGGCACCACGGAAAGTTATTTCAGGGATGTCTCTGGATGCTAACAGGATGCTTTCTTTGGAATTATAATAGTGCAGCCGGGTGATGATGTCCCGAGGCGGAATGCCGTCTTTCGATATAGGTCTTAGTGCTCTGTGTGCCCTGTCCATCCTCAGGTCTTCTGCTTCCAGTGCAGGGGACACTGCCTGAAACAATTCAGTTAAATATGGGTGAATCCCCTCTTCAGATTCCGGGACCCCACGTATCCTCAGATTGCATCTCCTGTCCCGGTTCTCACTGTCCTCTCTGGCTTCTTTCAGGGCCGCCACCTCCGCTTTTAAGGCAGGTACATCAGCCTCTGTCCGCTTGCCATGTGCTCTCACTCCGTCCAGGCCCTTCTCCAGATCGTGGATTCTTTCGCCCAGCGATTAAATTTCTGTACGGATCTCCCGGACTGTCTCTGAGTTGGTGGACTTGATGAGCCTCTCGAGGTTGGAGAAGAGCTGATTAAGATCTGCCTTGGTCACCATGTCCTTGGGTAGGTTCTGGCGACCCGGTGTCTGTAGGCTTTCTTCTCTTGTGCCGGCGCCATCTTGTGTGTTCACTGTTCGCGCCTTTGTTCCTGCGGTTGAAAATCTCTGCTACTTGCCCCTCAGAGTCCGCATTTTGCTTCTTTGGACCCATGGTTGGGTAGCCTAGGGTGCAGGAGTCCGGGTGAGCTATTTGAGTTCGGGTCTGGGCGAGTGAGAGGTGCTCGGAAGGCTAGATTAGCCGGAGCTAAGGAACCATGCGACCGCTCCGCTCAGCCTCCAGGCGCCGCCCCGTTTTTTTCTATTTTTATCTATCCGGAATGCCAGATATTTTTCTTCAATTTCTCTAAAGATTGTATGGTATGTGTTAGATTGTCAATTTATTAATATACACTCCCTAGCAATTTTCTCAGAGTTTCCAATCATTTTTATCATAATTGGGGAAAAAATTGAACATAGCTGTGTGGTACATTGGTCATATTTTTTGAAATGTTACAATCAGTCAGAAAAATTGATTGCAATTCTTAAATTGAACAGATATTTAAAAAATTGTATGGTGTGTGGCCACCTTAAGGAATAGGTCATCTAACACATCATGGACATCATTTAGTATTTTTTTCCTCATTCAAGGGTACTTCAAACAGCACGGCTACTGGCTACTTAATGGTTCAGTCATCCAGATTGACCAACAATTGGAGGGAGCCACATGTTCTGTTCTGGATGTTAAATTAAACCTGAGGTGAAAGCTGCAAAAAAAAAAAAAAACACGGATACCCAAGAAGAGGAAAGCCTCTTTATATTTATAAAATATACTGCTGTACAAAATATGCAGACCGGGCGCTGTAATACATATAAAGTTTCCATCAAACCTTAGTATTGTCATGTGTGCAGGGGGGAAGAGGTGGAAGTAGCAGGGAAAAGCAGGACAGCCACTATATATTTATTAAATATACAATGTGTACTGGATTTATTACAAAAAATTCTAAGTCTAAGCTGTGAGTATTCTACAGCAATTTTATAACCACTACTTCACCCACCTTTTGCAAAGTTGCTATGATCTGATATGATCCAGGTGGAAGTTTTGATATCCAATAAAGCAGACACTTGTTAATCACTCCAGTCACCCAGGCTTGTGTGATCACACAGGCTCTCTACAGCTTCCATCTTTTGTAAATCAGGGCCTCTCTTACAAATAGCTATTTATAAGAACCGAAATCCTCATTCCTAAATTGTTACCAAGGTGAATTGTCACCAGTGATGCATAGCTGTCTCCTATGTTTACATACATTATATGTATTATGGGAATTTCCTTAGGACCTATGCATGTGTGAGGCCTAGTGCACACCAGAGCGGTTCCCCTGCGGTTTGCGATCTGCTTGCGGGTGCGGATCCGCTTGGGTAATGTATTTCAATGGGCTGGTGCACACCAGAGCGGGAGGCGTTTTGCAGAAACACATACTCCCAGGCTGCTGCAGATTTTGGATTGCGGATGCGTTTCTGCCTCAATGTTAAGTATAGGAAAAACGCAAACCGATCTGAAAAACGGCAGTTCAGAGCAGTTTGCCAGGCGTTTTTTGTTACAGTAGCTGTTCAGTAACAGCTTTACTGTAACAATACATGAAATCTACTATACCAAAAACACTTTACAAAACCGCAAAATGCTAGCTGAAACGCTACAGAAAAAGCGTTTCAAAATCTGCTAGCATTTTGCGGATCTGCTAGCGTTTTTTGGTGTGCACCAGGCCTTACTGTTTATTTTGTATTTCTGAAGCACTTTGGATTTGTGGTTTTGAATTTTGGATATCCTGAGTTTTATTGTATTGGGATATTGTAGAGCTGCATTTTAGATGTATTTGACATGTTTCTGCTTTGTGAACCATTTTTCTTAATGCTGCCTTCCTATAGTCTTGTGATTGAAGTGCTTTGCTAATTATATAAGTTAATGGCTAACTGTGAAAAAGACAATATGTAAAAACAAATTATACTCTAATGCAAATAGCACGCACACGCACACACGCACGCGCACGCACACGCACACGCACGCACATGCACACGCACACACACACACACACACACACACACGCACACGCACACGCACGCGCACGCGCACGCACACGCACACGCACACGCACGCACACACACACACACACACACACACACACACACACACACACACACGCACACACACACGCACACACACACGCACACACGCACACACACACGCACACACACACGCACACACACGCACACACAAACACTCTCTCTCTCTCTCTCTCTCTCTCTCTCCCTTTCAAGCAGCCATTACTGTTTTGAGGTTTTAATGCCTCTTGGCACCTAGTTCTGGCAGTCCTATAGCGTGACACTAGATAATACATGCACCCTTGGCACAAGCCTTTAATCAGCACAGCATTACTCACTGCTCTCACTGTGAGAGGGATATACAGCTTTCTCCCCCTCTCAAGCACCCATTATTGTCTTTATGCTAAGAGTGTTTCTCCAATACCTAGTTCCAGCACTTTTTTACTTACCTGGGGCTTCTTTCAGCCCCTAGAAGTCTTTCCATCCACTACTGATGTTCTGCTTTCTTCAGCGTGGGACCTGTTAGACTTCTAGGGGCTGGAAGAAGCCCCAGGTGAGTACAACTTTTCTTTCCTAGGTTTGCCTCATGTATCCTTTAACCATTTAAGCCTTTAGGATGTAGCTGCTACGTCCAAAAGGCTGCTGCCCAGCTGTCGCGTGCTCCCATGCCCCCGCCCGTTAGCCCGGAGATCAATGAATGGGAAAGCAGTTCCCATTCATTGATCTAAGTCCCTGTTAGAGCAATCGCTGGCTTGTATTAGAAGCCGCAATCGTTTTATTTCAACATCCGCTCTTCAGTTCCTGTAAGCGTACACACTTACAGGACGCCTAAAAAAAACAAATGACTGAGGCCATCTTGTGGCCAAATAGTAAAATTACATCTACATACATTTTTTAATACACAAATCCACACTTACATTTAAAATTAACTGTTTGCCTCCCACTCTCCCAAATATACCCAAATAAAATTTTTCATAAAAGAAAAATACAATAAAAAACAACATAAATAGTTAACTAAGGGTCTGAACTTTTTTAATATGCATGTCAAGAGTGTGTATTACTAATATTTTTGAAATTATACGTTTGTAAATAGTGATGGACGCAAAAATGAAAAAAAAAATCACATTTATTTCCAAATAAAATATTGGCGCCATACATTGTGATAGGACATAATTTAAATGGTGTAATAACCGGGACAATGGGCAAATAAAATATGTGGGTTTTAATTTTGGTAGCATGTATTATTTTAAAGCTATAATGGCCAAAAACTGAGAAATTATTTTTTTTTTTCTTAATATTATTATTAAACTGCATTTAGAAAGAATAATTATTAGCAAAATGTACCACCCAAGGAAAGCCTAATTGGTGGTGGAAAAAACAAGATATAGATCATTTCGTTCTGATAAGTAGTGATAAAGTTATTGGGGAATGAATGGGAGGTGAAAATTGCTCGGATGCATAAGGTGAAAAAAACACTGAAGGCTGAAGTGGTTAACAATGCATAAACACATGCCACCTAGCATTATGCTATGGCTTGTAAGACCACTGGGGCTATATGACAGCAACAAAGACTTGAGACAATGTCTGGTGCCTGGGAGAGGTAGGGGGTGAATACCATATCACAATACCTATGGAAAACAGTAGAAAGTGTGAGCAAAGCAGAACAGTGCTGAAGTAATATTTTTTCATTTTAGGATTAGTAGAGCTTAATAGTGAAACTCCACTTTTTTTGGAAAATAAAGAAGGGGTGTCAAACTCAAAATACAATGTGGGCCAAACGTCTATGGGCCTGATTCACAAAGCGGTGCAAACTGTTTAGCACGGGTGTGCTAAACAGTTAGCACGTGAAGTCTGTTCGCGGACTTTTGCGCGCGCAATTTGCAGCGATTCGCGCGATCGCGGCACTTTGCGCGCGCAAAAGTCCAAGAACAGACTTCGCGTGCTAACTGTTTAGCACACCCGTGCTAAACAGTTTGCACTGCTTTGTGAATCAGGCCCTATGTCTATTAGCCACCTCTCTCCCTTATAAAGTTCCCTGGTGTTTAGTGGTCCTCCCTCCCCAATACAGTACTCAGGTGTCTAGCGGTCCTCCCTTCCCTATACAATTCCCTAATTTCTAATGCCTCCTTTCTCCCTGGTGTTTAATGGTGATCCCTCGCCTATACAGTTTCTTGGTGTCTTGTGCCCTCCCCACCTCCCCTGTACAGTTTCCTGGGGTCTAGTGCTTTCCCCTTCCCTCCTCCATATGGCTTCTCTGGTGATCTAGTTCTTCACCTCCATTATAGATTCCCTGGTGGCCTATAGAAGGCCAAAATGCAAAGTGGGGAAACCACTTGGGGGCCAAATTTGATGGCTCTGAGGGCCAGATTTCACCCGGGCCGGAATTTGACATGCATGATATAAAGGATCACTATTGGAAAGAATTGTAGACTTAAAAAAAAATACATGTGTATGCATACATATAAAATGTATATTTGTGTAAGAGTAAAACACACTATTACGGTACTTCTTTCCTATGTTGCTGTCACTTACAGTAGGCTGAAAAATCTGACACCACTGACTGATTTTGCAGTATTGTAGCTCCTCATTGGTGAATTTCACGATTTATTCTTTAAAAACGCACTCAATGAAAAGGGCCTATACAAACATGCTGGCAAGCCTGTCTCTTTGTGCATACTATTCTGACAGTTGGACTGCGCCACTGCCATCCAAGAAGGGGTTTTGTAAATTGCAAATTCAGTATTTAAATGTGCAGTTGACCATTACTATTTGTCCATTCATATAATTAACTCAGAGCTTGCAATACCTGGGGAAGAACAAGGAGTGGTGAGACAATTACTTTCGAGTAGTGTGGCCAATGGCCATGTGTAAGCAGGAAATTGCTCTACATTAATTGACAATGGTGAACATGCTTGTACATGTTGTACCACACTGTGTAGACTATGCAATTCCTGATATGCAACTTTGTGTGCTGATCTGTGCTCCAGTTAATATCTGCTCTTCCCTGCTTATTAACTCCTGCTCCTCTTCGGCTACATTTAATAAAGGCACTATTGGTGATTATGTATATCAGCGACACAAACTGTTTGGCAATAACAATTGGAACTTAATGTTCCAAAATATTTGCTTATATCATATTTGATGGATGTTGCCTGTCTGAGACTGGGACCCGATCCCTTTAGGTGACATCACTGGGCTGGGCTGCATAGACATGTGTCCATGGAGATAAGTTGATCCACTGGTCAGATAGATGGGGGACAGGCTTTTGTACAAGCCTATAGATTTAACCTTGGACTGCTTGGACTTTTCTGAATCTTGGTTTATTTCAGGTCATTAGCACCCTATAAATAGGACCTCTCCCTGGCAAATATCGGTATATTTTGTAGAAACATATGGTGAACATATTTCCCCAGAACTGCGTACATGGTCAGCATGTGTGACTGTGGTGGTAGTCGTTTGTTTTCAGTAAGACAACTGTGTTTGAAGGTGTCTGGATCCTGTTTATATGCATGATTATTATTTTTTTTCGCTTAGTGTAACATAATATTTTCATGATGTTCCATTTCTAAAGATGAGTCAGAGTATGGGTCTTAATATGCGTATTGCATTCAGGTGTCCCCAACATGAGTGTCATATCCCCTTCAGTAATTCCCTGAGCTAGACACAACTCCATCCGACCTGCCCACTTTCCCCCTCTCTTTACACAACTGAGCCAAATCCAAGCAACTCATCACATTCACATGTACCTGTAGACCCCAGAATTACACTAATGAGGGCTCCCCAAAGCCACTCACTATACTCATGTGGAGCCCCAAATTCCAGGGATGTCTTCTAGAGACAGTTTGCCAAGTCTTCATAGCAACCCAGCCTGCTGCTTTTACTGCTGGAAGAATACATGGTGCCACTAAAGGTGCCCATAATCTATTGATTTTGCAGCCCAGTCGTCCATTTGATTTGATTTGATTTGATTGTTTTGCTAGCCTAAAGCTACATTTTGAGCTATAAAATGGATGCTCATAGGATCAGTAAAAGTAATTCTCTGGAGATTGCTACACGGCAAGGGTTACCCTGATCTAAGTCAGCATTGTATTCTCCCGCACTGGGAATTAGACTATTTCTGATTTATTCCCTTTTATTTTTATAAGTATTAGATTAGATTAGATTGTAAGCTCGCAAGGCCAGGGCAGGGTCATCCTCCTAATGTTTACTGTTTTGTAACAATATTTGTGCTGCTTGGAACTCTGCTGTACATTTGTTAGTTGTATCTATGTTCCCCTTGTCATCTTATTGTGCTTTGTAAAGCGCTGCGGAATATGTTGGAGCTATATAAATAAAAAATAATAATAATAAGCAAATATATTGTTGTGTGTCATTGTAATTTTTACTTTTGTTTTTGTAAATATTTTTGTATATATATTCTTCCTGCAATGTTCCACTTTTGGAATATTCAAACTTTATTTAATAAGTTAGTCTTCTGTGTCCTAAGCCTCCAATTTACACACCTAGAGAGGTTGCAGAGTGTTGTGTTATATATAAGGGCTAGGGCACGCCGAGCGCCTTTTTTAGCGTTTTTGCAGCCTCTTGCGGCTGCAAATACGCTAGGGTAATGTATTTCAATGGGGGTGTGCACACCACAGCGGGAGGCGTTTTGCAGAAACGAATCCTCCCGGGGTGAGGCATTTTTTGGATTGCAGAGGCGTTTCTGCCTCAATGTTAAGTGTAGGAAAAACGCAAACCGCTCTGAAAAAGGCAGATCAGTTTGCCAGGCGGTTTTGTTACAGAAGCTGTTCAGTAACAGCTTTACTGTAACAATATATGAAATATGCTACACTGAAATCCGCAGCAGCAATCCGCAAAACGCTAGCAAAACGCCTCATAAAAATAAAAAAAAAGCGTTTAAAAAACGGCTAGCATTTTGCGGATCTGCTAGCGGCTTTTGGTGTGCCCTAGGCCTAAATGCCGTATTGTATGCTTGGTTGTTTCATTGCTACCCGTGTGAGATTGCGTTGTGTGTTTGGTGTTCCTGTAGTTTGGGTCTAAAGCCCCTGACTGACCTAAAATATGTGAATGCCAGCCTTAGTGTGTGCAGCTTGGCAGCCGTGCATGAAATTGTTGTAATTGCCGTAGGCAGGGTCAGATCTCCTTTCAGCGCGGAAATCTGTGTGTGTATGGCGTCTAGCAGATTAATTTGCAGACTACTGCAGTGGTGGCTGAGTCTTGCAAGTTGTGGTTGAGGGTGACCCCCTGTTTTATCCAAAATAGGCTGTTCCTCCTCTCAATTTGGTCAAAAACCATCAGGTCCTGTCTCTGCTGACTGTTGCGGGGCTGGTTCCTGACACAGGCAATAGATCTCTCTTCGATCAGATTCAATCAGAGAGAGATCTGTCTCTTGATCAATCTGCCAATACATCACTAGTTGTATGGGGACCTTTAGGGTGACATAAAGTATCCATTCAAAGTATATCCGTCCAGTTTGCCCCTCTACTACATAGATTTGTGCCCCTTTCTCTTTATTATTATTATTATTTAGAAATCATATAGCCCTGACATCTTCTGCAGCACTCTACAGACTATATATTGGGCTTGATTCACAAAACGGTGCTAACTGTTAGCACGCTGTGAAAAGTACTTCGCGCAAAATTTTGCTTGATAATGGTTTTTGCGTGCAAAAATTTGCGTTCGCGTGTTACCGCAAATTTTTCACACGTTAAACGGTTGCGTTCGCGTGATAAATTCGCATTATTTCGCAAACGTTAAAGCGCAAAAAAATTTACGTTAACGCGTGAACCCGAATTTGTGCGCACGAGATTCGTTTTTCATGCGAAAATCTTTTTTTCACGCGAAAACGCAGTAAAACGCGCAAAAACCTGTGCTAACAGCACCTTTTTGTGAATCAAGCCCATTGTCTTGTCACTTAACTGTCCCTCAGAAGGGCTCACAATCTAATCCCTACCATAGTCATATGTATGTATTGTGTAGTGTATGTATCAGTCTAGGGACAATTTAGGGGGAAGCCAATTAACTTATCTCTATATTTTGGGAAAGTGGACAGAAACCAAAGCAGACACAGGGGGAAGATACATACTCAATGCAGATAGTGCCCTGACTGGGATTCTATCCACTTCAACACTGTTCTGCCTCTTTCTCTTGTTTTTATCCACTGCCCTTCCCCAGTAAAACAGTTGACAGGCAATATAGCTACAGGTACAGTGAAATTGGTTAAGGATGATGTTAGGCTAGCATGCAGGTTTCTAGGCTGCAACATAGGGAATTGTGGGAGAGAATGCATGATTGTGACAGCACAATAGGAGCTGATGTGGCTTCACAGATTGTGGCTGTCCACCCAAAATGTGGGGTCACATGACACTGAGGATGAATATCTCCAAAGGTGAGTATGATGGATATGTGGAGGGGGGGGGGGGGGGGGAGTGTTTTACGAATGAGGTTGTACCTGATTAGGCTGGATATGGTGGGCGGGAGGGATTAGTTAAATAAAATGTATTCCTTAAAAAAGCTGGCATTTTCAGAGCCAATTCAAGAAACACCACCTAATGCTGTGCTAGCTGTTGTGTTTCTATTTATAAGATTCAGTACATGCTGCCTAACGTTTTATGCTTTGCAAATACCGTGGATTAAGTCACATCTATTGTATTCTGCCTCCTATTAGAACCCCCTCAAGAAATAATCAAGTAATATAAAATAACAGTCATTTTTACAGCCTCTCTCTCTCTCTCACTGGATTATTCCTATACAACCCGTATTGTGAGGCGACAATACTGTGACTCATTAAAGGTTGTGCATGTTTCTGCCGCCCCCTTCATCAGTCTCCTAAAATGCGGAGGAGGCTTTGCAACCCACATGCTGGCTATTACAAAAGTCCATATGAAAGGATGCTTTCTCTGCTCCCGTGAGGGTTAATGCACAAGCAGAAGAGGCAAAGTATTCTGTCACTGTGTCACACTGTAGGAGTGAGGGTTAGATACTTTTGCACAATTATTTACAGAAAAAATTGTTTCTCAAATTGTACGTTCACAAAATACATATGCAGCAGTGTTGAATATGGAAAAGGCGCTTACAGGAAAAAAGTATGCCGTCTATGTCATACTGAATATACATTTTATTCCTTTTAAAGAAAAAAAAACAACAACAGCTCTACTGATGATTGATCTTTCTGGTAACATCATGTTGATTCAATTAAATCATTATGCTAAAATGCAAGTTTTTTTTTTAAGACAAACACTGGGCTAAAATGTCATGTTACTTCAGACACTGGGATTGCCCATGCTGCAAGGCTGATTCATTATTGCTCTTTAGGGCTGTAGTAACCCATGCATACATTGCAGCAGGATTCTATACCTTATTGGATTCCTGGTTCATTGTACCTAATGTTACTGTGATAAAGGCACCACTTTTCAGAGGCAGCTGCCTGAACCTCTTGGCTCAGTTATTGCAAATAAGCTTTTCTGGGTACTGAACAGGATTAGCTCAGAAGAAGTGAAAACAAAAATATGAAGGTTCCCTGCAGAAGCTATACTAGCCTGACCAAACAAATAGAAAGGCACCATATGCTTACAGTCCCTCTAAACGCTAAATACCAGCTCTCTATGCCTGTAAGCAGGGAGGGATAGCTTGCATCAAACGGGGAATACTTTCTCACAAAGACCACTGGAGCTTTTTTGAATTTCCAGCTGCCACTAATGTAACCCAGCTGCATCACCCTGCTACATTATCCCAATAAATCTATAAATGTAGATGGGGCATGGCCTGGACATGCAGGATTACGAGATTTAGACCTGGAACTCAAAGTTGGTAGCGAGTTGTACAGAGTTTTTACACTCAACATAGAAGAATTTAAGCAACAAGGATAAAAATGGCTGCAATCAAATGACAAGAGCAACACAGAAGACTTCCAGCAACATAATGGCAGGTGACACATCAAGATGGGTTGCCAAAGAAGCTCGAACCTTGATGTTTTCTATCAACATTAAGACTACATAAGGTATTACAACTCTTTGTGCAGTTTATTGACCCATTTTTACACAACCAACAAATAGGTAAGGATCGGGTGAGTTGATCAGCTGGGCAGATCGCTTGGGGGATGCCATACACACGCTTGATTATCGGCTGAGGTGGTCATTATCGTCCGCCTCAGCCGACTTTCGTCAAGGGTGTGTACCACAAGGTTGGTGGTATTTATCTGATTGCTCTTAACCAATCATTATCAAGCAGCATCACCAGTGATGGTACTTTGTGAGGGTAGGAGGTGTTTGATGCTTGCCTTACTCTTTCAAGGCCCCCCACTAGATGGCAGTTAGAAAGTAGAGTCAAGGTCTGTCTCTGCTTCATACCAGCCAGTATGACTTGAGTTGGGACTACAGTCCAGGCCAAAAGTTTTGAGACTGTCAAAAATATTGGAAATTAGAAAAGTTGGTGCCTAAGTTTTTATAATAGCAATTTGCATATACTCCAGAATGTTATGAAGAGTGTTCAGATGAATTGCATAGTCCTTCTTTGCCATGAAAATTAACTGAATCCCAAACAAAAACTTTCCACTGCATTTCATTGCTGTCATTAACCTCTTGCCGACCACGTCACGCCGATGGGCATGGCCGCGGCGGCAGCCCCAGGACCGCCTGACGCCGATTGCCGTAAAGTCCTGGGGCTCTGTTTTGCAGGAGATCGCGGGCAGGCTGTGCGCGCATCTCCTGCTTGGGGGGCAGAGCTCCGCCTCGCCTTCAGTCTCCAAGCGGCTATTGCCGCTCGAGAGACTGTTAGACGGAGTGATCGCCGTCTATTTACATGGTGCAGCGCTGCGATCATCAGCAGCGCTGCACTGGAGACAGCCGTGTGACACGGCTGTCCCCCTGGGGGACAAGAGAGCGATCGGCTCTCATAGGCAGAAGCCTATGACAGCCGATTGCCATAATTGGCTGGCTGTGGGAAGGGAGGGAGGGAGGGAGGGTATTCATAATTGGCTGGCTGTGGGAAGGGAGGGAGGGAGGGAGGGAGGGTATTTAAAGAAACAGGGTTTAAAAAAAAAAAGCAAACAATAATATTTATATAAAAAAAAATAAACATGGGGGAGCGATCAGACCCCACCAACAGAGAGCTCTGTTGGTGGGGAGAAAAGGGGGGGGGGATCACTTGTGTGCTGTGTTGTGCGGCCCGGCAGCTTAGCCAAGCTGCAGTGGACTATTTTATTAAAAATGGCCTGGTCACTAGGGGGGTTTAGCACTGCAGTCCTCAAGAGGTTAAAGGACCTGCTGACATCATTTCAGTAATCGTCTTGTTAACTCAGGTGAGAATGTTGATGAGCACAAGGCTGGCGATCATTATGTCAGGCTGATTGGGTTAGAATGGCAGACTTGACATGTTAAAAGGAGGGTGATGCGGCCTTCCCTGCTTAGACTCCTACTATTATGCCTCCTCTCTAGACATGATTAAATTCTGGTGGAACCCCCACCATCACAAACCGTGGGTAGACATGGAGAAAGTTCTGCTAACTAGAGAGCTCCGGACTGTACTAATGAGCATGATTTTAGGCGCAAAAGCTCCTACGTCTCAATATCCGACAATTAGATCCCTGCTTCTGGCATGGGAATACTTTCTTAAACACCCCCCTGACTCTCCTCAAAAACATAGTCCTATTTTCCCTCTCTCAGTTCTGCATCAATTTATCCCAGATCTTAACTTACAAACCTGGCATACAAATAAACCCATTTCTTTGAATGACTTATTTGATGGGGACAAAATAAAGAGATTTGCCGATCTACAAAAGGAATTCAGACTCTCCCCAGCCCAACTGTTTAATTACCACAGAATTTTTCACTGGATCAAATCCCATAATATAACCATTCCTAAATTACTGGACCAAATTCTTACCCTGCTAAACTTTAAAGGCCCAAGCAGAGGAGGAATATCCACTTGGTATGAAAACTTACACACAACTATTAATTCCCCCCTCAGACGATATGCCATAAGCTGGTCCAATGATCTTAATACGCAGATATCAACTGAACAACTGATTGTGGCAACTAATATAACTTTAAAACTATCGAAATGCAACTCCCATTGGGAACAATCTCGTAAACTAGTATATCGTTGGTACTACACACCAAGAAGGCTAGCATCTTTCTCAAAAGATGTATCCCCTCTGTGTTGGCATTGTCACTCCACACAAGGTACTCTGGTACATATGTTCTGGGAATGTCCATATATATCCAATTTCTGGAAACAGGTCGAAACCTTAATAAATAAATCTTTTAATTATAACTTGACCTTGTCTCCTCAATTAGCTCTACTATTAGTGGGGATAGAACTACTCCCTGAACGAATTAGACCCCAGATAGCACATATTATTTTGACAGCACTCTCATTAATATCGGCAAATTGGAAGTCAGCAGATCAAATCTCCATCTTACAATTAAAACACACAGTCAGAAGAAATTTACTAATGGAACAAAAAATCAAAAGCAGAACAACAGGGGGAAAATATGACTTTAGCATCCCAAATACTTGGATAGGGAACTAATAAAAAGCACACTTTATGGACCAATAAAGAAACAATGTTTAACTCATGGTAAAAGTTTTTACTTTAGGTTGTTAATCCTTTCAGTTTTTTTAGGTCTTGTTGAATAAAGTTAAGAATGTTGCATGTTGAGGTGCTACATGCGCAGAAAGACTGAACAATATGACGGTTGGTACACCAAGGAATGCACGGTACATTATACATAAAAGATATAACCTTACAGCTTATTGAGGCTAGTCTTAGCCCTCTGGTCAATAAGCTCACAAATGTCTTTTCCAGGAATGGGGAGAGGTTGTAATACTCCTCCTTGCATTCTACGGAACAACAAATTGAATAAGTGCATGATATATATATTTTTGTTCCATTATGACATTTATACACCATACCTCTACAACTCGTATTGTATGTTCGCAATAATAATAAGTGAAGAAAATGCATGTTAATGCTACTCTTTTATTGTATAAGATGATAAAGCATGTAATAGCCATCTTTGATGTATAAGTTCAACTTGACTTTTCAATAAACGTCTTATGAAAAAAAAAAAAAAAAAAGGAGGGTGATGCTTGAAATCATTGATCTTCCATTGTTAACCATGGTGACCAGCAAAGAAACGCATGCAGCCATCATTGCGTTGCATAAAAATGGCTTCACAGGGAAGGATATTGTAGCTACTAAGATTGCACCTAAATCAACAATTTATAGGATCATCAATAACTTCAAGGAAAGAGGTTCAATTCTTGTTAAGAAGGCTTCAGGGCTTCCAAGAAAGTCCAGCAAGCACCGGGATCATCTCCTAGGCCTAGTGCACACCGGAGCGTTTTCGCTGCTGTTTGCGATCTACTTGCGGGTGCGGATCCAGAGCGGGAGGCGTTTTGCAGAAACGCATACTCCCGGGCTGCTGCAGATTTTGGATTGCGGATGCGTTTCTGCCTCAATGTTAAGTATAGGAAAACCGCAAACCGCTCTGAAAAACGGCACTTCAGAGCGGTTTGCCAGGCGTTTTTTGTTACAGGAGCTGTTCAGTAACAGCTTTACTGTAACAATACATGAAATCTACTATACCAAAACCGCTACACAAAACCGCAAAACGCTAGCTGAAACGCTGCAGAAAAATAAGAAAAAGCGTTTCAAAATCTGCTAGCATTTTGCGGATCTGCTAGCGGTTTTTGGTGTGCACCAGGCCCTAAAGAGGATTCAGCTGCGGGATCGGAGTGCAACCAGTGCAGAGGTTGCTCATGAATGGCAGCAGGCAGGCGTGAGCGCATCTGCACGCACAGTGAGGCGAAGACTTTTGGAAGATGGCCTGGTGTCAAGAAGGGCAGCAAAGAAGCCACTTCTCTCCCAAAAAAACATCAGGGACAGATTTATCTTCTGCAGAAAGTATGGTGAATGGACTGCTGAGAACTGGGGCAAAGGCATATTCTCCAATGAAGCCTCTTTCCGGATTGTTTGGGGTATCTGAAAAAAGGCTTGTCAGGAGAAGAAAAGGTGAGTGCTACCATCAGTCCTGTGTCATGCCAACAGTAAAGCATCCTGAGACCACTAATGTGTGGGGTTGCTTCTCATCCAAGTGAGTGTGCTCACTCACAATTTTGCCAAAAAACACAGCCATGAATAAAGAATGGTAACAAAACACCCTCCAACAGCAAGTTCTTTCAACAATTCAACAACAGTTTGGTGAAGAACAATGCATATACCAGCACGATGGAGCACCATGTCATAAGGCAAAAGTGATAACTAAGTGGCTTGGGGACCAAAATACTGAAATTTTGGGTCCATGGCCTGGAAACTCCCCAGATCTTAATCCCATTGGGAACTTGTGGTCATTCCTCCTGTTTTGTTGTGAGTTTCCTGTATGTCCTACCTTGTATGTTAACCCTTTTATCTATTGTGCAGCACTGCGTAATATGTTGGCGCTTTATAAATACAATAAATAATAATAATAATTCCTCAAGAGGCAGGTTGACAAACAAAAAAACAACTAATTCTGAGAAATTCAAAGAAGTGATTATGAAAGAATGGGTTGCTATCAGTCAGGATTTGGCCCAGAAGTTGATTGAGAGCATGCCCAGTCGAACTGCAGAGGTCCTGAAAAAGAAGGGCCAACTGTGCAAATACTGACTCTTTGCATAAATGTCATGTAATTGTCAATAAAAGCCTTTGAAACGTATGAAGTGCTAATAATTATATTTCAGTACATCACATAAACAACTGAAACAAAGATCTAAAAGCAGTTTAGCAGCAAACTTTGTGAAAACTAATATTTTTGACAGTCTCAAAACTTTTGGCCAGGACTGTAGTATTACCATTTTGGAACCCATGTTCTGGTTTTCCCCTTTGTCATTGTAAATACAAATAAAACTGCTTCTGAGCTAACCACACCAGGGTCGGACTGGGCCACAGTAGTATTGTTTTTTTCCTTGGTGGCCCCCCCCTCCAGGTCTCTGGTGGCCCCCCCCCCCCTCCTTGTTTGACCTGCAACACAAAAATTCTCTTCCCAGTGCTGTAATCACTCATGCTGAGAGCAGTGGCGTAGCTAAGGAGCTGTAGGCCTCGATGCAAATTTTACAATGGGGCTCCCCAAGCACTCTATACATAACAATTGATACGACGCACCAAAACCTGCCAATGGCAACTACAGTGTCAGAGGTGCAAGAAGGGGATGGGAAATAGCTTGTTAATGATTACCATTGTTCAAAGTATCTATAGAAGTGATTATTATGAGCAAAGGACCAATAGAGAGGTAATACTGTAGTTGAGGGAGGGCCCTTCGGGGCCCCTTTGGCCCGAGGGCCCCGATGCGGTCGCAACCTCTGCAACCTCTGCGGTCGCAACCTCTGCAAAGTAGGACATTACTTTATATTGAAGGAGGGGACTCTATGCAAAGTTTTGCTGGTAAGCAGTGTCTCTGAATTACAATGCTGCTAAGATCATGTACATTTAGCCCTGTCCATAATACATCATGACCACACCCACCTTCCGGTGCATGGTCACGCCCTTTTTTCACCGCAATCATGGGATGTGTGGGCCCCAGGTTGAAATTTCTTTGGTGGGCCCCCAGTGTCCCAGTCCGACCCTGAACCACACCATTATTTTTTTTGTAACAAAAGCAGAGCTTTGCTGTGTGATATCTGCTTAGAACTCATGACTCATGCAGAACAGGTTTTCTGATCTGGTGTTCTGATTCTCTTCACGTCCACAATTGTTTTAGGTCAGTGACTTACACAGGAGGATTATAGGCAGATAATCAGGATTGCAGCCAGGCAACCAGTATTTGTTGACAATTGTCAAGTGTGTATGCTCCCATACATTCCATGACAAACATGGTAACAGACACACTGCCTTTGGCAAAGAGTTTCTTAGTAGTGTTTTGTATTTGGTAGTTAAAAGTACACAGAACATTCCTGCTTACCCATTGGTGATTAGTGTACTTTGGACAACCAAATGGGAATCTCCATAAAGGTAAATATTTTCACAGGGCACGCTACTGTGTCTGTTGCAGGTAGTGGTTAGCAAAATGGTCGATAGGTTAGATTCATGTAAGGAAAACTCAAGAATTCCAAAATGGAGGCAGCAGTACAATCAGGCTGAAAGGGTGTTGAGAACTGGCTCCTCAAACAGAAAACGGCCACATGTACCTTATACTGTGACATGGTAAGATATTACCACTATTAAATAATTGCAGCCTCCACCGTATTGTGGGAAGAAGAGGGATCTTCAAAGGTTAAGACTGGGAACCATTGCGATAAGCAAAAAACCCAAACATTAAGTCTTGAACACATAAACTGTTTCCCACTGGGATTGGGCCCTGAATCCCTCGGGTGACAGTTCTGGGCCAAATACTGTACAGACATCGATAAACTCCAGGCCAGCAACGCCTTCGGTAGCTACACAGAGGGAAGGAGAGTTGACTGAGTGGTGCATGAGAGAGCGGCACAGAGTAGGTGGGGTGGGAACAATGGCCTCAGCCTGTGTTCAGCCAACACAACCCGCTGGGAAGATTGCTAGCCAACAAACTGAGGGGAAGGGGGAGAATCGGGGGCCAATATACATGTGCTAGATACTCAGCAGAAGTGGCCCAACCAGCTGCCAAGGCCAAGAACCAATTAGCATGTGTACAAAGCTTAAAGCTTGTCATACACGGTTATATCAGGCACAAGATTGATATCTAGCTGATATTGATCAGTCACCTAGACCAGTGTTTCTCAACATTGATTTGGTAAATACCCCTTTATAAAATCCTGTGCCTACCAAGTACCCCCTAATATAAATTAAATAATGTTAAGTACCTCTGAACACGTATAGCGTACTGTACACTTTAATTGTGTAAAGATGAAATCCACCATTGTTTTTAATTAACAAAAACACTTGCCTCATTTTGTTTATATAATGATTTATCATTCTTTTAAAATTAAAAAAGGTTGTAAACGGAGTTAAATTCACCAAACCCAAGTACCACATGAACCCTTCAGAATTACTCCCTGGGGTACACTTACCATATGTTTCAAACCTAGGACTTAGACTACACCCTACTTCAACTAATATTAGATCATATTCCATTAGGAACACATCAATACAAAGCTATGCTCCTATTTGTAACCCTTCCCCTATCTGTAAGCCCCACCCCCTCGGGCAAGGGATGGCTTTTCACAGTCAATGTTCAACTGCCAAAATAATGATTGAGATGGTGTTATTTTTTGATAAATGTAATGTTTTTATCAGTCAAACATCTTAACTATTAGCATACTGAGTCTGTCCATGCCCTAAGATGTCAGTCACACCAGGATATTTGAAAGCAGTAAGAGAATAACCTGCCCCTTTAAAACTAAATCATTACTGAAACAGAAAAGGATGGAAGCCGGACTGATGCTATGGCAACAATTTTTGGCCTGAACTGGAAAACTAGAATAGGTTTATGAAATGTGAGAAGGAACCTTAGCACAGGCAGGCTGCTAGACTGAGGCAAGTGACAAAGGAAATGTTAGCCTATAGCCTGATAAAATAGGTCTCAGTTAAGATACCGGTACATGGTTAGATTTTGGAAAGCTACAAATTCAGGATGGTATCCGTTTTGGGCCTCAGGTAGAGTCAGAGAAAATGTGGCATTTAGAGATGGACTAAGCTACGGAGAGAAGCCTTTTTATCGGCAGCCAATATCCAAGGGACTTCTAAAACCCCAAGGCACCCTCCTAGATTACACATATATTTTCATATCTGATGCATTTTATAGACATTCTTTTTGGAAAAGTTAGCTGCATGACCTAGAGATCTGTGTACAAATTATATGGCTGCTAGCGGAGTGGGAGTTTCAGCCTCTGCACAGCCCCAACACCTGGCCACAACCACCTCCTTCCTCCTCCCTGTTGATGATAATTGGGGGGACAAAACACAGTTTAACCAAGCAGTATTTGACGTTAGCACAAGTTGGGATTGCAAACCCAGCCAGCAAAGTAATAAAATATAGATACTGCAAAAATGCTTTGTGTAATGTACACAACTTTGTGATTTGCAAATTGAAATCTCACATAATATACCGTACATTTAAATAAAGGACAAGCCTGAACTAGGCCTTTAAAGGGAACTCCTAGGTGAGAATATACTAGAAACTTTGATGGAGGCGCCCTTGGTGATAAATCACTAGTAATTGTTATAGGTGAGAAGTATAATGGCTTACCTTCTCAGAAGAACAAACTATTAGTAATGGAAAAAGTACCGTATATTTATTCTAGCACTATAGACAAAGCGTTTCATGGGTCTTGACCCGCTTTCTCAGGTCAATGCCAAACTTTTGGTCACGAGCATGAGCACCTAAAATTACAGCCATTGGGCTCCTGGTCTCTCTCATTCCACAGATACTTGGAGGTTACGGATAACCATCAAGGATAGATACTCTTTCCCCTAGGTGAGAGGGATATGGAGGCTGCCACATGTATTTCCTTTTCAGTTGCCTTGCTGTCCCTCTGATCCCGTGTCTCCTATACCTTTAGCTTTAGAGCAGGGATGTCAAGGTAAACATTGAACAAACTGTCGGATCTGTCGGGCCGGCCTTGAAGGGCTGCAGCGAGACCCCTGTGGGACAGAGGAGGATGGGGGAAGCCTCATTAGGATCCTGGGGCTTCCGCCTCCCGAGGTGAGTACCCCCCAGGGGACGTTTTTCTTGTTACAGTGTCTCTAACAAAAACAGTGTTTTTTCTCTGTGGACGAGAACGGATTGGCTCAGGGGACTCTTGTCCCCTGCAGTCAATCCCCCCTGTTGCCTGTAGCATCGCGATCGCGGGCATTTGCCCGCACAATCGCATGCACAGTACCCCAAACTGCAGGGACGTGACTACCGCATCCCTACGGCTGTAGCAGCTGCCGCTGCGGACGTGAGGCTCACGTCCCAGCAGCAGAAATGGTTAAATACACTGTGGTCCAAATTACTTACTACATTCAGACTGAGTATGTGCAATGGAAATTATTGAAGATTATCATTCCACACAGTATACATTGACAACACAAGTGTGAACTGGGGCTTTAAAGTGAATCTGAAGTGAAAATAAACTTATGATATAATGATTTGTATGTGCAGTACAGCTAAGAAATAAAACATTAGCAGCAGAGATATGAGTCTCATATTGTTTCCAGTACAGGAAGAGTTAAGAAACTCCAGTTGTTATCTATGTAAAAAAGTTGCAGAGAGCTCTGAAGCTTATTATCTCAACTGTCTGTTACTGTATTTTGTTTTTTCTGCATAGGAAAGTTCAAAAGGTCGTTAGCTCTGCTCCGTGAAATAATTTAGAATGCTGAGTGTTGTGTAAACTGCATATATTAGAGAATGATGCAGGGATCCTTAGTAAAACTGTGAGGAAAATAAATGTTGGAAAGATCTTCTAATGGTTATGGGAGATTTAAATGCTAAGGTTGGTGCAAAATGAAGGCCTAGAACAGGGTTGTCTAAATTTTTTAGGCCAAGGGCCATAATAGCCATTCTTGAGACTGCTAGGGGAGCAAACTAGCAAAATTAAACACAATTTTTGCTGATTGCTGCTAGGCACCTTGGATTGCCTATGATATTTGGTCAAATAAAACATTTCCATGGGAATTAAATCATATGTTGTGTGCAGTTACCATGTCTCCTTCAATGTGCAGGCATAGTGCTGCTGGCACACTGGCAGTTGCTAATCAGTGGCTGATACTGTTGCTGGTACAGTGATGGCTGATAACCAGTGGCTGCTGTTACTGCTGGCATAGTGGCTACAAGTCTGTGGTTGCTGCTGGTGGCATAGTGGCAGCTTTTAGTGAGTGGCAGTTATTGCCGCTGGTGTAGTGGCAGCTGCAGGTGAGTGGCTGCAGCTGCTGGCATAGTGACACTGCAGATGAGTGACTTCTGCTGGCATAGTGACACTGCAGATGAGTGGCTGCTGCTGCTGCTGGCATAGTGACACTGCAGGAGAGTGGCTGCTCCTGCTGGCATATTGACACTGCAAGTGAGTGGCTGATGCTGCTGGCATAGTGACACTGCAGGTGAGTGGCTTCTGCTGGCATAGTGACACTGCAGGTAAGCGGCTGCTGCTGGCATAGTGACACTGCAGGTGAGTGGCTGCTGCTGCGGGAATAGTGGCAGCTGCTAGTGAGTGGCTGTTACTGCTGCTGGCATAGTGGGAGCTGCAGTTGAGTGGCTGCTGCTGGCATAGTGACACTTCAGGTGAGTGGCTGCTGCCGCTGCTACAATAGAGATGGCTGTTTTTCAATGGCTGTAGCTACTGCTGCTGGAACAAGTGGTGGCTTTTAATCGGTGGCTTCTGCTTACTTAGTGGTGGCACGGTGGTGGGTGCTACTAGCAGGGTGGTGGTATCTGTCTTCTCCCCCCTTTCACTCACAATATCAATGCATCTGGTCTGCCTTTCTCTCCTCCTCGATCAGGAAAGTCCCATAGAAATGGTTATAATATCAGACTACAAAAAATGGTCGCTGGAGAAAAATATGTCAGCTATTATGGCCGGCCATGTTTTTGTAGTCCTATAGTCGTCACTATGGGACTACAAGCCAGATAGGTAGGCAGGATGGCGACACAAGGTGGCCCTGCATGCGTTGTTGCAGCAACAGCCTGTGGGAGGTATGCAATTAACAACTGTAATGTCGGCCCACCATTAGAGATAGCTCAAACCTCCGATTTTCAGTTCGCGAACCTCCGCAAAAAGTTTGGTTCGCGCAAACTTTCGAGAACCGCAATAAAATTCAATGGGGAGGCGAACTTTGAAAATTAGAAACATTTATGCTGGCCACAAAAGTAATGGAAAAGATGTTTCAAGGCGTCTAACATCTTAGTTTTTGCATAGGGGAGTGGGAAACACGCCAAAAGTCCTGGGGGAAAATCTGGATTTGACGCACAGCAGCGTTTTAAGGGCAGATATCACATTGCATGCTAAATTGGAGGCCTAAAGTGCTTTAAAACATCTTGCATGTGTATACATCAATCAGGGAGTGTAATTAGAGTACTGCTTCACACTGACAGACCAAACCCACTGTGTAACGCACCGCAAAAACAGCTGTTTGTGTAGTGACGGCTGTGCTGGACTGGTGCGCACCATGGCGAGAGTGCAGGCCATGGCGGTTTTCAAGCCCATATGGTCGCCGGGCTGAGGTAGCTCAATGACAGAAGAACAGTGACTGTCCAGCTGATCAAATATGGTCTGTCCACAATGAAGCAACGACCTTATTATCTTGGGTGTGCGCCCCCCTTGGAAGACACTCATATAGTCGTCGGTCATTGCTTCATTGTGATACGCAAGCCCCTTCACCGCAGCAAGGTAATGATCACAAAGGGGAATTGACACATGTACATGCCTTTTGTTTTGTTGTTGCAGCTGCAGCGCAGGCAGAAAAATTAGGCAGGCATGTACACGAACCAGAAAAATTATTATAGCGGCTGCTGCTAGCAACAGCCTTAAAAATTCAGGAATCCGCCTGGAGTCCTGGACCCTGTTGGTGGTGGCGGAGAAGGCAGTCAAGCGGCCTGCAGGCAGAGATGCTGTGTGGGGAGCGACTTGGTCTTGGGGCAGGCAGTCACATGGCGTGCAGGCAGAGATGCTGTGTGTGAGGACTGACTTAGTCTTTCGGGCAGGCCTGACCATGCTTTGCAGACCACATGGTCAGATGGACCCTTGACCCAACGCTGTGTGCCAGAGATGATACCGCTTGCCTTTCAACATCATGGTACAGTTTGGGTATCACCTTTTTTTTTAGAAATAACTGCGGCCTGGTATCTTCTACTGCGGTGTGTGGCTTTGCTTTTGTGTGCTGCTTTTCCTCAGGTGGTCATCGCATTGCAGTTTGTGCTTTGTCATCATGTGCCTTCGTAAGGAAGTTGTCCCTACGCGGGTCTTGGTCTTTCCATGGCTCAATTTTTGGTGGCAGATAGCACAGATGGCATTGCTCTCATCTGAGGCAGACACACAAAAAAATGTCCACACCGCTGAGCCCTGGGGTGATGGCACTTTGGTGGTGGCGGCCGACTGAGTGTTAAGTGGGTTGCCAGAATCAGAGCAGGAGGAGGAAGATATGTCACGCTTCCGTGCGGAAGCTGAGCAAGATGAGGTGTTCTGTGTTAAATAGTCAACTACGTCCTGACAATCTTGGGGGTTGATGGCACACGCCTTCTGAACACTGTACTTTGGTCCAGGGCCATACATAATCACAACAGCACTACCTCGAACAGACCTGCTGGGTGGCCTGCCTCTGCCTTTTTTGCCCATATTGGGGGGATGAAGGGAAAGGTATGCACTGACTTGACTAATACAATGTTCAATCACACAGGTGCAGTGAGCAGGTATGCAGTGACTGGTATCAATACAATGTGCAGCTGTCACACACACAGGTACCGTCAACAGGTGCAGTGACTGGTGATATATAGCACTGTGTACGCTCACGCAGGTAGGTAGGTGCACTGAACAGGTGGGTATGCAGTGATTGGTATTACAAATGTGCAGCTGTCACACACACAGGTAGTCACTGAATGTGCTGGGCCTGGCAGTGGCACAATAGAAATTACCAAGGGGCCAAGGTCCCACCAGCAGCTGTGACTGACTGAGAGGGCTGTATATGCAACACAAGTGTCTGTGACACACACACACACACACACACACACACACACAAAAAAATAGATCACAAGAACAACATTAGCTCTCAAAAGAGCTGTTGAGGATAGGAGTGCTTTTTAGCAAGAAGGAGCAACCTAACAAGCCTAACACAAGAGCCTAACTAAGCTTTCCCTATGTCAGCAGCCAGGTTCTCTCCCTTCTCTAATTACTGCAGCCACATGAGTGAGTGAAATGGCAGACGCTGCCTGCGTTTTATAAGGGGGGGGGGCTCCAGGAGGGAGTGTAGCCTGATTGGCTACCCTGTGCCTGCTGACTGTGATGTAGAGGGTCAAAGTTGACCCTAATGATGTAGTATAGGGGGTGGGTCAAACTCGCATATAGTTCACGGTTCATCGCGAACACGAACCACCAAAGTTTGCGCGAATAAGTTAGTGTGCGAACCGTTCGGGCCATCTCTACCCACCATAAAAGGCTTGGCGGCCCGCATTGGACATGCCTGGCCTAGAACATTTACTTTAGTGAACACAAATGGACTTTATTATTTAGTAATATTTATATAGTGCTGACATTTTCTGCAGTTCTTCACAGAGTATCATTAATTGTCCCACATACGTTCTCACTATATAGTCCCTACTATAGTGATATACTCATCTTAGTCTTGGGCCAATTGATGGGGAAGCCAATTAGCCTACTTTTTGGGACTCTGAGGAAAAAAACTTAAAATGGAGAAATGTCACTAACTTCTGCACCATCAGCAATTTTATAATAGGAGGCACTTTATTTATGTCAAGAAATCTCTTCAGTATCCCCCGACCACGTAACTGAGAATCAAGAGGCCTAAGGAGTATAAAGGTATAAAGGAAAGGAGCGGGAGATCAGGAACTGTAGGAGACTTGATCAGCTGTACCGTATGGCCAGTGTCTGTACAGATTTTAGACTGCCAAGCAACAATTTACTGTAAAGGTACTACTTCTCTCCTAAACAGAAGAAGAAACTCTTAAAGGGACACCGAGCAGTGCAGAAACTATGGAAAGATGCATATAATTTTAAAGCTCTCTTTCTCCTCTTTCCAATGATATATAAACCGCCGCCCTACGGCTTTTAGTTTTCGCTATTTTCGCGATTGAAATTGCAGCGGCCGCGATTTCGATCACGAAAATAGAGAAAACTAAAAGGTGTAGGGCCGCGGTTTAGGTGGCACCAAAAAGAGGAGAAAGAGAGCTTTAAAATGATATCCATCTTTCCATAGTTACATTGTATTACACAGGGCGACTTTTTCTCAAAGTCAGCAGCTCCATTCAGCAGAAAAAGTCTGCTCTTCTGGCACCAGGCCATGCGAGCACTGCCGCACCTGCGCAGTACTGTCTGTCTGCCTTGGCTAAGTCTGGCATTAGTACAGGTCTTAACTGTTTCTGCTTTCGCCTTATCTCTCTTCACCCCCTTTTTCTCTTAGTGTGCCAGCTATCACCCTGTTGCGGGTGGAGGAGAACAATGCTCTTGGACTGTATTCAACTGACACAATATGGTACTCCTAATTCCTTGGTAATGCAATGGGGTCAGAAAAAGAGTGTAAGATGCAAGTAATGTCATTTGCAGAAAGCAAGATGGCAGGCATCATAAAAACAGAGACAACTCATTCTGCAACTCTGGTGTAACGATCGGTGTCCGCACGCAGAGAGAATCTGATTATTGGTGATCTGCAGTATCACCAAGAATACAGATCTATACCTGATTATGGATGATCTGCAGAATCACCAATAATACAGATATAGTGCTAACCTCTGGACACCTCTAGATATATATGGTGAGTGTTTGGTGTAAAAGTATGACTTTGAGCAACCCACCTCATGAACAGGTGACCCTAAGCAGTACTGAAGATACTGCTATGGAGAGTACAGAAACCTTCCAGCAGCCTGAGACTCTCCAAGGGGTGGAGTCAGGCTGAAGGTAGGAAGGACCAGAGAGTGAGTGACACCTGAAGGTGGATGTCACTGACTGATCTTGGAGACTATCTCTTAAGTGGAGAGAGATAGCTCTCGAGGTCGGCAACACACAGACAGATGAAGTACAAAGACAGAAGGCTGATTCGGTTTTCAAGTCATGCAGGGTTTGGCAACGTGATATCAGATAGGCGTGGTACCGAATCAGAAAGCAGAGGGATAGTCAGGAAAGCAACAGGTCATAACAAATATCAAACAATGCCTAGTCTTGGGTGTGAGGTCCGTGGTCTCTACACCCTGGAACTAGTCTGATGTATAACAGAATGATGACACAAGTTCCCTAGTCTTGGGTGTGAGGTCCATGGTCTCCACACCCCGGAACTAGTCTGATGTACAACAGAATGATAACACAAGTTCCCTAGTCTTGGGTGTGAGGTCCGTGGTCTCCACACCCTTAACTAGTCTGATGCATAACAGAATGATAACACAAGTTCCCTAGTCTTGGGTGTGAGGTCCGTGGTCTCCACACCCTGGAACTAGTCTGAAGTACAACAGAATGATAACACAAGTTCTCTAGTCTTGGGTGTGAGGTTTCGTGGTCTCTACACCCTGGAACTAGTCTGAAGTATAACAGAATAATAACACAAGTGATCTGGCTCAGTGTGAATTCCCAGGTCCTCCTGGTTCAAACACAATGTTGGATCTGACTAAGGTCTGAGTGCTTCCACGTAGTGATCGCAACGGCAGACAATTTGAGAGTGGCCAGCAGTAACCATATATAGAGCAGTGCTCTCTGGCATCACCCTAAAGTGATCAACCAATGGTTACCAGCTCTGAGGTCAGCTGACCGGCCTGGTCAGCTGATCCTCCCTTGATCATCATAAAAGTTCTGCCTTTCAGCGCGCGCGCGCGTATTCCTAAACCTGTGTGAACTAACAGGCTCAGCCACACCAGCTGCACGCTGCTGCGTGCAAACCGCCGCGCTGGACGCGGAACCAGCCGCCTTGCTGTCAGTACATGCGGCGGCTTTTCCGCGTTCTGCCATGTCACTAGATGCACGCTTCCGCGTGCAGACCGCCGCGTTGGACGCGGAGTCAGCCGCCTTGCTGTCAGTACACGCAGCGGCTTTTCCGCGTTCTCTCACATCTGGCCAGCAAGGTAAGATGGCAATGTACATTAGTAAAACAATATTATGTAGACATGTACAGCAGAACATGGCAGAGAGGACGGAGTTAACGTAAAAAAAATGTTTAATTTAAAGGGAAGTTTGGTAATTTTATTTCAAATTTTTGTTTTATAGCAATTTAATGATTTAAAGAACAAGTTTTACTTCACAAATAAACATTCAACTCATAACATCCAGTTTACAAAGCATGCCAGGCCTTTGTAATAAGAAACAGGGGCGTAGCAATAGGGGTTGCAGAGGTTGCGACTGCATCGGGGCCCTTGGGCCAGAGGGGCCCCGCAGGGCCTTTCCTCAACTACAGTATTAGCCCTCTATTGGTCCTGTGCTGGTAACAATAACTAGTATAGATGCTTTGAATAGTAGTAATCATTAACAAACTGTTCCCCATCCCCTTCTTGCACCTCTGACACTGTAGTTGCCATTGGCAGGTTTTAGTGCACTATATCAATTGTTATGTATAGAGTGCTTGGGGGGCCCCATTGTAAAATTTGCATCGGAGCCCACAGCTCCTTAGCTACGCCACTGATAAGAAAACTCATGAAAATCAGTTTGCCTGGAGACACCCAGTGCATTATTGAATATGCAGATCATGTCCTCAAGCTCACATGCAGCTCATTAGAAATGCAGTACGGGTGTGTCTTGCTAATTATAAATGGGCTATAGACACCTTGTAAAGTCCGCACATCAGTGCATTTTGCCTAAATTTTCTACACATGTATGGAACACAGCTGATGACAAAAAAAATTAACTGAATTACAGGTAACACCCCAGGGTGTAGACAGCAACTCCTGATATACTCCCTTCTAGGAGATCAAATATCAGTGTCAGGGGATCATATTACTTTAGTGACTTCAGTGTCTGGAATGCAGTGGTACTGCCTTGTGCTCCAAAATCTAGTGTATGTACTCTATGGAAAGAACCTGCACATGCCCCTAGTATATTGGAAGATCCATGTGCAACTAAAGGGATGGTTTACACCAGGCCAGGATTTACCTTACAGAGCCTATAGGCACAGATGTCCTGGCGCCTTAGACTTCACCCTCTATACCTCCAAACCGCACTGCAAATACCGGCTGCCTCAACTATCACTTATCCCTTACTTTGCTTGCCCATCTAAATAGCTTTAGGAGGTGCTCCTTAGTATTAGGTAGCCAGAAGTACCCTCAATATTAAGTAGCTAGAGGTGCCCCCAAGTATTAGCTAGCTAGAGCAACCTCAGTATTAAAGCGGATCCGAGATGAAAAACTAAATATAACAAGTGCCTTGTCTATATATCTTATCTAAAGTTTAGATAGTTTACACAGCAAATCTATCTTCAAACAGCTTCAACAGTATATTCATATTTTTTCCTGTGATACAATGGGAGCAGACATGTTTTCTGCTTGTCACAATTATACACACAGGCAAGCTTATCTGTATCTAGGCATGCTAATCTGCATATTCTGTGAAAACTCCACTCTTATCTCCTCCATTACACAGGCAACTGATCTGTATCTGCACTGCAGCTCTCAGATTGTGAAAACTCTGCCTCTGAAATCTATAGCTAGTAACACCTTTTTCACCTGCCCAGACTGAAATCCCACAATACTTTGCAAGCGCCAAGGCACTCTGGAGAAGCTGTGGGTGTGGTTTGTTTAGTTTATAGGAAATTAGGGTATTAAAACAAAACAAAACAAGTATTTGGCTTGAGGAATGCCCTATAAACTATATGTAAGGAACACAATTATGCAAGGAGTAAAAGTTCATCTCGGATCCACTTTAAAGAGACTCTGTAACAAAATTTTCAGCCTTATGCTTTATTATCTCTATTATATGATCTAATCTTCTTTCCTCTGACGGCTTTGTCGGGCTCAGGCACTCAGGCAGGAATGTGCAGTCCTGCTTGTGATAGGATAGAAGCTATACACACCCTCCCCACTCCCCCTGCAGGCTCTGTGTGAGTCACAGACGGAGCTACTCTCAGCCTATCACATGCTGGTTAGAGGCCATGTGTTTTGTTTGTAAACACTGCCTAAAACTGGCAATTACAAGCCAGGATTGCAGCAGGGAGTGGCAGAAACAGCACAGAGGGGCCCAGGAGAACTTAATGAATAGAATGGTATGTTTTTTATTGTAAGAATTTTATAGTACAGATTCTCTTTAAGTAGCTAGAGATGCCTCCGACTGAAGGGAGCTCTCATCAGTGGAATGCCAAGAGCAGGGTGTCATTTACACTCTCATCAGGACTCTGATAGGCAGTGGCGTACTTAGGGCATTTGACACCAGGTGCTGGGTATTATAAGACCCCCCCCCCCCCCCCAAATAAGGAAAGGAGTGAGTGCGGCAAACTACGCATGCCAGGGGAGATAATGCCAGGTATAGGTGCCTTCAGTATAGGTAATATAGTTGCCCCAGTATATGTAATAAAGTTGCCCCCAGTATAGATAGCTAGTATAGTTGCCCCCAGTATAGGTAGTATAGTTGCCCCAGTATAGGTAGCTATTATAGTTGCCCCCATTATAGGTAGTATAGTTGTCCATAGTATAGTTTCCCCAGTATAGTTAGCTATTACAGTTGCCCCCACTACAGGTAATATAGTTGCCCATAGTATAACTAATATAGTTGCCCCAGTATAGATAGTATAGTGCTCCCAGTGTAGCTAGCATAGTTGCCCCCAGTATAGGTAGTATAGTTGCCCCCAGTGTAGCTAGCATAGTTGCCCCCCAGTGTAGGTAATATAGTTGCCCCCCAGTATAACTAGCATAATTGCCCCCACTGTAGGTAGTATAGTTGCCCCCAGTGTAGGTAGTATAGTTGCCCCAGGAGGAGGGGGGAGCAATGCTAGAAGGAGGGACAGTGGCAGGGAGGGGGGCCAGAGCCCCCCTACCTCACTTGGGTCCCCTCCTTCTGGTCTCTCCCCACTAGAATAGCGGTGGCAAGGAGGCGCAGCGGGGGGGCGAGTGGACAGTGGAGCATTACTCAGCTTCTGACTTCTTCGTTCCAAGCGCTGGAGCACAGTTTCCCTGTCTTCACAGGTATCCGCCTTCAATGCCGCCCACTGTGCTTTCTGATTAGTGGAAGCACAGTGAGCGGTATTGAAGGCGGAGACGTGTGATGACGTTGGTGCTACAATCCAGTGCTTGGAACGCAGAAGTCAGAAGGTGAGTAATCCTCTGCCCGCCGTGCCTGCTTGCTGCCACTATTCTGGAACGGAAGAGAGCATAAGGAGGGGACCCAGATGGGGGAGAGGGGTTATGGCCCCCATCCCTGCTGCTGTCCCCACTTCCTGCTGCTGTCCCCTCCTTCTAGCGCTGCTTCCCCTCCTTCCTGCTCTGCCGCTGTAGGGGCCGGGGGTCTTGGTGACACCCCATTGCCTGTCAGTCACCTGGTGTGCCACACCCCCCTGCACCTAATGATAGGAACGCCTCTGCTGATAGGGAAGGAGGGAGGCACTTCGGTTTGGGAGTGAGCCGTCTTTCCATCACCATGAATTCTGGGGATTTTTTTCAGTGGTGAAATGTTTTAAAAACGTTTAAAAAAAACAAAGCTGTAGTTTGCGTTTTCCATTGACTATCATTGAAACGTGAAACGCAGCGGTCGGCCCTGAAAAAGCGCCAGGGAGCTTCAAAACGCAATGCTCAAAAACGCAGCGTTAAGTGTGAAAGGTAAAATGAAGGTCTATGGACTTTCTTTTTACCATGGAAAATGCCAACTATGGCCGTGGTGGTAAAACGCCCGAAAAAGGCCTCTAGTGTCAAAGAGCCCTAAGCACCAGTGATTTGAAAAGTGCTTGCTAATGTAATGCTTTGAGTGATTTAAAAAAAAAAAAATCTTATCACTCAAGCTAGAACACACACAGAGCATTACATTAGCATACCTTCCAACTTTCTGAGATAAGAAAGAGGCACACCTGAGGCTAGGTTCACAGTAAGACGTTGCGGAGCTGCGTTATAATTTATAAAGTCTTATAATGCAGCCCACGGCACTGCAATGAGAAGTCTATGCGACGAGACACAGTGCGACGCTAGAGTTTCATTGTGGTGTGTTACCCTTAAACGCACACGTTGCCAGGTGCAGGAAAGCATACTTTTAATTGCCTGTATGCTTTAATGTACATAATGTATGCAGTGCAGTTTCTAGGTTAAATTTCTCCCAGGGCGAGCGTAAAAAAATGCGCCCCCCCCCCCCCTTTCCCCTTGTGCCTACAACGAAATGGTTAAATTTTTTTTTCCAGCTCATGTATCCTTTAAAGTAAAAGTCAGGCATTAAAAAACATATATCTGCTTAACTACGGCTTCCTCCAGTTCCTGCCTATGTGTCCCTCGCCGCTGCACTTGTGCAGGCGCCACCGATATAACAGAGAGAACCCCAGGACCCCGGAAGGGAGTGAAGAATGCGATGAGGGACACAGAGCAGGGGTGCAGCTAAGGTTTTTGTGGCCCCAAGCGGACCGCAGGAAGTGGCCCTAGGCGAAAAATGGGCATGGCTATTCCACACGAAAGTGGGCGTGGCCATGACATGTGGGTCGAGCGGTAAGGGGGGATTCAAGGGGCGCTATTGGCATTGGGCATAGGGGGAGCTCGCGGCGAAAAATGGTTGTGGCCATGACATTGTATGGGTGGAGCGTAACCGTAACCCCAAAGCAGCAAATATAGCCAACTATGACCATTAAATAATAAATGCAGCAACAGTTACCCCAGACACCAGAAAATAAACGCAATTTGGCCCACATTTCAGCAGAAAACAAATGCAATTTGGCCCACATTTCAGCAGAAAACAAATGCAATTTGGGCGACATTTCAGCAGAAAACAAACGCAATTTGGGCGACATTTTAGCAGAAAACAAACGCAATTTGGCCCATATTTCATCAGATAATAAACGCAGTTTGGGCCACATTTCATCAGATAATAAACGCAGTTTGGGCCACATTTCATAAGAAAATAAACACAGTTTGGGCCACATTTCATCAGATAATAAACGCAGTTCAGGCGACATTTCATCACATAATAAACGCAGTTTGGGCCACATTTCACCACATTATAAACGCAGTTTGGGCCACATTTCATCACATAATAAACGCTGTTTGGGCCACATTTCATCAGATAATTAACGCAGTTTGGGCCACATTTCATCACATTATAAACGCAGTTTGGGCCACATTTCATCACATAATTAACGCAGTTTGGGCCACATTTCATCACATAATAAACGCAGTTTGGGCCACATTTCAGCACATTATAAATGCAGTTTGGGCCACATTTCACCACATTATAAACGCAGTTTGGGCCACATTTCATCACATTGTAAACGCAGTTTGGGCCACATTTCAGCACATAATAAACGCAGTTTGGGCCACAAAGAATGTACTCATCTGAAAGAAGTCTTCTCTTCCGGCCGGCTTCTGGCGCGCAGCTCCCCTGGACTTCTTGCTCCTCCGAGCTCCAATCTCACGCACAGTCAGGCAGAGCAGGGCTACAGGAAGATGGCGCCCAAAGCCCTGTACTGGAGACACAAATAGTCTCCAGAACAGGGCTTTGGTGGCAGCCATCTTCCCGTAGCCCTGCTCTGTGAACTGGCTTGCGTGGCGGCGGCGTCAGTGCGGGGCTTGCAAGCAACAGTGTGACGTCACACGTCACAAAATTGCACCATTGCCTCAAAAACCCTTTAGCCAGAGAACCCCCCCCCCCCCCCTACAGGTGTTTACAATTCCAAACCTGGCTAATGCTGGGAATACATGGGTCTTGGGGGGGGGGGGTCTCTAGCTAAGGGAGGTTTGCCTGGCTGTCAGTGCCACTGTCTGTAACCACCACTGAGTGGGGGGTCTCTGACTGAGTGACTGAGGGGGTCTCGGGTGGTAGTTGCAATATCACCACAGGCCCCCTCAGCCAGACCCCCACTCAGTGCAGTTTACAGTGGCACTGACAGGCAAACAAACCCCCTTAACTAGAGAGCCCCCCCCCCCCAAGTGGCACTTGCAGGTCCTCCAACACCCCCTCAGCCAGAGAGACACCCCCCCCAAAAAAAAAAGTAATTGTGGCAGGCTGGCAGCCACCCTAGCACCCCAGCGTCAAATTCATTATTTCAAATAATGCTGCAGGGCAGAGAGCGCCCCCCCTCCTCCTCCCCCTCCCTGATAGCGGCCAGCCGGACACATCAGAGCAGTCTTGCATCAGAGGACAGAGGGAAAGTCAGATGGCAGCAGCAGGTCACTTACTGTCTGTGACCACCTGCTGAGAGGCGGCGATGATCGGGGGGAAAGCACGCTCGCAGGGCGGGTCACCAGGCAGGGGATGAGGGGAACACAGACACATGATCGGCGCTCTGCCTGGCCTGCACCGCTAGACGTCATCACGCAGTGACGTCAGAGCGGAAGGAGTGCGCCCAGGAGGAGTGTGGGAACTGGGACGGACGGTGATGATCGCACTGGCGTACTTTCATTCGCCTGTACCGCGGCACGCATCACCTGTCCTGCTCACTCAGCGGCTCCAGTCAGTGTCTTCTTGCCGGCGCCCCCCTTCCTGTCCTGCCAGTCTGCGCTCAGTGCGGTCGCCCGGCCCGCACGGTGGAAAAAACGGCCCTGAATGTATGCAATGGTCACGCAGCATTAATGTGCTTTACCACCTTTTTTTGTGTTGCGTTGTAATGCTGTGTTGACTTTAATGTCACAACGCAACGTCCCACTGTGAACCTAGCCTAACAGGCAGATGATCAGCAGGACAGCGAGGCAATATGCATTGTTTAAAAGCAAATAGATATGTCAGTTTCTATATCCGTCTCACTTTAGGTGCCCACAAAGAAAGTGAGAAAAAGGGGGGGGTGGGGGGGATTGGCACCCAATACTGCTGGAAAACACTGCTTGCTGGATGCTGAGTTATAAACACTGTGCTCATTACCAAAAGGATTCACAATTCAACAGTAGAAGAGACAGTAGAAAGCAGGGCTCCAGTGTAATGCGCAAACACATTTTTTCATCCAGCAGGTACAATCAAACAACATACAGCACAAAAAGGTTAGAGCGGCCTGACAACAGTTTGACGGGTCCCCTCACTTCCTCAGAGGCCAAAAAAGGTGCATATCTGTTATGCTGCCTTAGGCCTCTTTTCCACGGTCAGTTGATAGGCAGTGAAATGCCTCTCAAACTCTCACAACGGCTTGCTGCTGCTTGGTAACTGCTCACTGCTGCCTGGTAACTGCTTGCTGAGCACAGCACACAGTACAACTGTCTGTGGAAAAGAGGCCCAGGGGCGGACTGACCATTCGTGCACGGACCGAGGGCCCGTGGTCAGGGATGAGGGGGGCCCGCCAGAGAACCCTGAGCAGGAGGGGAGGCAGCCAACGAAAGGGAGCGATGGGCAGAGCGGGGTAGGGGGGAAGTCTCCCCCCCTTCCCTCACCTTGAGGCCCCCCTTTCCTGGCTCTCCCCTCCGTAATGTTTAAGTGTCGCACAGCGGCTGACAGCGGGCGGGGACTTACCACTGTTACAGCCACCGCAGGGAGCTTTGATCTGTGTGACACTAGTCTGGTCTACTCAAGACCAGACTAGCGGCGCATAGATCAGAGCTCCCTCCTGCGGCTGGAAGAACAGCGGTAAGTCCCCGCCCGTTGTCAGCCGCTGCGCCGACACTTAAATATTCTGGAGGGAAGAGCTAGGAAGGGGGGCCCAAGGTGAGGGAAGGGGAACCACTGCTGCCAAGGTGAGGGAAGGGGGGGAGACGTCCCCCCTTCCCCTTCGCTCTGCCCACAGCTCCCTTTCACTGGCTGCCTCCCTACCTGGGGACACCTACAAACCTGGCTGCATATACTGGGAACACCTATACGCCTGGCTACATATACTGGGGACAGCTATAGACCTGGCTACATATACTGGGAACACCTATACAGCTGGCTACATATACTGGGGACACCTATAGAGCTGGCTACATACAGTATATTGGGGACACCTATCCACCTGGCTACATATACTGGAGACACCTATAGACCTGGCTACACTGGGAACACCTATACACCTGGCTACATATACTGGGGACACCTATAGACCTGGCTATCTATACAGGATACACCTATAGACCTGGCTATCTGTACTGGGGACACCTATAGGCCTGGCTACCTATTCTGGAGACACCTGTAAACCTGGCTACCTATACTGGGGACACCCATAAACCTGGCTACCTATTCTGGGGACACCTATAGTCCTGGCTACCAATTCAGTGGACACCTATAGACCTGGTTATCTATTCTGGGGACACCCATAGACCTGGATACCTATTCTGGGGACACCTATAGACCTGGCTACTTATACTGGGGACACCTATAGACCTGGATACCTGCACTGGGAAAACCTATAGACCTGGATACCTGCACTGGGAAAACCTATAGACCTGGTTACTTCCACTGGGCATACCTTTTCACCTGGTTAACTATACTGGGGGCACCTATTTTGGGGAAACTGCTGCCAGATTAACTATTTTTGGGGAACTGCTGCTGCCAGATTAAGTGTATTTTGGGAAACAGCTGCCATATTATGTGTATTTTTGGGGAACCGCTGCTTCCAGATCATGTGTATTTTGGGGGAACCACTGCTGCCAGATTACATGTATTTTTGGTGATCCGCTGCCAGATTACGCATATTTTGTGGAGCCACTGCCAAATTATGTGTATTTGGAGGAACCGCTTCTGCCAGATAACGTCTATTTTGGGAGAACGACTGCCATATTATCTATATTTTGGAGGAACCTCTGCCAAATTGCATGGATTTTTGGTGAAATGCTGTCAGATTACATGTATTTTGGGGGGAAACACTATGGCAGAGTTCAAACTTCCCCGGCAGACCTTTTACACCACTGCTAAGGTCATGTATATTTTGCCCCTCCCATGACCACGCCCACATTCTGTTGCGTGACCACACCCATTTTTATCAGTATAAAATATCTGTTGTCAGTAAATTATTATATCTTAGTCTGTAAAAATATAACGTGAAAGGTGGGAAACACTGGTATGGAAGCCCCATAATCTCCTATTACCCGGGGGCCCCATGAGTTGTCAGTCCACCCCTGAAGAGGCCTTACTAGTGGACATGCAATTCAGCAGAGATCATGGACTATGGGCCAAGGCATTTGGTGACATAATTGGCGTCTGGTGCTCCTAAAGTAGTATTTTTCTGTAACAAAAAAAAGTACATTTTCATTAGTATCATCTTTTTAAGGAAGGGTGGGTGGATTTGATAGGTCTGCTTTAATAGACTAGTGAGGGTCTTATTGAGCTTAAAATGCTACTTGTCACCAAGGGCAGGGCACCACTGTAACAATAATTGGGTGTGCATTTGTGAAGTGTATGTTACTTATGTGTCTGAGGTGTGGTAGGTGTGCTTTAGATGTCTGTGGTGTTTGTGCATGTTCAAACATCTATATATGTCATCATTATCTCCATTAAAGTATACGGCTCCCATAATCCTGTTTCCTGTCTGCTTCACATACAGAAACAATCCAAGTTCTTGAGCAAGTGCATGTGTTTTGCTTTAATCATTAAAGCAATCACAGTAAAGACAAAACAGAAAAACACCGCTGTTTATCATGATCTACCTATGCATTTCTATTTTGGTTTTCTGTTATCTTTAGTTTCATTTTTATCCAACTGTTACATAACCAGCAATCATATTTTTTTTGTGATCATAAATTAAAGAAAACCGGAAGTAAGAGAATTATAGAGGCTGCCATTTAATTCCCTTGTAAAAATGCCAATTTCCATACCAGGCAGGCTAAGAATTTTAAAAACTAATAGTAATTTCAAGCTGCACTTCGGTGCAACCTTGATAGCAGTGTTCTGGAGTATACTATTGCCTTGAGACGGCCAGGAAACTCGCCAAAAAAGCATTTGTCATTATTATTATCATAGATTTATAAACTGCTGAAATCTTTCACAATGCTAAGGGCCCATTCACACTTGAAAGAGCAAAACGCCGGCGATTTTTGCTGGCGTTTTGCGGAAGTGATTTTTCCGCGATTTCACACGGAAAAATCACTGGACAGCGCATCGATTTCTCCGCGATGCTTTTAGCGCTTCTATAGCACTGAAACGCGATCGCCGGGAAATTGCCTGAAAATAGGGCAGGCTACGCGTTTGCGTTTAGCGATTTTGGGCGATTTGTGGGGATTAGCGCAAATCGCCCGAGTAAGAACGGGCCCATAGGGTTTTGTTACACTAGCGCTTTCAAGCATTTTGCCGAGCTCTATTCACAAAACTTCTCATAAATAACTTATTTATCACCTAATTAATAAAAATAACATTTCTGCACGTTTACAAGCAAAATAATCACTCAAAGTAAGGCCTCTTTTCCACAGGCAGTTGATAGGCAGTGAAATGCCTCTCAAACTCTCACAACTGCTTGCTGCTGCCTGATAACTGCTCACTGCTGCCTTGTAACTTCTCACTGCTGCCTGGCAACTGCTTCCTGAGCACACAGGTCAACTGCCCGTGGAAAAGAGGCAAGATGACAGAATGCAAGGCCGGTGCTTCTGTGTGCAACTCTGCTTACAGCATAGGAGGAGGTGAGCCGATGACAGTTGGGTGCTCACTAAAACTAGCCGGGTGCAGCACCCGACTAAAAGAGCCTTGGGAAAACACTGCACTTGGGTAGGGTATACAGTGGAGGAAATAATTATTTGACCCCTCACTGATTTTGTAAGTTTGTCCAATGACAAAGAAATGAAAAGTCTCAGAACAGTATCATTTCAATGGTAGGTTTATTTTAACAGTGGCAGATAGCACATCAAAAGGAAAATCGAAAAAATAACCTTAAATAAAAGATAGCAACTGATTTGCATTTCATTGAGTGAAATAAGTTTTTGAACCCTCTAACAATAAAAGACTTAATACTTAGTGGAAAAACCCTTGTTTGCAAACACAGAGGTCAAACGTTTCTTGTAATTGATGACCAAGTTTGCACACATTTTAGGAGGAATGTTGGTCCACTCCTCTTTGCAGATCATCTCTAAATCCCTAAGGTTTCGAGGCTGTCTCTGTGCAACTCTGAGCTTGAGCTCCCTCCATAGGTTTTCTATTGGATTAAGGTCCGGAGACTGACTAGGCCACTCCATGACCTTAATGTGCTTCTTCTTGAGCCACTCCTTTGTTGCCTTTGCTGTATGTTTTGGGTCATTGTCGTGCTGGAACACCCATCCACGACCCATTTTCAGTTTCCTGGCAGAGGGAAGGAGGTTGTCGTTCAGGATTTCACGATACATGGCTCCGTCCATTTTCCCGTTAATGCGATTAAGTTGTCCTGTGCCCTTAGCAGAAAAACACCCCCAAAGCAAAATGTTTCCACCGCCATGCTTGACGGTGGGGACGGTGTTTTGGGGGTCATAGGCAGCACTTTTCTTCCTCCAAACACAGCGAGTTGAGTTAATGCCAAAGAGCTCTATTTTAGTCTCATCAGACCACAGCACCTTCTCCCAGTCACTCACAGAATCATTCAGGTGTTCATTAGGAAACTTCAGACGGGCCTGCACATGTGCCTTCTTTGAGCAGGGGGACCTTGCGAGCCCTGCAGGATTTTAATCCATTGCGGTGTAATGTGTTTCCAATGGTTTTCTTGGTGACTGTGGTCCCTGCTAATTTGAGGTCATTCACTAACTCCTCCCGTGTAGTTCTAGGATGCTTTTTCACCTTTCTCAGAACCATTGACACCCCACGAGGTGAGATCTTGCGTGGAGCCTCAGAGCGAGGTTGATTCATGGTCATTTTGTGCTCCTTCCATTTTCGAACAATCGCACCAACAGTTGTCACCTTCTCTCCCAGCTTCTTGCTAATGGTTTTGTAGCCCATTCCAGCCTTGTGCAGGTCTACAATTTTGTCTCTGACATCCTTGGACAGCTCTTTGGTCTTTCCCATGTTGGAGAGTTTGGAGTCTGCTTGATTGATTGATTCTGTGGACAGGTGTCTTTTATACAGGTGACTAGTTAAGACAGGTGTCCTTAATGAGGGTGACTAATTGAGTGGAAGTGTCTAATCACTCTGTGGGAGCCAGAACTCTTAATGTTTGGTAGGGGTTCAAAAACTTATTTCACTCAATGAAATGCAAATCAGTTGCTATCTTTTATTTAAGGTTATTTTTTCGATTTTCCTTTTGATGTGCTATCTGCCACTGTTAAAATAAACCTACCATTGAAATGATACTGTTCTGAGACTTTTCATTTCTTTGTCATTGGACAAACTTACAAAATCAGTGAGGGGTCAAATAATTATTTCCTCCACTGTATGAGCTCCAAATCATAGAACACGTGGGCTCAAGGTTGAAATTTGTCTGGTGGGCCCCCAGTGTCCCAGTCGGTGATTGACAGCGCGGCTCCCGCTGGCGCAGTACAGGCCAACCTGGAGGTCGGCCTGACATCATCGCCGGGGACCGGGACGGAGCTGCGGTGAATGGCTGCGACTGCGTGCAGAGCTGCGGCGAGGGACATGCTGGGAGCTTGGCGCTGGAGGAAGCCCCGGGTAAGTAGCGCTTGTTTTATTAATATTTGCCTTATAATTCCTTTAAACCATTCCATTGTTACCTTGGCTTTATGTTTAGGGACGTTGTCCTGCTGGAAGGTGAACCTCCACCCCAGTCTCAAGTCTTTTGCAGACTCCAAGAGGTTTTCTTCCAAGATTGCCCTGTATTTGGCTCCATCCATCTTCCCATCAACTCTGACCAGCTTCCCTGTCCCTGCTGCAGAGAAGCACCCCAGAGCATGATGCTGCCACCACCATATTTGACAGTGGGGATGGTGTGTTCAGAGTGATGTGCAGTGTTAGTTTTCTGCCACACGTAGCGTTTTGCATTTTGTCCAAAAAGTTCCATTTTGGTCTCATCTGACCAGAGCACCTTCTTCCACATGTTTACTGTGTCCCCCACATGGCTTGTGGCAATTGCAAACTGAAAATGGGACTTCTAATGATTTTCTGTTAACAATGGCTTTCTTCTTGCCACTCTTCCATAAAGGCCAACTTTGTGCAGTACACGACTAATAGTCGTCCTATGGACAGATTCCCCCACCTGAGCTGTAGATCTCTGCAGTTCGTCCAGAGTCACCATGGGCCTCTTGAGTCTTGACTGCATTTCTGAACAGCGCTCTCCTTGTTCGGCCTGTGAGTTTAGGTGGATGGCCTTGTCTTGGTAAGTTTACAGTTGTGCCATACTCCTTCCATTTCTGAATGATCGCTTGAACAGTGCTCCGTGGGATGTTAAAGGCTTTGGAAATCTTTTTGTAGCCTAAGCCTGCTTTACATTTCTCAATAACTTTATCCCGGACCTGTCTGGTGTGTTCTTTGGACTTCATGGTGTTGTTGCTCCCAATATGCTCTTAGATAACCTCTGAGGCCGTCACAGAGCAGCTATATTTATATTGACATTAGATTACACACAGGTGCACTCTATTTAGTCATTAGCACTCATCAGGCGATGTCTGTGGGCAACTGACTGCACTCAGACCAAAGGGGGCTGAATAATTACGCACACCCCACTTTGCAGTTATTTATTTGTAAAAATGTTTGGAATCATGTACTGTATGATTTTCGTTCCACTTCTGACGTGTACACCACTTTGTATTGGTCTTTCACATGGAATTCCAATAAAATTGATTCATGTTTGTGGCAGTAATATGACAAAATGTGGAAAACTTCAAGGGGGCCGAACACTTTTGCAAACCACTGTATTTAAATACATAACAATGATATGGTAGGGCATTAGACTAGGAAAATAGTGGGATTAGACTGTGAGCTCCCCTGAGGACATGACTATGTACTCTGTAAAGTGATGCAAAAGAGTGTAATATGGGTGCTAGGAATGGTGTGTGTGTGTGTGTGTGTGTGTGTGGGGGGGGGTTTGTTGTGTATGCAGGGTGAAGAAGAGGTCACTGTGGTTGCAGGTGGAGAGGAAAGTGTGGGTGCTAAGAAATCGGCATGAATGCTGAGAGGTCAGTGTGGGTGCTGACAGTGGTCAGTGTGGATGCTAGATGCCAGTGTAGGTGTTGGAAGTGGTTAGTGTGGGTGCTGGGAGTGATCAGTGTGGGTGCTAGGAGTGATCAGTGTGGGTGCTAAGAGGTCAGTGTGGGTGCTGAGAGTGGTCAGTGTGGGTTCTGGAGGCCAGTGTAGATCCTGGGAGTGGTCAGTGTGGGCGCTGGGAGAGGTCAATGTGGGTGCTGGGAGGTCAATGTGTAGGTGCTGGGAGAAGTGGGTGTGGGTGCTGAGAGGTCAGTGTGGATGCTTGGAAGTCAGTGTAGGTTCTTGGCGGTCAGTGTAGGTGTTGTAAGGTCAATGTGTAAGTGCTGAGAGAAGTCAGTATGGGTGCTGGCAGTTGTCAGTGTGGATGCTGGGAGTGGTCAGTGTGTGTGCTGGAAGTGGTCAGTGTGGGTGCTGGGAGTGTGGCTGCTGGGAAAGGTCAGTGTGGGTGCAGGGAGAGGTCAGTGTGGGTGCTGGGAAGTCAGTGTAGGTTCTGAGAGGTCAGCATGGGTGCTGGGAGTGGTCAGTGTGGGTGCTGGGAGGTCAATGTGTAGGTGCTGGGAGAAGTCAGTGTGGGAGCTGGGAGGTCAGTGTGGGTGCTGGGAGTGATCAGTGTGGGTGCTGAGAGGTCAGTATGCGTGCTGGAGGCAAGTGTAGATGCTGGGAGTGGTCAGTGTGGGTGCTAGGAGGTCAATGTGTAGGTGCTGGGAGAATTCAGTGTGGGAGCTGGGAGGTCAGTGCGGGTGTTGGGAGTGGTCAGTGTGGGTGCTGGGAGTAGTCAGTGTGGGTCCTGGGAGTGGTCAGTGTGGGTGCTGGAAGATGTCAGTGTGGGTGCTGGGAGAGGTCAGTGTGGGTGCTGGGAGTGGTCAGTGTGGGTGCTGGGAGGTCAGTGTGGGTGCTAGGGGATGGAGAGACACTAGGATTTAGTCCAAAGTGCTGTGTGGAGGCGGGGCTTACCATGAGTGGTGGGCAGGGCTTACCATGAGTGGTGGGCAGGGCTTTTTTCTGTGGCCATGGATCTTTATTGAAAATAAAAAAGGGGTGCCTAGCCCTGTGCCCCCTCCACCTCCTTCATACTCACTAAGGAAGGCAAACTTGCATACAGTCTGGAACGCAGATGCACTTCTCTTCGTGAGGTCTGGCTGAGCAAGCTGCCCCATCACCTCACCTCTTCCATCTTCAGCAGCACCAGGGCTCCTCCATTCCCAACATGCTACCTGCAGCTCCTTCTCCCAGGCCCTCCCTAGCTGGAGGGCAGCCAGCCTGGCAGTGTCTCTGTATGCACCACACACAGCAGGCATGTTAGGACTTTGGGGTGGGGCCCACATCGGGGCTTTGGGGTGGGGCCTACCGGGGGAAATCCTGCCTTCCCGGTGGCTCAGTCCGACACTGATAGACTTTCATGTTACCATTCACATTACATGTAATGAATAGCGGAGATGCCGCCGCGTGGACAAACGGCAGAGTGGCTATCTCCGCATTCCAGCCAGCGGCCACTGCCGCAGGGCTACATGCTGCTGGTTCGCCTGGTCCTTCTAGTGCACACAGTTAGGAGAGCTACGCGCGCGGGCCAGGCGACAGGACCTTTATGTCAGTAGAAGGGGAGTCAGCTGATCTGGCCGGTCAGCTGACTCTGGATGTGCTCCGGATTGGCTGAGTGGCTGGGGCAGAACTGGTGAGAGCTCTGGGTACTTATAGGACTTGCTTGTCAGTTGCAGGTTGTCTGCCGTTGCGAATACTTACGTGTGAGCATTCAGACGTCAGTCAGATCCTACAGTGTGTTAGAACCAGTTGGAACTGGGAATTCACACTTAGCCAGATTCCGCTCTTGATGTTACTGTGTCATTACTATGTTATACTTTAGACCAGTTCCAGGGTGTTGAGACCAAGGACCTCACACCCAAGCATAGGATTACTGTGTCATTACTGTGTTATACTTTAGACCAGTTCCAGGGTGTTGAGACCAAGGACCTCAAACCCAAGCATAGGATTACTGTGTCATTACTGTGTTATACTTTAGACAAGTTCCAGGGTGTTGAGGCCAAGGACCTCACACCCAAGTTTAGGATTACTGTGTCATTGCTGTGTTATACTTTAGACCAGTTCCAGGGTGTTGAGACCAAGGACCTTACACCCAAGCATAGGATTACTGTGTCATTACTGTGTTACACTTTAGACCAGTTCCCGGGTGTTGAGACCAAGGACCTCACACCCTAGTATAGGATACTGTGTTACTCTTTAGACTAGTTCCCGGGTGTCGAGACCAAGGACCTCACACCTTAGACTAGGATTGTGCGTTTTGATATCTGTTATGACCTCTGGCTCTGTTGACCTCTCTCTTGCTTTCTGATTCCGTACCTCTGCCTATCTGTCTACCAGTTGCCAACCTTGCCTGTACCCGGTTACCAAATCAGCCTTCTGTCTCTGTACCTTATCTACTCGTGTGTTGCCGACCTGGCCTGTCTGACCCTTCTGACTGTCACTCATCCCTCGAGTGATCAGTCTGTCTGTACTACCCGTGACACTAATCCACCAGGTGTCAGTTAGCTGCAAGGACCTCCTGCTCCTCAGAAAGTCCTTCCTGCAGTCCAGCCAGTGGCCTCTACCCCATAGGAGTCCACTGGCTGCAGTACAGTCTGATTCCCAATCCATCTGGGAATCCTTGGCTGCAGTACAGTCTGATTTCCAGTCCATCAGGGAATCACTGGCTGCAAGATTATCTCTTTAAGAGATAGTTCCTGCACGGCCAGAGGCCACCTGCTCCTCAGGTGGTCACTGGATGCAGCAGTATCTGTGTCTTCCGCTCCACGGGAGATAGCCTACAGTTGCTCTAAGCACTTACACTTCATTAGGTGTCCAGAGGTTAGTCATACTTGTATTATTGGTGATTCTGCAGATCATCCATAATCAGGTATACATCTGTATTGTTGGTGATACTGCAGATCATCAATAATCAGATACTCTCTGTGTGCTGACACCAATCGTTACAGAACGCCAGACCAAATACATTATGGATGCACTGCATAGTCATGTTGAAGTCCTGACCACCGCGGTAAACAATCTTTCAGGGGTGATTATGAACCAATAGACTCAGATCAATCAGCTATTTGGGGCTATTCAGGAACTTCAATTAACTATAAATACAGTGCGATCCCCTCCAGTCACGGACATCCGCATGTCCGTACCTAAAAATTTTTCTGGCCATAGATCTGACTTTCAGAATTTCAGAAATCGAGTACTGTCTTATTTTGAGTTGAGGCCTACTTCGTCAGGAACTGAGTCTCAAAGGGTAACATTCATAAGGACCCTGTTGTCAGGTGATTCCCAAACATGGGCATACAACCTGCATGCAGAGCATGAGGCGTTATCATCAGTTCAGGAATTTTTTAAGGCCATGGCCATTATATATGATGATCCGGATATTGCTTCCACTGCTGAAAAGAAACTCAAGATGCTCAGGCAGGGTCGTAAATCGGTTGAGGATTACGCCCCTGAGTTTAGGAAGTGGGCTGTGTCAGCTAGATGGGGAGCATATGCATTATTAGACTGTTTTTTGGCAGGATTGTCGGATGCAATCCATGATGTGATGATAGGACATCCTGAACCCAAATCTGTCGACGAGGCAATTTCTTTGGCCGTGCAGATAGATTGCCGCTTGCGCTACCAGAAACAGATTTGTGGTAGGAATGCTATAAGGTCTGTCTCATACGACTCTTCTCTCCCTTCGTCACCCCCAGACGAGCCGATGCAAATCGGATACTCGGGGCTGAGACAAGTGAAAAAGAGTCACAGAAGGTCAGAAAAAACCTGATCGATATGGTACTGAGGAGGGCAAGGTTGTCCAGAATTATCCTACAAAGTCAGGAGAATACTGCCGCCTAGGGGTAGTCAGAGGTCATACCATAGGCGAGCGGTCTTTACATCTAAACAATAATCGTCTGCTCCTTCCCTGCTCTATTACATGGGACGGTCAGACCAGTTCCGCAGAAGCCTTTGTTGACTCCGGTTCTGCGGCTAATTTCATAGATTATGATTTCGTAAAGAAATTGGGGATTCCATTATTCCCACTAGACCAGCAGATTCTGGTCACTGCAGTAGATGACTCTCCGTTGCAGAGTAGTCAACCTCTTTTCCAAACCCCCTTGTTGTTGTATAGTTTAGGGGTATTACATAAAGAGAAATTACAGTTCCTGGTTCTGCCAATGGTAACCTCTACCGTTGTTCTTGGTATGCCCTGGTTGCAACTCCACTCTCCTCAGATTGACTGGGCTTCAGGTCAACTGCAGAGATGGTCAGCCCATTGTCATCAGCATTGTTTGGGGAGAGTTGCTGTTTGTGCTACCAAGATACAGGTCGGAGGAGTGGCAGTGCAGTGTGCGGAATTTGCTGACGGGTTCTGTCCTGCCCGGTCTCCTGTTACGCATATACCAGGTGGTAAAAATATCAAAACAGACGCTCTATCTAGGTGTTTTGAGCCTAAGACCATTCTACCTCAGAAGGTGGTCTTGGCAGCTACTGAGACCTGGGAGGACTGGGTGGCTTTCGCTGGGCCCTTACCAACGAGATGTTCCAGAAGGTAAGCCATCTCGTCAGGCGCCAGTGGGTACATTGCAACCCCTACCGATGCCAAATAAACCTCGGACTCAGAAAAAACAGGCAGATAGGAGACGGTCTGTAGAGTGGAGGTTTTCCCCGGGGGACATGGTTTGGGTGTCTACTCGACATTTGGCGTTGAGACAACCGTCACCTAAACGGGGACCTAGATTTGTAGGACCATATCCAGTGGTCAGAAAGATTAACAACGTCACTTATGCGATTGATCTCCCAGCCAGCATGAGAGGTGTGAGATCATTCCATGTGTCTCTGTTGAGGCCGGCAGTGCACATGGGTATCTCTCCCCCCCCCCCCCTGTGATAGTTGACGACCAACTTGAGTATGACTTCGAGAACATTCTAGATTCTCGCTTAGTGCAAAATTCTGTGCAGGGTCTGGTCCACTGGAAGGGGTATGGTCTGGAGGAGAGAACTGGGGTGCCGGATTGTCGCATGCATGCGGAAGTATTAAAGAAAGAGTGTCATGACTTGCACCCTGAGAGAGGCCGAGTGGGAAGTGTTCGGAGTCCACTCCTCGGGGGGGGGGGTACTGTAATGAATAGCGGAGATGCCGCCGTGTAGACAAGCGGCAGAGCGGCTATCTCCGTGTTCCAGCCGGCAGTCTCTGCCGCACGGCTACATGCTGCTTGTTCGCCTGGTCCTTCTAGTGCACACAGGTGGAGAGCTACGCGCGCGCGGGCCAGGCGACAGGAATATATGTCAGTAAAAGGGGAGTCAGTTGATCTGGCCGGTCAGCTGACTCCGGATGTGCTCCGGATTGGCTGAGTGGCTGGGGCGGGGCTGGTGAGAGCTCTGGGTACTTATAGAACTTGCTTATCAGTTGCATGTTGTCTGCCGTTGCGAATACGTACGTGTGAGCACTCAGACCTCACTCAGATCCTACAGTGTGTTAGAACCAGTTGGAACTGGGAATTCACACTTAGCCAGATTCCGCTCTTGATGTTACTGTGTCATTACTATGTTATACTTTAGACCAGTTCCAGGGTGTTGAGATCAAGGACCTCACACCCAAGCATAGGATTACTGTGTCATTACTGTGTTATACTTTAGACCAGTTCCAGGGTGTTGAGACCAATGACCTCACACCCAAGCATAGGATTACTGTGTCATTACTGTGTTATACTTTAGACAAGTTCCAGGGTGTTGAGACCAAGGACCTCACACCCAAGTTTAGGATTACTGTGTCATTGCTGTGTTATACTTTAGACCAGTTCCAGGGTGTTGAGACCAAGGACCTCACACCCAAGCATAGGATTACTGTGTCATTACTGTGTTATACTTTAGACCAGTTCCCGGGTGTTGAGACCAAGGACCTCACACCCTAGTATAGGACACTGTGTTACTCTTTAGACTAGTTCCCGGGTGTCGAGACCAAGGACCTCACACCTTAGACTAGGATTGTGCGTTTTGATATCTGTTATGACCTCTGGCTCTGTTGACCTCTCTCTTGCTTTCTGATTCGGTACCTCTGCCTATCTGTCTACCAGTTGCCAACCTTGCCTGTACCCGGTTACCGAATCAGCCTTCTGTCTCTGTACCTTATCTGCTCGTGTGTTGCCGACCTGGCCTGTCTGACCCTTCTGACTGTCACTCATCCCTCGAGTGATCAGTCTGTCTGTACTACCCGTGACACTAATCCACCAGGTGTCAGTTAGCTGCAATGACCTCCTGCTCCTCAGAGAGTCCTTCCTGCAGTCCAGCCAGTGGCCTCTACCCCATAGGAGTCCACTGGCTGCAGTACAGTCTGATTCCCAATCCATCTGGGAATCCTTGGCTGCAGTACAGTCTGATTTCCAGTCCATCAGGGAATCACTGGCTGCAAGATTATCTCTTTAAGAGATAGTTCCTGCACGGCCAGAGGCCACCTTCTGCTCAGGTGGTCACTGGCTGCAGCAGTATTTGTGTCTCCCGCTCCACGGGAGATAGCCTACAGTTGCTCCAAGCACTTACACTTCATTAGGTGTCCAGAGGTTAGTCATACTTGTATTATTGGTGATTCTGCAGATCATCCATAATCATGTATACATTTGTATTGTTGGTGATACTGCAGATCATCAATAATCAGATACTCTCTGTGTGCTGACACCAATCGTTACATTACAGCTGTGCGTTCCCATGTGTTACGATGTAACGTGCCTGGGAATATTTTATTGCTGGACACACATTTCCCAATGGGTTCTACTGTACAGTCTGTGCTTTAAAGCACCATGAAGTGCATTCCATGCGTTCTGCCTTAACCTCTTGCCGACCGCGTCACGCCAGTAGGCGTGGCCGCGGCGGCAGCCCCAGGACCGCCTAACGCCAATTGGTGTAAAGTCCTGGGGCTCTGTTTTGCAGCATCTCCTGCTTGGGGGGCGGAGCTCCGCCCCGCCTTCAGTCTCGGAGACTGTTAGACGGAGTCTGTGCAGCGCTGCGATCAGCAGCAGCGCTGCACTGGGGACAGCCGTGTGACACGGCTGTCCCACTGGGGGACAAGAGAGCGATCGGCTCTCATAGGCAGAAGCCTATGACAGCCGATCGCCGTAATTGGCCGGCTGTGGGGAGGGAGGGAGCGAGGGAGGGAAGGGATTTAAAGGAAGAAGGTTTTTTTTTTTTTTAAAAAACAGCAACACAAATATTTATTAAAAAATAAATAAACATGGGGGGAGCGATCAGACCCCACCAACAGAGAGCTCTGTTGGTGGGGAGAAAAGGGGGGGGGGGAATCACTCGTGTGCTATGTTGTGCGGCCCTGCAGCTTGGCCTTAAAGCTGCAGTGGCCTTTTAAACTAAAAATTGCCTGGTCACTAGGGGGGTTTAGCCCTGCAGTCCTCAAGAGGTTAAGGGCCCATTAACACTGCTTGTGCTCTGATTAGATCATTGAAGCACATGTGTTTTCCAGTCGTAAGGGCACCATGATTAATATAATATTCGTAGTGCCCTTGTTTTTATATTGTCACACAAATGCAAACATGGAGCATCTTTTTTTTCTTTTTTGCGTTTGCATTAAATCAATAGGAGTGTAATAAAATCACATAGCAAACATGGCACCAGGCACATTTTTGTGATCTCCCATTTTTAAATTCTTCTAGTGATTTTTTTTCTTCTTGTAGGAAATTGCAAATGCGCTGCAAGTGTGCCCAGAATACCTGCCTGATCGTAACACACGCGCTCCATAACATTCATTTTGCAGAAAATTGAAATTGCAGGGAAGGAAATTGCAGGGTTGCTATGGAAGGCAGAGATGGGATGACACATTTTGCACGAGGGAGTGGAAGAGGTGAGGAAGAGAACTGTGCCCTTGACCTGCACCCGGGTGAGATGATTCAGCACTTGGGATCTCTTGGTAACGCATCAAGGAGAGTCAGGCGCCGCTATACACTTTTTAGATTCTCGGTGTCCCCGGCCACCCGCTTTGGCTAAGAACCATCTAGCATGTGTAAAATTGTGTTTATTGTCACAACCAGTACTCTATGGCCTAGGTTCTGAACACATATTGTGTGTGCTCTTGGGGGTATTTTAGTTGGGCTCAGGGGACGCTTGAAGTTGTTATAGTCAATCCATTATAGGAAGTGGTAAGATAAAAATTAACATAAACAAACCTCAACAACTATGTCTAATTAACCCCTTCAGTGCCAGCAGTCTCTGGCTCCTTATGTACCAGAGACTGTTGGTACCAAAAATGGGCCTTACCAACGTCATGCTGCACGGACTCGTCGCTCTAGCCATTCATGCCGCTTGTCCGTCGCTGAAGCCCACTCGCTTTGCCGTTGCTATGACAACAGAGCTCCATCAGCCGGTCAGGAGCCAATTTCATTGGCTCCTACACCTATGATCACTGTGAGCCAATGTGATATCATAGTGATGGCAGGGCAAGTGGCTGCATCGTCGGGAGAGCATCGAGAATAGCGGTAGAGGTGGGTTCGTGTGGCGCACCAATTAAAATCTACATCTTCGCAGGGATAACAGGTCCCAAAGGGGGCGTAGATTTCATTTAGCATGGCCCGGAAGTGGTTAATTTAAACATCAAGCAGTGTTTGTCATGCACTTGTACACTATTATGGGGTACATGGAGCAAATATATATGTTTGAAAGGGTACTCAAGATAAATTGCACATTTTATGACATAAATGGGTGTACAAGAAGTGGACATAACTCTTTCCCCTTTCTTGCAAAGCCCCTTTTTCTATATCAACTAAAAGGATTGAATCCTTACCTAATACTCAGGGAAGTGGAGATAGACTACAGAGGGTGATTTAGGCCTCTTTTCCACGGACTGCTGAGCTGTGTGCTCAGCAAGCAGTTACCAGGCAGCAGCGAGCAGTTACCAGCCAGCAACAAACAGTTACCAGGCAGCAGTGAACAGTTGTGAGGGCTAAGACGCACCAGAAAAGCTCCCCAAACGCTAGAGGTCTCAAAAGCTCTTCCCAATGTAATGCTATGGGGTTTTTGTTTTTTTACAAAACCTTATCGCTGCAGTGTGCATAGGCACATAGGATAACATTAGCAGGAGGTTTCAAAAACTCAAAACGCTCAGAAAAACTCATCTGGTGTGCACCAGGCCTGAGAGTTTGAGAGGCATTTCACTGCCTATCAACAGTCTGTGGAAAAGAGGCCTCATGGTGAAATCTTGAAGCTCCTTTTTATAATAGGGCTTCCAGATATCCAACACACCTGAGGGATTTGGAAAGAAAATAGAGGTACACCAGCATCCCTTACCCATTCACACAAAGGCCTCTATTCATAAAACTTTACCGCTCAAAACAGCTGACTTTCCTGACCATTTAGCAAAGTGTGCATTCATAAAAGCTGTTTCCGCATGAAAAGTTACAATTCCCCAGCACAGCGATAAATTTCCGCCTTGTGCAGTGATTTTCTAGATTTACCTAGAAAAAGTAACAAAATGTCCATTCATAAAGATTAGAGGAAGAGGTATGCGGACGGGAAATACCGTTTCTTTGGATGTAGCGAGAAGCGTGTGGAATACATGCAAGTGAATGGGACAGACCTCCCAAGCAGCAGCAGAGAGAGCAGCGATCGGAGGGACTCTGCCAGCTTCTGTGTTTCCGCCAGCCTACAGCGGGAAATCTCCGCACTGCTATCGCAGCTGGAAACATTTTTATGAATGACCACCCAGAAGTCTAAAATACTGATGTGGTATTTTCCCTCCACAATTTTTTTTCTCCCAAATGTTTTATGAATAGAGGCCAAAAAGTTAAAAGTAAATATAAAAACACCAATACATAGAAAATATTGTAATATTCATTTTAAAATGAATAAATACTATTTGTTAATGGTCATGGTCTCATTCCCCTTTTTTTATCCTTGATTGCAGAGCATTCATACATGTCAACACTCACTGCTTAACTGCCAAACAAGCGATAAACTAACCATTAGAATTTACCGATGTGTTCCTACCACTAGTGTTTATTGATCACTAACTTCCTAACAGTAAAATATATGCATTGTATTTATTCTTTTACGGGTCAAAGAGTTCATTTTCTGACTGACGTCAGGAAGTGAAAAAACAAATCGCTCTGCAAAAGTGCTTAAAAAAGCGCTTTACAAAAAAATTGCTAATGCGCAGGTAAGCACTGGGAGGCACTAAAAAAAATCATGCACAAAACCGCAAAATGCAAGCACGAGCGCTGGCAACTTATCATGGGAACACGGACTTACAGACCCACAGATCAGTATACTAGTAGTGCTTGGGCTTACCTCTTCCATTGTCAGGTTCCTACTGCTGCAGCCACTAAGGCCTACAGCCCACTAGCAGTATGTTACTAAGCTATTTCTATGCACTTGATTTGAAAAGCTCTAGCTAATATAATGCTATGGGTGTGATCCCACTTGAGGCCCTATTCACAGTGGTCAGTTACGTTGCAGAATAATTCTGTATGTTAACTTATTGCCCATACAATTTTATAGGCCGTTCACAGTAACGGATCGCCTTATCCTAACTAGCTGTATGCAGGATTTGCATTAAAGTCTATGTCCAGTCTTTGTTGCAGTTCACACACATTTTAACGCATGCATTCTGCAACTGACCACTGTGAACCTAGCCTGAGTGATGTGATTTTATTAAAAACACCCATAGCATTGCATTAGCAAGAGTTTTTCAAACCACTAGCACTTACAAAATTGCTTCTAGTGGGTTTGAGCCCATAGGGCAGATTCACACTGCAAGATCTTTTTCAGCGCTAGTTATTTGAAAAGCTCTTGCTAAAGGAATGCTATGGTGGATTTTTACAAAATCACATGGCTCCAGTGTAAACACATACACAGCATTACATTAGCAAGAGCTTTTAAAATCACAAGTGCTTAGAAAAAGCTCTTGTGGTGTGAACTAGCCCTGAGGCCTGGAACCCACTAGCAGTACTTTCTAAGCGCTAGAGATTTGAAAAGCTTTTGCTAATACAATCCTACAGGTAACTTTTAAAATAATCACATTCCTCAAGTGGGATAGCAAGAGCTTTTCAAGTTAAGTATGGTCCGGTGTTAGTCGAGGAGCAGAAATGCAGACATCAAACCAACAAACGTTGATTCCGGTAATACCTTTAAAGGAATCGTCAGGCAAAAAAAAATTGAGTTTCACTTACTTGGGGCTTCTACCAGCCCCATGCAGCCATCCTGTGCTGTCATAGTCACTCACTGCTGCTCTGGTCCCCCTCCGTCAGCTAGTTTTGTTTTTGCCGACCTCGGGGTCAGAGGACATTTTTACGCATTTCTGCTGGTGCAGGAACAGCATCGCACCACCAACGTGTAAAAATGTATGTGTTAATGTTCCTGCACCAGCGGGAATGCGTAAAAATGTACTCTGACCTCGAGGTCGGCAAACACGAAACTAGCTGCCAGCAGGGGACTGGAGCAGCAGTGAGCGACTATGAGGGCACAGGATGGCTGCATGGGGCTGGTAGAAGCCCCAGGTAAGTGAAACTCAATTTTTTTTTTTGCCTGATGATTCCTTTAAAGACTAAAGGCTCATACACACATCAGACCATAGTCTTTGGAAAATGAAAGATCACAGACCAATTTTACCCCCTTCCATGTAGTATGAGAGCCATACCTACACAGTCTATTCTATGGAGCTGAACTCCCCATCAGACAGAAATATTTGCAAGATGCTGCACACAAAGATGCTGTACACATTCAAAAGATCACTATCTGCAAAAGATCTGTTCCTGCAAAAGATCTGTTCCTGCAAAATGCATTCATAGTCTATGATATCTGCAGATCCTCATACACACCTTGTTTAACAGACATTCATCTGCAGATCAGATCCACCAGGATGGATTTTCAGATCTGCAGATGATTGTCTGATCTGCAGACAGGGCCGGATTTACCACTAGGCACTGTAGGCACGTGCCTACAGGCGCCATGTGATCAGGGGCGGGAGAGTAGCAGCTGTGTACATGCCGCTGATGTCACTGGCCGTCCCGCTCTGCAGGACATCCGCCCCGACCATGCCAGTGAAGGAGCGATCGCATCTGCAGTCCTGTCTTGGCATCCGCCCGCTTCAGGCCTGCTTCAGGATGTAGGAGGAGCTGAAGCGGAGGGCAAGGAAGCGGAGCAGAAGGGGGAAGTGCCGAGTGGTGTGTGAGTACCATGTGCGCCACGTGGAGGAGAGGGGACCGAGGTGATCAGCAGAGAGTTCTAATGCAGATGCTGCCTGTGATTACAAGCATCCACCAGCCAGAGAGAAGCTGCGGGTCAGACAGTGACTGCAGCGATCAGATTTGCCTACTGTTACTCTACAAGACTGCCGCTCCTCATGTGAAGTGACGCAAACCCAGCCGCAGCGCCGCTGCAGTCTGAATCACAGCTTCTCTCTGGCTTGTGGATGCTTGTGCTCAGTTACATGCTGTATCTGTGTTAGAGCTCCGTGCCGTTCGTCTCCTCTCCTCTTACTGTGCACTGCCACTGCATTCTTTAAATGCCAACAGCTTTCCTGATAGCGTTCCTTGGAATCATCTTCTTTGCATGTAAGCACTGGCAATGCTTGCTTCATTCACTTACTTCCTGCTGTTTGGCTATATTCAGTTACTTCATTGCTGCACTGGTGTTTACAAAGTTTAGTACACTCAGTTTTGTTCATGTTTTGTGCACCTTATAACATGTTTTGTGCATCTTTTAAGGTTTCTGTCTGTTATGTATGGTAATTGTCGTCCACGCAGAATTTTTGTAGGGACTACTTTTAATTCATGGTACTAGTGGCATTTTCGACAGTGTTGTTCACTTTCATTATTAAAGCTGCTCAGCTTTGCAAGGAGTTGCCAGATGCTGTATAAATGTACCTAATTGCTATATTTATATATTTCCATGCCCTGGCACCATTGGTGACTTTTTTAATTGTTTTTACGTGGTGTATACTTTTTCCGTACAGACTAATTATGTAAGATTGTCCCTTAGATCCCTCTCTGATTGAATCTGATCTTTTCCTGCTCACACACTGCACACAGATTTCCAATTGATTTCAGCATGAAATGTATTGGAAATCACCTTGCTGCCACCCCCCTAGTGTAAATGGTCCCCCCACACCCCCATGTGCAGTGTTAAAGGGTCACCTATCACATTGCAGCACAAGTCCTGGCTTCCGCTGACTAGCATCACTGCACGTGCCTGTACCACGTGACACCAGGAGCATGTAATGACATCCTGCATGTGGTTTCAGGCAGGTAAAGGTGACAATGGGCACTGGAGAAGGCCAGGATTTGTGACTGCATGACAGGTGAGCCTTCAACACTGGCACAGGGGGGCATATACATTTTAGAGGACTGTGGGTTGTCGGGATATTTCGAATGCCGTTTGTCATTACCGCCGTGCATGCAAATTGAGCCCCTGCAACCAAGATTTTCCAGCATGATCGCATGATTCCAGCATGATCGATCCTTTTGACCGGAAACCGATGGGCTGACTGCATTGCGCTACAGATTCTGATTCTCCTTCGATCTGATAAAATTATCGGATCAAAAAGCTGATCAGCACGCAAGATCAAATAGAGTATGGCACCTTTAGATGAACTGATTTTTGGTTGATGGTGTTAGGTGAAAAAATAGTGTTTACAGGTGTACCCTAATGTCACTGACCTCTCCTCCAACAACAGATTGAAACTGGACCAATCAAATGCCATTGCAGCTGATTTTGATTGCTCCACTTTCAATCTGCAAACTTACTGACCATCCATATTACTGACCGCCACCTTCCTATCACTAAAATCTACTTATTACTACCTGCCTGTGATTAGACACTATCCTGCCTGTGATTAGACACCATCACATTTTTTGTGTTAATGGTATCATTTCCTTGTGATTTGTATTATCTGTTGCTTGTTGGTAATATTGGCCTTTGGTTCTTCATACTGTCATTGACAATGTGTGCATACTGTTGGTATTCTATACTTGTCTTAGAAATATCTGCATTTCCTTGTGTGGTTTTATTTCATAAGAAAAGGGACTATAACAAGGGGGTGTGGTCTGTGCTGAGAGGCGGAGTTTAGGGCGCCAAAACTTTTGTGCCTATAGGCTCCTGAGCTGTAAATCCGGCCCTGTCTGCAGATGAATGTCAGTTAAACAAGGTGTGTATGATGATCTGCAGATCTCATAGACTATGAATGCAATTTGCAGGAACGGATCTTTGGCAGGAACAGATCTTTTGCAGATACTGATCTTTTGTGTCTGTACAGCATCTGTGTGTGCAGCATCTTGCAAAGATTTTTTTCTGATGGGGAGTTCAGCTCCATAGAAAAGACTGTGAAGGTTTGGCTCTCATACTACATGAAGGGTGGTAAGATTGGCCTGTGATCTTTCATTTTCCAAAGACTATAGTCTGATGTGTGTATGAGCCTTAACTGTACATGGTTTATTACAAGCTTTTGAAAAGTTAAGGCAGGCTTTCTCAACCAGGGTTCCTTAAGGACTCTGCAGGTGTTCTTTATCATTTTCCCCCATCATGGGGGAAGTATAACAGAGCACATTGTAATAGGAGGTACTGTAAAGAGAAACACTAAATTGGGGGTCAGAATAATAATGAGCACAGTATAATGAGTGGCAGTGTAATAGGAGTAAAGCCTCTTTTCCACGAACTGTTTCTAGGCAGTGAAATGCCTCTCAAACTCTCACAACTGCTGACTGCTGCTTGGTAACTGCTTGTCGCTGCCTGGTAACTGCTCACTGCTGCCTGGCAACTGCTTGCTGAGCACACAGCTCAACAGTTCGTGGAAAAGAGGCCTAAGTGAAATTAACAGCCTCAACTACTTTTAAAGACCATACCTCTGGAAAAATAAATGCAGGTGTTCCTCAAGATAAAAAAATTGTTTGCAGGGGTTCCTTGAGACCCAAAAGTTATTTGCAGGGCTCCTCGGGGGTAAAAAGGTTGAGAAAGGCTGCGTTAGGCCCGGTTCACATTAGCATTCTCTGTCCGGATTCGCCGGGCCGGATCCGGACCGTATACTGAACAAACGGAAGGGATGTTCGGCATAGCAATGCAAAGTCTATGCGTCCGTACACACGCGTCTGTTCCGTACGGACCGGAGCCGGACCGGATCCGGACACTTTTCCAACATGCTCTATTTTTTAGGTCCAGATCATCAGGCCGACGCACCCGGACCGGAGCCTGACTGCACCATCCGGCAATAGAAACCAATGGGAAACGGAAAGCACAGAACACACTGGCTATAAAAACAGGACGTTCTACCCCACTTCCTATGCGTTTTCTATGGTAATAGCGGCCATTTTGGATGGGGACACATGGGCCCAGCGTTTCTGGAGTGGAGCAGCAGTGACTTTGTGCTGGAGCTGTTTGGCAGTATGTCGGACGTGGAGGTGAGGCCCTACACAGTGTAGGACCTGATTCTACAGGTGCAGCAGATACCTGCCCTGTGGGACAAGGGGGGAAAAGACCACAGCAACGTGAGGCTATGCAGAAAGCTGTGGCAGAATATAGCCAAGTTGTACGTGGAGGGGTTCGAACACCTGAACCGCAAACAGCAAGTGGCAGAGGGTATGTTGACTACAAGTGTTGTTTTGGGGGGCTTGTGGCTTTTTATATGTGTTTTGTTTGATTGTGATGTATTCCACTTTTGCTATTGATGTGTGTCACCCACCCACGTGTTGCCCACCCACCTGTTGCCCTGCCACCTGTATTCCACCTGTGCCGTGTCCCACCCACCTGTGCCGTGGCCTACCCACCTGTGCCGTGGCCTACCCACCTGTGTCCTACCCACTTGTGTCCCACCCACCTGGGCCGTGGCCTACCCACCTGTGTCCTACCCACTTGTGTCCCACCCACCTGGGCCGTGGCCTACCCACCTGTGTCCTACCCACTTGTGTCCCACCCACCTGTGCCGTGGCCTACCCACCTGTGTCCTACCCACTTGTGTCCCACCCACCTGGGCCGTGGCCTACCCACCTGTGTCCTACCCACTTGTGTCCCACCCACCTGGCCCGTGGCCTACCCACCTGTGTCCTACCCACTTGTGTCCCACCCACCTGTGCCGTGGCCTACCCACCTGTGTCCTACCCACTTGTGTCCCACCCACCTGGGCCGTGGCCTACCCACCTGTGCTGTGGCCTACCCACCTGTTGCCCTGCCAACTGTGGCCCTGCCACACCCTTGTAGCATGTGTGTCTGGGCCCCAAGTGCAATCCTGTGGCCTAGACACGCATGCTCTGAGCGCAAACAACATCCAGATGGACCAATGAAAATTGTAAACCACATTTTTATTGCATATTTTAAAAAATTTCTAAATATTAAAGTAAACTGTAAAAAAGTAACAAATGGTAAAAACTAACAAACTACAGTAAAAACAAAACAGTATTCAGGGTCATCCTGGCAGGGTATGAAAATAGTTTTTCAGTAGGTCCCTGTTGTGGAGGGACACTGCCCTTGGCCTGGTGGCATACCTCCTCAACGGCAGTAGTGGAAGCACATTTGGGGGTTCCGGAGTGTCCTTTTCCTCCTGGCGCATAAAGTTGTGGAGGATGCACGCTGCCTTCACTACGTCGACTGCGTTGTCTGGCTTCAACAGCATCGGCATGTGGAACACCCTCCACTTTGACACCAGGATCCCAAATGTGCATTCCACCATTCTCCGAGTTCGGCTCAACCGAGCGTTGAAGTGGAGCTGCCTGGCATCAAGGCCCCTGTCTGGGTACGGCCGCATCACATGGCTGGACAAGGCGAAGGCCTTGTCCCCCACAAACACATAGGGGTAGGCCGGTGCCCTTGTCCCAGGCCATGGTCTGTCACCAGGGAGATGCAGTCTGCCTTGCTCCATCCGCTGGCAAAGGGCCGTACGCTGGAAGATTCCAGAGTCATTGGAACTTCCGTACGACCCCACATCCACATAGACAAAGTTATAGTCCGCATCGGCCACTGCCATTAGCACAATGCTAAAGTATTTTTTATAGTTAAAATAATGGCTGCCACTCCCCACGGGTTTCTGAATCCGGATGTGTTTGCCGTCCAGCGCGCCAACACAGTTTGGAAATTTGCACTGGGTCCAGAAGCGCTCGGCGATCTCCTCCCATTTCTGGGTGTCTGGCACTGGCATATATGTGGCCCTCAGTCTTCGCCAAATGATCCTTGAGGTCCTCACAACGATGCCTGCCACCGTGCTCTTCCCAATGCGAAATGTAACATGCAGCGATGCATACGTTTGTCCAGTTGCGATGTACCTACAAGAGAAATAATGAAAATCAATTTTTTATGTCTTTGCAGGTGAAAAGTACAAGACACGCTGGCGCAGTATTTGGGATGCCTACGTTAAGTTTCTGCGTCGCAAAGCCGAGACAGAAAGAAGTGGCAGTGGGGCGTCCAAACGCAAAGATTATCAATTTGCCCAACAGTTGACGTTCCTAAATGCAAGCGTGGAACAGAGAGAGTAAGTACCACTATTGTGACCATGAACTGAGAAGGCATTGTATATGATGTTGACAGACAACTACCTTGACTTTCATCATGTATTGACAAAACAGGCCTCAATTCACAGGGCTTTATCAAACATTTATCGAACACTTTCTCAAACGTTTGCTAATTTACCTCATGTCGTTTGATGAAGTGTTTGATAAATGTATGACAAAGCTCTGTGAATTTAGGCCACATTGTATGTGATGTTGGTTGGCAAACCAATATATCGTTTTTATCATCGACAGGACTCAAGACAATTTTGGGGAGCAAGCGGAAGCAGAGGCACCGTACACCAGCGAGGAGGACTATGATGATGAGACGAGGGATGCCACATTTGTCCCAGAGAGAAGAAGGAGGAGGCCGTCATTACTTTTTGTGCAAGACACTGACCCGATTGACCTGGAGTTGGGGGAAGACATGGAAGATGAGTTGGCAGGAGCTAGTGCCCAAGCTCCTAGTGCTGAAGCTCCTCAAGCTCCTACGACCCAAGATGAACAACAAACGGCAGAGGACATTCGGGCACAACCGCCACGCAGGGCAACCCCTACGCAAGGCAGAGGACGGGGTGATGAAGCTACCCCCAGGGAGGCGTCCACCCTCCAACCAGAAGGGAGACCGAAGCTGAGATGTCTGGTGCTGTCTCAGGACTTCTCGGCATTCTACAGAGCCACGAGACACTAATCACCAGGCAGCTGCAGGATGGGGACAGGGGACGTTTAATCGAACAGTATAAGAGACACATCGATTCACTTCAAAGTGAGCTACAATCTGTGCATGGACACTACCGGGAAGAAATCAAATTGATGCACGAGGTGCACAGGGCACAGTTTGACCAGCTGCGTGCGGAACATCACCAAGCGGTGGCACAGCTGCAGCAGATGATGCAGCAGATGCATCAGCAAAGTAGTGAACTTTTGAAACTGCAGGCACACCTGGCATTCCACACAGTCATGTCTCTCCTACCATTCTTAGAAAAGGTGCCAAGCAACAACATGATGGCATGCCATTCAAGTTTGCTTGATGTTCTAAAACAACACATGGAGACGCCATTTATCCTACCGCCAACATTTAGACATTCTCAACCTGCATTGGTGCCCCCCTGGCAATCTTCATCCCCATCGTACACTGGCTTCAGAGGCAGTCAATACACACCGCTGCTGTCAGGGTCCAGCACCTCCACGACCAGCACCCAAGACAGTCCCGAGTTCCAGGCAGCACCTCCCATGTTCCCAACAAGTGCTGTAGACCCTAACATTTGACCAAATTTCCTCTTGTTCCTGGACATGGTCCTCTAAATCCCTCTGAACTTTGGAGGAAGGAGACCAGCACAGGGCTTTAGCCAAACCTTTTCCCTGCCCCATCTCATTCAACAAAGGTTCAGAGGGGTTCCGATGACCATGTCCAAGTACTTTGGTTTTTAAAGTCCTTTAAACTTAGGGCCTGGTGTCCCCGAAAGACACCTTGGGCAGCTATGCCCTGCACCTCTGCACAAGTTATGTCCTGCACCTCTGCCGTTTGTTGGTCTTGTTCCTCACTCTCTTGTTGTTCCTAACCCTTGCAAGTGACTGTTGGAACCTTGGACGAAGGAGACCTGGACAGGTCTTGGAAGAGCCAAGCCTTTTCCTGCCCTGTCTCCTTCATCCAAGGTTCAGAGGACCGCGTGCAAGTGGTTAGGTTTTTAAAGAATTTACATTTAGGGCCTGGTGTCCCCCAAAGACACTATACCTGGGTCACAAGAGTGCCTTTAGGGCAGCTATGCCCTGCACCTCTGCACAAGCTATGCCCTGCACCTCTCCCGTTTGTTGTTCTTGTTCCTCACTCTCTTGTTGTTGTTCCTCACCCTTGCAAGTGACCCTTGGAACCTTGGATGAAGGAGACCTGGACAGGGCTTGGAAGAGCCAAGCCTTTTCCTGCTCTGTGTCCTTCATCCAAGGTTCAGAGGACCGCATGCAAGTGGTTAGGTTTTGTATGTCCTTATAGGGCCTAGTGTCCCCCTCAAAGCACCACGATTATGTTGTTGGCCTAGTGGCCCATTTGCATGTCTTTTGAGAAATATTGCACATTTTACTTGTTGGCCTTGGTGGCCATATTGCACTATTAGCACGTGTAGGCCTATGGGCCAATATATCACTTTTTTTGTTCTTTTGCAGGCCCCAATGGACCAAGACCTGTCCTATGCACAACCCCACTCCCTTGGACATAACCTTCTGATTCTGTGAGGCAGGAAACCTTTTACAACATGACATGGCATGGTTCAAAGTACACCTAGGCCTTGCCATGTCATGTTGACTTTCCTGTATCCCAGGATTTGAAGGCCATGCCCAAGGGAGTCTTTCTACACACGACTATTGTCCTTCAAGTGACCAGGCTATATCATAGAAATGTTATTTATATTTTGTCTTCCATGTTGGAAGAATGTTTCCATGTTGGAAAGTTTTTTTTTTGTTTTTTTTAAATAAAAAAATAATTGTTTTCACATACCTCAGCGTGATCAGTAGTTGTTCTCGTGGTGTGACTGCTCTCCTGAACGTGGTATCCTTGTTCCGTAGGTCATCCTTCACCATCTCCAAGAGGGTATCAAACCTGACAGGAGATGGAAAGGAAGAAGCTGTAAAGTTTGCTGTGGGACAAGGTGTTGGGTGGAGGATGGGGGAGGTGTGTTTAGGGGTTTGGATGTTTTGTGGAGGGTGGGGGTTGTGTTTAGCTAGGTATACAGGGGTGTGGGGGTGAGGGTGGGTTGTTTAGCTAGGTATACAGGGGTGAGGTGTTGTGGGGTGTTTAGGGATGGTGTGTTTAGGTCTGGATACTTACAGGGGTATGGACATTCGAGTATAACTGTAGAACTTCTCTGGGTGTCGTCTCAGGTCCCGGTAGAGGGTCTGGAACTCTCCCTTCCTCTGCCTCCTGGCTAGTAGAGGATGCACCCACCATCTCCTGCGAGGAGTACGCCTTCTCCCCACATAGTAATAGGTGAACACCAAAAAGGAGAGTATTCCCAGGTAAAATGTGTACAAAACCACTGGATCCATGGTCCAAACTGCAGTCTCTGTACCCAAGGATGGTCTGCACACGTCAAGCTCTCTCCAACAATGACCCCAGCGCTTCTGCTGACCTTCCAGACCCCAGGAATTTATATAGTGTGTTATCTCTTTAAAAAAACAGATCCGGATCGCAGCTGTATTCATACCTGATGAAATACGCATGCAAACGGACTGGATCCGGATCGGAACCGTACTGGTCCGGTCCGGACATCCGGTCCGTTTTTTACAAAAACGCAAGTGTGAACTTAAGGTATCACCGGAATCAATGTTTGTTGGTTTGATGTCTGCATTTTAAGAGCTTTTCAAATCACAAATGCTCAGAAAAGGCTTAAGGCTCATACACACATCAGACCATAGCTTTGGAAAATGAAAGATCACAGACCAATTTTACCCCTTCCATGTAGTATGAGAGCCATACCTACACAGTCTATTCTATGGAGCTGAACTCCCCATCAGACAGAAATCTTTGCAAGATGCTGCACACAAAGATGCTGTAGACATTCAAAAGATCAGTATCTGCAAAAGATCTGTTCCTGCAAAATGCATTCATAGTCTATGAGATCTGCAGATCATCATACACACCTTGTTTAACCACTTGAGGACCCAGCCTTTACCCCCCTTAAAGAGAGTCTGAAGCGAGAATAGAGCTCGCTTTAGACCTCATAGCTAGCAAGGGCATGTGTGCCCCTGCTAAAACGCCGCTATCCCGCGGCTTAACGGGGGTCCCTGTCCCCCCAAATTCCCTCCGTAATGCGGGGGAGCGCTTCCGCATTGGGGCAGGGCTAACCGCCGCAGCCCTGCCCCACGCGCGTCTGTCAGCGCGTATCTCCGCCTCTCCCCCGCCCCTCTCAGTCTTCCTTCACTAAGAGGGGCGCGGGAGAGGCGGCGATGCGCGTCTGATAGACGCGCTGTGAGGCAGGGCTGCAGCCGTTAGCCCTGCCTCTAGGAAGGGCTAATCTGCGACCAACTTGCGACCAAGGTATGCAGGGGGTGGGTTGGGGGGTCAGGGACCCTCGTTCAGCTGCGGGATAGCGGCGTTTTAGCAGGGGCACACATGCCCCTGCTAGGTATGAGAGCTGAAGCGAGATTTAGTCTCGCTTCAGTGTCTCTTTAAGGACCAGCGCTGATTTCGCTGATCTGTGCTGGGTGGGCTCTACAGCCCACAGCACAGATCAAATACCAGGCAGAGCGACCAGATCGCCCCCCTTTTTTCCCCACTAGGGGGATGATGTGCTGGGGGGGGGGTCTGATCGCTCCTGCCTGCGTGTGGCTGGCGGGGGGGGGGGGGGGGGGGGCACCTCAAAGTCCCCTCCACCGCAGGATTCCCCCTCTTCCTCTTCCTGCCCCGGAGATCGGAGGCTGCACAGGAACGGATCTGTCCTGTGCAGCCTCCAACAGGCTCCTGCCTGTCATGTGACAGCGATCCCCGGCCGCTGATTGGCCGGGGATCGCTGATCTAGTACAACGCTGCTACTGTTAGCAGCGTTGTACAAATGTAAACAAAGCGGATTATTTCCGCTTGTGTTTACATTTAGCCTGCGAGCTGCGATCGGCAGCCCGCAGGCTATTCACGGAGCCCCCCGCCGTGAATTGACAGGAAGCAGCCGCTCGCGCGAGCGGCTGTTTCCTGATTAATTAGCCTGCAGCCGGCGATGCAGATGTGTGTCTCTGGTCCTGCAGCTGCCACTTTGCCGACGCGCGTTATGAGTGCGCGGTCGGCAAGTGGTTAAGACATTCATCTGCAGATCAGATCCACCAGGATGGATTTTCAGATCTGCAGACTGATTCTCTGATCTGCAGATGAATGTCAGTTAAACAAGGTGTTTATGATGATCTGCAGATCTCATAGACCATGAATGCAATTTGCAGGAACGGATCTTTGGCAGGAACAGATATTTTGCAGATACTGATCTTTTGTGTCTGTACAGCATCTGTGTGTGCAGCATCTTGCAAAGATTTTTTTCTGATGGGGAGTTCAGCTCCATAGAAAAGACTGTGAAGGTATTTTTTTTATTATTATTATTATTTAGTATTTATATAGCGCCGACATATTACGCAGCGCTGTACAGTGTATATATATATATTGTCTTGTCACTAACTGTCCCTCAAAGGAGCTCACAATCTAATCCCTACCATTACCATATGTCTATATTATGTAGTGTAAGTACTGTAGTCTAGGGCCAATTTTTTTAGGGGAAGCCAATTAACTTATCTGTATGTTTTTGGAATGTGGGAGGAAACCGGAGTGCCCGGAGGAAACCCACGCAGATACGGAGAGAACATACAAACTCTTTGCAGATAGTGCCCTGGCTGGGATTCGAACCAGGGACCCAGCGCTGCAAGGCGAGAGCGCTAACCACTACGCCACCGTGCTGCCCCAAGGTATGGCTCTCATACTACATGAAGGGTGGTAAGATTGGTCTGTGATCTTTCATTTTCCAAAGACTATAGTCTGATGTGTGTATGAGCCTTTAGAAAAGGGCTGCTAGTAGGGCTTCAGGTCTCAGGGTCCTTTTAAAGGGCCCATACACCTAACGATTTTCCCGCTGATATACAGCAGATTCGATCACTGTGATCGAATCTGCTGTGAAATCGTTGCGCAAACACTGACAGAACAATCGATTTCCATCCAAAATCAATCGTTCCCATCGATTCCCGTTGATCCGTCCGTGCGGAAGATTTCGCTCGATTGCCGGGGGGGGGGGGGGGGGGGGGAGGCGGGAGTGCGTCGATAGCGGCGCTCGAATGCCCGACGACCGACGCAATACAGCGGCAATACATTACCTGCTCCAGCCGGTGCGAGTCCTCCCGGTCACCGCTGTCCCTTCTCCGTTCTCGGCTCCTCCAGCTTCACTGAACTTCCTGTCCCGGCAGGAAGTTTAAACAGTAGAGTGCCCTCTACTGTTTAAACTTCCCTGGCAGGAAGTTCAGTGAAGCTGGAGGAGCCGAGAATGGAGAAGGGACAGTGGGGACCAGGGGGCACGCGCCGGCCGGAGCAGGTAATGTATGCAGGGGAGGGGGTGGCAGCAGCAGCCGCTTCACAGACTGTGATCGGTTTCATGCTGAAATTGATTCACAATCTGTTTGCAGTAAAGACAGCCATATGATCCCTCTCTGATCAGATTCGATCAGAGAGGGATCTATCTGTTGGTCGGATCTGATGGCAAATCGACCAGTGTATGGCCACCTTAACACTGCGTTGCATTTTTGCATTCACAAAAAGCATGTTGTATGCTTTTTTTGCAGATGCCAAAAGCTTTTTCACAATGCACTACTATGAAAAGTAAAAAATGTATAGAAACACATTGGGTGCAAAAAAGCCCTAAGTCTCCTCTGCCTCTTCTTGGTCTGGTTTCTTTGCACGTCGCGTGACTTCATGTGACATTCAGAAAAGGCCGAAGGGAGGCAGAGAAGTGGCTGCAGCAGGAGCAACTCCACAGCGGAAGTAAGCCCAAGCACTAACGCAGCACTCAGCTGTAGGTCTGTGGATGAGTGATGACGTGGGCCTTGTGGTAATTTAGTAAGGGGGCCCCATAAAAGTTTAGCGGGGGGGGGGGGGTGTAATTTGTAGCTTATGTGGTTTTATGTAGTAATGCAGAAACGGGGCCTCATTAAAGTTTAGTGCGGGGGGGGGGGGGGGGATGGGGGTTGGACACCCTAATCTGCAGTTAGGACCCTGGTTTATGTACATTTTATGCCCAGTTTGTTCCTGCCTGCCCGCACTGGGCATTGCTTTTTTACAGCGTGCTGCACTTCTGCCCTTTCTTTGAAGCCCAGGCATGTGCATGAAGTTCTGGGATCCTCACAACACTCGTTAAACTTTTAGAAGCTAGTACTGGGATGGTTGAAGTACTTCTATTATCCTATAAGGCCCTGTTCAGAGTGGTTAGTTGTGCTGCAGAATCATTCTGCATGTCAACTCACAGCCCATACAATTCTATGGGCCTGTTCACAGTAAGGGCCCATTTACACTTGAGCGTTTTGCCGGCGATTTCGGCAAAACGCTCAAACGCTAGCGCTTTTCAAAGCGCTAGTGTAATAAAAATCTATGGGCCCGTTCTTACTTGGGCGATTTGCGCTAATCGCTGCAAATCACCCAAAATCGCGAAATGCAAACGCGTAGCCTGCACCATTTTCAGGCGATTTCCCGGCGATTGCGTTTCAGTGCTATAGAAGCGCTAAATGCGATCACGGAGAAATCGCTGCACTGTCCAGTGATTTTTCTGCATGAAATCGCAGAAAAATCAATTCCGCAAAAATCGCCTGCGTTTTGCTCTCTGCATGCAGGCCAGTCTCTATTGCAGTTCACAGTCATTATAACACATGCGCTATCAGGGCCTGATATGTACTTTTTACCGCCCATGGCCCACTATCACCAGCCACCCCCAGACCAACAGCATCCTTAACTTCCTATCCAACGCGGCAGGGGTTCAATTTTAGGCTCCTCTGGGGACAGTTAGGCCTCTTTTCCAAGAACTGTTGAGCTGTGTGCTCAGCAAGCAGTTACCAGGCAGCAGTGAACAGTTGTGAGAGTTTGAGAGGCATTTCACTGCCTGTCAGAGCCGGGACAAGGTCCTTCAGCACCCAAGGCTGAGACACCAAAGTGCGCTCCTCCACCCCACCCCCCAGACACTGATTGCTATTAGACTAAGAGGCGCCCCAGGGCCCCCAACCTTAATCTCTAGTTATCTGGCTTGCAGTCACTGCCATGTATCCCCTTTTCTTATTTCTTTCTGCTCCAAACACAATTGGGAATGACAGCTGAATGAATTGTGGGCCCCCTCCTACACTGCGCCCTGAGGCTGGAGCCTCTCTCACCTCTAGGGTTGCCAGGTCGGCTGATGGAGAAAACCGGACAGGGTGTGGAGTTAGGGGCGGAGTCAGAAGCGCACTTTTATGTAGAGTGGGGCTAAGCAATGGGCTTTTTAAAAAATGTTTTTTACAGTATTTATATCGCACTGACATCTTCTGCAGCACATTACAGAGTACATAGCCATGTCACTAACTGTCCTCACCAGTACATGCACATAAGAGACCACTCTTCACCAGTAAATGTACATAATAAGAGACCGCTTTTCACCAGTAAATGCACATAATAAGAGACAGAGCAGAAAACTATTACAAAACTGGAAAACTATGCAAATAATGCAATGCATTTATGGCGTTTTTGCACAGTGAAGTGGTCGATTTCTTGCGGGAAGTTTTAAAATTTATTTTTTTTTTCCCACCAAAATTTTTTATTGAGAACAATAAAGTGGACATACATAGGCATAAAGTTAAAATATAAATCTGCGCATACATGTATGTACACATTTTGAGCAAATATAACAAATATAACAGTATAACAGTATAAATTGCGTTGTACAATAGTATGAATTCAAGTGTAAAGTATAGTAAGCAGCGGGCTCAGGCGAGATTGAATGAGATTGAAAGTCACGCCTGGACTATACGGAGGGGAGATAGAGCGGAGCCAATGCACACAAAGAGCGGAAATACAACCAGAGAATTATGGGTCACTCACTCACCATATCTCCAGACTCCTGACCTTACGTTGCTTCCTTCGCAGATGCAGAATCGCATTGCAAATGACGTGAGTGACGCACGTCATGCGTGCGTTGGCAACGCAGCGTTGCCGTAGCAACGTCGGGAAGCGCGGGCTCGGGGGCGGTACTTAAGCTGGCGTAACTTACGCCGCGTAAGCTGGCTGGCTGTGCCTTTGACTGACAGCCAGGCAGCGAATCAGCGGTCGCGCAGCGCTGGCGGACGGGTGGCGGCAAGTGGCAAAAGGCATAAAACCGGACATCTTAATTGTCCGGTTTAACATGCCTTTTTGGACAGGACACAGCGGCCAAAAACCGGACTGTCCGGTCTAAAACCGGACACCTGGCAACCCTACTCACCTCTGCCTCGGCCCTGCTGCCTGTCAACACTCGACCCTTGCTTTCCTGGTGCCCTAGGCCAAAGGCCATTGCCTGAAATCTGGCCTTGCGTGCTATGCAACTGACCACTGTGAACCTAGCTTAATTCTTTCTATGGAGAGTTTTTTTTTTGTATTAGGAGCATACCGGGAGCTTGTGTTTCCTAGTGGTGGTGTATCTGAATGTCTGTGGGAAGGAAGGGGATAGGATGACACAGGTTGAAGTGTTTGTGGCACCAAGCAGGCCAGAAAAGACTCTAGATAAATGTGCCTCTAAATGAGCCATTTCAGTTGTAACAAAATTGCCTATGCGCCATTGTTAGCATTTAACAGAGCAGCCCGGCAACACCTGGGCCTCACCACACCCTCCCCGGGAGATGCTCCGTTCCCAAGGACACGCCGCCTGGGGTATAACACTGCCAGTCGCAGAACTTGTTTCTATGGAGACAGACGCCTAAATCGTAGTGCAGCCTGGGTTGAAACAAATTGCTGAAGAAAGAGCCAGGAGATGCCGTATAGGCCGGCCAATGGTAGAACGTGTGGGTGAGCTTTCAGCCAATCAGATGCAGCGTGGGAAAGCGCGTTGATAAGTAATCGAGCCGCTGCAAGGCGCCAGCAGCACTGTGTGAGAGCTCGCGGCAACTACACCGAACACAGAGAACACTGTAAGTAGACTGAGCAGAGCTGTGCCTGGCAGGGCATTGTATGGCACGCGGAGTCACCCGCCACTGGCGAGGTAACCGTAAAGTGCGGTGCCTTGCTCTACAGCTTCATACGTGTGCTTGAGAACGAGAATGTGGGGTGGTGGGCGTGTGTCGTTCCGTATGGAAATGTTTATTTTAGAGCTGTATTTGGAGGGAATGAAACTGTTGCGTGGAATGCTATTTAGAGTGAATACTATGAAGGTCAGTGTATTGTGCATGGATATTTATGAGAATGGGCATGACTTAACTTTAGCCTTACCACATGGTCAGAGTGTAATGACTTTCTCTGTAAAGGCCACAATGAGCGAGAGGAAAGCTGTCATCAAAAATGCAGACATGTCTGAGGAGATGCAGCAGGATGCTGTGGAGTGTGCTACACAAGCCCTGGAGAAATACAACATTGAGAAGGACATAGCTGCTCACATCAAGAAGGTAAACTCCCTGACTTCCGACTCTAACCTCATCCTTTACCACTTACATACCTCATCTCTGCCCACATACCTCATCTCTGGCCAAAGGCCCACTGACAAAAACCAAATAACTGAAGATCTGGGAGTCACTTTTTTTCCTCTCTGTAGATCACATTTCCCTTGTAATAATCTGCCCCCACAATTGTCCCTAGATGGGTAACTGAATCCTTTTCAGATACTGTCTTGTAGCTATTAGGCAGTGTGTGTATTCTGGCAAATGCTGGGCTGGTGCATGGTCTCCTACAATTTACTATTCCAAGGGCTTTTTGTCCTGGGAATTTGCTGCATTCTGTTTAATATGGAAGTTTTTCTGATTATAAAGACTTAGGCCTTGTTCACATCATTTAGCGCAGATGGTTGTACGATCGGAACGCAACATGTCCGATTGCACGCCATCTGTGCTACTATGCGCTGCAGATTCCATTCATTACAATTAATGGGATCTGTGCTGCGATTCACAAAAATGCTGCGCAGTGCATATGATGGGAACGGTAGAAGGGCTGTCTATGCCCTTCTATGTTCTTATACGTGCTGCCAAAATGTGCACGGCAGCGCGTATAGTCTGAACGAGCCCTAAACCATTGCTTTCCTTTTCATTCAACAAACAAACCCTGAAGTAGATAAAATAAAGGTACTTGATCCAGAGGCTTTCCATGTCCTCCTGGAGACTTCTGCCCAGGACCCTCTTTAAGATCGTGACCCTGCTCCCTGTTGTACACAAGTGTCGCTATACTGTGCCTGTACAAGTATGGCTGTGCATTCGCAATAGCTCCTGTATGAACCGCTTTACTTGTGCAGGTGCAGTATGGCTGCGCTCATTCATAGCGAGGAATGAGAACATATTAGCGCTGTTGCAACGGTGGAGTCCAGCAGGATGTGGAAAGCCTCTGGAGAGTCTCATCTTGTTTTTTTTTTTTGGGGGGGGGGGGGGGGGTTAATTTAACTTCACCTTGGGTTCACTTATAATGCAAGGCAAGTTATTCTGCGGGGAATGCATAGGTGATTGCTTAGGTGATTGAAATATACGCCCTGTTTTGGTGGTTACCTGGTTGGGCGTAATTTGCGATCACCACCGGAGCGCGCATTTGCAGTTTTTGTCATTCCCATCACAGCTCACTTGCTCTGCCCATCTCTGATGGCAGAGCCCTGTGAGGCGGTCAGGAGCTGATTTCATTGGCTACTGGCCGTGTCTATCAATGTAAGCAACTCCCATAGGCTTACATTGATAGACATAGTCAGGAGCCAATGAAAGCGGCTCCTGACCAGCTCACATGACTGCCGTCATAGAGTGGCTGTCCTGAGAATTGCGGCGCGTATATGCGGCAAGAAAATGTTTTGCAAATGGTGGCGGCCCTTTTCGCACCTTAGCATGTTTGCATATGAGAAGACTCACATTTATCCCTCTGTGGCATGTGCATTCAGTAACCACTAATTTGAACAAGAGTGGTCTGAATGATCGACATAGGTTTCTGTTTTGGTGTATCTTCCTGATGGGTTGCTAAGGAGCAAAAACACACCATAGCAACCATGGATATGTTCCATTGTAGGAACAGCTGTTGGATTTTACTTTTACAGTAGCCATATGAGTAGATGGATATTTTGCTGCCGTGTTGCACACAAGAGTTTAGTCGTGTTGCTTATGGCACAGTGCATTCTAATACTGTGTACTAAATTGTTTTTTTCATTGGCCTAAATTTCTCAATGAATTACTGGATTCAGGAATGAAAGGTGGAAATTACCAACTGAAGTATGACCATGCTTTCAACTAGTTTGTGGAAAAAGTGTGGTAAAGTGATAAGAATGCCATAAGATCTCCGTAAAAATTATCTTAGCCTTATCACCACCATGTTAACGCACTATTTTACTGACTTTACTTGCACTCAAACATTGTTAAAATAAAAGTACCTTGTTCAATTTTCTGCATGTCCTATTGCATGTTTTGACTGGTGGTGTTCTCTTTTTTTCTAGGAGTTTGACAAGAAATACAATCCTACATGGCACTGCATTGTGGGCAGAAACTTCGGTAGTTATGTCACACACGAGACAAAGCATTTCATATATTTTTACCTGGGCCAAGTCGCAATTCTGCTGTTCAAATCTGGTTGATCACTGAAATAAAGTGGGACTATGGAAACGTTTGTAAAGTTGTGATTGAAGGGAAAGCTCCTTTCACAATAACCTGTTACTTTTGTTACTGGGATTTAATGTTTAATTTGTGCCGTCTCTACCGGTTTAAAAAAAAATCCTAAGGAAAAAAATATTTATTTTCTATGGTTTTCTAAACGTTATTAAATGTTTCTTTTTACAAACTTTGTCTTTACCTCTTGTTCTACACCTGTTTTTTTCCGCTAAAATTTAACCTGTCAGAATAAATGCAGTGGCTATCGGCCTAATGGGTACATGGCACTCAGGATGGCAGATGCCTTATGTTCTAGGCAATCTGTCATGCTAACTGACTGCCGGATGGAGGGTGCCAGCTTCTAGCTCCTAGCTGACTGCTTCCAAGGCATTCTCCTCTGCCAGGGATGTTTTTAACAGGTACATTGCTGTTCTCCAGCTATGTGCCTCTTCATGCAATGTGGAATTATTAGCACTATTAGTTATCTTATAAATGTTAGAGCATTTCAGCTAAGTGACAGACTGGTTATTGCATGATGAGATCCCTTATCGATACAGGCTCACAATTGTATATGATTAGTTTAGCATGGTCCTTCTCTGCCTTCTTGGTGACTAAGAGATAAGCGATGAGATGCTAATAATTCAAAGTTTATGTACATTTTATACTGCTTGGAAACTGGCCGAATGCGGCACTAGTTGTTGCATTTTATTGGTCTGTTCCCAAGCAGAATAAAGGTTGCTTGCTTCACAACTTATTACATTCTTTCCCCGAATATAAAACACCGTCTTATTCTTTTTGGAGAGAAAATTTTAGTGCTAGGGCTTACTCTCGGGGGTGGGAGGGGCTAGACGCTGTGTATGGGGAGGCTCTTACTGTACCTCCCTTGTGGCTTCGTCCCCCTCCGTTCCTAGTAATTCCTCCGGTGGCGGCATTGTAATTAATCTGTGAGGGCGCCCTTTGACCCTCACGCAGTACGCTAGGTCGGGCTCTGCGCTGGCACTCTCTCTACCCTGTCGTCATGTGCGTCCGACTGATGCGCCCCAGGCGCACATTGAATCAAGGTGCGCCTGGAGCGCATCAGCCGGGCGCACATGACAGGGTAGAGAGTGCCAGTGCAGAGCCTGACCTAGCGTACTGCGTGAGGGTCAAAGGGCGCCCTCACAGATTAATTACAATGCCGCCACCGGAGGAATTACTAGGAACGGAGGGGGACGCAGCCACAAGGGAGGTGCAGTAAGGGACCACACACCTCCCCATACACAAAGCGTCCCCCCAGCAAGGTCTTAATTTCGGAGTAGGGCTTATATTTCAAGCACGCTTGAAAAATAAGGTAGGCCTTACTTTCGGGGTAGGTCTAACTTTAGGGCAAACACGGTAGCACGTCTGACATCCGTACTAATGGCTTTTATGTGGCAGGTTGATTTGATACTCAATTGATGATGATTCTAGCTCATTTGCAGTTGTCATGCACATTGTATGTAGCCTAATACCAAACCAATCAAATTCACCTCTTGCTGAAACTGGCCCATTTTGCTAGCTGCATACAATTTTTGCATGAAAGCTGGGGCTTCTTCCATAACCCGTTAGGTCCTTTGGTGTCCTCTGGGTCCACTTCGTGGTCCCACTGGTGGCTCAGTTAGCCCGGTTAAGTTGTCCGCATGCATGGCCTGTCCACGTACTTATCACCGTAAGCCTTCTGTGCATGCATGGTTCTCTAAAGACAGAACCACACGGAAGGTTTATGGCAATGGGTGTGTAATCAAGCTGGGTGCATGGACGAGCTGTGCATGCAAAGTTGTGCACGACTTCGGTCAAAGTTGCCAGGCTGACGGAGCCAACAGCGGGACCTTGCGGACTATGGGTGGCTGGAGAACACACCAGGTAAAGGCAAATTATCACTTTTAAACCCTGATCAGGTTCCCCATTTTTTTTTTTTTTTTTTTTTTTATTGGCCTAAAATGTGCATCAATTTGAAATGATTTGGAACTCATTGACCATCCTTTGATCCAGGGCTGTGGAGTTGGTACAAAAATCTGACTTTGGCTCCTCAGGTTAGGATTCCTCCAACTACTCCAATTTGTATATTTCAATCTTGTTTGAAAGTATGTAACATGAAATGCATCTCTTAACTGCCAACGCTTAGGAATGTTAAAATACAACTGAAGTGAGGTATATGGAGGTAAACAATACCAGTTACCTGGCTAGCCAGCTGATCTTCTGCCTCTAATACTTTTAGTCAGAGTAAAGGTCCGTACACACGCCGGACTTTAGGCAACGACGGGTCCGTCGTTGCCTCCCGCTGGGTGGGCGTGCCAGCGACAGTCCGGCGTGTGTACGCTCTGTCGTCAGACTGATACGGCTGTTTCTGAGCGATCCGCCCGGCGGATCGCTCAGAAACAGCCGTATCAGTCTGACGACAGAGCGTACACACGCCGGACTGTCGCTGGCACGCCCACCCAGCGGGAGGCAACGACGGACTCGTCGCCTAAAGTCCGGCGTGTGTATGCTGCTTATAACTAGTCTTTGGTAAGAGTACTTGTAGAAGACTGGAACAAAGAACATCAGGCCCTAGGCAATGTGACTGTGGGTACAGGTAAGAGTGATGTGCAGGTACTCTGCAATAGAGGAAGTGTTGCTTTGGGGAGAAGGTGAAGTCTGCTAGCATCAGTATTTTGTCAACAACCCTATACAATACAGATGTTGTAGCTTAGCGTTCAGTACTTCATCTCTTGTAGCACTTGGCTTTGAATACTAGCCAGGACACAATCAGCATGGATACACTTCAGAGACAAAAACAAAAGACCGAGAGCCCAAATGGTGTGGTATTTCCAGATAATTAAGACACAATTAATCAAGGGAGTACCAATAACTTGTGCAATTTTTTGACCAAATATTGTGGTTTCTATTGGTTTTTGGTCTGTTGAAAGGGTGGTGAGCACGTCTCCCCCCAAGTTTTTAAATCTAGCATTGCTTTTACTCTTTTTGGCGCCTCTGGTCCTTCTCCTAATCACAATCAGCATGGAGTTTGATTGCATGGCTTTATTACCTTTTCTTTAACCTTCCTGTTGGCATTCCCAACCCAAGCTCTGGGTAAAAACAAAACCTAAAGTAGTATCGGTGAACCTGGGTTGCGATGAATGCCAGGCTGGATCAGTGTTGCCAACTCATCCCTTTAATTACTGACATCTAAGTTATACAGGTTTTGGGGCTATTTGAACATAATCAGTGCCTTAACTGCATCTACCTAGCCACAAAACCTGTATAATTCATAGGTGTCAGTAATTAAAGGGATGAGTTGGCAACACTGGGCTGGATATGCAGAGTACAATGTGGTATTCAGAGCTCACTTCCCCTAAATCTGGACAATCGCAGCCAGCCTGCTTTGGGAACTGCGAGGCTCCCCATTTGTTGGGCAAGATCGCCATCTGTCACAAACCTTTTATAAATGAGATTTAGGTGCACATCTTACAGTTCAGCTGGAAATGGTTGCATAAGTTTTGTCAGCTCCTCTCCTAAATATACTTTTGTAAAGGTGCGTACACACATGCGACTATAGTCGTTTGATACGATCATTCCCCGATCATTTCAAACGACGATCGTTTTTAACAAAAAAAAAACAGCCAACGACCATTAAGCCTAACGACGGACGAGCTAGATCGTTGTCATGTGTGTACGTTGCTGAAGAATAGGGTCATGGTTAGTGGAAAATGCATGCGATTGTGCTATGGGAAAAGCATGCAATTCTGCAAAGTGTGACCCTGGCCTAAGGGATAGCTGATTTACCGGGTACCTCTGCAATGTTCTGCAGAAAGAAGCTTAGCTTGATCAATGAATGAAAGGGAGGTATTGGAGTGCCGCCGGGCATGTTAAAAGGCATTGCTGCTTGTATTTAAAGTCTATTGCATTAGCAATGTCTAAAGCACCATCTACACAATACGATTCTTTGTGCGGTTTGAGTATGATTCTATTTACGATCCGATTAAATCCTACATGTCCGGGATTAGATTCAGTTCGATTTGCCATGCTTTAGCAATGACAAATCTAATTGAATTGAATCCCAATCAGACATGTCGGATTTAATCAGATCGTAAATAAAATTACACAAAGAATTGTATAATGTAGATTGGGCTTAATGGAACTGCTCACAAAGCACCAGCGTGAAAATGGCCTTCAACTAACATATACATTTGCTTGTCTGATAGCACAACCGCCTCTGAAGGGAGCCTGTACTGGAGAGAAAATTAAATGCTTACCTCAGTAGAAGGCAATCTCTGGATAAGCCAGACTTCCCTTATTATTCTGGTGCTAACCGGTTTAACGCAGAGTAACTTAGAACATGTCCATATAGAACTTGTCACATATGATCTCATGGCCATGAATCCCATCCATGTGGTAGTGCCACTGAACCGTCCCTCACACCACATAGAAGTGGTAAAATTGAGCAATCAAAATTGTATGTGTAAGGGTTGGTTTACAAAAAATCAACTGCGGTAAATGTTAGACTCTTTATTTTTTGGCAGTGGGTATGTAATGCAAAAAATGATAAACTTGAAATGTTGCGGCAGACTGTGCCTACAGGGTCATATGCATAGCAACCCCCACTCAGTGATGTACTTTCTGCTGGGCAGGAACTATGTCACTGAGATTTCAATCAGTTATCACATGTGCACTGCACTGCTTTGTTTACATTACATGCTTATACCACAGACTCTTGCTACCCCAAGCATCCTGCCGTGCTTGCAGTAATGTGCTGTTGCCTTTGCATCGGCTCAGATACTTCATGTAAACTGATCTGTCAGATAACATCTATGCATTTTCATTTAAATCGGAATTCCAGTGAAAATTTAATAAGTGCTTCATTTTTACAATAATTATGCACAAATGATGTAGTCAGTGTTTGCCTATTGTAAAATCTTTCTTCCCCGATTTACATGATTATATTTATCACATGGTGACATTTTTACTGCTGGCAGGTGATATCAGTGGAAGGAGACGATGCTTGCTTTTTCGGAAATTGTAAATAGCGGTCATTTCCCACAATGCAACAAGGCTCCCATGGTGTGATGTCAGAACTATGGTCTTGGTCACCACAATATCAGCTATATAGAGGCCCCTGATGATCTGTTTGTGAAAAGGAAAAGAATTCTCATGGGAAAGGGGTATTGGCTACTAATTGGGATGAAGTTCAATTCTTGGTTGCGGTTTCTCTTTAAAGCACTGCTGAATACATATGCAGTGTTTTAGTATAGAGTCTACATGCAGACAGTATCCTGGTCAAGATTCAAATTTGGGACTCCTGCTGCAAGATGAGTACTATACAACACACACACTATAGTGGTCGTTACCCATACAGTAGTCCCTGGTGTCTAGTGGTAAATCGCCACAGCATTCTCCCTTGTATCGAGTGGCTGCCTTCCTTCTCCCATAGCATAGAGGGTGTTCTTCCAAAGGAGACAAAACAAACAAAAAAAAGACAAGACAGGGTCACCAAGAGTGTTAGAGACGCTTCCTGCTTTGAAACCACTAGTATTGAGACTTTTTGTTATTTGATCTGAGGAAGCAGACTGTAATCCATGAAACACTTTATTATTCAAGTTTCTATTAAAAATGTTATTAATTTGGGTTAGCCCCTTCTTTTAAAGGGAACCTATTTATTTTTGTTTTACCCAGCTGCCATCCCTTCCACTCATCACATCTTGGGGTGCCTCCTCCCTCCCAGTGTAATCTCCCATAGCATGCTACTTCCCCATGTTCCCTTGCAGAGCAGAGTCCGTGGAAGATCATCTTTCCTGATCTGTGTCTTCCTTTGAGTTAAATTCACCTGCTAGTATTTGTACTATGCGCTCTACTTCCCCCAGGAAGATGACCATGACCTACAAACAATAGGAGGTTGAATCCAAAGCAGCTGGAGACATAGATGCACTACCACCAGAGATGCAGTGAGGAAGCACAGATGGCCACTACACCACCAGCGAATACGCTATGGAAGAGGGAGGCCACTAGACACCCGGTATTTGACCAGAGTATAAACAGATGAGTGGACATGAATTTATACGGACAAGTGTACTGAAGATACCTGTAGGTGTCCAGGTAGGAAAGCTCCTTATTTACTTTGAGATTTAGGGGACATTTCTGTACTGCAATTTTGTTTATGTCACTATGAACTGATTAAAAACTGATGTGACCCACTGCAAATTATCCTACTTGCAATATGCAAATCCTTACACTGGTGTGGACTCTTCCACTATTCTTCACTTGAAAAACTGTGGTGCACTGTGTTGTATACTGCTGAGATGCAAATAATTCCAGCTTGCATGCAAATATAATGGAAACAATCAAAATTGTCAGCAAGTGAAATGGATGGCACATATCATGACTTCATCCAATGTACCTTAAAATGTAAACACATGCTAACATAATTACCATATTCCTGACAATCTTTAAAAAGCCCTAGTTTAAGCTAATATAATGTGAGTGTTGAACCCTCAAAGGGGAACTTCAGCCTAAACAAACATACTGTCATTAAGTTACATTAGTTATGTTAATCAAAATAGGTAGGTAATATAATCTCTTACCCACCCTGTTTTAAACAGGCAATTTCATGGGTGCAGCCATCTTTTTGGTTGAAAGGAGGTGACGGAGCATGAAACACAGTTCCAACTGTCCTGTGTCCTGATCACACCTCCCAGCTGCGCGCGCGCTAGGCTTCAAAACTCAAATTCAAAATTAGGAAAAAATAATTTGTACGTATTACGGTGGTGATCTGGGGTGATCGGTGGAGACCGGAGGCACTTGGGGGACATAATTAGCTAGCGAAATGCTAGCTGAAGACTATTGCACAACTTTTATTTTAAAAAATCCTCCCGGGGCATGCGATTCCATGCGGCGGCTAGCCCGACACTATGTCAGACTTACGGCCAGGGAGGTTAAAGAAACACCAAGCCTTTTCAGTGCTGCTGAGTAGATTTTTAGTTTGGAGGTTCACTTTAAAGGGAACCTAAACTGAATGATATGGATGTTTCCTTTTAAGCAATACCAGTTGCCTGGCAGTCCTGCTGATCTACAGTGGGTTGCAAAAGTATTCGGCCCCCTTGAAGTTTTTCACATTTTGTCACATAACTGCCACAAACATGCATCAATTTTATTAGAATTCCATGTGAAAGACTAATACAAAGTGGTGTACATGTGAGAAGTGGATCAAAAATCATACATCATTTCAAACATTTTTTACAAATAAATAACTGCAAAGTGGGGTGTGCGTAATTATTCGGCCCCCTGAGTCAATACTTTGTAGACCCACCTTTTGCTGCAATTACAGCTGCCAGTCTTTTAGGGTATGTCTCTACCAGCTTTGCATATCTAGAGACTAAAATCCTTGCCCATTCTTCTTTGCAAAACAGCTCCAGCTCAGATTAGATGGACAGCGTTTGTGAACAGCAGTTTTAAGATCTTGCCACAGATTCTCGATTGGATTTAGATCTGGAATTTGACTGGGCCATTCTAACACATAGATATGTTTTGTTTTAAACCATTCCCTTTTTGCCCTGGCTTTAGGTTTAGGGTCATTGTCCTGCTGGAAGGTGAACCTCCGCCCCAGTCTCAAGTCTTTTGCCGTCTCCAAGAAGTTTTCTTCCAAGTTTGCCCTGTATTTGGTTCCATCCATCTTCCCATCAACTCTGACCAGCTTCCCTGTCCCTGCTGTAGAGATGCGCCCCCCGAGCATGATGCTGCCACCACCATATTTGACAGTGGGGATGGTGTGTTCAGAGTAATGTGCAGTGTTAGTTTTCCACCACACAAGTTCCATTTTGGTCTCATCTGACCAGAGCACCTTCTTCCACATAGTTGCTGTGTCCCCCACATGGCTTGTGGCAAACTGCAAACGGGACTTCTTATGCTTTCTGTTAACAATGCCTTTTTTCTTGCCACTCTTCCATAAAGGCCAACTTTGTACAGTGCATGACTAATAGTTGTCCTAAGGACAGAGTTTCCCACCTGAGCTGTAGATCTCTGCAGCTCGTCCAGAGTCACCATGGGCCTCTTGACTGCATTTCTGATCAGCGCTCTCCTTGTTCGGCCTGTGAGTTTAGGTGGATGGCCTTGTCTTGGTAGGTTTACAGTTATGCCATAATCCTTCCATTTCTAAATGATCGCTTGAACAGTGCTCCGTGGGATGTTCCAAGGCTTGGAAATCTTTTTGTAGCCTAAAGGTGCGTACACACATGCGACTATAGTCGTTTGAAACGATCGTTCCCCGATCGTTTCAAACAAAGCAGCCAACGACCATTAAGTCTAACGACGGACGAGCTAGATCGTTAAAAAAATGAACGATCTAGCTTGGCGGATTTTTTTCTAACGACGATCATTTGCAAAAGTAGTACATCGTTGGAAACGGTCGTTCATACTAGGCTTGACATGCGCATTTCACTATTTCTTCATGGAACTTTTCATTTTTATGCGCAGGCGCAATAGTTGCTTTTACGTGATGTAACGTTCGTTCTAACAATCAGATCGTTACACACCTTTTAAAACTAACTTTACTTAGGTCGTTCTTTCATCAATTCAAAGTTTGTTCGTCGTTGACAATGAATGATCGTTGTCGCATGTGTGTACATAGCTTAACCACTTGCCGACCGCACGCTTATACCGTGCGTCGGCAAAGTGGCAGCTGCAGGACCAGCGACGCGTCGCCGGCTGCAGGCTAATTAATCAGGAAGCAGCCGCTCGCGCGAGCGGCTGCTTCCTGTCAATTCACGGCGGGGGGCTCCGTGAATAGCCTGCGGGCCGCCGATCGCGGCTCGCAGGCTAAATGTAAACACAAGCGGAAATAATCCGCTTTGTTTACATTTGTACGGTGCTGCTGCTTTGTAAGGCAGATCGGCGATCCCCGGCCGGGGATCGCCGCCATGTGACAGGGGACAGCATGTCACTGGCTGCACAGGACAGATAGCGTCCTGTGCAGCGCGGATCGCCGGGGATGGACAGGTAGGAGAGGAAGGGGAGGAATCTCGCAGCGGAGGGGGGGCTTTGAGGTGCCCCCCTCGCAACACCCAGCAGGCAGGAGCGATCAGACCCCCCCAGCACATCATCCCCCTAATGGGGAAAAAAGGGGGCGATCTGGTCGCTCTGCCTGCACCCTGATCTGTGCTGGGGGCTGCACAGCCCACCCAGCACAGATCAGCTAAAACAGCGCTGGTCCTTAAGGGGGGGTAAAGGGTGGGTCCTCAAGTGGTTAAGCCTGCTTTAAATTTCTCAATAACTTGATCCCTGACCTGTCTTGTGTGTTCTTTGGACTTCACGGTGTTGTTGCTCCCAATATTCTCTTAGACAACCTCTGTGGCCCTCACAGAGCATCTGTATTTGTACTGACATTAGATTACACACAGGCGCACTCTATTTAGTCATTAGCACTCATCAGGCAATGTCTATAGGCAACTGGCTGCACTCAGATCAAAAGGGGACGAATAATTATGCACACCCCACTTTGCAGTTATTTATTTGTAAAAAAAATGTTTGGAATCGTGTATGATTTTCGTTCCACTTCTCATGTGTACACCACTTTGTGTTGGTCTTTCATGTGGAATTCCAATGAAATTGATTCATGTTTGTGGCAGTAATATGACAAAATGTGGAAAACTTCAAGGGGGCTGAATACTTTTGCAACCCATTGTATTTAGTTCCAGTAGTGGCAGAAATCCCATCATGCTTTGCACAGCATCAGAGGAAAAATGCCCAGGCAGTTTTCTTCTGTGCAGCTAAAAATGAGGCTTGGTTAAGAAAAACAAAGGTTTTGATGCTGTGAAACTGTACCTACCTGGCGGTACGCCGTTTTAGAGGCTGCGTCCGCGGGAGGATTTTTTTAAAATAAAAGTGTCGTTATATGTCTAAGCTAGCACTTCGCTAGCCAATTATGTTCCCCAAGCACCCCCCACCCCCCGTCAACCAACTAAACCCCCCTATTGCCGTCGATAATATTTACCCCTTCGCAATCTCGCGAGAGCCGCAGCTTCACGATCCAGCTTCACTGTCGCTATGGTGGCGATCAGACATGTTGTCATCGACGTCATGCACAGTCCCGATCTTCCCCATAGCGAAGCCTGGAGCTGATTGGGAGGGTGCGCCGTCGCGTGAACCCTGGGGGGTACATATTACGGCGGTGACCTGGGGCGATCGGTGGGGACCGAAGGCACTTGGGGGACATAATTAGCTAGCAAAATGCTAGCTGAAGACTATTGCACAACTTTTATTTTAAAAAATACTCCCAGGGCCATGCGATCCCCTGCGGCGACTAGCCTGACACTGTGTCGGGCTTATGGCCAGGGAGGTTAAAGAAACACCAAGCCTTTTCAGTGCTGCGGAGTAGATTTTTAGTCTGGAGGTTCACTTTAAAGGGAACCTAAACTGAGAGTGATATGGATGTTTCCTTTTAAGCAATACCAGTTGCCTGGCAGTCCTGCTGATCTATTTAGTTCCAGTAGTGGCTGAATCTGAAACAAGCATGTAGCTAATCCAGTCTGACTTCAGTCAGATCACCTGATCTGCATGCTTGTTGAGGGGTTGTGGCTAAAAGTATTAGAGACACAGGAACAGCAGGAGAGTCAGGCAACTGGTATTATTTTAAAAGGAAAAATACATATCCTTCTCAGTTTAGATTCCCTTTAAAAGGGAAGGTCCAAGCAAAATAAAAAAATGAGTTTCACTTACCTGGGGCTTCTACCAGCCCCATGCAGCCATCCTGTGCCCTTGTAGTCACTCACTGCTGCTCCAGTCTCCCGCTGGCAGCTTGCCGACTTCGGAGGTCGGCGGGCCGCATTGCGTACATTTTTACGCATTCCCGATAGTGCAGGAACATTAACGCATACATTTTTACGCAATACTGGTTCAATGCATAAAAATGTACGCATTGAACCAGTAATGCGTAAAAATGTATATGTTAATGTTCCTGCACTAGCGGGAATGCGTAAAAATGTACGCAATGCGGCCCGCCGACCTCCGAGGTCAAGTTTTATCCTGCTTGCTATGGAGCTTTGCTCACATGTTGATCCTGACCCCGTTACCATGGTGTAACCCACTCCCAAAGAACAGCTTTTCTTGAGCAATGTTCAATTGACAAAACAATAATCAATGAGGCCTACTTTTTTGATAATTTTTTTTGTCATGCACAGGAGTAACCATAGAACTCACTGCACCAGTACAGGGTCTGACAACTTCATGCTGATACTTAACTGCAGTCAAAATACCTAGCCTTTAGAAGTCAGTGCATCCCTCCATGGATATGCCTCCCGAGACCTTCACTGACCTACCACCAAACCAGTCATGCTGAAGGATGTTACAGGCAGCATAATGTTCCCCACAGCTTCTACAGAACCTTTGATGTCTGTCACATCCACTCCTCAGTGAAAAGTGACGGATCTGCCAATTCTGGTATTCCTTGGCAAATGCCAATCAGGCCCCACAGAACTGGGCAGTGAGCTTCATGAACATTTGTGATATGCCCTTTTTAAGGCACCCATTATTGTGCAATCCTTAACCACTTGAGGACCCACCCTTTACCCCCCCTTAAGGACCAGCGCTGTTTCAGCTGATCTGTGCTGGGTGGGCTGTGCAGCCCCCAGCACAGATCAGGGTGCAGGCAAAGCGACCAGATCACCCCCCTTTTTTCCCCACTAGGGGGATGATGTGCTGGGGGGGGGTCTGATCGCTCCTGCCTGTCATGTGACAGCGATCCCCGGCCGCTGATTGGCCGGGGATCGCTGATCTGGTACAACGCTGCTACTGTTAGCAGCGGTGTACAAATGTAAACAAAGCGGATTATTTCCGCTTGTGTTTACATTTAGCCTGCGAGCCGCAGTTGGCGGCCCGCAGGCTATTCACGGAGCCCCCCGCCGTGAATTGACAGGAAGCAGCCGCTCGCGCGAGCGGCTGCTTCCTGATTAATTAGCCTGCAGCCGGCGACGCAGAACTGCGTCGCTGGTCCTGCAGCTGACACTTTGCCGACGCGCAGTATGAGTGCGCGGTCGGCAAGTGGTTAAAGTGAACCTTAAAGAGACTCTAACAAAAAAAATAATCCCCTGGGAGGTACTCACCTCGGGAGAGGGAAGCCTTAGGGTCCCAATTAGGCTTCCCCCATCCCTGTAGCTGCAGGCAGTCCAGCGCTGGCTCCCCCAAAGCATCCCAGAATCCTCCCCCAACAAACCTGACCAGCGCTTATAAGTGCTGATTTAATTACCTTCCCTGGCTCCATCGGAGATGCTGTTGCGGCTCTCAGCATGAAGATAGGCGGAAATAGCCGATCTCTGTCAGGTCCGCTCTACTACGCAGGCTTACCCCGAGGTGGGTACCCCCCAGGGGAACTTTTTTTTTTTTTAGTTACAGGTTTTCTTTAACTTAATACAGGTAGTCCCCGGTTAACAAAGGAGATAGGGACTGTAGGTTCGTTCTTAACCTGAATATGTTCTTAAGTCGGAACATTTTGCCATCTCTGTCCCCTGTACCTCCAGTGTCCCCCTCTGTGCCACCTCTGCCCGTTGTGCTTGCTTATACAAGTTTAAAGCCATTTTTTCTTTGAATTTTTTTTTAAAATCGATTTTCTCAAAAACTACAAGTCCAATAAAAAAAAAAAATTTGGCTTGTTCCCATGGAAACACTGAATCCATGCCATTCGTATCAGCAGGTCATTCGTAAGTCGGGCATTCCTAAGTCGGGGACTACCTGTAATAATTTAAAAAAAAGTTTCTTCCCCAGCCCCCTGCTGATGTCCTGTGCCCGAGGTGTCTCAAACCGATCCTCTGGTCCCCAGCATGCAGATAGTTTAAGTTGCCGGGCCAGTGTGCCTGCCGTGCGTGTACAGTATGAGAGATCCTGACTTTTTCTCAATTCAGGTTTTTGTTGTTGGAGTTGTAATACTAACTAGGATCATTCCGCAATAGATCCCACTTGTAGTGTTATATTAACCCTCTGTATGCGTATTTGCCATTCTTCTCAGTGAAACAGATGGTCCACCTCCTGCCTGGCAGCTGTGACAGACCCAGTGAAGCACAATCACTGCTACATTATGAAGCACAGTGAGCAGCTTGTTAATGTATCAAGCAGTTAGGGCCCGTTTCCACTATAGCGAATCCGCATGCGGGCACTGCACGCGGATTCGCATAGGTAATGTAAGTGGATGGGGCTGTTTCCACTTGTGCGGCTGCGGCAGCGTTTTTTGGTGCGGCAGAAATCTGCACGGCAGGGCCGTCAGATTTCGCCTGCAGAAGGAATGTGCGCGAATCGCCGCTAATGTAACTAATAGGGAAATCGCATGCGGGGTGACCATGCGTTTTTTGACGCGAAATCGCATGCGATTTCGCATAGGTATTAATGTTATTTCACTCAGGCAGTGACATGGTTAAAATCGCATACAGCCTTACCTATGCGGAATCGCATGCGAAATCGCGGCAAAAACGCATGCGGAATCGCACCCGCATGCGATTTTGTCCGCGGTGGAATGCAGGCGATTCCGCACCGCACTAGTGGAAACGAGCCCTCAGGGGAGAGTGTGTGCACATGTGTCATACACATGCAAACATGCATGTATGCACATCACATTGAGGAGATCATTTAAAATATGTACTGATCAAATACATATCTAAAAATGTTTTCAGGAGACTACAGATCTCTTTTAAATAGGTGGCAGAGTATATAAAGTAATGTCCTGCCATTCCCGGCATATGAGATTAACATTTAATAATCTGTTTATCGCAAGCAAATTATTTGGGTTATTTGTTGTGCATTTGCCAGTTACCAGTACATGTGGGCCAATTCTGCTAGTCCGGGCTTCATCAGTGTCCAATCTGCCCACGCAGCAGGTGGGCAATGTAACAAGATTTAGGCTAAATAACTGGATCATTCCCAGTATCCCTGCACAGTGTGCACACACTGCACCAGACATGCCTGACAATTACCCCATGACCAAAGTTGCAAAACAGAATTTTAAAGCTATAGTGGCACAGAATATATGGTCACATTCTCTTTTAGTCATAAAAGTCTGTTTAGTAAATAAATAATATGAATCATAATAATAATATTAATGTTTAAATTGTATGTGCCATTTTCTTATAGAGTAACCAATTAAAGAACACTACAGTTGTGCTCAGAAGTTTACATACCCTGGCATAATTTATGATTTCTTAACTATTTTTCATAGAATATGGATGAGAACACAAAAATGTCTTTCACTCATGGTTAATGGTTGGCTAAAGTCATTTACCGTCAAACAACTGTTTTCTCTTTTTAAAATTATAATCACTACAAAAACTACCCAAATTACCCTGATCAGAAGTTTACATACCCTGGTGATTTGTCCTAATAACATGCATACAACCAGGCCTGGATTTACAACACAGGAGCCTATAGGCACAAATGTCCTGGCACTCTAGACTTTACCCCTATAAACCCACAAAGACCCGCCGAACCGCACTGCAAGTGTACTGGCTGCCCCAGCTGTCCCTTCTCCCTTACCCGACATAGGTAGCTACAGGTGCCCCTTAGTATTAGGTAGCCAAAGCTATCCTTAGTATTAAGTAGCTAGAGGTGCCCACAAAGGGAGACCTGTTCAGTGGAATGCCGAGACTTAGGTGAAGTAGCCTCTCGTTTACACTCTGCTCAAGACTCTTCATAGGTAAAACAAGAGGGAGGCACTTGGGGAGGGGAGTGAGCCGCCTTTCCATTATCAAGCGCTGTTGGCACTTGCCTACCGTGCCTTATGGAAAATCGGCCCTGCATAAAACTTGACACAAACAGGTTTTAATGGCTATTAAAAGGTAACCATCTTCACCTGTGATCAGCAGTCCTCACATTCTAATTAAGAAGTGGTAAATTATGGATTTTGTTGAAACCAAACCACATTCAGGTAGACCAACTCAAATTTCAGTCACAACTGCCAGAAAATCTGTTTGGAATGCAAGGAAAAACACTTAATTTCAGGTGAAATTAGGACTCAAAAAGAAACAAAATCTGGTGTGGCAGTTTCAAGATGCACAATAAGGAAGCACTTGAAGAAAGATGGCCTGAATGGTCAAGTTGCCAAAAAACCTCCATTACTATGCTTATACCACAAAGTATCCCGCTTACAATTTGCCAAACCCGCATAGAGACAACAGTTCTGGCACAAAGTCATTTGGAATGAGGAGTCTAAAATTGAACTTTTTGGCCACAACCATAAACGCTACATTTGCAGGGGACTTAACAAGGCATATGATGAAAAGTAAACCATTCCTACTGTGAAACTAGGTGGGGGATTGCTGATGTTTGGGGATGAGCGAGCCACAAGGCTACAGCAAAAAAAAAGTGACGGTTCTGGAGTGGCTATTTCAGTGAGAGGACCTGTCACCGCCGTGGGGAAGTCTAGTAGGGAATAATTTGTGCACATATTATTTATCCTGAAGCTAACGTCCTCCTTTGCTGTACCTGTTTAGAATGCATGTTGGTAATTTTAGTCCACAATTGTGGAGCTCTGCACATCTATTGCAGGTAGTCAATTCAGGTGCAGCCTCTGTTTGGAAGCGCTGCCAATGTCTCCTGCTGTACAAAACTCATGTAAGTATACTTATGGCTAGCTGCATCCATGTGCATCAATTTGCATTAAAATTATAGATTAGGACTAGTACATGATTTGCATTCAAGGCATGTATTTAGCCCTGTGGGGCTCTGCATGCCTCTGTTAGTCTACAATTCAGTTGCAGCCTATGAGCGCTGTCATTTGTTTGTTGTCTATTTCAGTCTCTTGACCTCAATATTATTGAGACATTCTGGGGAGAACTCAAACCTGCAATTCATGAAAGACATCTCAAGAATTTATGGGAGCTGGAGGCTTTTTGCCAGGCAGAATGGGCAGCTTTACCATCTGAGAAGATGAAGAGCCTCATCCACAACTACCACAAGAGTCTTCAAGTTGTAACTGATGTTAAAGGGGGCAATACACGGTTTTAAAAACTGGGGTATACGAACTTTTGATCAGGGTCATTTGGGTAGTTTGTGTATTGATTATGATTTAACACAAACACAGTTGTGTGACAATAAATGGTTTCAGCCAACCACTAACCATGAGTGAACGAAAATTTTTCGGGTAAAAAATCAAATTCTGCCAGGGTATGTAAACATATTTAATTCTGCCAGGGTATGTAAGTTTAAAGCGGATCCGAGATGAAAAACTATAACAAGTAACTTGTCTATATATCTTATCTAAAGTTTAGATAGTTTACACAGCAAATCTAGCTGCAAACAGCTTTAATAGAAAATGATTATTTCTTCCTGTGATACAATGACAGCAGCCATGTTGTTTGTAAACATTACACAGAGGCAGGCTTATCTGTATCTTGAGCACTCAGCCTGTGAAAAAAACCTAATCCCCCCTCTGCCTCTAAAATCAATGGCTAGTAACGCCTCCTCCTCCTCCTGCCCAGACTGAGCTCCCATGAGGGCTCTTTCACACCAGAGCCCTCTTTCGGCGCTTTAAAGCAAAGTCTATACTTTGTGTTAACCAAGGTAAAAGTCCATAGACTTTCATTTTTACCTTTCACACCAGACGCTGCGTTTCGATACGACGCATCCAGGCACATTTTATCGTCGGGAATCGGCGCTTCCCCTTCGGGTAAATTAACTACTACCGCCGCTACTCAGCATCGCACTGCAGATTCCCGACAACACGCCGCAACGCCTGCAGGAGCCGTTCTCCTGCACGTTTTGAGTGTGTAACCGGCCTGAGTCCTTGCTACTGCCAAGGCTCTCTGAAAACCTGTGGGCGTGGTTTATTTAGTTTATAGGGAATTAGAGTAATAAAACAAAAACAAAAGTATTTGGCTTGAGGAATGCCCTATAAACAATTGGAAAGGAACACAATTATGCAATGAGTAAAAGTTCACCTCGGATTCACTTTAAGAGAAATTGAGGGCAAAAGAGGACAGAGGCTAAAATGGATAGACAACATATGTGAAGCTATGAAAATACCTATGCAACAGCTTAAAGAGAATCTGTAACGTCAAAACGTCCCCTGGGGGGTACTCACCTCGGGTGGGGGAAGCCTCAGGATCCTAATGAGGCTTCCCACGCCGTCCTCCATCCCTCAGGGGTCTCGCTGCAGCCCTCCGTACAAGATGACGTCATTAACCTTCCCGGCTCCTGCGCAGGCGCTCTGACGGCTGTCGGCTCCGAAGTAGGCGGAAATACCCGATCGCCCACGGGTCTGCTCTACTGCACAGGCGCAAGTTTCCGGCGCCTACGCAGTAGAGCAGACCCGACTGAGATCGGGTATTTCCGTCTACTTCGGAGCCGAAAGCAGCCACAGCGCCCCCGCTGGAGCCAGCAAAGGTAAATATTGAATTGACAGTCGGGTCTGTCGCCGGCTGTTCGGAGGGCTGCAGCGAGACCCCCGTGGGACAGAGGACGGCGTGGGAAGCCTCATTAGGATCCCGAGGCTTCCCCCACCCAAGGTGAGTACCCCCCAGGGGATGTTTTTGATGTTACAGAGTCTCTTTAAAGAAGCGGTGATTGACAGAGACATCTGGCGTGCAGAATTACATATGGTCACGAAGAGTCGGAAATCGACTAAACGAATGAGGAGATGTAAACTTATGAGCACAACTATATACCCTCAAACAAAACTAAAAGGGCCCATTTATAAATTGGCAACTGAACAGGTGAAGTGCAGAAAAATGCCAATCCAGGGACATTAATCAATATATACCATGACATACAATTCCAGAAACGTTAACAAATACACCTTCATAACACCATGTACTGTACCTTGCCATTCTATACAATGGTTTTTACAGTCAACAGCCACTCCATCATCAGGAACAATACACTACCCACTTCAACACAACAGGCAAGTATTTTCACTACCATCTCTAGCTCCCTTTCCCATTAGCTCACACACACAGTTAACTCTGTGTGCTGTTTATATGTTTCTAACCCATGTACTCTATTGTCTGACCTGTACTTTGCCCAATGGGCTCTAGCTTGTCAGGAGACATGTAGCACATGCTCTATAGAAGGAAGAAACAGGAAAATCAGCTTACAGCAACATCCTGGGTCACCATAAGCTATTTGAGTATTCCATAGTAATGTTCTGAGTGTCACAGGACATGAAGGAAGGAGGAAAGATCTCTTCACTGGGGCTTTACATACCCAAAATTAATTAGGTGTCCTTTGAATTTGCATTGCTCACTTTAGTAACCTAGGCTTTTCATAACCACACATGCGAAATGCACGTTACAGCGTATCCAAGATTGATCCTTGGCACACTGTGCCATACGAATGAATATGTAACAAAAATACGAACATTTCGTTGGAAATTTTTTAATTTAATAACAAAAAAAATAAGTTACATAACAGATTTGTCACATAGGTTTGTATTCTTTACATAACAATAGAAATAGTATGTTGTCTAGATTTTGTACAGTATTTGGGTTCTGCTGGTCGTCATCAGAAATATGTTAACTGCAGCTTGCATCATAACTTAAAACCTGAATGAATTGCAACAACACCTGAAGTTAGATTGTGATAGCTGACCTTTAAAAAGCCAGCATCTTCGATCAGCTCTTTAAATTCCTCCTAGAATAAAAAAAAAATAGAAAACATGTCATGTTTGGCTTATACTTTAGTTGGTTGTATAACATTTACTGGAACTCTGCATTGTCCTATTATAATTCTAATTAAAGCAGACCTGAACCTAGAGGTTCTCTCTGCTATAAAAGATATGCAACAGCATAATAACCTTTAAAGAGACACTGAAGCGAAAAAAAAATGATGATATTATGATTTGTATGTGTAGTACAGCTAAGAAATAAAACATTAAGATCAGATACATCAGTGTAATGGTTTCCAGTACAGGAAGAGTTGAGAAACCCCAGTTGTGATCTCTATGCAAAAAAGCTATTAAGCTCTCCGACTAACTTAGTCGTGGAGAGGGCTGTTATCTGACTTTTATTATCTCAACTGTAATTGAACTGTTTACTTTTCCTCTGCTAGAGGAGAGTTCATTACTTCACAGACTGCTCTGAAAGACTCATTTTGAATGCTGAGTGTTGTGTAATCTGCACATATTATAGAGTGATGCAATGTTAGAAAAAACACTATACCTGAAAATAAAAATATGAGAATATTTTCTTTGCTGCTAATCTTCTAGTAATTATTCATAGTACACAACCAATTCATTATATCATATATTTTTTTTCGCTTCAGTGTCTCTTTAAACATAAAACATTTATTACAGCTGCTACAAATCCTAAAATACATCTGCACCGTTTCTACTTCCTGATTCATGGAAGCAGACATATTGTTAATACCTTGTGCTTTCAAATGAGCTTATCTGCCATCTCTGCCATGGAGAGATCGAATTACACCTCGTGATTAGACATAAATGAGGGGGAATTAAGAAGGCTAAACTCTATAAATACATACAGGGTGCATTTCTCTAGGTTTTCCTTCTGTCCTGTGCAAGAGTTCAGGACCAGTTTAACGCTTTTATCCAACTTACACCTTTCCTGAAAGTTTGAGTTTTTTTTGGCAGTGCCACGTGTATGGTGCTAGTACTAAATACTGGAAAGGACCAGCTCCTGGCCTTACTACAACCTACTAAGTAAGCCTGCCTTTAAAAACAATTTTGTGTATATATTAACACGAATAAGGTTTTGGACATCAGTATTTCCAGCAGCTAGGTCTCTCCCCATGTGCTCTAAAAGATCACTGTAAAGCTGCCTATATATCCAACACACTTGATTGTTCACTACTCTACAATCTCACCATTCCATGTAGTATGGCAGCTTCCCTAAACAGTCTGTGCAAATAATTCTTCACCTGAAGGCTCTGAGGCCTCGTTCACATCATTTAGCGCAGATGGCTGTGCGATTGGAACGCAACGCGTCCGATCGCACGCCATCTGCGCTCCTATGCGCTGCGCTGCAGATCCCATTCATTACAATGAATGGGATCTGCGCTGCGATTCCCAAAAATGCGTGCAGCACGCGATAGCGCAATCGCGCTGCCACGCAGCGCATATGATGGGAACGGTAGAAGGGCTGTCTATGCCCTTCTACCGTTCTTGCGTGTCGCACACTATACGCGCTGCCAAAATGCGGACGGCAGCGCGTATAGTCTGAACGAGGCCTTACTTCAGAGATGTGATGACAGTGTACACAATTGTACAGAGTGGGATGAGATGCCACTGTATGGTAGAGCACAACATCCCACGTTGCAGGAGTACTTACTGCCCATTTTACTAGGTGCCGGATGGAGCTGTTATATTGGTATGTTGGACCCGACAGGCAGTGCGCACAGATTTTCAGTTTATTTCATGCTGCAATCCATTCAAAATCTGTGTACACTGTGTGGAGGGAGATGATCAGATAGATCCCTCACTGATCAGAAAATCATCTGAAGTATCTGTTGGCCACATCAACCAGCGTATCGCCAACCTTAGGGAGAAAATACTTTTTCACATGGGTGTATGCTGAACTTTCTCCCTCAAAAAAAAAAAAAATCACATGTTCACTCAAAATTTGTGTATTATGTTTACTCAGGTTTCTTTTGCAGTGTACAAAATATGTTGGAGATCAGAAACAATCAGGAGTTACGAATAAGCAAACAGGAAATCGGGAATGGGTCAAGGACACTGAAGTACTTGGGAAACCAATAACAAATAGGAAAATATGAATACGGTACAAGTTTAACATGAAGGGGGTTTAAAAAATGCATATGATATAAATGAACGAAAGCATTTTGTGTATGAACCATGAACGTTACCTGAGAAGGAAAGCGCCGGATACTTTCCACCAAATACTGATAAGATTTCCAGTCTCCAGCTATGACTTCTCCCAGCACTGGAATAACCTGGAAACTGTAGAGATCATACAGCCTGACATGGAGAAAAAGTAACAGATAAGAATCATTAGTAGGGCTGGTTATCATACGAGCCTTACACACAAGCTTATATACGTCTTTTTTAATAAAAAACGCAAAAAAGGAACTGTAAGGACACGTTTTGAAATCACACACACACACACACACACACACACACACACACACACACACACACACACACACACACACACACACACACACACACACACACTTTTCTTCTGCCTAGTTGATCCTGTGGTTTTATTGCACTTTGTCATGTGGAGTTACAAATAAAGGCTACCAGCTTTTTCTATCAACCTCTGTCTGACTTGCGGACCCTTCCTTGCTTATGTGGATTGGCCTGGCTCACCTTGTCCTGCACTGACTGGTATGATTTAAAGGGGGTTGAGCGTGTATGAACTTTTTCCTGTTTTTTTGCCTAGGCTGGGAAATCATGCGGCCTTCTCCCCCAAAGCACTCTGAAAAAGAATGTACTCTACTCACATCAGAAATGGGATTCGCCTTGCCAGCAGTAAAGATGTTGGCATCGGTGATAAAACTAACAATGTAAGTTAAAGTAAGGAAAGTGTATACAAGGGGCAAATACTGACTTTTGTAAAAAAAAAAAGCAATTTTATTCGCTAAAGTTATAAAGATAGTTAAGTTCCCCTTTAAAGCCTAACCAACTAAACGCATAAAAAACAAACAAACAACAAAAAAAACAAAACAAGGGTTAGTGCCAAGCAGCCTAGCATTGCCCTGAAGGTCTTATTGGCCCCAGAAGCAATTTTCCATTGTGAAGTAGTGTTTGGTTTGGCCCTCTCCCCTCCTTGAAACCCATCTCCTATATCACAGTTTTGACATTGATACTTCCTCTGCTTCCAGCTGGTCAGCACCCCAAACCACTTATACTAAACATGTGCCTGCCGCCTAGTATTAAACTGTGAGGAAAAGTAGTGCAGCCCATTCAAAACTATGATATGGGAAGTAAACAACTGGGAGTGGAAGCAGTCACACTCTACTGAACTACAAAAAATAGCTTTTCTGGTCAGTACAACATGCAGGGTACAGCTGCATTAGTCGTTACTAGCCCTGATGTCCGCGTTTATAGCCTTCAATAGGAATTTAACACGACTACAGTATTAAACAATTATATCATGTTCCTCCTACAGAACTCTTTCAATAAATTACTACCACTTAGTAATTCTAACTTTAGAACTAGGCAATGTATTGAATAATAAATATGGGTGTGTGCAGACATCACTAGATGCTGTTGGCAAATGGAAATTGAAAGGTGCAAGCTGGATATCAGATACTTATATCATTTTAGTTCCAAAATAAGAACAGGAAAATAGTGTTTTGGATGTGTACATAAGTATGCTTGCTTACTATAGATGTCTAAAACAGGCTATAGCCACGAGACTGCAAACACCAGATTCCTATTCAGCCAGATTAGGAGACAATCCAAAGAATATAGGTGTAGGCTGGAGCTCCATGTATGCTGCTTACAGTCACCTCCGCCTCTTTTGTACAACAGCAAATGCTGAGCTTACAATGTGCGTTTATGAATCAGTCTGTCTGTAATGAAGGAGGTGGGCTCATACCTGCATGATGCAGTGCCTCCTAATAATAATGGGCTGTTTATGGCTGGCCATTCACAGATCGGCAGATTTCTTACAATCTTACCAAATTCATGTAAAAAGTTAACAGTATATACTGTACCCTGTTTAAAAAGTATAATTATGAACATTTTAACAACACAACAGATCTCAATGTGAAAACAAATCATTCTGGATATCTATATTCATATGGACTGGATAACGTGTTAGGGACAAAAGAATGCTACATCATTTGATGTAAACACAATAGCAAGTCAGGCGCAATGATCATGCTATCTCTAAGCTTCCTGTGTGTCCTAGCCTAATGGGAACATATTTTCTGCTCAACCTGCAGACACATAAATTATCGAAATTGTGACTTGACAGTTTTTTTTTCTCTTTTGCTCTACAAAGAGCCTGAACAGGAGGCTAACATGAGACTAGAGAGGCGAGAGTTAAGTTTTTACACACACAAAGTGATCGTGACTCGATCGCTCTGCAGAGTGCCATACAGACTCATTGAGAGGCTATAGCCTTGTGACGGGAACCGTGGCTATGGAGGGGGCATGACGACGTGGCACATGATAAAGTGGCTTCCATGCAGCGGTGGGAGTAAGGAGGGGAACAATGTGCTCGGGAAAGAATCTGGCATTTGGATAGCTGTACACAAGCTGTATTCTCAGCTGAGATAGCCCTGACCAGGCACAAACACACTAGCATATGTATGAGGCTTAAAGAGGCACTGTAATGACACAAAGTAGAATGTAGTAAATTATTCAGGATATCTACTTATGTTAATTATCCTGGTTTCAGCATCACAAACACTACCTATATCTATATATTGGTATAGAACCCCCGCCCTCCCAGTAATGCTTAGCCCAGGCTGTAGATCAGAATCAGAATCATTTATTTTGCCAAGTACAACGGGGGTTGTACCCGGAATTGTTTTTGGCTCATACAGGGTCGGTGATGGTACAAACACATACATGCGATCTTCAACACATACAATCAGCTCAGAGGTGAGTGGAGGAGAGGTTACATCTCTAAAAGAGTAAAGAAGACAGGAGCCCTGTGGCCGTGGCGTCCGAGTCTGGCGCCATCTTGTGTAGATGTGAGTTATTCTCCTCTCGGGAACATTCTGGGAGATGAGGTATTATTTCTACATGCTTCGGAACAGAGTAAACAATTTTAAATAACTGTGACTTGACAGTATATTTAACAGCCCCACCTAGTGTTTCCACCCCACCCTTTAGATTGTACGCCTCTGGCAGGGTCCTCCATTCCCTAGTGTAATCTACAGGATCATGAGCTCCTGTCCTATGACAGCCTGTACTTGTATTACTGGGCCAACCTATCAGCCAATCATCTTACAGATAAACACAACTGGGCCAAATGACTGCCATTTCAAGTCTACAGGCACCTTAAAGGGGAACGCTAGTGAATTATTGTTCTTATAGGGGCTAAATAAAATGAAGCAAGCATGTAGTAAAATTAGCTTGGCAATCTATAACTCTGGGTGTTTCAAGTCTTACCACATACAACCACATTAATCCATGCCATGCACTGATGAGGACCAACCTGTATGCATGTTGGATTATTGTGGATCTGTACAATTAACAAGCTGACATATCTCTGCATTCCAGCAGTTCTGTAGTCGTGTTTAGCTTACAGGGACATCAGAGGGACGATATGCATATTCAGCAGTGATGCATTGTGGGAGACATCATATGCTCACTACAACCTGGATAATTGCAAATACCTTCCGTTTTAGGAGTCATCAGGGAAACTCAGCTCCCACCCCGCTCTACTTACCCGGGGCTTCCTCCAGCCTCTTGCAGCGGACACGTCCCACGCCACAGCTCCGCTCTCAGCCATCGAACCGGTGTCCCCACCAGGGCAGAGGGTGATCTCGAGCGCCTGCGCCGCTGTCACTCAAGCCCACTATGTCCGTGGTGTACCGCGCAAGCGAAGAAGTACTGTGCTTGCGCAGTACACCGTGGACTTGTTTGACAACTGCGCTCGCGCTCTTCACTGGCGGGTACACCGGGCCAGCGGCAGAGAGCTGAGCTGTGGCGTGGGACATGTCAGCTGCAAGGGGCTGGAGGAAGCCCCGGGTAAGTGGACACGAGGGGGGTATTGGGGTTGGTCTGTTTTCCCTGATGACTCCTTTAAGAAGGCAAACTTCTGTTTTGCATAGCATTTTAGTAAGAGGGCTTTTTGGTTCTTTTTAGCCCCTTACACACTCCTAGGAGATCTGGTTCACCATGAGCTTGCTGGGCAATCTGTAACTATGAAAAAGATTGGTTATTAAAAGAACAAAACAAAAAAAAACCCCGTAACTTCACTTACATAATCATTGAGCATCCTGTTTCTTGTGCAGTAGGCGACGTAGATGCTGATCACAGTCCACAATCTCGTGGGGAAAGTCAGAAATGACTGCTCTTTTTTCACCAGTTTGTTCTCTCTTCATGTCTGCTGTACGAATGAGGTTCACTCTTACCTCTTCTATCTCATGCAGCTGTGGAGTATAATAAAACTAGCTAAGCAACAGCGAAGGACAGTTGTGCATAAAGGATACCAGAGCTCAAAAACGTCAGAGAACCGGAATACTACTACCTGTCCTAATGCCAGGTAGTTCTTCTATCTGCCCCCCGTAGCTTACCTAAAAGCCCCCCCAGGATCGTCTTCTGGTCGGGACTTACTGCACAGGTGCTGGCAGGTCGGTGCGCATCCTATAGCGCATGCCCGTAGTCCTGAGCGCCCTGCGCATGACGTCATGCGCATGGTGCAGTGACATCATACACAGTGCGCTCCTAGCCACGGGCGTGCGCTGTAGGAAGCACACAGCCCGGCCAGCGCAGTAAATCCTGACCGGTTGACAATCCTGAGGGCTTTTAGGTGAGCAACAGGAGGATCGGTGGGCATAAGGACAGGTAGTAGTATATGCCTGGTCCCCCCGTTTCTCCAAAGTTTTTGAGCTCTAGTATCCTTTAAGTGGCTTCTGATAAGCGCTGGGGTCCTTACACACTAAGCTGCCTTAACAGCAGTGTAGCTAGTTTTATTACACTCCACAGCTGCACAAGATAGTAGAGGAAGGTAGGAAGGTAGGAGTAAACCACCGCTCCTACAGCAGGGCATGAAGGGAGAACAAATCAGTGGAAAAAAAAATAAATAGTTACTACTGATGTTTCCCAGAGGAAAATATGGGGTGAGATGCGCACACAACAATTGGGGGAAGAACATCCACAAGAAGCCCCTGGACCATTGACGCACCAGGTTTAGTATATTTTTCCCCCTTCTTTTTCCTGTTTTTCATCTTCTAAACCTAGGTGTATCTTATAGTCCCAGGCATCATATATTCCGAAATATTGTATGTATTTTTTTTAACAGTATTGTACCGTGTTAGCCATCAGTAAAAGCAAGAGTTTTAAATGGTATCATCCTGATTTAAAACTTCGTATTTTTTAAAATCTATTCTTTTTCATAGCTAATTTTACCACATGCATGCTTCATTTTATATAGTCCTAGATTTCACTATAGTACCCCCTTAAGAAGGCGATGGAATAAAAAACAAACAAACCCCCAAATGGCATCTTACAGCTTATAAAATATAAACAAAAACACAGCACTATGAATGTATGTTGAACAGTAGTACTGCAGTGTGTGTAGTTACCTTGCTAATAATGGATTGTCAACATGACTAAATTCCAGACATAAGAACCTTCCCCCTGGTTTTAAAACACGATATGCTTCTTCAAGAGCCTTTATGTTGAAAGAAGACACAAACAATGCACTGTGAAAAAAAAAATGTACATTGTATGCTCTAGATTACTAAATAGTTACCCCATATCTCTCTCCTGTACTACTAGAATAAACCTAATGTGAGAAAAATATGTTGGGGGCCATTACCGATTTCACTTTACAAATGCTACTGGCCTGGAAGCTGCACTTATCCTCTGACTCAAATACAAAAATGCGGATCAGGTGTTCTTGTTCTGAATCCACTGGCTGCAAGCTTGTTGCAGGTGTGACACTTCCTGAAACTACAAAAGAATCATGACGGCCAAGTAATTGGTATTTTACAGTAGAATAAATTACAGCCTCCGCATTCCATCCGCTTGTTAAACAAAGCTGAAATTCACCAACTTCCAGCGTGTGATTTATACCCATTTCCATCTCAGATCACGTTTCTATTTTTCTAACTTAACCACTTAAAGAGACACTGAAGCGAAAAAAATATATGATATAATGAATTGGTTGTGTACTATGAATAATTACTAGAAGATTAGCAGCAAAGAAAATATTCTCATACTTTTATTTTCAGGTATATAGTGTTTTTTCTAACATTGCATGATTCTATAATATGTGCAGATTACACAACACTCAGCATTCAAAATGAGTCTTTCAGAGCAGTCTGTGATGTAATGAAGTCTCCTCTGGCAGAGGAAAAGTAAACATTTCAATTACAGTTGAGATAATAAAAGTCAGATAACAGCCCTCTCCAGGACTAACTTGGTCGGAGAGCTTAATAGCTTTTTTGCATAGAGATAACAACTGGAGTTTCTCAACTCTTCCTGTACTGGAAACAATTAGACTGATGTATCTGATCTTAATGTTTAATTTCTTAGCTGTACTACACATACAAATCATAATATCATAATTTTTTTTTCGCTTCAGTGTCTCTTTAAAGAGACTCCGTAACAAAAATTGCATCGTGTTTTTTATCATCCTACAAGTTCCAAAAGCTATTCTAATGTGTTCTGGCTTACTGCAGCACGTTCTACTATCACAGTCTCTGTAATAAATCAATGTATCTTTCCCTTGTCAGACTTGTCAGCCTGTGTCTGGAAGGCTGCCAAGTTCTTCAGTGTTGTGGTTCTGCTATGAACTCCCCCTTCCAGGCCCCTCTATGCACACTGCCTGTGTATTATTTAGATTAGTGCAGCTTCTCTCTTCTCCCTTATCTTTTACAAGCTGGATAAATCGTCCTCTGAGCTGGCTGGGCTTTCACATACTGAAGAATTACAGACAAGGGCAAAGCTGTTTGCAGGAGAAAAACGAGCAGCCTGAAACTTCAGTGCATAAGAACTGCAGGGGGAAAGAAACACACAATGATCTCTTGAGATTCAAAAGGAAGGGTGTATACAGCCTGCTTGTGTATGAATGTATTTTCTATGTGTGGACATACTGCACATCAACCTACTTCCTGTTTTGGTGGCCATTTTGTTTGTTTATAAACAAACTTTTAAAAACTGTTTAACCACTTTTAATGCGGCGGGGAGCGGCGAAATTGTGACAGAGGGTAATAGGAGATGCCCCCTAACGCACTGGTATGTTTACTTTTGTGCGATTTTAACAATACAGATTCTCTTTAAGGAATGCAGTCTTAAAACCCCTTAAAGTGAACCTCCAGACTAAAAAGCTACTCAGCAGAACTGAAAAGGCCTGGTGTTTCTTTAACAGTTTCACAGCATCAGAACTTTGTTTTTCTTACCCAAGCCTCATTTTTAGCTGCACAGAAGAAAACTGCCTGGGCATTTTTCCCTTGATGCTGTGTAAAGCATGAAGGGATTTCTGATGTTGTTTTTCTCATTCTGCTGTTTTGGTGCAATTTTTTTTTTTAATCTTGAATTTGAGATATGAAGCCTAGCGTGTGCAGCTGGGAGGGGTGCTCAGGACACAGGACAGTTGGAACTGTGTCTCATGCTCCCTGTCACCTCATTTCAACCAAAAAGATGGCTGCCCCTAATGAAAAAGATGGCTGCCCCCATGAAAAAACAAACATTTGCCTGTTCTTTTAAAACAGGGTGGGTAAGAGATTATATTATCCACCTATTTTAATTAACATAACTAATGTCATTTAATGACAGTATGTTTGTTTAGGCTGAAGTTCCCCTTTAAGGACCAGACACTTTTTTTCCATTCAGACCACTGCAGCTTTAACGGTTTATTGCTCGGTCATACAACCTACTATCTAAATGAATTTTACCTCCTTTTCTTATCACTAATACAGCTTTCTTTGGGTGCTATTTGATTGCTGCTGCGATGTTTAGTTTTTATTATATTCATCAAAAATGACATGAATTTTGTCAAAAAAATGAATTGTTTTACTTTCTGTGGTGACATTTTTCAAATAAAGTACCATTTCCATATACATTTTTGTCTAAATGTATTGTGCTACATGTCTTTGATCAAAATTGGATTTTTTTTTGTTTGGGTAAAAAGTTATAGCGTTTACAAACTATGGTGAAAAAAGTGAATTTCCCCAGTTTGAAGCATCTCTGACCTCATGAAACATGACTGAGCATCTGTCATGTTTCATGAGGTGCTAGAATTACAGGATAGTATAAATACCTCCCAAATGACCCCATTTTGGAAAGAAGACATTCCAGTTACAATATTTTTTATTCAAACAATTTTTTCAAAAACAGTCAAACATTTACATTTTGACATCATCATATACAAGGCTACACAATAAGCAGGATATATATTTTGAGGTATGGATGATAATCTTTAAGCAACAAAATTCAGAAAAATTATATTAAATTAGTGTTACAGAATTAGTATAGTCATGTAATGGGTCTGATTGGTAGATAGAAAGAAGACATTCCAAAGTATTCACCAAGAGGCATGGTGAGTTCATAGAAGATTTTATTTCTCGTCACAAGGAAAATGACACTTTGTGACAAAAATAAATAAATGTAAAAAAAAAAAAAAAAAAAAAAAGAGTTTCCATTTCTGCTAACTTGTGACAAAAAAAAATGAAATCTGCCACGGACTCACCATACCCCTCTCTGAAATCTTTGGGGTGTCTACTTTCCAAAATGGGGTCATTTGTGGGGTGTGTTTACTGTCCCGGCATTTTGGGGGGTGATAAATGGTAAGCACCCCTGTAAAGCCTAAAGGTGCTCATAGGACTTTGGGCCCCTTAGTGCACCTAGGCTGCAAAAAAGTGTCACACATGTGGTATCACCGTACTCAGGAGAAATAGTATAATGTGTTTTGGGGTGTATTTTTACACATACCCATGCTGGGTGGGAGAAATATCTCTGTAAATGACAATTTTTTGATTTTTTTTTTTTTTTACACACAATTGTCCATTTACAGAGATATTTCTCCCACCCAGCATGGGTATGTGTAAAAATACACCCCAAAACATATTATACTACTTCTCCTGAGTACGGCGATACCACATATGTGACACTTTTTTGCACCCCAACTGTGCTAAGGGGCCCAAAGTCCAATGAGTACCTTTAGGATTTCACAGGTCATTTTGAAGCATTTGATTTCCAGACTACTCCTCACGGTTTAAGGCCCCTAAAATGCCAGGGCAGTATAGGAATCCCACAAGTGACCCCATTTTAGAAAGACTACACCCCAAGGTAGTCCGTTAGGAGTATGGCGAGTTATTAGAAGATTTTATTTAGTGTCATTTTCCACTAACTTGTGACAAAAAATAAAATCTTCTATGAACTCACCATACTCCTAACGGAATACCTTGGGGTGCCTTCTTTCTAAAATGGGGTCACTTGTGGGGTTCCTATACTGCCCTGGCATTTTAGGGGTCCAAAACCGCAAGGAGTAGTCTGGAAACCAAATGCCTCACAAAATGACTGTTCAGGGGTATAAGAATCTGCAAATTTTGATGACAGGTGGTCTACGAGGGGCCGAATTTTGTAGAACCGGTCATAAGCAGGATGGCCTCTTAGATGACAGGTTGTATTGGCACTGAAGTGCAGGAAGCGCAGGATGTTCTCAAATCGTGACCTGGACATGGCAGCAGAGAACATGGGCATGTGATGTATTGGGTGCGTAGACCAATAAGACCGCAATACATTATTTTTGACTAGACCCATGTTCAGGAGAAGGCCCCAAAAAATTTTACATTCAGAAACTTGGAGTGGTTTCCACCGAAAAGGCTGGGCATGGTAGCTCCTTGGATTGGCGGCTGCGTATTGTGTGGCATAATGGTTGTTCTCAGTTACAATTAAGTCGTAGAGACCAGCAGTGATCAGAAAAAAAAATTCTGTCACTGCGGTGGGGCGGGTGAGGGTTTGGCCGGGTGATCAGGAGCCCGCAGGGGACAGATTAAGGCCTAATCTGATGGATAGGAGTGCTAGGGGGTGACAGGAGGTGATTGATGGGTGTCTCAGGGGGTGATTAGAGGGGAGAATAGATGCAATCAATGCACTGGGGAGGTAATCAGAAGGGGGTCTGAGGGAGATCTGAGGGTTTGGCCGAGTGATCAGGAGCCCACACGGGGCAAATTAGGGTCTGATCTGATGGGTAGGTGTGCTAGGGGGTGACAGGAGGTGATTGATGGGTGTCTCAGGGTGTGATTAGAGGAGGGAATAGATGCAATCAATGCACTGGGGAGGTGATTTGGGGGGTGTCTGAGGGCGATCTGAGGGTGTGGGCAGGTGATTGGGTGCCGGCAAGGGGCAGATGAGGGTCTGATCTGATGGGTATGATGGGTAGCAGTGACAGGTGGTGATTGATGGGTGATCAGTGGGTGATTAGAGGGGAGAACAGATGTAAATAATGCACTGGGGAGGTGATCAGGGGAGGTCCGAGGGTGTGGGCGGATGTTTGGGTGCCTGCAAGGGGCAGATTAGGGTCTGATCTGATGGGTAGCAGTGACAGGTGGTGACAGGGAGTGATTGACAGGTGATCAGTGGGAGATTACACTGGAGAATAGATGTATACAGTACACGGGGGGGGGGGGGTCGAGTTGATCAGGAGCCCCCAGGGGGCAGTTTAGGACCTGATCTAAAATATAGCGTTGACAGTTAGTGACAGGGGGTGATTGATGGGTGATTAGGGGGATGATTGGGTGCAAACAGTGGTCTGAGGGGGTGATCAGGGGGGGGGGGTCTGAGGGGTGCTGTGGGCAATCCGGGGGGCAGGATCAGTGTGCTTATGTGACTACAACTATGGCTGCCTCCTCCCCTGATGGTCCCTCGATCACTGGGACCACCACAGGAGGAGGCAGGCTGTATAATACACTTTTTATACATTACAAAGTGTATTATATGCTTACTATGCGGCAGATTGGGGGGTTAACAACCCGCCGGCGCTGCAAATTGGCCAGCGGGTTGACGTTGTGGGTGGGCGGAGCCTAATGCCGGCGGATGCGCGCGCAGGGATCCCCTGCTGCTCTGCCCCCCAGGTGCCGCCGCCGATCGGCGCTATGCAGTCTTAGGGGTGCCACTTTGCCACCGCCTATTGGTAGTGGGTGGTCGGCAAGTGGCTAACCCAGCACTTCTTCCATTAAATGAAATATTTGCCCAAAAGGAACCTAAAGTGAAAGTAATGTGGCCAGTTTAACGTCGAACACGGTGATTCCAGCGCTGGAGACTTGGGTGCAGCCGGCGCCACCATAGGCCGTAATAGGAATTACGGCTATAGCAGCGCACAGGGAGTAATTTCGACGCTGTCAGAAGACGGAGCTGAAGTTATTTTTAAAACACAATAATTCGGCTTCCAGCAATTGCTGGAAGCCAAAATATTTCATTCCCCACCATCCATGGGGCCTGGAGGGGGAATAGTATTTAACACGGCCAGGAACTTGTGCAGCAGCAGGATCAGCCATATACCGGCTGTATCATGTGCCCACATCTTCTGCGCCAATGTCTCTCGTACGCGTTTAACTTACCTAGGGCCTCTCCCAACCCCCTGTAGTCGTTCTGGTCCCTCACCTCCCTCTCATTCCATCTCTATTCAACTGCTGTGGCTCTCCAAAACCTGGCTGTGTCACTGGGCCAGTCACAGGCTACTGCACATGTGCTGCCCCTCCTTGATCTCGCTCTTGTGGCCGGCAGCTTTTAGCGCATGCACAGTAGCAATTTTTACGAACTGCGCAAATGCACAACGCTCCCATCCATGGGAGAACAATCTGCATGTTATGCACGTTATGCAGCTTTCAGGAGGGCACAGCTGCTTAATGGAAGAGTGCAGAAAGATGGGAGGGGACAGAAGGACTACGGGGGCTGGAAGAAGCCCCAGGGATGTAACTGGCCACCTTTATTCCACTTTAGCTTTCCAGTGAGAGCCAAATCACACTAAACACACCGTTTTGTTACATTTTCAGTCTCAAATGCAGAAAATGCAGATTGGCATACAAAAACAAAACAAAACAAAACAAACATAAAAAAGTTAAAATGTCCTGATCATCTAGAGGTCATTATTGTATTACCGTTCTGTCTGTTGTCACTTACCTTCTCTATACGGCTCACATTTCGAATTCCAAAGCCAATAGTATAAACATCAAACTGATCATCAGCAAAGGGCAGCTCCTCAGCATCGCCAGCTACCCATGACAAACCTGGATGAGGAAACATTACTTTTACTGCATATTACTACAACTAGCAAATCTTGTTTTATGTTACGCTTCAGTGCTAAGAAGGTTTTACTGAGACTGTCAATTTCAGAGCAGGAAACACTGGGCTCACCAATGCTTCAGAACATAAAGCAATGCTCAACTGAAATGTGGAATATAAAATCGAGTGCACTCAGCACAACTAGGGACATACTTGGCAGCTAAATATTGTCAAAGCTGTGCACTTCTTGGTCACTTAAAGTGAACCTCCAGACTAAAAATCCACTCAGCAGGACTGAAAAGGCCTGGTGTTTCTTTAATAGTTTCACAGCATCAGAACGTTTTGCTCTTATACAAACCTCATTTTTAGCTGCATTTAAGAAAACTGCCCGGGCAGTTTTGCCCTGCTGCTGTGCAAAGTCTGCTGTTTTGGAGCAATATTTTTTTTATTTTTATTTTGAATTGACATTTGAAGCCTAGCACGTGCAGATGGGAGGGGTGATGAGGACACAGGACAGTTGGAACTGTCTCTCCTGCTCCCTGTCATCTCCTTTCAACCAAAAAGATGGCTGCCCCCATGACAAAGATGGCAGCCCCCATGAATCACAAACATTTGCCTGTTCTTTTAAAACAGGGTGGGTAAGAGATTTTATTACCTATCTATTCTAATTAACATAACTAATGTAACTTAATGACAGTAAGTTTGTTTAGGCTGAAGTTCCCCTTTAAGACTGTACAAATAAACTTCACCAAGTCTCAATGCACATGGTATAAGGGAAACTTCCTCTTTATTACAGTGCATGGACACAAAGACATCCCAATCATACTACAGATGCTATTCCTCTAGTCTTCCTCTTAGCTAAAGCTAGGATCCAGTTTTGTTTTGTTTTTTTAATTTGTTTTTATTAATATTTATTCAGTTAATTTTGCAATGGTTAGAAGGGTCGGATGAATACACGGGTGGGGGTGGTACTGATCAATTTGTTAATGCAAGATATATATTCCAGGATAAAAGAAACTTCTCATCCATGTAAAAGTGTTTCAACGTGACCCACTGCTTTCTTGGATTGGTAATATGCTATTCTGGAATCCTGGCCAGATGGACCTCCATATGATATGTTCTGACATCAGCTGCTTCTAAAGGGTTTTTTTACTTAACATGTACATACAAATACAATATTTAGTTTGTAAGCCTTTGGCAGGGTCTCCCCCCACCCCTTTGTGTGTCCTTCTTGAACTTGCAACCCCACCAATGACACCCTTCCCAAGTACTAACTCGGACTTAATATGCTGGGTCTCTGTACAATCTCATGACCATGCATCTTAGACCCCGTTTGCATGGACAACCTTGTGCTATGTTGTATAACCGTTTGCTACCTCTCTGTCCGTCACCCCATGTTTACGTTGTGTGTATCCCTATTTATCGTCCAGCACTGCGTAATATGTTGGCAGTTTATAAATACAATAAATAATAATAATAATTGATTTATAAAGCGCCAACATATTTTGTGTATTATAATAATAATAATAATAATATTTTCTCTTTATTGTCTTGATGAGTGTAGCTTTACAGTAGTCATGTTCTTTCTGGTGAGGAGCACCACTGGATGCATTCAGAAAAGACAAAGTTGTGTCAAAGCGCGGTTCACAAACCCAGGTAAAAAGGTTTTCCCAAGATTAGACAGTGCATAAAAACATTAAATCTGGGCGTGGCTTGCGGCGTGCATGGATGGTCGCCTAATCCCCAGTCTCCATCCACAGGCAGCATAAAACGGCCCAAAACAGTCTTCAAATGGCCCCTTCTCCGCCCGACCACCAGGAGGAAGAACCCATAGAGTCAGAGAGCTCCCAAAAGCGGAAAAAGAGCTCCGGACGCCCGCAGAAGCTGACAGACTTCTTCCCTGAGTGCCGTCCGCGCTCCACCAACAGGCCCCAAGATGGCGCCGGACTCTCTCCGCATACCAAACAACAGGAGTGTGAGAAGCTAGACCGTGCGGACTCCAGTGCGGTAAGCCCCGATCACAGGCAGGACACAAGCTCAGAGGAGGAGACTGCTTCCCCATCATTGCGCAGCCCGGTTAAATCAAAACAGAGGCTGTCAGATTGTGCTGCCTCACCGCTGCAGGGAGAGCCCATCCCATCCCACGATCTGCCTGCTGCAGCCCCCTACCCGCTAGAAGGATTCCAAGTTAGTGAGCAACTCCTCACTCAAGCCTGCATGAAAGTAATGCTCCAGACACTCAAGCAATCTTTAGCTGCAGAATTCAACATAGTATCTAATTCAATGCAGGCTAACATAACAGACATGGAGGAGAGAATTGCATGTACAGAGGACAGGGTAGCTGCTCTCACAGTTGAGCACAATAAGATGGTGGACACAGTGGACACTAACGCTGATGAAATCTCCCTGATGAAACTAAAGATGATTGATATGGAGGACAGGAACAGGAGACAGAACTTAAAAATCAGAGGGATCCCTGAAATGATCACAGGAGATGAGCTCAAACCCTATTTGATTAAGCTATTCAAAACGCTCATCCCACAAACACCAGATAGAGAACTAATAATCGACAGGGCGCACAGGGTCCCCAAACCCAAGCAGCTTGCAAACAGCATACCAAGAGATGTAATCCTGAGAATGGCGTTCTTCCATGTCAAAGAAGCTGTCCTCTTTGCTATGCGCAATACTAAAGCCCTCCCTGATACCTACAAACAAATACTCATTTTTCCAGACCTTTCACAGGCAACTCTCCAATTCAGAAAAGATCTGAAAATAATAACGGCCACCTTAATCAATCATCAGATCAGATATAAATGGGGGTTCCCACTGAAACTCCTTATCACAAAAGCTGGCAACACACGTTATTAAAAGCGCTCAAGAAGGGCTGCGGCTCTTCAAAGAGTGGAAAATCAAACCTGACACTCCTCCGCATCGTGACAAGAACTCTGACCCGAATCCATTTGATTGGCGCTCAAAAAGGAAAAAGGACAGCAGCCTGGTTGACCAACCTGAGTCTTTTTTCTTTGTTTACCAGCTGCTTACCCTGGTAGATTCACATCCAATTGTGCCCTATAGAAACTTCCTCCCACAAGGGAGTGCGAAATACCCCTGGAACTAAGTCGCCTTTCCTTCATCTTTAGTGCGACTTAAGCATTACTGTTAGTACTGTTTGTTACTGTTATTGCTTTATATTATTATGTTCTTACTGTTACACCTTGATTGTGAACTCGGGTTGCTATATTGCTTAATCTTCATGACACTCCACAATGATTCTTTGTTCTTTCCTAAGCATGGGGAATATTTGAAGGATACTGCACTAGCCAATGTCTCACAGCACCACTGGCTAACCCCATGAAAGTCAGATTAACATCCTGAAACCTTAATGGGCTAAATTCTCCCCAGAAACGCTACGCCCTTAGCAAAGAATTGGACCACCTAAAAACGGATATCCTCCTAGCCCAGGAAACTCACTTATTAGACACATCACAATCATACTGCAAAATTAAAAAATGTCCTACAATTGTATTCGCTAACTTTTGTAAAAAGAAAAAAAGAGGACCACTTGTAGCTTTCAATTCTAAACTAACAGTTTCTATTAACGAGGTTATAAAAGACCCCTCAGGCAGGTTTTTGATAATAATATGTGAAATTAACAATACACTCCTTCCTCTGGATCAACAGGGATATGTGAGGGAGCAGGCTGGAGTTGTACTTTGTACTGGTTGAACTCGATGGACGTATGTCTTTTTTCAACCAAAATAGCTATGTAACTATGTAACTATGCACTTTAGTGAATGCATATGCCCCCAATACTGGTCAACTAAAATTTTTCAGAAATCTCATACACAAAGTCAAACAACATCGAAAAGGAACACTTATAATAGCGGGGGATTTCAATATATGTTTCGATCCAAAACTTGATTCCTCACACCCGCACAGAACGAAAATCCCCTCACTACAAAAGATGCTCTACCTAGAAAAACTCTATGATCCCTGGAGAGTATTACATGCGAATGAAAGAGGCTACACACATCAATCTAGTATACATAAATCCTGGTCTCGGATTGACTTTTTCCTGGTGGATGGATCCTCCCTTCAGCTCGCACAAGAATCCCAAATACACCCCATCACCCTGTCTGATCATGCCCCAATTACCCTAGATCTCCAATTCTCTGACAACCCTCAAACCTTTAGCGCCTGGAAAATGAACAACTCATTACTCTCATCTATAACAGACAAAAATCAGATTTAAATGGCATTAAGAGAATACTTCCAAATAAATAACAATGGTCAAGTAAGCCCCTCGACGCTATGGTCAGCACATAAAGCCTATATCAGAGGCGCCTTAAAGAGAACCCGAGGTAAGTTTGAAGAATATTATCTGCATACAGAGGCTGGATCTGCCTATACAGCCCAGCCTCTGTTGCTATCCCAAACCCCCCTAAGGTCCCCCTGCACTCTGCAATCCCTCATAAATCACAGTCACGCTGCTGACAAACAGCTTGTCAGAGCTGGCTGTGTTTATCTCTATAGTGTCAGTCTGCTGCTCTCCCCGCCTCCTGCAGAACTCCAGTCCCCGCCTGCATCCCTTCCCTCCCTGCTGATTGGAGGGAAGGGACGGAGGCAGGGACCGGAGCTGTGCAGGAGGCGGGGGAGCATCTGAGACTGACACTACAGATGTAAACACAGCCTCACAGCATGGCTGTGATTTATGAGGGATTACAGAGTGCAGGGGGACCTTAGTGGGGTTTGGGATAGCAACAGAGGCTGGGCTGTATAGGCAGATCCAGCCTCTGTATGCAGATAACATTCTTTAAACACACCTCGGGTTCTGTAACGATCAGTGTAACACAGAGAGTATCTGATTACCGGTGATCTGCAGTATCACTGGGAATACAGATATATACCAGATTATTGATTATCTGCAGTATCACCGATAATCAGATATATAAGCTAACCTCTGGACACCTGAGTAGAGTGAGAGTGTTTGGTGCAACAGTAATACTTAAGAGTACTGCACGGAGGAATGTACCTTCCGTGGGCCTGGACTCTCCCAGGGGAGGAGCTAGGCTGAGAGTAGGAAGGACAGAGTGTGAGTGACACCAATGAGAGGGTGTCACTGACAGGTCTGGGAACTGCCTCTAACAGTAAGGCCAGTTCTCGAGGTCGGGCAATCCAGGTCGTTAACACACAGACAGATACAGTACAGATTCAGAAGGCAGATGCGGGATCAAATAACAAGCAGGGTTCGGCAACAGGGTATCAGAAATATCGAGGTACAGAATCAGGAGGCAGATGCGGAGTCTAGGGCGAGCCGGGGTTCGGCAACAGAGTATCAGAATAGCAGGGTACAGGATCAGAGTACAGGAGAATAGTCAGGCAGGCAAAGAGGTCATAACAGATAATCACAATCAAACTAGTACTTTAGACTATCAACAGAATCTAGCTAAGTGTAGGATTACAGCTCCAGCTGGTCCCGGCACACTTTAGGATCTGACTCAGGTCTGAGTGCTACCACGTAGTGATCGCAACGCCAGACAACCAGCAACTGAACAGCCAGCAGTATATATACAAAACCATTCACCAGCCCCTCCCTAAGTGCTGGACCAATGAAACGAAGTAGAATTGTCAGCTGACTGGCTTGGTCAGCTGACCCTTTTCTGACTGCCATATAAGTTCTGCCTCTCTGCGCTCACGTGCGTCATTCTGAACCTTGGTGGACTATCAGTCCCAGCCACACCAGTACTGTCTTGTAATGTGCTTGCTGACCCGGGCGCGGGGTTGGTCGCACCGCCCTCAGCACCGGCCTCCCCGCGCTGGGTCAGATTGTTCGCAACAGGCCCATGCGCGCCAACTGCCGCGTCAGACGCGGCGTTTTTTTCGCGTTCAGCCATGCCATGCGCGGAAAGAGCCGCCTCCCACTGACTTATAGCGGCGGCTCTTCCGCGTTTCTTTACAGTACCCCCCCCCCTTCCCCGCGGAGTGGACTCCGGACAGCTCCTTCCAGGTTTTTCCAGGTGTAAAGTGTGGAACTCCCTCTTCAAACTATCCGCATGCATGCGGCCCTCGGGTACCCACATTCTTTCCTCAATACCATACCCCTTCAGTGCACCAGATATTGTACTGCGTTCTGCACTATATGCGAGTCCAAAATTTTCTCTACTTCATACTCAGGTTGACTATCCACCATCACAGGAGGAGGAGGAGTGGGACCCACATGAACCGCTGGTTTGAGCAGGGACACGTGAAAAGACCTTACCCCACGCATGCTGGCGGGAAGATCAACGGTAAAAGTAACGTTGTTGGTCTTTTTGGCTACCGGGAATGGACCCACAAACCTGGGACCAAGCTTGTCTGAGGGTTGTCTCAGGGTCAAGTGACGTGTGGTCCCCCAAACCAAGTCTCCTGGCTGGAACCTCCACTCTAAAGAACGTCTCTTGTCAGCTTGACCCTTTTGACTCTGAAATGCTTTTTCCAAATTACTTCTCACCGTCCACCAAATGTCTTTAAATGACCTCTGCCAGGCCTCCAGAGTAGGAAACGTAGTGGAGGCTACTGGCAAAGGGGAGAATTTGGGCGATCTCCCTGTCACCACCTGGAATGGCGAAAAACCAGAAGAAGAACTTCTTAAATTATTCTGTGCAAATTCTGCGAAGGGCAGAAATTTTACCCAGTCATTCTGCGCTTCCGCAACGTAACATCTTAAGAACTGCTCCAATGACTGATTGATCCGTTCAGTCTGCCCATTGGTCTGTGGGTGGTAGCCCGACGAGAATGACAGCTTCATGCCTATTTGGTGGCAAAATGCCCTCCAGAATCTAGAGACAAATTGGACTCCCCGATCTGACACTATGTTTTCCGGAATGCCATGCAGCCGGAAAAACGTGGACGATGAACAAGTCGGCCAATTCCTGGGCCGAGGGGAGTCCTTTCAAGGGCACGAAATGGGCCATCTTGCTGAAGCGGTCGACTACCACCCAAATGACCGACATGCCTTCAGACCTGGGAAGCTCACCCACAAAATCCATGGACAAGTGGGTCCACGGTTCACTCGGGGCGGGCAAAGGCTGCAAGGTACCCACAGGTGCCAGCCGGGAGGGTTTACTTTTTGCGCACACCGCACACTCCCTAACAAACTCCTTGCAGTCTGCTGCCAAAGAAGGCCACCAAGCACACCTGGACACAAAATCCTGCGTTCTAGACGCCCCAGGGTGTCCCGCATTCTTGTGTGAATGGAACATCTGCAAAATGCGGAGACGAAATGGCAAAGGCACAAATATAACCCCTTCAGGCTTCCCTTCGGGGACATCCTGCTGAAAGGGACTCAGGGTCTCTGTCCAGTCTTCCCAAGTCTCTGTTACTGCTAACACCAGTCTCTGTGGGATAATGGTCTCAGGGGCAGGGGGCTGGGCCATCTCTGACTCAAAGCATCTGGACAGAGAATCTGCCTTAATGTTCTTGCTGCCTGGGGTGTATGTAATTATAAATCTGAACCTCGAAAAGAATAATGACCATCGAGCCTGACGGGGACTTAATCTCTTAGCCCCCTCGATGTATTCCAAGTTTTTGTGATCAGTGTATACTGTAATCGTATGTTCTGCTCCTTCCAGCCAGTGACGCCATTCCTCAAAGGCAAGAGAGAACCTACGAGAAAAATAGGCACAAGGGTGCAATCGTCCCTGCAACCCTGACCGCTGAGACAGCACAGCCCCTACACCGACCTCCGAGGCGTCTACCTCAACAATGAAAGGATAAGAGGTGTCAACATGTCTCAGGATGGGAGCGGAACAAAACAAATCCTTCAAAGTGGAGAATGCATTTAAAGCTTCAGGAGACCAATGTGTGGTATCTACCCCTTTCTTAGTAAGACTGGTGAGGGGTGCAATGGCCGTGGAATACCCCTTTATGAACCTTCTATAGTAATTTGCAAAGCCTAGAAACCGCTGTAAAGACTTCAACCCCACTGGCTGCGGCCATTCCATAACAGCGGAGACTTTGGCAGGGTCCATAGACAGGCCTGAGGTGGAAATTATGTAACCTAGAAAGGCGACAGATGTTACCTCAAAGATACACTTCTCTAACTTAGCATAAAGCTGGTTCCGCCTTAGTTTGTCCAAAACAAACTTGACATGAGACCGGTGCTCAGAGAGGTTGTTGGAAAAAATAAGTATATCGTCTGGATAAACCAAGACAAATTTTCCTAACACCTCCCTAAAAATCTCATTGATGAGTTCCTGGAAAACGGCCGGGGCATTACACAGCCCGAAGGGCATCGCCAGATATTCGTAATGCCCGTCAGCTGTATTGAAGGCCGTTTTCCATTCATCGCCCTCTTATTCGCACCAGGTTGTATGCCCCCCGCAGATCCAACTTTGAAAAAATCCTAGCATTGGTGACTTGTGTGAATAAATCATCTATCAATGGTAACAGATAGCGATTCTTTATAGTAATTTTATTCAAGGCCCGGTAATCAATACATGGCCGCAGGCCCCCGTCCTTTTTCTTTACAAAAAAGAACCCTGCCCCTGCCGGTGACCGGGACGGCCGAATGAAGCCCTTGGCCAAGTTTTCACGGATGTACTCCTGCATGGCCGTCTTTTCAGGCCCAGATAAGTTATACAGATGACCCCGCGGGGGCATATAACCAGATCGGAGATCAATGGGGCAATCGAAAGGGCGATGTGGGGGTAATTTGTCTGCTGCCTTGGGACAAAATACGTCAGAATATTCCCAATACTATTCAGGAACCCCTTCCACCTGAATCCTGGTTTGGCCCAAAGTCACTTTCCCTAAACATTGCCGTAAACAATGATCTGACCAGGAAACTAGTTGACCGGTGGCCCAATCAATGAGTGGAGAATGAAGATGCAACCATGGCATGCCAAGTATAACAGTGGACGTAGTCATGTGTAACACGAAGAATGATAACCTCTCCCAATGCAAAACCCCCACAGTGATCCCCACCTCCGGTGTCTGGGACAGCGGATGATTCCTCTGCAGCGGGGAATCATCCACTGCCATGACCTGAATGGGTGGTTCCACCGCAGTGAGCGGAATACCCAATCTTTTAGCGAACAAAAAATCCATAAAATTAGCCGCGGAGCCTGAATCAATGAAGGCTTCCGTGGCTTCGGTCTTATCTTCCCATGTAACTGTACAGGGAAAAAGCAACCGTCTTTCTTCTAGGGGTACAGGTCGGGCGCCTAGGGTGTTACCCCCTACAACTCCTAGGCGGTAGCGTTTCCCGGCTTATTGAGGCAGTCTCGTACCCTATGACCCCTTTCAGCACAGTACAGACACAACTGTTCTGTCATCCTCTGTCTTCGCTCCACCTGGGACAGTTTTGACCGATCTATCTGCATAGGCTCAGGTGGAGGCAAGACTGGAGCAGGTGAGACAGAGGGAGGTGACGTTACTTGAGGTGCAGCGTAAGACACCACTCTGACACGATGACTACCCCTGGTCTGTTTTTGGTAGCGCAGCCTGCGGTCAATTCGGATGGCCGCAGAGATGGCCTCATCGACTGTTCTGGGCTCGGGCTGAGATAACATTAGGTCAGAGACTTCATCAGACAACCCTGACAGGAAACAATCCAACAGGGCAAAGGTGTCCCACCTGGCTGTAACTGACCACCTTCTAAATTCAGCCGCATAATCTTCGACCGGACCTTTGCCCTGACGCAAAAGCTTGAGCTTCCGTTCAGAAGTCGAGGCAAGGTCCGGATTAGGCCTGAACGATTTCAGGAAAAAATTGAATTAAGCGATTTCTGTCTGAAATCACGATTTCGATTTGATTCACGATTTCCTTCAAATCAAGCTTTGTTCCCCTGTGTCTCTCTGTCCCCTGCCTCTCTGTGCACCCTCTGTGTCTCTTTGTGCCCCCTTTGTTTCCCCCTCTGTTTTTGTGTCCCTGCTCTGGGTCTCTGTCTGTGGCCCCTCCGTCCCCCAAGCTGCGGCAGTGCTGGATATACCTTCCAGCACAAGTTCAAAGATGCTCGTCTGTCCACTTCTCCTGCAAGATCTAATGCACGGCATACTTCCTGTATGTCTTGTGACATACAGGAACCAGGAAGTATGCCGTGCACATGAGCCGGCAGACAACGATATAGGCCAGACAGTGTTGGGTTTGTGCGGAAGGTATGTCAAACACTACAGATGCTGCGCGTCGCACTCGACAGGACTAGGGGAAGTATGAAACCACTTCTTCAAACTTCCCTTATGCTGAAATGACGTCATCGCGATACTCCCTGCTTTGACGATTTCGAAATTGTGATCTTGGTGATCGCGATTTCGATTTAAATTTGATTTATCTTTCAGGCCTAGTCCGGATCGTCGTAAATTACTGCCATGGCTTTAAAGAATTCCTCCACAGAGGTCAGGGCTAAGTCACCGGCGGGCAAATTGTACGCCCAGGTCTGGGAGTCGCCAGATAGCAGGGTTTTAATAAATGTAACCCGTTGGGTCTCGGTCCCCGAAGATCGGGGTCTCAATTTAAAATAAGATAACACTCTACTCTTAAAATTTCGAAAGTCAGATTTGTGGCCGGAAAATTTCTCAGGTACGGGCATACGTATGTCAACACTAGGAGGGGATCGCACCTCATCTACTGACGTCTGGAGGGTTCGTACAGACCCTGATAGGGCATCAATTAATGCTTTGTGATGGCCCAGTGCTTGATGGAGGTTATCCACCGAAGTGGCAAGTACCCCCAGAGGGTCAGCGCGTGCGTCCATCTGTTTTTTGGTCTGGCGTTCTGTAACGATCGGTGTAACACAGAGAGTATCTGATTACCGGTGATCTGCAGTATCACTGGGAATACAGATATATACCAGATTATTGATGATCTGCAGTATCACCGATAATCAGATATATAAGCTAACCTCTGGACACCTGAGTAGAGTGAGAGTGTTTGGTGCAACAGTAATACTTAAGAGTACTGCACGGAGGAATGTACCTTCCGTGGGCCTAGACTCTCCCGGGGGAGGAGCTAGGCTGAGAGTAGGAAGGACAGAGTGTGAGTTACACCAATGAGAGGGTGTCACTGACAGATCTGGGAACTGCCTCTAACAGTAAGGCCAGTTCTCGAGGTCGGGCAATCCAGGTCGTTAAAACACAGACAGATACAGTACAGATTCAGAAGGCAGATGTGGGATCAAATAACAAGCAGGGTTCGGCAACAGGGTATCAGAAATATCGAGGTACAGAATCAGGAGGCAGATGCGGAGTCTAGGGCGAGCCGGGGTTCGGCAACAGAGTATCAGAATAGCAGGGTACAGGATCAGAGTACAGGAGAATAGTCAGGCAGGCAAAGAGGTCATAACAGATAATCACAATCAAACTAGTACTTTAGACTATCAACAGAATCTAGCTAAGTGTAGGATTACAGCTCCAGCTGGTCCCGGCACACTTTAGGATCTGACTCAGGTCTGAGTGCTACCACGTAGTGATTGCAACGCCAGACAACCAGCAACTGAATAGCCAGCAGTATATACACAAAACCATTCACCAGCCCCTCCCCAAGTGCTGGACCAATGAAACGAAGCAGAATTGTCAGCTGACCGGCTTGGTCAGCTGACCCTTTTCTGACTGCCATATAAGTTCTACCTCTCTGCGCGCACGCGCGTCATTCTGAACCTTGGTGGACTATCAGTCCCAGCCACACCAGTACTGTCTTGTAATGTGCTTGCTGACCCGGGCGCAGGGTTGGTCGCACCGCCTTCAGCACCGGCGGCGGCTTCCCTGCGCTGGGTCAGATCGTTCGCAACAGGCCATTCGCGTTCAGCCATGCCATGCGCGGAAGGAGCCGCCTCCTGCTGACTTATAGCGGCGGCTCCTCCGCGTTTCTTTACAGGTTCTCTTTAATAAAACTAGGTGCTATTAGGAAAAAACAAAAAACAGTTAAAACTCAATCTCTCCTAGTCCAAATAGAGCAACTTGAAAAGCTCTGAAAGAATACCCCCTCTCATCCAAATGACTTAAAATTGTTTAGATTACGCCAGGAACTGAAACTGACATTGCAGGACGAATATCAATTCCTACTGTCTAAAGCCAAACTGACTACGTACTCACAAAGTAATAAAGCAAGCAAAAAAACTGGCCTCTATCATAAAAGCAAGACAAACTAAAACCCAAATAAAGTACATTACCCATCCCTTTTCCAAGAAACTGTTATACAATCCTAAGCTAATTATCGATGCTTTTAGCTACTACTATAGCTCACTGTATAATCTTCAGGACGACATTAACACCCCCCAGCCCACAACATAAACCATTAACAACTTTATGAGACCTCTAAACGTTCCGACTATCAATAAATCCCATTTAGATTCTCTTAAAAACTCTCCCATCACAACAACTGAAATACAACTAGCAATCAAAGGTCTGAAACCACATAAAGCCCCCGGAACCTCTACTACAAATCCTTTGCCAATATTTTAATCCCCATCTAAGTCCCATGTTTAACGAATTAATGATGAAAGGCTCCCCCCACCTAAGGAATTTCTTGAAGCACGAATTTCAATTTTTTCCCAAACAAGGGAAAGATGAGAGTAATCCAGCTAACTACCGCCCGATCTCTCTTCTAAATGGGGATACAAAGCTCTATGCAAAAAAAATAGCCTCTAGACTACTTAGAATTCTTCCCACTTTAATAAAACCTGACCAGGTGGGTTTCACCAAGGGCAGACAGGCTAGCGATGGCACCAGAAGATTCATTGATATACTCCGATATGCTGAGCTACATAGAGTGCCTTCTCTGTATCTATCTTTAGATGTAGAGAAGGCATTTGACAGAGTTCATTGGGGGTTCCTCTCAGCCACTCTATTCAAATTTGGGATCACGGGTCTAATCCACCAGGGAATAATGGCACTTTACTCTTGCCCCACAGCGAAGGTGGCCTCGTCTGGATACCTGTCAAAAGAATTTAAAATCACGAATGGCACCCACCAAGGCTGCCCTCTATCTCCTCTTATCTTCACGATTGTGATGGAATTATTAGCAACTGCAATACGAGCTAATCCAGACATTAAAAGGAGTCTCAATAAATAACCACACACATAAAATAGGTCTCTTCGCGGACGACACAATAATAGCACTCACTAAGCCTTTAACCACTTGAGGACCCACCCTTTACCCCCCCTTAAGGACCAGCGCTGTTTTAGCTGATCTGTGCTGGGTGGGCTCTGCAGCCCCCAGCACAGATCAGGGTGCAGGCAGAGCGACCAGATCGCCCCCCTTTTTTCCCCACTAGGGAGATGATGTGCTGGGGGGGTCTGATCGCTCCTGCCTGCCGGGTGTTGCGGGGGGGGGGGGGAGGGGCACCTCAAAGCCCCCCTCCGCGGCGAAATCCCCCCCCCTCCCTCTCCTACCTGGCCCCCCCTGGTGAACCGGGCTGCATAGGACGCTATCCGTCCTGTGCAGCCAGTGACAGGCTGTCCCCTGTCACATGGCGGCGATCCCCGGCCGCTGATTGGCCGGGGATCGCCGATCTGCCTTACGGCGCTGCTGCGCAGCAGCGCCGTACAATGTAAACAAAGCGGATTATTTCCGCTTGTGTTTACATTTAGCCTGCGAGCCGCCATCGGCGGCCCGCAGGCTATTCACGGAGCCCCCCGCCGTGAATTGACAAGAAGCAGCCGCTCGCGCGAGCGGCTGCTTCCTGATTAATCAGCCTGCAGCTGGCGACGCAATACTGCGTCGCTGGTCCTGCAGCTGCCACTTTGCCGACGCACGGTATAAGCGTGCGGTCGACAAGTGGTTTAATTCCCTCCCCCCACTGATAGAGACCTTGGATGGCTTTTCTGCTGTTTCATACTACACAATCAACCAGACTAAATCCTTTATATTAGATATGCATATTGCTGATTGCACCGCTCAAATTCTGAAAAACAAATACCCCTTTCCCTGGCCAGCACACTCCATCCCATATCTAGGGATTAATCTCACAAAAAACCCACAGACTTATACAAGGCAAACCACCTACCTTTTCTCGATAAAATGAAAAAGGAACTACAGGAGCTAGCAACACATAATCTTTCCTGGGCTGGCAGAATCATAGCATTTAAAATGCAAACCCTGCCTAAACTTACATACATCTTCAGAACGATTAATATCCCAATCCCTGTAATGTTTTTCAAAACTATTTACAAACTAATAGCAAACTACATATAGCAGGGGAAAAGACATAGGACGTCATTTAGAGTTATGACACTTCCTAAGAAACTAGGTGGTCTGGGTATCCCCTATATAGTATCGCTATACCATGCCTGCAACGTTGAAATGTCAAAATCTTGGTGGGTTAAGTTAACAGAGGTCCCACTATGGGCTCAACTGGAAGGTAATTTTATAAAAGGAGATCTAAGCGACTTCCTGATGGCACAACTAATCCAACAGTCAAAGCAGGACGTTATGTATCCCACTTTGCAAGCCACAGTAGCATCGTGGCGCTTTTTACTCAAAGACCAAGCAAAGGGAGACTCCTCCGAAGCTTCCCTTAACACTGATTCCCTTCCTCGTAGACAACCTCAATCTAACTCACTGGACTTGTATTAAAATCCCAGATTTCACAGATTTAACAACTAATGGAAAATTGAAACCATTCCCCCAATTGCAAACAGAGCTCTCTCTGCCTGCATCTGAATTTCTCTCCTACGGCCAACTCAAAAAACTCTGGCAATCTATACAAGGCAAAATACCCTTGATCCCTAAAGCTATATCACAATTTGTTGGAGCCACAACACCTAAAAAGAAAGGCATCTCTCTGTGCTACATGGAAGTTCTTCGATCTTCTGATAAATGTATACTAAAGTATGTGAAATATTGGTCTTATGAGTTAAAAACGGATATTTCGACAGCACAAGTACGATTAGCTTTATTTCATGTAACTAAATACTCAAGGTGCAATACCCACTGGGCAACACTCCAGGAAATACTACTGCACTGGTATTCCACTCCTTCTCGCTTATCCAAATTCAAAGGTGGCCTTTCTTCGGACTGCTGGAGAAACTGCAACTACGTGGGACACTTCCACACATTCTGGTACTGCAAACCAATCCAGTCCCTCTGGAAAGAAGTTAACGCTTTCATTTGTAAATACTATTTGGTCATCTTTTCAGCTAACCCCACAGCTTGCGGTACTACATGTGGGCCTTGATACCATTCCAACTCCACACAGACTGGAAATTACTCAAATGCTTTGTACCACGCGTCATCTGATTGCTTCCAACTGGCGTTCGCCGTTACCCCCCACGCTGTCACAAATAACCTCTCAAACCGCCCGGAACCTGAATATGGAGAAGAAACTACGCCACATGGTGACTAATCAACCTATTGATGCCCCTTGAATATTCTCTCACACCTGTTCTTGCTGGAGTACATGGAACTTTTTTCCCAATATAGCACCAGTTACTGTTCTCAGTTATTGATATGTTCTTAGTTATTGATATGTTCGTATTGAAAAACATTAATTTGCCCCGCAACCAATATTAGCCTGTTATTGTCAAAGCAACTATGACTTTATATTTATATATATATATAAAAACAAAAAAAACAAAAAAATTAAATCTAACTAAAATCATTTAAAGTTAGGACTTTTCTGATCAATATTTGATTGAAATAGTAATTGGCCATCGAACTGGAATGCCTGTATGAGTGACGCAGGGCAAGATAGTAGGGACTTGGTACGAGGTGTTATGTTATACAAGATTTCTGCTGAACTCTTGAACAGCATTTAATGGTGTGACACACACACACACACACACACACACACACACACACACACACACACACACACACGCTATTTTACATAAAATGCACGTTGCACTAATTCATATATACTCAATAAAACTCTCAATTAAAAAAAAACTTCCTGTCTGCTCCTTCACCTCTCTCAACAAGTCTGTTTTAGGCCAGGCTTCCTGCATTAATTTGAAGTTACATAACTGCAGTACATAACTATAATAGTATTACGGTGCAAAGGAATCTTCAAGGGTATCACTTAACATTTGTACATACATATTAACTCTAGTCATTAGTAGTACTGTGGAAGGTTACAGCATTTTGTTATACAAATCTACAATAGACAATTAACAGTCATGATGCAAAGGAGGTATGACATCCATTAATTACATTTTACGATTAGTGCACTGATTGAGGTCAAATGGTAAGTATAGGTGCCCCAGTGACATCTGACCTTTTAACCAATGTAGTCAAGTCCACAGTATTCACTCATCCCAGATTTTATGGTTTTTGCAGGTAAGTTAGAGGTTATCCAATTTTGTGCCGCTACCAGTCTGGCAATGAACAATGTCTCAGATATATATGATTTAGTATGTTTAGGTGGGTCATATCTCTATGATAGTTAACAAATAGAGTTTCGATTTTAGGGTCACAGGGCAACCACCTTATGTAGAAACTCAATCACCTGTTTCCAGTACTCATGTATAGATGGGCAGTCCCAAATCAAATACATAAAAAGGAAGGTTCAATAATATTGCATTTAGAACAATTAGGCAACACATTATGCTGGGCATACACGGCAGTTTGGGCAGCCTTATCAATCGAGCCTGATAACTCGATTATTCCCCGCTCGATCCCGCTAGCGGGGACGAGCGGGAATCGATCTGCGCGCATGCGCGGAGACCGATCCGGCGGCTAATCGGCCGCCGGATCGACCCGTGTATGCCCAGCATTAGGGTTGAATTTAGAAAGTCTCACAGGAATTAGATATGCCCAACGTATAGTTGGCTGAGTCTTTCTCCAATGCCAGTAGATAGCAATTTGACCCTTTCAGTGGCCTTTTCGCAATCATCATCTAGCCAGTATCCAGCTTTGGAACATTCTCTGACTTGTAATGCATACTGATCTATCACTTCTATATACAGTACAGACCAAAAGTTTGGACACACCTTCTCATTCAAAAAGTTTTCTTTATTTTCATGACTATGAACATTGTAAATTCACACTGAAGGCATCCAAACTATGAATTAACACATGTATAGTACATCTATTTTTGAACAGGACAATGACCCCAAACACACCTCCAGGCTTTGTAAGGGCAATTTGACCAGGAAGGAGAGTGATGGGGTGTTGCGCCAGATGACCTGGCCTCCACAGTCACCAGACCTGAACCCAATCGAGAAAGTTTGGGGTGAGCTGGACCGCAAAGTGTGCAAAAGGGCCAACAAGTGCTAAGAATCTCTGGGAACTCCTTCAAGACTGTTGGAAGACCATTTAAGGTGACTACCTCTTGAAGCTCATTAGGAGAATGCCAAGAGTGTGCAAAGCAGTAATCAAAGCAAAAGGTGGCTACTTTGAAGAACCTAGAATATGACATATCTTCAGTTTCACACTTTTTGGTTATGTATTATACTTCCACATGTGTTAATTCATAGTTTGGATGCCTTCAGTGTGAATCTACAATGTTCATAGTCATGGAAATAAAGAGAACTCTTTCAATGAGAAGGTGTATCCAAACTTTTGGTCTGTATTGTAGATGTTCCATATAAGATGCCCATTAGGGCCATCTTTCATCATTGCCAAAGCTTGATAGTTGTGATGTGGGAGGAGGTGACTTGGGAATTAAGTCTTTAAAGCGGAATGAAATGCAACATTTCTTCTTTACTCTAGAATATTCTTTACAGCATATTATATACAACCAGCATTTTTTTTTACTAGAACAGCATTCAAAGGGTTACACACAGGACTTCAAATTTCAGTGCAAGAGAAATCTGGACGCATACAAAAGTGGAGATAATGTTATCTTGTGTTTACTTAATTGTATCAAGTGAGGAATGTGACACATTCTCTGACTGTGCAGAAGCTACTGGACACAGACAGACACTCAAAGCAGTTCTGCCTTCGATACATAATGAATAAAACCAGTTATGAATAAAATGCAAAAGTCAGCTCTCAAAGCAAAAAAACTGTACTTTTGAGAACTTGTAATTTCTAAATGAATAATAATACTTATGCACAAATGCATAAGTATTATGCATAAATGCTGGAGAAAGCCCCAGGTAAGTCCAGATTTCTTTTTTAAGACACTTCTCAGGGTCCCTTTAAGGTAGACTTTCAGAGTAAAAATAAAACTCACACTATCATGACAGGCAGCAGAAGATATAACAGAGTAGCAGAAGAGAAAAATAAAGTCCAAAAACGGACCACTTGTGCCATAAAATCCAGGTTTTGTTGGGTAGCCATGCACCTTTCTGATAAACTGCCATGGCAGATGAGATGGTGTCAGTAGTGGGTGAGAGGTGCCTTATAGTGTGGCCTGAAAGGTTCTCTGCTTATACCTGTGTGTACTGAGGCAGCCTGTCACAAAGAGGAAAAGTGAAGAAAAAAAATATAGTGCAGTGCCAGCCACAGAATGCGACATTCCAGAGGAGAGATAATGTTTCCCTGCTGCTTAAAGGATACCCAAAGTGAGAGTGAGTGCTGCCATATTTATTTTCTTTTAAGCAATACCAGTTCCCTGGCAGTCCTCCGGATCCTGTGCCTCTAATTTGGCAGGGCCCTCTCCCCTTGTGTATCATACTTGACTGTGTGCACTTTACCCAGAATTTGGAACTGGTAATTTTTTACCACTACCATTCCAGTTTATGATCTGGCATTGTACTATTATCTGCATTGTGTTGTGTATCTTATTGCTATTACCTGTATTGTTGTATCTATGGTGAGTTACCTGTATTGTTCTGTCACCCCTGTTATCATTGTCTGTAATCCTATTTATTGTACAGCGCTGCGTAATATGTTGGCGCTATATAAATCTAATAAATAATAATAATAATAATAATAATAATAATAATAATACGTTTTTGCCATTGACCCTGGAACAAGCATACAACAGATCAGGTACTCTTGACTCAGCTGACTCGGATTTTACTGGATTATCCATATGCTTGTTCCAGGGTTTTTACTCAGACACTACTCATGTCAGGCAACTGGCATGGTTTACACAGAAATAAATATGGCAGCCTCCATATCCCTCTCACTTAGGGTTCCCTTTAAGCAGCAGGGAAACATTATCTCACCTCTGGAAGGTTGCATTCAAAGAAGTCAGCCATTGCTGCATGCATTATAAAAATGAAAAATCAGAGAAGGAACAGTCCTAATAAGTATAATTCTGTCTCTTTTTGGAATTTACAGTGGAGGTCTCCTTTAAGAAATTTGTGAGGTGAGTGAGAGTCTGAAAATAAACAAAAATAGAACAAACAAAAACCTATGCCAGTCCAGCTTACAGGAAGGTCTGAGACAACACTTCCATGCATGCATGGAATGATTAATAAAATATGCGTGCGAGGTGTCCTTTAGTGGTAGCTCAGGGTACTGCACACAGAGTAATGCTAGTTCAGAATATGGAAGGCTAACAGGATAAGGAAGGCTAACACTAGTGTTGCATGCAACACCTGCATTGTTGCACAGCATTTCATAGTGTTTCTTCATAGAGACTGTCAGAAAGAAATGGCAGCCTACCACTAAACACTAGATTTTTCTATGTGTTAAAAGCAAGAAAAATGGCTCCTGCACTGTGTAGCTCATTATTTGTCTAAGATGGCAATATCTAGGTAATCCATACAGAGTACAAAAGCCACACTTGAGTTACAAATTGAGCTTACAGTCAGCGTTGGGAAAAATTATAGCTTGCTTCAAGCTGAAATGAAAAGATAGTTCTTGCCATCAAATTAGAAGGGCCCGTTTCCACTAGAGTGAATCTGCATGCGTTTTCTGCATGCAGATTCGCATAACCAATACAAGTGGATGGGGCTGTTTCCACTTGTCAGGAATTCTGTGCGGTCTGCTGTGCAGAAAAACTCTGCACGGCAGAGCCGTCAGAATTCGCATTCTGCACACGATTCGTCGGTAATGTAACTAAATAGGAAAACCGCAAGCATTTTAGTCTTGCGGTTTTCCCGGCGTTTCCGCTTAAAAACCCATGTCTATGCTTGCCGGCATTGACATGGTTAAAATCGCGTCGTGCAAAACCACGAGCGATTCCGCGTGAAAACCTGCATAGAAACGGCAACAAAACTGCAACCGTAAGCGGATTCGTTGCCGCGATTTTCCCGTCAAAATCGCGCCACACTAGTGGAAACGGGCCCGAAGGGTTGTTCAAAAAGTAATAGCCGTTTGCATTTATCTGCCCTGCAAGGTATTCTGTGTAGTTTAATTGGCATCTGTCAGGCTAAAGAGACCCTGAGCAGAGGGATAAATTGAGAATCTGGGTTTACCTGGGGCTTCCTCCAGCCGGTCGCCATAAGCCTCCTCTGTGCAGTTCAGTCTTTAGAGAAATGCACAGGGCGATTATGGCGACCGACAGGATGACACGCTTGCACGACTTCAGATGAAGTCGCCGGATTATCGGAGCCTCTAGCGGGACTACAGAAAGGACCAAGAGAATGCTGGGGGACCTCACGGGCAACTTGCCCAGGCAAGTTCAGACTTTCAATTTACCCCTCTGCTCAGGGTCCCTTTAACATTTTGCACTGCTTGTCACATAACTGCAAAAAAACACTGTTTGTACAGCAGCCAACAACTTAAAGCCCCCACCCTCCTCAATTCCTCCCACCCATAGGTGAGAAGTGCCATACTACTACCAATATAGTACTGAACACCTTGTAAAAAGAAATAATTATTGCTTAAAGTGAACCTCCAGACTAAAAATCTACTCAGCAGAAATGAAAAGGCTTGGTGTTTATTTAACAGTTTCACAGCAGCAGAACTTTGTTTTTCTTATAGAAGTCTCATTTTTAGCTAAGCTCCACCCATCAAAGAAAACTGCCTAGGCTTTTTTACCCTGATGCTGTGCAAAGCATGATGGGATTTCCTATGTTGTTATTCATGTTGCCTAGCAACTGGGAGGGGTGATCAGGACACAGGACAGTTGGAACTGTGTCTCGTGCTCCCTATCACCTTCTTTCAACCAAAAAGATGGCTGCCCTTATGAAATAACAAACCTTTGCCTGTTCTTTTAAAACAGGGTGGGTACGAGATTATATTACCTATCTATTTTAATTAACATAAATAATGTAACTTAATGACAGTATGTTTGTTTAGGCTGAAGTTCCTCTTTAACCACTTCGCATTCAGACCTTTTTTCTCACTTATTGACCAGAGCAGTTTTGATAGTTTAGCTAGGTTTATTTAATCAGAAGTAACTTTATCCCTACTTAGGACACAGAAATGAAATATATATTGTTTTTTTCAAGACAAACTAGGCTTTCACTGTATGCAATTTTTTCCCTAGAACAATTTTGTTTTCTATGAATTTTAATGGGAAAACTAAGAAAAAAATTGAAAAAACAAATTTATCAGTTTTACCAATTCCAGCTTAAAAATAAAAAGTGCTACTGTAGATAAAAAACACAAATTTTGTTTGGCTATTATTACTGCTTATCACAAAACTTACATTATGTTCCTGTCACAATTTAGGGTGAAGATATTTGATTCTGAAATACTGCTACAGAGTGTATTTTTCACTATGAAATTAGAAAATAAAAGTATTTTTAATAGTAAAAAATCAATCTCATTAGCTCAGGAAACATATATTCCCATTCACAAATAAGTGCTGCATCAGATAGTGCCAGAAATGTGCACAGGAGCAAGCCCAATCCTGCACAGCACTGCTTCTGTACAAGTCACAGAGGACGTATATCTACTGACTTGTGGATAAAGTGGTTAAAGGGGGGGGGGGGGGGGGGGATTATGAGCATAAATAATCAGAAGTTACAGTGACACTGATTCACCAAACTGCGGGTAAGATAGCCATGCACAACAATGTTACCAGTACCAACAACGGGTGAGCCCTGCCTGTTAAAGAAAACTTGTAATAAAAAAAGTGCCCCTGTGGGGTACTTAACTCGGGAGGGGGAAGTCTCTGGATCCTATCAAGGCTTCCCCCGTCCTCTTCCGTCCCACTTTGGTCTCGCTGTGCCCCCCAAACAGCAAGCATGTAAATATTTACCTTTACGACTCCAGCGTAGGCGCAGTAGCGGCTCAGGATAAGATGGAAATAGCCGATCCCAGTCAGGTCTGCTGCCTGCGCAGTAGAGCGGACTTGACTGGGATTGGCCATTTCCCCCTTATCCCAAGCCGAGAGCTGCTACTGCTTCTGAGCTGGAGCAGGGGAAGTTAAATACTACAGGCGCTAATGCGCCTGCGCCACAGCCTGACAAATTGTCGGCTGTTGCTTCAGAGGGGCCCAGCAAGACCACCGTGGGACGGAGGAGGACGGGAGAAGCCTCGATAGGATCCAGAGGCTTCCCCCTCCCGAGGTAAGTACTTCCCAGCGGCAGTTTTTTTGTTACAGGGTCCCTTTAACCCATTAGCACCATGCGCAGTACTGCGTTATTCTGGTAACACGTGTGGCATTATTAATTTAATGGCTGGTGCTCTCTCTGCTTTTGTACAAGTAAGATTTCATGAAAAAAATATAAAAGAATTCAGTACTATGTTTAAAAAGCACAACCAAAAATTTCCTTTTCAAACAGTTTGTATACAGAAATGCCCAGTCAAGTTCTCCCAGCCCCTTTTTGCCAAACATTCCACCTCGCTGATTTTCCTGACCACCCAGTTGTAGCCGTCAAATCTGTCACCTCAGTCTCTGGTTAATAAGGGAACCTGAAGTGAGAGGAATATGGTGGCTGCCATATTAATTTCCTTTTAAACAATACCAGTTCTGTTGATCTCTATGGCTGTGCAGTAGTGTGTAAATCACGCACCTAAAAACACCACAAAGCTGAGGGCAAATGGGAACACACCAAAGAGGGCCAAGCAAAGGTGCGAGACATATCAGGGTGCTGGACCTGGGCTACAATACTAGAGCACTGTAAACATGGGGAAATACTTCAGCACTACAAAACTGCAGCCAAGTATGAAATGATTCAACACACATATTGGGGCACAGAAACTATGGCAAACAAAATATGCCATAGCAAACTTTTTGGCCACAAAGCTAGAGCTTAAACTCACTCAGCTATAATAAAATGTCTGAGAAAGGAAAACTAGCTATCTCCACAACTCATAGGTAAGAGTGTGTTTGTTGAAATCATTTCAATAGATTTGATTTAAAGAGACACTGAAGCGAAAAAAAAATATGATATAGTGAATTGGTTGTGTACTATGAATAATTACTAGAAGATTAGCAGCAAAGAAAATATTCTCATACTTTTATTTTCAGGTATATGGTGTTTTTTCTAACATTGCATCACTCTATAATATGTGCAGATTACACAACACTCAGCATTCAAAATGAGTCTTTCAGAGCAGTCTGTGAAGTAATGACCTCTCCTCTAGCAGAGAAAAAGTAAACAGTTCACTTACAGTTGAGATAATAAAAGTCAGATAACAGCCCTCTGCACGACTAAAGGCCCATACACACGTCGGATTTCCGCGGACGGGTCATTTGAACGTCCCGTCGTTCGCCCGCTAAATCGGGCGTGTGTACAGGCTGTCGTTCGCTTGATAAGGGTGAGTTTGAGCGATCTACTACACATACAAATCATAATATCATCATTTTTTTTTTTCGCTTTAGTGTCTCTTTAAAGAAAGTTACTATCTTTCACGTTTATTTTTCTTTTGGCGAAATGTGGAATTTCATTTTAAAAATGACACTTCACTGAAACATAACTTGCCTTCACAATAACCCAGCTGTGACAATTTCTCCTTTCCAACCTTTAACATCTCCTTATTAATATCACAGACCACAGCCTGAGAACCCATCAATGATCCCAGCTTATCCTGGCTGTAAGCACTTGCGATGTCTGACCAAGAGAGGTTCTGCTGAGATGTATGACTACGGAACTGCTTCTCTCTCTTTGCACGTATATAGTCAATAAAACGATAGGCAATATCTCCTGGAAAAGAAAAAATGGCTGTATTTCAGGTAATAATTACATATGTAACAAAATACACTATTCATCTTAGATTTTATTCAAGTTCTCCCATTTGGATACAATTTGCATCAAAGGGGACATGAACTCTTGCAAAGGACAGAAGTAAAACAGAGAAATGCACCCTGAATGTATTTAGACAGTTTAAAGAGAACCCGAGGTGGAATTTAATTATGCTAGTGGGGCACAGAGGCTGGTTGTGCACACTAACACCAGCCTCTGTTGCCCCATGGTGTGCCTCCAAGACCCCCCTGCGCGCCGCTATACCCCCCGCAGTGCTGGCGACACGCAGCGTGTCGCCAGCACAATGTTTACCTCTCGCCTGTCTGTTAGCGCCGCTCCCCCGCCTCTCCCGTATCGGCGCTACCCGCCCGCGTCCCTTCCCTCCCGCTGATTGGAGGGAAGGTATGCGGGCGGGTAGCGCCGATACGGAGGAGGCGGGGGAGCGGCGCTGACAGACACGACATAGGTAAACATTGTGCTGGCGACACGCTGCGTGTCGCCAGCACTGCGGGGGGTATAGCGGCATGCAGGGGGGGTCTTGGAGGCACACCATGGGGCAACAGAGGCTGGTGTTAGTGTGCACAACCAGCCTCTGTGTCCCACTAGCATCTCGGGTTCTCTTTAAAGGGGAACTGAAGAGAGAGGTATATGGAGGCTGTCATGTTTATTTCCTTTTAGACAATACCAGTTGCCTGGCAGCCCTGCTGATCCTCTGCCTCTAATACTATTAGCCATAGCCCCTGAACAAGCATGCAGCAGATCAGGTGTTTCAGTGGTTCAGACTTATAAGTCTGATCTGACAAGACTAGCTGCATGCTTGTTTCTGGTTTTATTCAGATACTACTGCAGAGAAATAGACCAGCAGGGCCGCCAGGTAACTGGTATTGATTAAAAGGAAATAAACATGACAGCCTCCATATACCTCTCTCTTCAGTTCCCCTTTAAGGCTGTCTAATTCCCCCTCATCTGTGACTAATCACAAGTTGTAATTTGATCTCTCCCCTGTGTCACATGACTGCCACCGTAGAGATGGCAGATAAGCTCATTTTATTAAAGCACAGGATATTAACATAATGTTTGCGTCTATGAATCAGGAAGTAGAAACAGTGCACATTTATTTTAGGATTTGCATCAGCTGTAACAAAAACATGTTTATTATTTAAAAGGTTATTATGCTTTTGTGTATCTTTTAGAGCAGACAAGAGGTTCTGAGTTCAGGTCTGCTTTAAACATTAGGATAAAATTCCTATTAGGATTTCATTTCTATTACATTTCTTAAAGAGGAACTGTAACGACAAAACGGCCCCTGGGGGGTACTCACCTTGGGTGGGGGAAGCCTCAGGATCCTAATGAGGCTTCCCACGCCGTCCTGCGTCCCTCGGGGGTCCCTCTGTAGCCCTCCGTACAGCGGTGACGCAATATTTACCTTCCTGGCTCCTGCGCAGGCGCTCTGATGCCTCTCGGCGCCGAAGTAGGCGGAAATACCCGATCGCCGTCGGGTCTGCTCTACTGCGCAGGCGCAAGTTTCCGGCGCCTGCGCAGTAGAGCGGACCCGACGGAGATCGGGTATTTCCGTCTATTTCCGTGCCGAAAGTCGCCACAGCGCCCCCGCTGGAGCCAGCAAAGGTAAATATTGAACTGACAGTCGGCACAGTCGCCGGCTGTTCGGAGGGCTGCGGTGAGACCCCCGTGGGACAGAGGACGGCGTTGGAAGCTTCATTAGGATCCGGAGGCTTCCCCCACCCGAGGTGAGTACCCCCCAGGGGAGGTTTTTGTTGTTACAGAGTCTCTTTAAAGGTCAACTGAAGTGAGAAGAATATGGTGGCTGCCATATTTATTTCCCTTTAAATTATACCAGGTGCCTAGCAGTACTGCTGTTCTATTTGGCTGCAGTAGTGCTTAAAAAATAAAACCAGAAACAAGCATGCAGCTAATCATGTCAGATCTGAAAATGTCAGAAACACATGATCTACTGCATGCTTGTTCAGGGTCATGGCTAAAGGTATTAGAGGCAGAGGATCAGCAGGATAGACATTAAGCAACTGGTGGTATTTAAAAGGAAATAAATATGTCAGACTCCATATCCCACTAGCTTTACTAGTCCTTAAAGAGAACCCGAGGTGGTATTTAATTATGTTAGTGGGGCACAGAGGCTGGTTGTGCACACTAACACCAGCCTCTGTTGCCCCATGGTGTGCCTCCATGTCCCCCCTGCGCGCCGCTATAGCCCCCGCAGTGCTGGCGACACGCAGCACGTCGCCAGCACAATATTTACCTAAGCGCTGTCTGTCAGCGCCGCTCCCCCGTCTCCTCCGCATTGGCGCTACCCGCCCGCGTCACTTCCCTCCTATCAGCGGCGATGCGGAGGAGGCGGGGAGCGGCGCTGACAGACAGCGCTTAGGTAAACATTGTGCTGGCGACACGCTGCGTGTCGCCAGCACTGCGGGGGTATAGCAGGCTCGCAGGGGGGACATGGAGGCACACCATGGGGCAACAGAGGCTGGTGTTAGTGTGCACAACCAGCCTCTGCGCCCCACTAACATAATGAAAGCCCACCTCGGGTTCTCTTTAAGGGCCCTTTTCCACTAGCAATCGCAATTCACAAACGCCAGCGATTGCGATTTTTCATTAATTCTGTTATGCGATTGCGATTTTCCTTTGCACTGCATTATCAATGTAAAAATCGCTCCAGCAAGCAATTGCGATTTGCTATTAGCGATTTCCAAATCGAATCACTGTAATGGAAAATACTTCTCGTGATTTCTATGATAAAGTAACAACCCTAGCGATATAAAAATCGCTCTAGTGGAAAAGGGCCCTTACAGCCAACTTTAGGCCTCTTGCACACTACATGCTATTCCGATTTTTTTATACGATCCAATTTTATATTCAGATAAAAAAAAAAACGTAGCAGCATCCAGTTTTTTTTTTTTTTTTTATGTAAATCAAAAATCGTAATTGAATAAAAAAAATAAAAATAAAAAAAAAAATATAGGAATCGCATGTAGTGTGCAAAAGGCTTAATACCAAGGAAATACATGCTAAGAAAGAGGGAGGGGACACCAGGGCCCATATACAACTCCCTTTTCTCCTGAGTTTATTCCTAGAAGATATTTGTCATAAAACGTTTTTTTTTAAAACCACCAACAAGCAAGAAAAAACTCCAAATAATTTTAATAGTACTTTTTCACAAACTTTTGGGTACTTTTTCAACTGTAAAATGCTGAAAAGTTATTTTAAAGAAAAGATGAATATTATCCCCATGGAAATATTTGCTCTGAGGGGCATTTTAGGAGCAAAAACATTAAATAAATCCTGGTTTATACTCCAGTATATACAGTACCATTGATAGAAATAATGATAAACCCACTCCTCCCACCAGACTGAAAAAACATGTGGTGAACTGGTGGAGGCCTTCTCACAATTGAGACAATTGAGGGTAGTAGATGAGTGTGTACATAAGCGGATCTGGGAGAAAAATGTCAAATTCCTCGGGGAAGCGTTTCTACTACCTTCAGATTAGCCACTATGTGTCCCAATATAGGTTACATTCTTAAGGTGGCCACTAACAGTCAAATTTCTAGTGAAAAATCGTTCGAGCGATCAGAAATTCTGATCAGATTGGTTGAAAATAATCTCAGTTGATGGGCACAATCGATTATGAACGATTATAAAAAAAATCGTCCGACTGGATTTTTGTCAAACCAAAATTTGCATTTTCTTGATTGGTTGTGATAGATAGGAAGCAAAGACTGGTTTGTTGATGGTGTAGTGAATAATTTTTCTTCCGATCAGAATTTCTGATCACTCAAATGATTTTTCGCTAGGAATTGGACCATTAGTGGCCACCTTTACATGGACAGTACAGGCTGTCAATAAGATGCTGATAATATTGAGTTGATGCAAATCATATGTTACTGCTATGAAAATTGATTTTTAAATATAATCCATCCAAAAGGCTGTTTCCAGGGAAGAGGTTTAGAAGAAAATGGATATCATATACAGTTGTTGTGCCCTAGTGGACTTGGTTTTGAAGTACAATTCAGGATCTTTTACAGTCCATCTTTATTTGTAGAGACATCTGGATAGCTCTTCCTGATCGGGAAATTAAAACCTGAAATAAAATCCTATAACACCTTAGCTTCCCACCAGTTCCTGGAAACAAATATGACTATTGCTAAAAGCTGGATAATAAGGGGATGCACAGATGAGCTAGAAGCTAGTTTTTCTAATGGAGGAAAAGCAAAGAGAAAAAACAAACAAACAAAAATAACACTTATCTAAACAGAACTTACAACTCTACACAGGTCAGTGTGGAGAAACTAAGAACTTTTTCCTACGTAACATTCTGCTGTAATTTTGTTTTTCTCTTAGCTTTCCACCCACCAATGGGCGCACACATACTCCCCCCTCCCCCTTTCTTTTCCAGATTGGATGGGGACATGGTTTATTTGATATTGTGTCATATTCCAGATGACAATGGGCTCCATTCACAATAAATGTGCGGTAAATATATATTTTTTAATGAGAAATTACTAACAGCTGTAATTACCTTTCTCTCCCCCCCCCCCCCCATTCACAAATTATTTCCCAAGTGCCTGTAAAAGTCTGGGGAAAAAATGCAGTAAGATAGTGGTAATAGTTTCAAAAAGTCGTTAAACGGTTGTTAGAAGTGTGTAAAATATAGTTTGCTGTGTAAAAATTCTTAAAGTAAACCAGAGCTGAACAAAGAAGAAAAATCGATACTTGCCCGCTGCTTCCTGCAGCAGCATAAACACGCGAGTCCCTCAGCGTCCTCCAGCGGTCTGCCATTCAGCCCCGGTAAATTGTCTCAAGTCGTGTGCAGGAAGCAATAAGTAAATAAATCGATTTTTCTTCTTTATTCAGCTCTCATACACTTTAAGTTCACAAAACACATCTCAGAAGGCACTAGACCACATGCAAAATAAATAAATAAATAAAAAATGGAAAAAAAAATAAATAAATAAAAAAATAAATAAATCGGTAATTGAGGATAAAAGCAATGCGCTTTTCAAGATGTTATTACAGTGCAAGACGTTACCTGTTCCTCCAGCCACGTCCAATAATTTAGTGCCAGGTGTGGGGTTCATATAACTTATCAGCCAGTCTTTCCAGAGTCGATGAATACCCAGCGTCATCGAGTCATTCATTAGGTCATATTTCTGAGCAACACTCTCAAATACATGGTACACTAAAACAAAGACACAAATTAGAAAATTATTCAGTACGTGGCTGCTGCTGGCACAAAAGTGGCTGCGGTTGTAATGCTGCCTCCCCCTCCCTTCACTTACCATGCCCATCTGCAGTTCTACCTTCCTCTCCACTCTTCCTTACCATCCACAATTTGGACTCTTGTACCCATTTTCCATAGTCCCATAGCAGTTGCTATAGTACTACCAGAAAAATGTCCAGTGGACATATATAAATGTTCACTGTACACACTATGAAAAACATGTTCGTGAATGCAGGCTCCAATGGCCACTTTTTGTAGTGTTATAGGAATTACTATTGGACTATAGGCATGCAGAAACCCATACCAAATCTGCTATTTTTACAGCACATGGTTGCGAATCCCTGCACTACGGCGATCATTGAGCTACCTTTTTGCTTGTATCACATTTGGCGTATTTAGAGCCTATTCACAAAATAGTTCTTCCCTGCATTGATACCCTCCTACTCGCTGCAGAAAAACGTCACAAATGCCTTCAGCTAATGATCATTCTTTTCTCATTTTCAAAAAATGATCACTCTGAATATAAAACAGAATTTAAATTTGCCAAAGCTCAAAAGAAAACAAAGTAAAGGCCTGTACACTTCTAGATTAAAGTTGGCTCAGGCAGCTGATAACGACCACCTCTGTCGATGATCCAGCGTGTACAGCAGCCTCTGACCAGCTAGCAGCCCGACAGGCAGGGCTGTGGAGCCAGAGTTGGGGCAATTTTGGGCACCCGGAGTCGGAGTTGGAATCGTGGTTTCGTAAACTGAGGAGTCGGAGTCGGATGATTTTTGTACAAAATCCACAGCCCTGTTAAGTATTAGACTAAGGAGTCGGAGTCGAGGAGTCGGAGCCATTTTGGGTACCTGGAGTCGTGGTTTCATAAACCGAGGAGTCGGAAGATTTTTGTACCGACTCCACAGCCCTGCCGACAGGTGGATCAAATTGGCAGAACAACGACCGATAGCTGTGTACCCCAGCTCACCCCACCCGCAGTGTGACGTTCCATATGTGCCGCTCTGTCAGCACCCCCCCCCCCCCTCCCGCATTACAGACCATGTTCTTAGCCTGTAGGTTGACTACATGTCTGTACTGCATTGGCCCAGCACTGTTCCCCAAGGGATTAAGTCCCCATCCCCGTTGGGCAAAAACACTCTAGCACCTTAAAGAGAACCTGAACTGAAAATTCTAAGTCAAAATAAACATAAAACACGTCATACTTACCTCCTGTGTAGTCTACTCATCAATCTCTTTCTCCTCTCCTGCGTCCCATTTGTCCACTGTGATCAATGGAATTCTCTGTTCTCCATTTTGAAAATGGCCATTACCCCATAACAGCTTCCTGACAGCACACTGTTAAACTGTAATATTTCCCACTTGAGCCATAGGGAAACATGGACATTACCTTGCACATTCAGTTGTAACTGACAGCAGCTGATATATAACTGGCAGAATCAGAATCATTTATTTAGCCAAATACAGCAGAGCCATACTCAGAATTATTTGTGGTACACATGGCATAGTATGGGAAGACAAGACGAACAACACAACACAAACAATTGGAATTACAGTAATGGTATAGGTCTGACCCTCATAAGTAACAGACCCCAGTCATCAGTTAGTGTTCTTCCTGCCGTGCATGAACAGTCCAATAATAATAATAATAATAATAATAATAATAATAATAATAATAATAATAATAATAGATGATGATGGTGATGGTGGCCCCCATACTGCCCTGGGCAGTGAGAACCAGGGCTGAAAGCGGCGAGAACTTCCTGGAAGGCCCTGCTAGGGCCTGCCAGAAGGTGGGCCTGACAGGGGGAGGTTGGAGTTCAGCAGCCGAACCGCTTGGGGAAGAAGGTGTTCTTCCGTCTGGTGGTTTTGCGTGGTATAGTCCTGTAGCGGCGGCCCACAAGGGAGAAGCTTGAAGTAGCGACTGCCTGGGTGGGAGGGGTAACAGTGGCCCTCTTCAACATCCTAATGGAGTGGAGGAGATCAAGGGGTGAAAGAGGAGACCTGATGATTCTCTCTGCGTCAGTTATGACTCTCTGCAGTTTGTGTTTATCACTGGCCGTTGCGCCCATGTACCAGACAATGATTGAGGAGCAGAGGATGGATTCTATAGTGGCAGTATAGAAGCTGGTCAGCAGCTTTCTGGGCATGCCGAATCTCTTCAGTTGGTACAAGAAGAACAACCTCTGCTGAGATTTCTTCTGAATTTTGGTGGTGTTCAGCCCCCACTTCAGGTTGTTGGTGGGAGTCGTGCCGAGGAACCGCACAGATGTCACCCTAGAGACCTCGGTACCCTCAATGAGGACAGGTGGGAGGGGGGGAGGATTCCTCCTGAAGTCTAAAACTAGTTCGACGGTCTTTGCGGCGTTGAGTACTAAGTTATTGTCTCTGCACCAGTTGCAGATTCTCTCTACTTCGCTGCGGTACTCATGCTCTCCGGTGCTGCCAATTAGGCTGATGATGGTGGTGTCGTCTGCAAATTTGATGATTTTCACAGAGTCCGGGGATGATATGCAATTGTTGGTATAGAGGGAGAACAACAGTGGTGACAATACACAGCCTTGTGGAGCCCCTGTATTGGTGGTTCTGACGCTGGAGTAGCAGTTGCCGAGCTTCACCTGTTGCGTTCCGTTTGTCAGGAAGTCTTTGATCCATGCTCGAAGGGTGGGATCTACTCCGAGCCACATCAGATTTGTGAGCAGGATGTCTGGGCAGATCGTATTGAACGCTGAGCTGAAATCTAGGAACAGGATCCTGGCGTAGGAGGCAGGGTTGTCTAGGTGCTCAGTGATGTATGCCAGGCTGGCATTGATGGCGTCCTCCACGGATCTGTTTGCCCTATAAGCAAATTGGAGCTGGTCGAGGTGGGCAAGGACCAGCCGTTCAAGGAGCTTCATAACGTTGGAGGTTAGGGCCACTGGTCGGAAGTTGTTGTGCTCAGTGCTGCCAGGTTTTTTGGGGACTGCTTAAAACACGAGGGGACAGTACCGTCCGATAATGACCACTCGAATAAGGAGGTGAGCACAGGGGCTAACTGATCGGCACAGGTTCTCAGGCAGATCGACGACACTCCATCTGGGCCAGAAGACTTCCTGGGATTCAGCTTATGGAGGTGCCGGAGTACCTCTGATTCATGGACAGCGACAGGAGCCAGGGTGCCGAGTTCACCCGAGGGGGGGGGGGGGGGGGCTTCACCTTATCCGTCACTGTATGGTCCACATGCTGATTTGGTTGCCGCTCGAACCTGCAGTAGAACTCATTCAGCTCCTCCGCCAGCCGAAGGCTCGGGGTCGTAGGTTGAGTTACGGGTTTGACGTTCGTGGCTGCTCTCATGCCCTTCCATACCGTATTGTTTGATTGGAGGTATAGCCCCAGTTTGTCGGAGTAGGCCCTCTTTGCTGATCGCAGTTCTCTTTTCAGGGCATACCTGGCCTCTCTGTATTTCTCAGGTGAGAGCCAGACTTGTGCGCTACCTACTTGCGTTTCCGAAGTCGACGGAGCTGGTCGTTGAACCAAGGCTTATTGTTGGGGAAGACCCTGAAGGTCTTGGATGGAATACACGCTTCTTCGCAGAAGCTGATGTTGGAGGTGACATTCTCAGCCCATTCATCGAGGGAGGGTGCCTCCATGGTTGACCAGTCGGTGGTGTCAAAGCAAGCCTGGAGTTCCAGTTTTGCCTCTGCTGTCCATTTTTTTATGGTTTTGATGGTGGGCTTAGAGGTCTCCAGGAGCCTCCTGTAAGTGGGGATCAGGTGGATCGTGTTATGGTCGGAGTTTCCCAGAGGGGCACCTTGGGTGGCCTTGTATGCGCTCTTATGGACCGTGTAGCAGTGGTCCAGGGTGTTGCCGTTTCTGGTGGGGCAGGTTATGTGCTGCTTGTAGCGGGGCATCTCCTGTCGTAGGTTTGCCTTGTTAAAGTCACCCAGGATGATGAACAGAGCCTCAGGGAGGGATGTTTCCCACCGTGAGATACAGTCACTGAGGGCTTGCAGCGCAGTCTTGGAGCATGCGTCGGGAGGGATGTAGACCCCAACTGGTATATTTCAGTTCTGACAAAATATTGTCAGAACTGGAAGGGATCAATGTAACAAGAAAATGGTGAGCTTCTGAGAGGAACTGATGCTGAGGTAAGCATGTAATATTTATTTGCAGCTACATCATGTGTTTAGTTTAAATAATTTTACTCGCTTCAGGTTCCTTTTAAGGGCCCATTGACACTTAGAAACGCAAAACACCGTCGATTTTTGTCGGCATTTTGTGGGAGTGATATTTCTGCAATTTCACGTGGAAAAAAATCACTGGACAGTGCCGCGATTTCTCCGCGATCGCGTTTCTATAGCACTGAAACGTGATCACTGGGAAATCGCCTGAAAATGGTGCAGGCTACGCGTTTGCCTTTCGCGTTTTTGGGCGATTTGCAGTGATTACCGCAAATTGCCCAAGTAAGAACAGACCCATAGGGTTTTATTACACTAGCGCTTTCAAAAGCTCTAGTGTTTGAGCATTTTGACGAAATCGCCAGCAAAACACTCAATTGTGAAGGGGCCCTTAGGGTTCATACACACATTCAATTTTGCCAACTTTACCACCTTCATGTACTATGAGGGCCAACAGATTTTTGAATACTATGAACAGTAAACACAGAGAAGGTTTGGATCAGCACCCATCAAATAGAGAGAAGCGTGTGCCCAAGCTTATGGCGTTCCACACCACTGGAGCCGTTAATTCAGTAGATCCACATGGAGCAGGCACCAGCAATGAAAGTAATCGTCTCTTTATTGATCACATCAGTTAAAATCAGCAGTGATATAACAACGACAGACCGCTGTTTCGAGCCATCGTGCTCTTTATCAAGTTGTCAAAACTGCAATACAAACATTCACCTTCCACCCCTCCTTATATATAAAAGCAGCACCAATCAGTGGTCAGTGTTTGAATCAACCAATCACAGTGCATAAACAGCATGGAGGACCTGATGGGGAACTGTGTGATACTCCAAAAAGCACACCCCTTTAGGTCAAACCACTCCCACTGTATATGAATATAAGAGATTAAAAGTGCTTAAAAATCTCATCTACTGGAGACAAACTGTTCTCCTGTCTCCCTGATTTCACAACTAAACACGGGGAAGAGCCTCCAGCCAGCCGCGTTGACTAAAGTATCAAAACGCCGTTCTCGCCAGTTTCAGCCAATCCGCTGTGGCAAATGTCGGCCAATGAAAGGCCCCATAGCCCGGGACGGCGACCAATCCGCATCCACATGCGTCTCGGCCAATGGACTACGCGTACGTCACGACGCGTCACAAGCGGCAACCAATGGGCAACACGTACAACACGACGCATGAGAAGCGATGACCAATCCGCATACACATGCGGACCGGCAAATGACTGATGCGTACATCATGGCACATCAGGAAGGCGGCCAATCCACAGCCACTAGCAGAACAAAGTAAACAATGCGTGCAAAATGACGCAACAGAGCGTTGGCCAATGGGCAAATAAGCACAAAAGGCCATTCACGCGTCCTGAAGCCTGCATAATTGGCAAATAGAAGGACCCGCCTCCTCAAGAGAAAACGCTTCACATTTGTTGCCCTAGCAACCATATATGATGACTAAAGGCTCTCCCCATATCCAGCATCCTGTAAGCCAAAAATAGGGAAAAAATGGAATGTCATGTAATAACCACATCTCTCACTGTGTCATTACAAAAAAATCGATTCAAACACCACACACCTCTACCACATAAAAAATAAAATTAATGACTGCAATCAAAAAAGAGACAAACATACCACATGAATACTAACAATTTCAGATGCAAAAAGACAGATCATAATCCAGGTTTAAACCTCCATTACCTAGAACACCCAGTTTTTTAATCCATAACGCTTCACGTCTGGATAACTCTTTATCCCGATCCCGCCCCCCTCCCCACCCAATTGGAACCCCATCAATTATTTGGACTCTCAACTGTGAGACATTATGACCTGCCTCAAAAAAATGCCTAGCTACAGCCTGAGTGTTATCACTATTTCTAATGGCTGACTTATGAGATGAGAGTCTCACCTTAAGAGCCTTTGTGGTTTTGCCCACATAGGCTTGACCACAAGGGCACTTAAAGAGGAACTGTAACGACAAAACGTCCCCTGGGGGGTACTCACCTCGGGTGGGGGAAGCCTCCGGATCCTAATGAGGCTTCCCACGCCGTCCTCCATCCGTCAGGGGTCTCGCTGCAGCCCTCCGTGCAGCGGTGACGTAATATTTACCTTCCTGGCTCCTGCGCAGGCGCTCTGACGGCTGTCGGCTCCGAAGTAGGCGGAAATACCCGATCGGTGTCGGGTCTGCTCTACTGCGCAGGCGCAAGTTTCCGGCGCCTGCGCAGTAGAGCGGACCCGACGGAGATCGGGTATTTCCGGCTATTTCCATGCCGAAAGCAGCCACAGCGCCCCCGCTGGAGCCAGCAAAGGTAAATATTTAAGCTCTATCGCCGGCTGTTCGGAGGGCTGCAGCGAGACCCCCGTGGGACAGAGGACGGCGTGGGAAGCCTCATTAGGATCCGGAGGCTTCCCCCACCGGAGGTGAGTACCCCCCAGGGGAGGTTTTTGTTGTTACAGAGTCTCTTTAAGTAGATAGACCACAAACGTAGAGTTGCAATCATAGTGTTCTCTAATAGTAAATGCTGTACCCTTAGAAGGGTGTCTAAAGACATCTCCCTTAATTATAGAGTTACAAAGATGGCAACTAAGACACGGGTATGTGCCCTTCTTCCCCTCTCTAGGTTTATGTGATCTAGCTTTTGTGTGTACCAATTTGTCCCTAATCGTGGGGGCCCTCTTGAAGGATGTCAAAGGGGGGTAACGGAATTCTGGGACCCTGGGGAAGGCTTCCCTTAGCAAATGCCAGTGTTTCCTGATCACATTAGTGATCTTAGTGCTACAAGTATTGAAAGTGGAGACAAAGGGCATCCGGACTGAGTTGTCTCTGGATTTTCTATTCCTGTGGGAAGTGCTGAATGTATGATCGGGATAACCCCTGTTTCGGAACTTGTTTCTCATTTTGTCTAACTGTACTTCCCTGTTAACCCCCTCTGGTACAATTTTAGCTACTCTCTTCAGTTGACTTCCTGGAATGGAATTTTTTATCTGTGCAGGATGGAAGCTGGAATAATGCAGGATTGAATTCTTGCATCCGTTGGCGCAATATCTCGATAGGGTGCTGCAGCCGATTGTGACTGGTTTGAAGTCATATCTCCGAGATACTTCCTGTTTCCTTGACAAATTGAGGGGAGTTGGAGACATCGATGGGGACACACTTTTGGTCACATTGGATGTCGAGAGCCTCTACACCTCCATCCCACACGATGGGGGTGTAGAGGCTGTTGATTGGTACCTTATGACTCACCTCGATTTTTCAAACAAACAAAGGACCTTTCTCCTTGAGCTACTGAGAATTGTACTGTATTTTAATTAATTACTTTAGATTTGAGGACAATTTTTACATCCAACAGAGGGGAACTGCAATGGGGTCGAACGTGGCCCCGTCCTACGCAAATTTATTTATGGGTTTGTTTGAGGAATTAATTGTTTATACCGATGTACTGTTCCGCCAGCATGCTAAGTGCTGGTGGAGGTACATCGATGACTTTTTTTTTTTGTGTGGGCGGGGCCGCGTTCGACCCTTGATGCTTTTTTGAATTCCCTTTCTGAGCGATGTCCTACAATACGCCTCACAGCACATGTTGATCCGCAGAGTGTTTCTTTTCTAGATACAGTGGTTTACAGAGAGGGACCTAGGTTAAGTACAGACCTGTATGTCAAGATGACTGACAGGAATTCAATCCTGCATTATTCCGGCTTCCATCCTGCACAGATAAAAAATTCCATTCCAGGAAGTCAACTGAAGAGAGTAGCTAAAATTGTACCAGAGGGGGTTTACAGGGAAGTACAGTTAGACAAAATGAGAAACAAGTTCCGAAACAGGGGTTATCCCGATCATACATTCAGCACTTCCCACAGGAATAGAAAATCCAGAGACAACTCAGTCCGGATGCCCTTTGTCTCCACTTTCAATACTTGTAGCACTAAGATCACTAATGTGATCAGGAAACACTGGCATTTGCTAAGGGAGGCCTTCCCCAGGGTCCCAGAATTCCGTTACCCCCTTTGACATCCTTCAAGAGGGCCCCCACGATTAGGGACAAATCGGTACACACAAAAGCTAGATCACATAAACCTAGAGAGGGGAAGAAGGGCACATACCCGTGTCTTAGTTGACATCTTTGTAACTCTATAATTAAGGGAGATGTCTTTAGACACCCTTCTAAGGGTACAGCATTTACTATTAGAGAACACTATGATTGCAACTCTACGTTTGTGGTCTATCTACTTAAGTGCCCTTGTGGGCAAAACCACAAAGGCTCTTAAGGTGAGACTCTCATCTCATAAGTCAGCCATTAGAAATGGTGATAACACTCAGGCTGTAGCTAGGCATTTTTTTGAGGCAGGTCATAATGTCTCACAGTTGAGAGTCCAAATAATTGATGGGGTTCCAATTGGGTGGGGAGGGGGGCGGGATCGGGATAAAGAGTTATCCAGACGTGAAGCGTGTAAGAAACAGTTATATAATGCTGCCAAGTTTATTTACCCTGTTTAAATTGTGTTGAAATGCAAGGTAAATGTGTTTCTGTATTACTTTGATTATGGCCCTTTAAGAGATCAGCTAAAGGTTGAAGGGACACACCCCCGGGAGTGTAGTAGAGCCTGGCTCTAGATGCAGAGGAGGGGGAAAGTTCTAGAGACTTCTGGGCAGAAGCAGGACAGGTTTGTTGTTTTCTCTTGTGCTGCTAGAAGTGTGTAGAGAGAAAGATTGTATGAAAAGACTGCATTCAGAGGAGCTACACTGAAATAGACTGTGTGAAGTTGCTGATCAGAGAGAGGCCTTAGTATAAAGACTGTGCATTCAGAGGAGCTACACTGAAATGGACTGTGTGAAGTTGCTGATCAGAGAGAGGCCTTAGTATAAAGACTGTGCATTCAGAGGAGCTACACTGAAATGGACTGTGTGAAGTTGCTGATTAGAGAGAGGCCTTAGTATAAAGACTGTGCATTCAGAGGAGCTACACTGAAATGGACTGTGTGAAGTTGCTGATCAGAGAGAGGCCTTAGTATAAAGACTGTGCATGCAGAAGAGCTACACTGAAAAGGACTGTGCACTGGCTGATTAGAGAGAGAACTGTGTGGATTGCCACTAATAGGAAGAGACTCACAGTGCTGTCGAGGTACTGGACAGTGACTATAGAATCCCAGATTAGATCATACCTCAGTACACACATTTTGTAGGACGACCAGAATACCAAAGAACATCTGCTATTGAACTTCATCATTATTCAACTGGTTCTCTGCCTGCTGAGTAGGACTTCATGGTTCCAGATCTTGTGTTCACCGGAACAAGAAACTGCACCGGGCCCCACCGCGCGCTTCTACGAACTGTAAGCGGTCCACTTGGACCACTGGGGAACAAAGGGAGGGTGCGCACCCAATTGTGAGGTTAGGGTCAGTCAGGGTCAGTTTGTAGCACTGTTGTTCATCAAGTGTCCGCACTGAGAATACAGACTTAGGAGAAATTGACAATAACTTGTTATAGGATCTTCCTTGAACTATTGTGTTATATTGAAGATTTTGCTTATCTTAATCACTGTTACACCCTATTAATCTGTCCTTCCATAGTAAAGGCAATTTTCTTGAATTTAATCACTGTGTGCGCATTCTTTTCTGGTTTGCGGAGCCCGAGCCACCTGCCTTACCCTCGGTTTACAAATTGGCGTAGTGCGGCAGGATCAATCCACAAACCAGAATGGATGGCAACGCACCCATTAGAAGGGAAGGTGCTGAAGGAAAAATGCCAGCAGGGGCTGTAATGAGTCAGTTAGTTAAATTTGATGGCAATAACATGTCCGTGAGTGTGTGGGCGGAGCAGATACGAATGGTACAGCGCATGTATCAGACTACACCAGAGGTGCTAGTAGAGTTAGCCATATTGATGTTACAAGGGGATGCCAAGACTACAGTGATATTACGGCCATTAGAACAAAGAAAGACATTTGAGCAAGTGGTTGAGATTCTAGAAACCATTTATGGAGAAACTGCATTGCTGGGGTCCCTGCAGTCCCGATTCTTCCAGAGGGTACAAGGAGAGAATGAAAGTCTTCCCCAATATGCAAATGCCCTACAAGGATTGCTCCAAGATATTCAAGGAAAGGAAAAAGGAGGCTCTCCGGCCTTCTGTAGCCCTGACAGGACTCTTCGTGACCAGTTTGTCCTAGGGATCCGTGATGGAAGTTTGTCTGTTGCCATGCAGGACTATATACGACGAGAGACCGATGCTAAATTTCATGATGTACAAGTGGAGGCCATCTCACGTGCCAATAGTATGGTCCTAAAACCTCACACTATCGTAGGAGTCACTCTGTCGCAGGGAGCTAGCCCCAGTACAGAAGCGGTAGAAAAAGGGACGGTTAAAGAGATACTCACAGTAATGCAGAAATTGCAAGAGCAAATGGAACACCTACAAACCAGTTGTAATGAGAATTCTATGAGAATTTCAGACCTCCAGCAAGCTAGAGAAGAAGGGGTAGGTCGTTCCCACCAAGAATGTCAGAACCCTCCACAGCCCCGTTGGAGGGAGGAGGATCGGACTTACCGAAGGGGTCCGAGTAATCCAGTACAACCCTCAGGAGAGACTGACAGGGCTTACCGAAGGGGCCCTAACCAATGGCCTGAGCGGCGGGAGATACGTTGCTGGGAGTGTGGACGTATGGGCCATGTTGCTGCTAGATGTCCAGGGCAGCGACGAGTATATGAGAGACCGCCGTTAAACTGAAGTCCCCTGCTGCTGTAGGGCATGTAGTAGGGGAAACGGAGAAAGAGACTGTGAGAGTAAAATGCCCTGATGAAGACCTAATCGCTGCAAGTCCCATAATACAGATGGAATTGGAAGGTATTCCGGTTACCGGGATGATTGATACGGGCTCCCAAGTAACGACCCTGAGTAAAGACTGTTATGAAAGGTATTTTCAGCGGCATGTGAAATATGATCCTCATACATTTGTTCGAGTGGTTGCAGCTAATCAGCTACCAGTACCCGTGGTGGGAGTGGCCTGGATGAATGTCAGGTTATGTGGCCAAGATTTAGGCAAGAAAGGTATTGTTGTGGTACAGGAATCACATGAAGCAAAGGTCCCAGTCATCTTGGGGATGAATGTGTTAAAAGAATTGGATCAGATTCTCTTTGAAAAGAGAGGTCATGGTTATTGGAAGGAAACCACCAGCCATCGGCCTACTCAGACAGCATTCCAGCGGCTGGTCCGGACATGTGGATTGCAGAAAAGTCCAGATGCACAGCGCCCTCTGGCTCAAATTTCGGTTCCTCGACATACAAAGGTTACATTGCCACCCAGTCGAGAGACTATAATGTCCATGCCTGTAGGCACTTGTCGGAAATTGGAAGGTATAGCTGTGTTGATAGAACCACTGCAGACAGTCGAGGGAGGTGTGGATCCACTAGTAGCCCGTTCATTGGCAGTAGTCCGCCATGGGAGAGTACCACTGCGATGTGTGAACACCCAGAACCAGAGTGTAGATCTAGCCCCAGGCAGGCTGCTGGCCAACCTTTATGTGACTCCGGAACAAGTAAGGGAAGTCACTCAGATGCAGCTGGAGCCAGCCGAAAGAGATGAATGGACGGTAACTGTGTCCATGGGAGGAGATGGGAGCCCCACCCCTGAATGGAATGGCAGTGCAATTCGGGAGCAGATGAAGATGGAGACTTCTTCCTGCTCTCTGGAACAGATTCAAAAAGTGGATGAACTGTTATGGGAAAATCGCGCAGTCTTTGCGCATCATGCTGAAGACTTTGGATGTACAACAGGAATCTATCATGAGATACCCACCAGAGACACCCCTCCGATCAGAGAACGCTACCGACAAATCCCTCCACAGATGTATCAGGAGGTGAAAGAACTGTTAACACAGATGCTGCAGGGTGGGATCATTCAAGAAAGCCAAAGTCCCTGGGCAGCTCCAGTGGTACTGGTAAAGAAAAAGGATGGGTCCATTCGATTTTGCGTGGACTACCGGAAGCTAAATGCCTGCACTGTACGAGATTCCTACCCCTTACCCCGGATTGAGGAGTCCCTTTCTGCGCTAGGAAGAGCACGCTACTTCTCCTCACTGGACCTTGCTAGTGGGTATTGGCAGGTGCCGATGGCTGAGAAAGATAAGGAGAAGACTGCATTCATCTTACCTATGGGGCTATACGAATTTAACCGGATGCCCTTTGGGCTGACAAATGCACCTGGAACGTTTCAACGATTGATGGAGAGATGTCTTGGTGACTTTAACTTTGAGTTCACTCTCATCTATCTCGACGACATTATAGTGTACTCTGCAACTTTTGAAGATCATCTCTATCAGTTGGGACAAGTATTTCAGCGATTGAGGAAACATGGACTTAAACTGAAACCCAGTAAGTGTCGGCTGTTTCAGTCTGAAATTGATTATCTGGGGCATCGTGTATCAGGAGAAGGGGTGAGACCATCGAGGGACAAGATATCGGCTGTTCAAGACTGGCCGACACCAACTACCCTGCGAGAAGTGAGGGCATTCCTTGGAGTAGCTGGTTACTATCGACGGTTTATTAAGGATTTCGCTAGGATAGCAGCACCACTTAATGCTCTCCTGCGAGGCACATCCGGTGGTCCGAAGAACCGGTCTGTGAAATGGGGACATGAGCAAGAACAAGCCTTCCGGGCATTGAAGGATGCTCTAACAACAGCACCAATCTTGGCGTATGCTGACTATCACTTGCCCTTTCAGCTATATACAGATGCAAGCCTATATGGTCTTGGAGCGGTGCTTTCTCAGTTTCAGAATGGCCAGGAGCGTGTTATAGCGTATGCCAGCCGGTCTTTGCGAGACTCCGAAAGAAACCCTGAAAATTACAGTTCATTTAAGTTGGAGCTGCTAGCGCTGGTATGGGCCATGACGGAAAAGTTCTCTGAATATTTAACCGGGGCTGAAGTCCTAGTACTGACTGACAACAACCCACTAGCTCACGTGGAAAATGCTCGGCTCGGGGCTTTGGAGCAGAGGTGGATAGCCCGAATGTCTAAGTTCAATTACCGTATTAAGTACCGGTCCAAGACCGAAAACCAGAACGCTGATGGACTTTCCAGGGTAACTACCCAGCCCCCCACCGGAGATGTGGATCATGAGTTAGAGCATATGGAGATGCCGGATTTCAGCAAATTCTCACAGGCCTTGGTCGCTGCTATTCAGTGTGTGGTGGAGGGGACTGAGTTGGCTCCTTTCTTTGGTCCCTCACGACAGGAATGGGCACAGATACAGCAGGCCCATGAGGGGTTGGCGAAAGTGATCAAGTGTGTTGAAAAAGGCAAGAAGCCCTGTACAGAGGAAAGAGGAAGACTGACATGTGAAATGTTATCAGTCCTGAGCCAATGGGAAAAGTTGGAGATGAAAAATGGACTGCTATGCCGGAAGGTCTATCTACCTTTTGAAATCGACATTCGGCATCAAATTGTGGTGCCTAGTGAATTGGCTCAATCCTTAGCTCTTGAGGCTCATACTAAGAATGGACATTTTAGTCATGAAAAGACCTTCCGCTGGTTGCAGCGACTGATCTATAGCCCTGGTCTCCGTCAAATGGTTGAAGAAGTGTGCCGCAGCTGTCGAACTTGTGAGATCCATAAAGCAATGGAACAGAGAGCTCCCCTGCAAACCATAGTGACCCGGGAACCTTTGGAGATCGTCATGATAGACTACCTAATGGTGGGCCCATCCAACAGCGGACACCAATATTGCCTGGTAATGGTGGACCACTTTACCAAATTTGCAGTTGTAACTGCCACCAAGGACCAGACAGCTGAGACAGCCGCTCGGGCTCTGTGCCAAGATTTCATCCGAGTGTACGGGTGTCCACAACGCATCCACTCCGACCAAGGTGCCTGTTTTGAGGGACATGTAATGAAGGAAGTACAACGTATTTATGGGATAAAGAAGTCACACACGACCCCATACCATCCACAAGGAAATGGAGCCTGTGAACGCTTTAACAGAACTCTGTTACAGATGGTGCGAACTCTGGAGGAGGAAAAGAAATTACAATGGCCTCAGTTCCTGTCCGAGATGGTGTGGGCCTATAACAATCAAGTCCATTCAACAACAGGGTATTCCCCGTACACTCTCCTCTTTGGACGGTCTGGGCGGAGTGTTGGGGAGTTACAATTGAATGACATAGATGGATTCCCTCCAAGAGATCCAACCTCTTGGGTGCGGGCACACCGGCAGAGGCTAGAGACAGTTCATCGATTAGTGCAGCAGCGTCTACAAGAGAATTCCCATCCTGATAGGACCCCGGTGCACAGTGCTCCATTGCAGCCAGGTGACCTGGTGCTGGTGCGTGTCAAGAGGCCTCATGGAAAATTGGAAGGCAAATGGGAGGCTGTGCCATATCGTGTTGTTAACTGCAAGTATGCCGATGGGCCAGTGTATGAAGTCCAGAAAGAAGGGACTGATTTTGTTCGAGTCCTTCATCGAAATATGTTGCGCCCATGTCTTTCTGATGGAATAAATTGTGATAGAACTGCTAATGTCAACGAGCTCCCACAACCGGAGCCCAGTGGTAATGAATGGGCCTATGATGATGAGGATGATTGTTGGCCGCTCCCTACTACTGAGGATGTTCCACCTGTGACTACCGTGCCCCCAGGTGTTGCTCCTGATGCAGAACCTGCTGGTCCTACTCATCCCATGGTTGCAACACCCCAGAGCACACCAGCAGCCCTCAGACGTACCACTAGACCGAATGCTGGTATTCCCCCAGCGCGGTATGCGCAAAATGAGTTTGTTTGGCCCGCTATGCAACGATCTGTTACCACACTGCCTCAGTCATTGACAGGGACTGTCAATATTAAAGTGGGGGGGAATATGTAAGAAACAGTTATATAATGCTGCCAAGTTTATTTACCCTGTTTAAATTGTGTTGAAATGCAAGGTAAATGTGTTTCTGTATTACTTTGATTATGGCCCTTTAAGAGATCAGCTAAAGGTTGAAGGGACACACCCCCGGGAGTGTAGTAGAGCCTGGCTCTAGATGCAGAGGAGGGGGAAAGTTCTAGAGACTTCTGGGCAGAAGCAGGACAGGTTTGTTGTTTTCTCTTGTGCTGCTAGAAGTGTGTAGAGAGAAAGATTGTATGAAAAGACTGCATTCAGAGGAGCTACACTGAAATAGACTGTGTGAAGTTGCTGATCAGAGAGAGGCCTTAGTATAAAGACTGTGCATTCAGAGGAGCTACACTGAAATGGACTGTGTGAAGTTGCTGATCAGAGAGAGGCCTTAGTATAAAGACTGTGCATTCAGAGGAGCTACACTGAAATGGACTGTGTGAAGTTGCTGATTAGAGAGAGGCCTTAGTATAAAGACTGTGCATTCAGAGGAGCTACACTGAAATGGACTGTGTGAAGTTGCTGATCAGAGAGAGGCCTTAGTATAAAGACTGTGCATGCAGAAGAGCTACACTGAAAAGGACTGTGCACTGGCTGATTAGAGAGAGAACTGTGTGGATTGCCACTAATAGGAAGAGACTCACAGTGCTGTCGAGGTACTGGACAGTGACTATAGAATCCCAGATTAGATCATACCTCAGTACACACATTTTGTAGGACGACCAGAATACCAAAGAACATCTGCTATTGAACTTCATCATTATTCAACTGGTTCTCTGCCTGCTGAGTAGGACTTCATGGTTCCAGATCTTGTGTTCACCGGAACAAGAAACTGCACCGGGCCCCACCGCGCGCTTCTACGAACTGTAAGCGGTCCACTTGGACCACTGGGGAACAAAGGGAGGGTGCGCACCCAATTGTGAGGTTAGGGTCAGTCAGGGTCAGTTTGTAGCACTGTTGTTCATCAAGTGTCCGCACTGAGAATACAGACTTAGGAGAAATTGACAATAACTTGTTATAGGATCTTCCTTGAACTATTGTGTTATATTGAAGATTTTGCTTATCTTAATCACTGTTACACCCTATTAATCTGTCCTTCCATAGTAAAGGCAATTTTCTTGAATTTAATCACTGTGTGCGCATTCTTTTCTGGTTTGCGGAGCCCGAGCCACCTGCCTTACCCTCGGTTTACAAAGCGTTCTGGATTAAAAAACTGGGTGTTCTAGGTAATGGAGGTTTAAACCTGGATTATGATCTGTCTTTTTGCATCTGAAATTGTTAGTATTCATGTGGTATGTTTGTCTCTTTTTTAATTGCAGTCATTAATTTTATTTTTCATGTGGTAGAGGTGTGTGGTGTTTGAATCAATTTTTTTGTAATGACACAGTGAGAGATGTGGTTATTACATGACATTCAATTTTTTCCCTATTTTTGGCTTACAGGATGCTGGATATGGGGAGAGCCTTTAGTCATCATATATGGTTGCTAGGGCAACCAATGTGAAGCGTTTTCTCTTGAGGAGGCGGGTCCTTCTATTTGCCAATTATGCAGGCTTCAGGACGCGTGAATGGCCTTTTGTGCTTATTTGCCCATTGGCCAACGCTCTGTTGCGTCATTTTGCACGCATTGTTTACTTTGTTTTGCTAGTGGCTGTGGATTGGCCGCCTTCCTGATGTGCCATGACGTACGCATCAGTCATTGGCCGGTCCGCATGTGTATGCGGATTGGTCGTCGCTTCTCATGCGTCGTGTTGTACGCGTTGCCTATTGGCCAAGCCGCATGTGAATGCGGATTGGTTGCTGCTTGTGACGCGTCGTGACGTACGCGTAGTCCATTGGCCGAGACGCATGTGGATGCGGATTGGTCGCCGTCCTGGGCTATGGGGCCTTTCATTGGCCGACATTTGCCACAGCGGATTGGCTGAAACTGGCGAGAACGACGTTTTGATACTTTAGTCAACGCGGCTGGCTGGAGGCTCTTCCCCGTGTTTAGTTGTGAAATCAGGGAGACAGGAGAACAGTTTGTCTCCAGTAGATGAGATTTTTAAGCACTTTTAATCTCTTATATTCATATACAGTGGGAGTGGTTTGACCTAAAGGGGTGTGCTTTTTGGAGTATCACACAGTTCCCCATCAGGTCCTCCATGCTGTTTATGCACTGTGATTGGTTGATTCAAACACTGACCACTGATTGGTGCTGCTTTTATATATAAGGAGGGGTGGAAGGTGAATGTTTGTATTGCAGTTTTGACAACTTGATAAAGAGCACGATGGCTCGAAACAGCGGTCTGTCGTTGTTATATCACTGCTGATTTTAACTGATGTGATCAATAAAGAGACGATTACTTTCATTGCTGGTGCCTGCTCCATGTGGATCTACTGAATACTATGAACAAACTGTGTAGATAAGCTTTCATAGCCACGCTCCTGTCCATGTAAGAGCAGGGCCACACTGCGTAGGCACACTAACATGCAGCGCCTGTGCAATAGCTTGGAGCTGCTCAAGCTCACCTTTTTTACACTCCATGCACAAGCGGCTTCATGCTACTGCTCAGTCGTTAGGTGCACCTGCACGGTGCAAACATGCACGTACATGGATGGGACCACTGCCACGCAAATTGACAGGCCCTTGTTGAATATGTTCAGAATGTCCCAGTGCTGAAACAGAGGGCTCAAGAGGGATGAGGGAAGCCTCTGGATTATCCCTCTACTTTAGTATGTTACTTTTTGTCTTAATTTCATTTCAGGTACACTTTAACTATATTTACAACCGCCATGTGACTTCCATCATCTCTTGCTATTTCCAGTTGTCATCTCTTCCTACTTCCAGTTCTATACCGTGCACATCCCCAGCCAAACAGAAGGGACTCTTACCTATCCACCATCGTTTACCTGACATGTTGCTATCCATTTTACTGGTCATGCTTCACACAATGGGTTCTATTCTCAAAGAGCCAAAAGTACCGCAAAATTTTACCGCTAAATTCCCGCCAGCGGTAAACTCCGCATTTTTTCAGCATTCATTAACATTTTCCGCATGTTTGCCGCATGCGGGAAAAAAGATGCGGAAACAGCCATTATTCATGCGGGAATCATGCGGTAAAAAGGTCGCATGAAAAAGTGTTTAAAAAAAAAATTAAAAGTCCAGCAAGCACAGCCCTTAAAGAGAACCCGAGGTGTGTTTAACCAGCTGAGCGGTCTGGACGAGCTCAGCTCGTCCAACACCGCCAGCGGCTGCCGCTCAGGCCCTGCTGGGCCGATTTTAATGAAATAAAAAGCAGCACACGCAGCCGGCACTTTGCCAGCCGCGTGTGCTGCCTGATCGCCGCCGCTCTGCGGCGATTCGCCGCGAGCAGCGGCGAAAGAGGGCCCCCCTAGCCGCCTGAGCCCTGCGCAGCCGGAACAAAAAGTTCCGGCCAGCGCTAAGGGCTGGATCGGAGGCGGCTGACGTCAGGACGTCGGCTGACGTCGATGACGTCACTCCGCTCGTCGCTATGGCGACGATATAAGCAAAACAAGGAAGGCCGCTCATTGCGGCCTTCCTTGTTTATTCTGGGCGCCGGAGGCGATCGGAAGATCGCCTCCGGAGCGCCCTCTAGTGGGCTTTCATGCAGCCAACTTTCAGTTGGCTGCATGAAATAGTTTTTTTTTTATTTAAAAAAAAACCTCCCGCAGCCACCCTGGCGATTTAATCAGAACGCCAGGGTGGTTAAAGAATGTTATCTGCATACAGAGGCTGGATCTGCCTATACAGCCCAGCCTCTGTTGCTATCCCAAACCCCACTAAGGTCCCCCTGCACTCTGCAATCCCTCATAAATCACAGCCGTGCTGTGAGGTTGTGTTTACATCTGTAGTGTCAGTCTCAGCTGCTCCCCCGCCTCCTGCATAGCTCCGGTCCCTGCCCCGTCCCTTCCCCCCAATCAGCAGGGAGGGAAGGGATGCAGGCGGGGACTGGAGTTCTGCAGGAGGCGGGGAGAGCAGCAGACTGACACTATAGAGATAAACACAGCCAGCTCTGACAAGCTGTTTGTCAGCAGCGTGGCTGTGATTTATGAGGGATTCCAGAGTGCAGGGGGACCTTAGGGGGGTTTGGGATAGCAACAGAGGCTGGGCTGTATAAGCAGATCCAGCCTCTGTATGCAGATAATATTCTTCAAACCCACCTCGGGTTCTCTTTAAGCCTCCACACTTCATTAAAGTCAATGGGATGCGGAATATATCACCTACTACTTGTAGGTGATAAAAAAAATCGGTAATTAACGACGAAATAATGCGCCTGAACATTTTTGAGAATTGATCCTTTATTGCGGAAAATACCGACTTTTGCGGAAAGTTTTCCGCATGAATCCTGCACTTTTACCACACTTTTTCCGCATGCGGGAAAAACATGCGGAACATTTTGAGAATTCCAACTTGACGGTATTTTGGGTGCAAACTTCCCGCATGCACTTTACCGCATGCGGGAAGTCTTTGAGAATAGAGCACAATTTGTTTTTATTGATTTCCAGTTTTAGACTATGCATAAGACTTTAGGCTGAGCTATGCTGAGGAAAGAGTTAATACGCCTCAGGAAACCTCACCACCAGGGATAATCAGCGATCTCTATGCAAAAAGTTTCATGTAGTTTAACTACCCATAGTCAGCTAAAATGTCAAACTGAACAATCATGACGATGTAGATGAATGGCTTATAGTAAGTGATTATAAAGCGGACGATCATTATCCAATACTAGTATTGCTAGTAGCAAAACATTCCCAGCCACCTCTGCAACTTCCCTGCCACTTGGTCCCCCCAGCTGACCTTTCTCCCGCTTCTCTTCCTCAGACACCGTCTGAAAGCCGAATGTGGTCTCCCTCCCGAAGAGCCGGGTGTGGAGGGAGAGGCGGCAGCTGGGTGTCCTCCATACACTCAGGATTTGACAGCAGCGGCTGACAGCTCTCATGGGCGCCGCCATAGTGCGTTCCAAATCACCTCTGGCACCTCAGGCTTTCACGCAGTACGCCGCTTTCCAATAGCTACACGCTTTCCAGGACTACACCTCCCAGAAGCCTCCTCCAGGCTGGACACTCCCCCTCTATATAACGCCGTCATCCGGGCTCTGGCACCGTCAGGCGGTCAGTCGCCATTACAGACGCGTTCGGGTTTTCTGCTCCTTCCCGGAGGAGCGGCGTGTGATCCTCCCCACTCTCCGAGCGAGTCCCTGGTGGGGCTCCCAGTAGCACCTGGGTCCGATCCCTGCGTGGGCCCCGCTGCTTCCCCGTACTACTTTGTAGTCTGTCTGCCGCTCCCAATCTCTGAGGAAGGCCAGCGGGGCCCGCGACTACCTGACCCACTGTCTAGTTGAGGGGCCCTCTGCTCCCCGATCCCCACCTCTCTGTCATTTACCCTCCAGTCTAGTCTCTATTTTTTTTCTCACCGGGTTGCACATCAAGATGTCGCCATGAATTGTCCTCCGGTCCTCCAGAACGCCATGCTCCTGGCTGCCAGCCGCCTCCTGCACGCCCACCCCGCGGTCTATGCCGCTCAGCTCCAACTCGGACATGGATCCCAACAACACCAGCAAGAGCCAGAACCGCTCCGCCTCTACCGGGCCTGCCGGGGACTCTAAGCCCAAGAGTGGTAAGGAGGAGGCCCGCTGCTGGACGCACTGTTGTTTATATTACTGTGGCCTGGCACTGACAGCTGGAGGCGCCTGAGCAAAGGGCGCCTGTGGCCTCTCGCTGCACTAACTGATCTTTAGCACCAATTACTTGCCCCCGATCTTCCAGGGAAAATATCATAGCGAATAAAGTACATGTTTTCAGAGATACTCCGTTCTAAACAGAGACTGACCCACTCAGTGCCTCATCATGCACCATGAAGCAAAGTTGATCTGTAATGCCTGGTACACACCAGACAGATAGGGCTCTATTCATAAAAGGTTACCGCAAGTTTTCCGCTCAAAACAGCGGATTTTCCCGTCCATTTCGCAAAGTGGGCATTCATAAAAGCTGTTCCCGCATGAAAATCTACAATCCCCCAGCAGAGCGAGAAATTTCCGCCCTCTCCAGTGTTTTTTTTCTAGATTTATCTAGAAAAAGTAACAAAATGGCCATTCATAAAGTTTAGAGGAAGCGGTATGTGGATGGGAAATACCGCTTCCTCTGATTTTGCGGATTACATACAAGTGAATGGGACAGACCTCCTAGAGAGAGCAGTGCACGGAGGGACTCTGCCGGCTGAAGTGTTTCCGCATGCCTTCCGACCGCTTACCGCCAGCCTTCAGCGGGAGATCTCCGCATTTGCATCGCAGCTGGCAAGATTTTTATGAATTACCACCCAGAAGTCTAAAATACCGCTGCGGTATTTTCCCTCCAGGAGTTTTTTCGCGACAACTTTTTTATGAATAGAGCCCATAGTTGGGTCAAATCAATTATTTCTGACAGGTCCGATCTGATTTCCAATTGTTTTTGATAGATTTGCAGACCATTTTTATACAAAAGCGATCAGAAAAACTATCGGAAATCAGATTGGATCTGTTGTAAATAATTTGACCCATCTATCTGATTGGAAATTGCATGGTTTGTACCAGGCTTTTAAACAAGTATTGGGGTTTTTTGTAATTTTATGCCTGGTGCACACCATGCAATTTTCTATCAGATGGATGGGCTGAATTGATAATTTTCCAGCTGTTCCAATCAGGTTTCAGATCGATTTTGTTCAGATCTGACTGGACATGTTGGAAATATATTTGACCCGTTGATCTGATGGGAAAGGCATGGCGTGTTCCAGGCTTAAGGGCCTGAACAGACGCCAGATGAAATTAGGCCAAGATAGCCTCTCTGATATTCCAGTCTGTATGGCAGTCATCGATGCCCCCTAACTGGGCAGTGATTTGTCCGGGCAGATCACTTTGGCTGAATGACGGGAGAGAGCATTGTTCTTCCCACCCCCCACACAATGGGCTCTATTCTCAAAGAGGCCAAATCACCGCAAAATATTACCGCCAGCGGTAATCTCCGCATTTTTTCTGCATTCACTAAAATTTTCCGCATACGGTAAAAAGAGTGCGAAAACAGCAATTAAACGTGCGGTAATCATGCGGTAAAAAGGTTGCATGAAAAATAGTTTAAAAAAAAAATTTCAAAGTCCACCAAGCATAGCACTTAAAGGGAAGGTCCAAGCAAAAAAAAAAATGAGTTTCACTTACCTGGGGCTTCTACCAGCCCCATGTAGCCATCCTGTGCCCTCGTAGTCACTCACTGCTGCTCCAGTCCCCCGCTGGCAGCTTTCTGACCTCGGAGGTCAGGGCCGCATTGCATACATTTTTACGCATTCCAGCTAGTGCAGGAACAAAAATGTATGCGTTGCACCACTAACGCGTAAAAATGTATATGTTAATGTTCCTGCACTAGCGGGAATGCGTAAAAATGTACACAATGCGGCCCTGACCTCCGAGGTCAGAAAGCTGCCAGCGGGGGACTGGAGCAGCAGTGAGTGACTATGAGGGCACAGGATGGCTATATGGGGCTGGTAGAAGCCCCAGGTAAGTTAAACTCATTTTTTTTTTTTGCTTGGACCTTCCCTTTAAGCCTCCAGACATCATTAAAATCAATGGGATGCAAAATATATCACCTACTATTTGTAGGTGATAAAAAATCGGTAATTAACGCTGAAATAATGCGCCTGAAATATTTTGTGATTTTTTTTTTTTTTTTTTTTTGGCGAAAATACCGACTTTTGCGGAACTTTTTCCGCATTACTACCGCACATTTACCGCATGCGGAAATAACATGCGGAAAATTTTGTGAATCTCAACATGGCGATGTTTTGGTCGCAAATTTCCCACACTGACTTTACCGCATGCGGGAAGTCATTGAGAATAGAGCCCAATGTAACACCGGGGCTGCATAGAACAGTCTGCACAGCTACGGCTTTGCAATGCTGCCCAAAGGATCAGATTCCCAGCTGTGTATGGGCCTAGCCTCCAGCTCACTTACCTTCCAAGGGAATTGGAGAGGAAGGTTAGTGCGAGGCAGAGAAGTAGAGCCACTAATGCTTTGCAATGTTTGTGCCCCATTAAAGTGGACCCAAACATTTTTTTAATTCAAAATATTTAGTTGCACCACTCTGACACATACAAAGATAAATAGACACTCCTTCAAGCATATGAGCATTTCAGTGCATGCTTTTCACCCTCCTCTTTGCATAACTAGGGTTATACAGGTGGCAGCCATTAGCAATTCCTCCTTTGTTGGACACCACCTACTCTACCAGTTTGCCGGATTCTGTCCCGGCAATATGAAAGGAAGGGAGGGGTTTCTCCAATAAGTGTAAAATATTTTATATTTGTCATCATGCAGCTGAAAAAGGCAACTATTTATTATAATAACTTAGAAAATAGATTTTATTTCTGAAATCTTGAATTTTTAATTTGGGTCCACTTTAATGGTACAGAACCAGAGTTTGCTAAGGTAATATTGCTGTATAAAAGTTAATTCACTGCCATACCTCCTTTTCAACAAGTCCTACTGTCCAGACAGTTACTGTATATTTAAATATTGTAGCTGGGGTCACACTGGTGACATCAATTTTTTAGCTGCCACTGGCAGCTGATTACAAGACTAGTAATCATGAATTCTGCCTTCAAAGCAGTTTTTTTTCTCTTTGTGCTGTACAGGGGGTGAAATCTGCTTGGACAAGTAGAAATTTGAATGGGGCAAAAGTGAGAACTATACAGCCAATTAAAGGGAACTGAGCACTTTAAGTAAAAATATTTAAAATGAACCTCCCCTATGGGAGGAATGTGAAAGTATGCTTTATGGGGGGGGTTTAGTGTTTTACTTGCCTACCGGGACTGCTCTGTTGTTCCGTGTATACAAGGGCACCTATCTTCCTGCTTGCAATGCAGCAGTCCCAGATGTTTGAAGTGCCTGCGATGCCGAGCGTGTCTGCGACCATATTGCATGCCGGAAGACATCGTGGGCACAAACCTCCGGGTCTGCGGCTTTGACAGCAGGAAAATGGATGCCGTCATACACATGGGGTGGGCTATAGAGCAGCCGCTGTGGGTAAGTAAACCAACACTGCCCCCCCCCACCACAAAGTGCACACTTTTAAGACTTGTCTGGGTCCTGCCCGGAATTGGGTTTGGCACAATACATAGCACTATCCTCTACTTAAAGGGGCACTACGGCGAAAAATAGTTTTTTAAAATATGTGCAAACATAGACCAATCAGAAGTACGTTTTTTTTTTCTTCAGAGTAAAATGAGCCATAAATTACTTTTCTCCTATGTTGCTGTCATTCACAGTAGGCAGTAGAAATCAGACATAAGTGACAAGTTTTGGACTAGTCCATCTCTTCATAGGGGATTCTCAGCAAGGCTTTTATTCGTTATAAAGATATCCCCTAAAAAGGATTTATACAAAGATGCTGGCCGGCTTCCCTGCTCCCTACAAAGTTCTTTGGCAGTTGGACAGAGCAACTGCCATTCACTAAGTGCTTTTGAAAATAAATATATCCCTGAGACTCCCCTAAAAAGAGATGGACTAGTCCAAAACCTGTCACTTCTGTCAGATTTCTACAACCTACTGTAAGTGACAGCAACATAGGAGAAAAGTAATTTATGGCTCATTTTACTCTGGAGAAATGTACTTATTTGTACGTTTGTACATATTTAAAATGTTAGTTTTTCGCTGTAGTGCCCCTTTAAGCTATGTATTCTATTGTGCCAAACCCAATTTCAGGCAGGACCCAGTCATGCTTGGTGAAATAAAACTTTATGATTTTTAGTTTACAAACCTCCCTTAGGGCCCGTTCTCACTTTGGCGATTAGCGGGTGATTCCCGCTTTTTAAAGCGGTAGCGCAATGTTAACCTATGGCAGTGATCTCACTGCCGTGATTGCCACCGAGTGTTTCGCTATTAGCACGGTGGCGTAGTGGTTAGCGCTCTCACCTTGTAGTGCTGGGTCCCCGGTTCGAATCTCAGCCAGGTCAACATCTGCAAGGAGTTTGTATGTTCTCCCTGTGTCCGTGTGGGTTTCCTCTGGGTACTCTGGTTTCCTCCCACATACCAGAAACGTACAGATAAGTTGATTGGCTTTCCCATAAAAATTGGCCCTAGACACACACACAAACACACACACACAAACACACACACACACCTACACACCTACACACCTACACACACACACCTACACACACACACACCTACACACACACACACCTACACACACACACACCTACACACACACACACCTACACACACACACCTACACACACACACCTACACACACACACCTACACACACACACACCTACACACACACACACCTACACACACACACACCTACACACACACCTACACACACACCTACACACACACCTACACACACACACACCTACACACACACACACCTACACACACACACACCTACACATACACACACCTACACACACCTACACACACCTACACACACCTACACACCTACACACCTACACACACACCTACACACACACCTACACACACCTACACACACCTACACACACCTACACACACCTACACACACACACACCTACACACACACACACCTACACACACACACACCTACACACACACACACCTACACACACACACACCTACACACACCTACACACACCTACACACCTACACACACACCTACACACACACCTACACACACACCTACACACACACCTACACACACACACACACCCCTACACACACACACACCCCTACACACACACACACACACACACACACCCCTACACACACACACACACACACCCCTACACACACACACACACACACACACACACACACCCCTTCTGAGGGATAGTAAGTGACAAAACAATGTATACTCTGTACAGTGCTGCGTAATATGTCGGCTGTATATAAATACTTTAAATATTAGCAGCAATCGCAAACATGTTCCCTGCAGCATTTTGCTATGATTCAGGTGCGATCACGATCGCTCTGAATCGGAGTATACAGTGATTTTACACCGCTAATAGTGGTAAAATCACCCGTGCAATACTGTTTTGCGCTTTACGGTTTTGCGCTTTTAAGTGTGAAGGGGAGGTTTGTTTTAAGTATTTTTATACAAGAGGTGCTCAGGTGGATAGTCATTTGCTGGTTGCCTAACATCTGTGCTGTCTCACAGCTGGAAATGCTGTAGGCTGAACTGGAATTTAGCACAGGGATAATCAGATTGACAACGCTTATGATTACTTGGCAGCTTAGTTGGGTAACTATCAGTTGGCTTTCTGAATTTGATCTGGTTTTGGTTCCCTCCACAGTAATTTAACTGATGCTAGTCTACTTGAGGTGACCCAGCAGGAACCCTCATGGGGAAATTCTGCTGACATGATTGGGTGGACAGCACCCTCTTGAACATTTAGGTTTTGGAAAGGTAGTAATGACTAAGCACACACATTATTTGGCCAATTACAGTGCTTCATATTGTAGATGGTGCTTATTGAATGACTGTTCCATATGAGGTTTCCCACATGGTTACCTCAAGTAAACTAGGGCCATTTACCGTAACTTCCTGTAGAGCTAATATTCAGTGGTTGTGCAAGGAAAAAAAATGGAGTCGTTCCAGATGATGTTTAAAGGTCATTGCCCTGAGGCTAGTGTTTTCTTTGGTTACACAACCTGGTATTTGAATGTCCTGAATAAGGATGGAGTGTTTTTAGTTTTTACACTTCCCTGCACGATTTAAGGCATTTACTTAATATACAGTACAGTCAAGGACTTAACTTCGTAATATATAAATTAACATACTGGGTTTCTTCTGGGCACACCAGTTTACCCCACATACCAAAAACATACTGGTAAGTTAATTGGGATTTCGGAAGGCATTTTGAGTGTAACTAAGTTAGCTGCTGGCACATTGGAATACTTTTACTTGCAGGACTAATAGTGAAAATTTTGAAGTTCTGCTGCCTTAATATGGTAGACTGCCTCCTATTTATTCTTACCTGGGGCTTCCTCCAGCCCCATGAGGAGCATGGCCTCCCTCCTTATCCTCCTTGGCCCCTCCATTCTGGCGCTACGACTCCCAATAATGCGGTCAGTCATGCGCAGCCGTGGGCTTCTGCGCCACAGCGCTCATGGGGCTGAAGGAAGCCCCAGTTAGTATAAATAAGGGGCCATGAACCATCCCATCTTTACCCTGTGCCCAAATCTCCAGGCGGCTTAATCATGTATGCTGAGTGGGGCATGTCTGGCTACCATACTGGTGGAGGGGGTTTGGGGTGGGGTTTTGACATTAATGTAAAGGGGAGGCCCAGGTCCAAATAATTGTAATACCGTGATGCATGGTATTTTTTGAGACAGTTATCATACTGTGAATATTCATACCATTGCAACCCTATGGACGTGATAAATGGTAATACATGGAAGAATTCCAGCTGTGGTAAACTGTACACATTTCTTTCATAAACTATGCAATGTACTTTGGACAAAGCGAGTACTGACATTCTGCAGTAATAATCCTGCTACAGGACCATACTCTGCTCAAATATACACATATTTAAATTGTTTTTAGAATTCAATTTAGAGCAGAAAAAACAAACAAACCTGGCTTTATTCCTGCTGCTGTGCATTACCCGATTTAACATTGCGATTATCCAGCAAAGTGTCTGCCGAAGCATGGCTCCACCCAGCTGTGCTAACAGATAATGTCCCCACCCTGTCATGCTGGCTTCTTGTTTTTAATGCAGTGTTTGTTTATGAGATTTGCAGTGGAAGGGATCAGCTTGCAGAGAAGAGCCTTCTCAAAGTATATGGAAATTATAAATGGCTTTATATTACAACCTAACTTGGAACTTCCCGTCGTTTGTGTTTCAGATGGAAAAGGTGGTGGCAGCAGCTCAAAGCAGCGCTACAGCCGTAAACGTGAAAATACTTACCCGAAAAATGAAAGCTTTGCCGGTCAGACCCGCCGCTCCGGTCCACAGAAAAGCAAAACTTTTAACAAGGTTCCGCCTCAGAGAGGGGGCCCAAAACAGTTTACATATGGAAGACGAGAAGAGGTGAAGCTGTTTAAGCCATGTGTTTTGTGTTTACTGAATACCTGCCAGTGACATCAGCATAACCGATCTGTTTTTAACTTTATAGGTAGCAGAGAGTCAGCGGGCAGAGTTCAGCCCAGCCCAGTATTCAGGACCTAAGAAAATAAACTTAAACCACCTACTTAACTTCACATATGAACCCCGTGGCCATCCTGGAGGACATAGAGATGGGCACGGAAACTGGGGCAGGCGCAACAAGTGGGGCCACAAACCTTTCAATAAGGAATTGTTTCTACAAGCAAAGTAAGAGTCACGTCATATGACACATTTCATTTTAGTAAACTAGATTTATATTTAGGTGACATTCTTTTTCTATTTTTTTTTCTTTCTCTATAGTTGCCAGTTTGTGGTGTCCGATGATCATGACTACAGTGTGCACTTCTCTGATCCTGACACACTGGTCAGCTGGGACTTAGTGGAACAAGTGGTCAGTAATCCATATGCTTTATTTGTTCTGTTTTCATTTCAGTGTTGTCATGGCAATTGCATTATGGTAGCACTAAGTGGGAAGGCACCCTAGTTTTTAAAGAGTTTCCAAAGTAATTGCAGTATTAGAAATACTCATTGTTTTGGCAATTTCATGGAGGGGAAAGTTAGGTTAATGCTAAGCTTTAAAGCAGTAGGATTAGCCATACTATGCCATGGAAAAAAATACATGTATAAATACTTGATCTACTTACATAACATGTATTGTACTGTCCTTGTTTTGATTTCAGTGAATTTTATATAGTAAATGAAGAGAATTCTGTTCCTGTTGGGGACCATGTCTTTTGCCCACAATTTAGGCTAAATCCTGATGTCATTTCTGCCCTTTACGTTTTTTTTTTTTTTTTCTCCAATCGGTTAGTCACCTCAGCCTTGCTTGTAAACACAAGTGAGCAGGGGATCGTGTTTCAGATAAGCATCTAGACAAAGAAATAAGGGCTGGTTCAGATGGACGTTTGGAGGCGTTGCGTTCGTTGGCGTTGTGTTTCAGCAGCGTTCGTGTTGCGTTTGGATGCGGTCGCGTTTTTCTTCCCCTAGGGGGACATTAGCCGTTGCGGTTAACTGCCCCTGGAAGCTACATGTAGCTTCCAGGGGCTCCTTGAACACCAGGGAAAATCGGGACCCAAACGCCGCGTTTGTGAGGGCTGGTTCAGACGGACGTTTGGAGGCGTTGCGTTCGTTGGCGTCGCGGCAGCAATGCCTTCGGGCTTTCAGCAGCGTTCGCATTGCGTTCGGATGTGGTCGCGTTTTTTCTTCCCCTAGGGGAACATTACCCGTCGCGGTTAACCGCCCCTGGAAGCAACATGTAGCTTCCAGGGGCTCCTTGAACGCCAGTGAAAATCGGGACCCGAACGCCGTGTTCGTGTAAACACGCGTGAAAGCTTGGTACAAACGCTCCCATTCACTTGAATGGGAGCGTTTAACGCCAAGCCCCGAACGCTGGCTGTAAACGCTCTGCAAGCGTCCTCCTGAACCAGCCCTAAAGGGAAGAGGAATATATTATCGATAAGCTTTTGAAATTAGATTTTTATGGTGACACTCCCGGTTTTAAAGTGTTCCTGAAGTGAAATGTCACCTGAGATAAACCTATGTACATACAGTACCAATTCTACTTAATAAATAACAAAAAAGGAAAGCGCAACCAATATATGCTGCTCAAACTGCAAATTTTTGATAACCTATAAAACCATGAATATTACTAGATAGATGTGCAATTGAGCATCAATTCTTAAAGATATACTTTTAACCTCCCTGGCGGTAAGCCCGTGCTGAGCACGGGCTATGCCGCGCAGGGGGATTTCTCAGGCCCTGCTGGGCCGATTTTGATGATTTTTTTTTTTTTTGCAGCACGCAGCTGGCACTTTGCTAGCTGCGTGTGCCCTCTGATCGCCGCCGCTCCGCACCGATTACGCGGCGCTCCCCGTGCCGTGAGCCCCCCCCCCCCCCCAGACCCCGTGCGCTGCCTGGCCAATCAGTTCCAGGCAGCGCTGAGGGGTAGATCGGGTCTCCCAATGACTTCACGACGTCGGTGACGTCATGTCGCCATGGCGACGGGGGAAGCCCTCCACGAGATCCCGTTCTTTGAACGGGATCGCTGGGGGGATGCCGCTGAGCAGCGGCTATCATGTAGCGAGACTTTGTCTCGCTACATGAAAAAATAAAAAAAAACTTTGCTGCCCCCTGGCGGATTTTTTTATAAACCGCCAGGAGGGTTAATAAACATGTAGCTATATTTGTGGACATCAGGACTTCTCTACAGATAATATGATCAGATTATAAATATCCGCACATGTATACTGCCTCCCAACCGATCAGAGCAATTATTTTATTAGTACACCAAATATAATGAATTAATAGTTGACACCCTTTCCAATAGCCAAAGGAGGTAATCTGAGGTAGTAATCAAACCTTGGTTTGTAAATGATTATAACCACTCACAGAGGATAATTGGAAAAACGACCGATATGATCAAAGTATACATTTTATCTGCAGAAAAAGCAGGGCTGCGGAGTCGGAGCAATTTTGGGTGCCTGGAGTCGGAGTCGGGAAAAAATGCACCGACTCCTAATGAATTTGTAACTGTAATTAAAATAGAAAATATGATAAAATGTTCTATTTCTCAGATAATAGTCATTAAAAATAATGTGTATATATACACAGTATATATACAGTAATAGCTGTGTTCAGTCCACAAAAATGAAATGAACCAATCAAAATTAGTTACTTGTGCTGCTTCAATAAAGCAGTCCCCGTATTTTTAAAGTCAGATATACATATCTGATTGTGACTGTACAGTGTATATATGATGTGTACACAGGAATCTCTTATATATACTAAATAACATCTATGCTGTAAGAATAAAGCCTGATATGTAGCCGTGTCACTAATAGAGATGGTCAATGAGATGGAAATAATTCTGCATTGATGCTGGTTTATGCAAATGTATGCACTCTTTGCTCATGAAATCAAATAATTTGATATGTTGGTAAAATTTGGTTTGGTGACTACAAATTAAAGGGTACCTGAGACAGATGAAAAGTGTTATACATACCTGGGGCTTCTTCCAACTCCCTTCAGGCTAATCAGTCCCTTCGCTGTCCTCCTTCACCACCTGGAACTTCTGCTATGAGTCCCGGTAATACAGCCAGTCAGCGCAGTCCGGCATGCCGCTTCCACGGCCAGGAGAATTCTGCACCTGCGCAATAGTGCTGCGCAGGTGTAGTACGCTCTCGGCGGCGGAGTGTGTGCATGCGCACTGCGCCAGACTGGCTCAAGTACCTGGACTTATAGCAGAAGATCCAGGTGGCAGAGGAGGACAGCAAGGGACTGATTAACCTGAAGGGGGCTGGAGGAAGCCCCAGGTATGTAAAAAAATTAATTTTATCTGTCTCAGGTTTATTTTGTTACACAGTAGTACTATACTCTACATATGCACTCCCCACAGAGCTGCAGGGAATCCACTGAGAATGTTGTGCACATTGAACAGAGAGGTGTTGTCTGTCACCCATAAACCTTGTTCAGATTGTGTATTAGTGGAAGAATCTCCTCATTCCCCTGCAGAGTACCTGCACATCATTCTTACATGTACCCACAGTTACATTGCCTAGGGCCTGATGTTCTTTGTTCCGGTTTGTACCTTTTACAAGTACTCTTACCAAGGACTAGTTTTAGTCTAAAGGGAATAAATATAGCAGTCTACATATCCTCACTTCAGTTGTCTTGTAAAATTCCTAAGCGTTGGCAGTTAAGAGATGAATTTCACGTTACATACTGTTAATCAACAAAATTGTAATATGCAAATTAGAGGAATCAGTCGTCGAATCCTAAACTGAGGAGTTGGAGTCAGTGGATTTTTGGACCGACTCCACAGCCCTGAGAAAATGATAAAACCTGCCATGCTGCAATTCGTAAAGCCTACTTAACACTGCACTGAATTGTTAGTAGTTTATAGAGCCTGCATAAACACTGCATTAAATTATGACAGAGCCTTGGGTATAGAAGCTTCCAATAATTCTGTAATAGATGCTGGATATATGATTATTTGCAAAGTTCCAAAGCATCCAAATGTCCCCTAATTGAAAGATATATGGTTGCCTCCAAACTTTAGTAGGAGTTCGTAGGGATAAGGTCAATTGTAAGACAACATTCAATTATTTAAACTTGATCACACAGCCAGCGGTATAGTTCCAAGTAATTGTGGCCTGTAATGTTCATAAGGTCAGACAGAGCACACACTACGACAATATAAGCCTCCGCGTTGCTGCCGTTAAACAGTGAAGCCGTGGTAAGGATAAAGCATCCCATTGTTTTTAAATGGTTTCACACAGGGCTGTGGAGTCGGAGTCAGGGCAAGTTTGGGCACCCGGAGTTGGAGTCGTGGTTTCAGAAACTGAGGAGTCGGAGTCGCATGATTTTTGTACAAAATCCACAGCCCTGTTAAGTATCCGACTAAGGAGTCGGAGTTGGAGTCTGAGCAATTTTGGGTACTTGGAGTCGGAGTCGTGGTTTCAGAAACTGAGGAGGAGGAGTCTGAGTTGGAGTCGGAAGATTTTTGTACCGACTCCACAGCCCTGGTCATGAAGACATGGCGATCTTATCAGGGATTTAGAGCCTCAGAGGACAGGAAGAACGGCTGCCAGCGTCTGGATCCCGGAGTTATCTCGAGGGAAGTTGAGACCAAAACACTTGTGATAAAAGCTGAGTGAGCCAGTGCAGAAGAATCCAGAGTTCTATGCAAGTTTCAATCCTCTGTTGCAGTCAGAACAATGTAATTTTCACTGACAAGTTACCTGCCATAAAAATGTCCATCTTGTATGTATGGGAGCTGAATAACTATTCTCACCACATGTCCCTGCAGCAGTCAACACTTTAAATCTAGGTTTTTAACTTTTTTAGTAAAGTATGACTAGGAACACTCCACACAATTTTGTGTTAGACGGTTCGATAGATAATTTCCATCATGTCCGATATTTTATTTTTCCGGGCTATTTCTCAGAATTGAAAGGAAATTGATAAGAGAAACGAGTGGAAAATCGACCGAAAAAACGCATCGTGTTCTAGCATGACAGTATGGGATTCCAGGAAAATATTTGAAAGATTAGGGTTGGGCATATGGCAAGCAAAGGATTGAGTGCAAAGCTAGGCTTATGGCTGGGGGTGGGGGATGTAATTAGTAGAGTGAGGGCCTATTCACACTAGAAGCGCTTCTCTGAGCGTATGGCGATTGATTAGCGTGTTTTAAAATTGCTCCCATTCACTTTCATAAAAATAACGGAAAATTTGCCACGATTTTCGTTTACGCGATCGTGAAATTGCGGCAATTTTTCTGCATTTTTTACAACAATTTTAATAAAAGTGAATGGGAGCGTTTTTAAAAACCGCTAATCAACCGCAAAACGCTCAGAAAAGCGAATTCTAGCGCGAATGGGCCCTTAAAGCGCAAGTCCAGCAAACGTACAAATCTTACTTGCATAACATAACTCTAGTCAATTTGGAGGTGGGTTCTTGTAAACTGCAAATGACTGTCTCAAAACTTTTAGGAAGCTAATGAAGCGTCCAGTTTAGCAGTGCTGTGGAGCCTGTACAAAAATCATCCGACTCCTCAGTTTATAAAACCACCGACTCCAACTCCAGGTACCTAAAATGGCTCAGACGCCTCGACTCCTTAGTATATTACCAGGGCTATGGATTTTGTACAAAAATCATCCGACTCCTTAGCAGGGATGGGCTCATGAGTAGTTCACTACTTAAATTCATGATTTAAAATGAGGCTTAATTGCCTCAGCTGTGCGGCTGGGAGAGAGGTGGTTACTTACCCATAAGTCCGCTGTCTTCTGTGCGTTCCAAACGTCTTGCACGCGTCCTATTGAATGCCTTGCAAGACTCACTATCGCGCACTTCCTCCTGGCTTGAAGGAGGAAGTGCCCGGTAGTGAGTCTTGCAACGAGTCCAATATGACGCTTGCAAGACGTTTGGAATGCGTAGACAGTGGACTTATGAGTAAGTAACCCCCTCTCTCTCCCAGCCGCACAGCTGAGGCAATTAAGTTTCATTTAATCACAAATTCGAGTAGTGAACTACCCATGAACCCATCCTTGATCCTTAGTTCATAAAACCTCCAACTCCAGGTACCCAAAATTGCTCAAACTCCTCGACTCCAACTCGGACTCCACAGCCCTGCAGTTTAGTCCCATAAATTATGGTCTTCATTGCTATTGACTTTCGATTGATCAAGTAAGCACAAAGGTTGAGCATAACAAGATCAGTGCCTAATTAGCTAACTTTAGGAGGCAGCATTAATTTTTTCTTAATCAGATTTCTGCTATTTGATCTTGTAAAAAAATGCTATACAGTAGGGGAGGCTTACCTGAAATACCATTAATGGCAGGCTTCAAGTCGCTGGAGGAAGATGCTTCCAACAGTTTGGGGGATAAAGGGTGGGATGTGATATTTTTACTCCTGGACTTTGGATGCTAATTATGGTGGGAGGGATTTGAGATGATCTTGCTATTAAAGAGGAGCTGTTAGGTATAGGGTCTCAGAGACAAAAAACACCTATATCAGTAGCTAAATATTGGCTGTACTTACATTACATATGCATTTCACTGTCCACTTTTGGATTTCACAGAATTTTTATATAGTATTTCCAGAGAATGATGCTCCTGACAGCTCATGGCAGGTTCCATGTTTGTCTGTCTCGTGTGAAGCCAATTGTGATGTCATATCCTCCCTGCTTCCTGATGATTTGACTCACAAAAAAGATCCTAATTGACAACACTACTGTGCAGTGAATATTAATTAGCCATGTGGCTAGGAACAATAGCGGACTCATGCAGTATACTCGTATACACGGAACATGTGCCCTGTGATTTTTCAGTGCTGTGAGTTTAGGCTGCTGTTAAAAGCTGCTGTAACATGAGCCTGTAACTTCTCACTGTGGAAGCAGCCTTAGGGTGTGATGGGGAAATGAAGGGGATGACCCAAGGTAGTGCAGTGGGGAGAAGAGGCAGCCCCAGAATGCTTTCTATCTGTTATGCGTCCTGCCGGCCTCCTTACCAGCTTGGGAATAACAGCCTTGCTGTTCAGCACACGTCACAGTAAGAGAGATTTTTAACTTCAGTATTGCCTTTGGCTTCCTTCTAAACTGTTTAACACAGGAGAATAGAGGTTTAAATTGGCTTTTGCAGCCTGACAGTTACTCTTTAATCCTATTTGAAGTCTGTAAAGACATTCTGTTTTTTGTGTACTAAATACATGTGACATGAAGTCAGATTTTCTGCTGTCTGCACTGTACTCTGGCCTATAGTGGGGCGGTGCATGCTGCTTGGCTTAGCTGAATGTGTATGAACTGTCACTGCCTGGCTGTAGACTGTTATGTCTGGCATGGGCGCTGTATATGCCTTTATACCAGTCCACAACATCTTGGTGTTTGAAAGTTATGTAGCTCTGACACAGAATTCAATCTGAAATAAAGTGGACTATGGAAAGTGGTGGTAAAACTGAATGTAAAAGGTTTTCCTTCAGACTTGAAGTCTCCGTAAAGCATGAAGGATACTCACCATAATGCCTTTGTTTCTACAGCGCATTTGCAGCCATGAAGTGCCGTCGTGTCCAATCTGTCTGTACCCTCCAGTTGCAGCAAAGATTACTCGCTGTGGACACATATATTGCTGGGCTTGCATCTTGCACTACTTGTCACTGAGTGAAAAGGACTGGAGTAGGTGTCCGATCTGTTATAGCTCCGTTATGAAAAAAGATCTGAAAAGGTAATCCCTCTATAACCAGCCTTGGTCTATGTTCACACTGGGGTGGGGCATTTTGTTAGACAACTTATATTGCTAAGGAAATGCAATTATATTTTGGAGTACTGTAGGGGGGTGGGGGGAAAAAAAGTTTAACTTACCTGGGGCTTCTATTAGTCCCCTGCAGATGTCCTGTGTCCGCGCAGCCACTCACTGATGTACCGGTCCCCGCCTCCGGTTCACTTCTGGAATTCCCGACTTTAAAGTCTGAAAACCACTGCGTCTGTGTGGCTGTGCTGTCGCTCCCGCTGACGTCACCAGGAGTGTATTGCGCAGGCCCAGTACGGTCTACGTCTGCGCATTACGCTCCTGGTGATGTCAGCGGGCGCAAGGACAGAGGAGCAGTGGTTTTCCGACTTTAAAGTCAGAAATGCTAGACGTTAACTTAGGAGGCGGGGACCGGTGCATCGGTGAGTGGCTGCGTGGGCACAGAATGTCTGCAGGGGACTATTAGAAGTCCCAGGTAAGTTCAACTAAAACTTTTCTTTTTCCCCACACAAGCTAATTCAGATATTACCAAATACAGTTAGTATACAAGCAATGTGCAGATATTGCTAATGACCTGCAGAAAGTCCCTGAAATTAGATCATATGGAGGCACTGTAAATGGGGCACTATGTGAGGTGTAGAATCTACTTTCAAGACAGCATAACCACCTCCTTCATTCACATACCATCACCACACACTGCACATGCCAAACCCTCCCCTACCCCCAAGCAAGGTTTGCTTGATTTTGGAAGCCAACCCATACCCAGTCAGTCCACATTACTGGTGGGGGTGTGGCTCAAAGGCTTCCAGATTACAGCCAGACCAGCTTACTTGTTTTGCAGGTAGGTTTTCTTTTTCTGAATGGTAAGAGGTTTACAATATAACAGCAAATGATAATTGGGGGGGGGGGGCACTTTTGACTTTCTCTCCCCCTTTTGTTTTTACATTTTCTTTTCTTTACTACTTCAGGTATGTTTTAAGGCATACCTGAAAGTACACATGACATAGGATAAACATATAGTACCAATCCAAATAAGAATTGGCTTAGGTCCTGAAAAAGGGCTGAAAAGTTCAAGACTGTTTTGCAGCTGAATGAATCAGATTTGACATCACATGGTTATGGCTGCTATCTAGAATGCAGTCTTGTCAATTCTAAAAATATTAACTTTTCCTGCACTCTCCCCAGGATGTTTAGAACAGCCACATGTACAGCCTTATCACCTTTTTTAACTTTTTTTTTGTTTGTTTAACATTTTATTCTGACACTGATTAGGATGTCAGAGGGCTTTATATACTGGCCAGGGACATGAGACTGGTGAGCTGCCTTCTTAGCCACTGAAGTGTTGATTGAGCATTGAGGTACACTTATAAAGAGACACTGAAGCAGAAAACATTTTTATGATTTCAGGGGCAACCCCAGGATTTTCAAAGGGGGGGGGGGGGGGGGGAGGATTCCAGAAAGGTCTACCTCAGCCATGCACAATACAGTATAATATGGTAGGACATCATGCTGGGTACACAATGCAATTTCCTGTCCAACCGACTGTTAAAGGGAACCAGGGAGACGAATGGCCAGCTAAAATAGAAAATGATTTTATACATACCTGGGGCTTCTTCCAGTCCCATAAGCCTGAATCGCTCCCACACCGCCATCCTCCACTTCCTGGATCCGCCGGTACCGGGCCTGTCACTTCCGGCGGACGCGGCCAATTGTCCATGGTCACTGGGGCTCCCTCCATACCCGTACGCATGCGGCTGCGCAGTAGGCAGCCACATGCGTAACTGTATGGAGAGAGCACGCTGTGATGCGGAGAATTGCCCGCGTCCGCCGGCCGACTGGCGGTAATGACTGGACCCGGTATCGGCGGATCCAGGCAGCAGAGGACGGCGGCGTGGGAGCAATCCGTGCGTATGGGGCTGGAGAAAGCCCCAGGTATGTATACTTCATCCTCTCTGGTTCCCTTCAACAAGATCGATCAGGAGCAGTTTGGATGCAGATAATGAGGACAGCCGACATTGGTAATGAAGGGGAAAGTGAAGCATTCACACAGCAGGGCACAGGGCTGTGTTCATACCTGACTCGAACTTCCCCAGAGCTGCTCCATGCTCTGTACATGCACTGCTGCTCCATGATCTGTACACGCACTGCTGCTACCCCCCCCCCCCCCCCATATGTTTGCCTATGATTTGTAGGAGTAGTACAGCTAAGAACTAATACATTTGAAGCAGGGACATAAGTCTAATATTTTTAGAAAATAGTTAAACTCCAGTTATTTGTATAGTGTATGGGCACTTTGATTCTGAGCACATTAGTTCAGATTTCTGTGTTGACTGGCTTAAAGGGAAGGTTCAGGGTGAGGGAAAAAAAAATAAAAATCCAATTACCTGGGGCTTCCTCCAGCCCGTGGCTGGCAGGATGTGCCCTCGGCGCCGCTCCGCAGGCTCCCGGTGGCCGACCCGGCGGCCAGGTCAGGCTTCTGCGCTCCAATCAGCGTTTCACGCGGGCGCGATGACGTCATCGGACGTCCTCCGGGCTGTACTGCGCAGGCTCAGTAGTTCTGAGCCTGCGCAGTACAACCCGGAGGACGTCCGATGACGTCATCGCGCCCGCGTGAACCGCTGATTGGAGCGCAGAAGCCTGACCTGGCCGCCGGGTTGGCCACCGGGGAGCCTGCGGAGCGGCGCCGAGGGCACATCCTGCCTGCAACGGGCTGGAGGAAGCCCCAGGTAAGTGGATATTTATTTAATAATGGTGTTCTCAATTTGATGAGTATTCTTTCTTCTCCCTGTAGTGTGGCTGCCACAGAAACGCGTGTTTATGCTGTGGGTGATACCATCACTATGCAGCTAATGAGACGAGAGAAAGGTGTCCTTGTAGCCATGCCTAAATCTAAGTGGATGACATTAGATGAGCCTATACATCTGGGAGGTAAGCATTTTGGAAAGTGAGTTCTACATATAGCAATAGTGTTCATCAGTTCATCGGGCTTGCATTACATATAACCTTATGCACCATGGGAGCCAACAATCTATTTTTCCCAAGCTCAACTGAGGTCTTAGACGATGAGATGAACAAAATGACTGTTTTTTTTTTTTTTTTTTTACTTACCCGGGGCTTCTTCCAGCCCCATAAGAATGGATGCGTCGCTCGCTATACTCCCGCAGGCTGCCCGGAATCCTCCGTTCAGATGCACTCAACCCCAGGTACGCGGCTCAGTCTAGGTGACGAGGCCCCCTGATGACGTCACTGAGCCACATACGGAGAAGATTGCGGCTTAACGGAGGACAGCAGGATGACTGTGAGGGACGCATCCATGCTTATGGGGCTGGGGAAGCCCCGGGTAATTAAAAAATTAAATAAATCCCCTTTCTTCATCTCTGGGCCTTTTTTTTTTTAAAGGCTATCTGAAGCAAAACGTATATGCAGCCTGACCTATATGTATTTCCTTTTAAACAATACCAGTAGCCTGGTAGTTCTGCTGATCTGTGGCTGCAGTGGTGTTGGAAGTGCATCAGAAACAAGCATGCAGCTAATCTTGTCAGTTTTGTCAAATGCCTGATGGCTAAAAGTAGTAAAGGCAGAGGATGGCCAGGCAAACAGTGTTTAATATTAGATGTCAGCCTCCGTATCCCTGTCACTTCAGGTTCCATTTAAATGAGAATTAGACTTGCCTTTTAGTTTCAACGTTTATTGGCAAAAAGTTAATGAACAGTTCAGCAAAACGCCCCAGCAGGGAATAATCACATTATACCAAATGTCTTAATGAGACTCTGAAGTTATGTATTTTTTTTTTTATGATGATTCTTTTTCTCTTCCTTTTTAAGCATGAATGCCCCCTTGAATCGCTGCATTCCCGCGGCAGATGGGCGATTTATTAGTGTAATTGACCTGCAAAGTTCTACGACTTTGCAGGTCGCAGATCATGCTGCCCTGGCTCGCAGGGCTTCTCTTCCTGGAGAGGCTGAGCTTCAAGCTGTAGCTTTGCCTCTCCGCAATCCATCTCTGCGGATCTCCGCCTCCCCTCCACCCCTTTCTTGGAAAGGAAGACTGTGGGAGGTGGGGAGAGGTGGCGATCCGCAGAGATTGACTGCGGAGGAGGCAAAGTTACAGCCTGAAGCTCTGCCTCATTGAGGAAGTGAAGCCCTGCGAGCTCTGCAGCGCTATTAAACTGTAATAAAACACCCATCTGCCATGGGGATGCGGCAATTAAAAGGGGGGGGCATTCACGAACACGGTAAATCCAGAGCTGGACACTTGGGCGCAGCAGCGCAGGAGACTTGGGCGCAGCCGGCGCCACCATAGGCCGTAATAGGAACTACGGCTATCGCAGGCACAGGGAGTAACTTCAGCGCCGTCAGAAGATGGACCTGAAGTTGCTTTTAAAACAATAATTCGGTTTCCAGCAATTGCTGAAAGCCGAATTATTTCATTCCCCCACTATCCAGGTCGGCCTGGAGGGGGAATAGTAATTAACACGGCCCGGACTTGTGCGGCAGCAGGATCAGCCATATACTGGCTGTGTCCTGCGCCCAAATCTCCGGCGCCATTCTCTCTCGTACGCGGCATTCATGCTTAACAGGAATTTGACAAAAACATGTAAAAAGACTGAGTCTCTTTAAGACTATGATCACAGAAATACAACTAATGGTGCTTGGGGAGTCATGGGGTGAGCAAAGTCTCACATTATTGTAGTAAGAGCATAAACTACTAGAAGTCTTACTCACTAGGGCCCATATGCAATTAACTTTTTCTCCTGAGTTTTCTCCTAGGTGAAATTTTCAAACTTGTCAAACTGCATTTTTAACCACCAACAAGAAAACAAATACTCAAAATAATCTTTATAGTACCTTTTCACCTACTTTTCTGGTACTTTTTCCATTGCAAAATCCTAAAAAGTTGTTATAAACTGAAGATGAAAAATTCTCCTAGGAGAAAACTCAGGTGAAAGTGAATTGCATATGGCCCTATATGAGATAACCAGTGATCTCAGGCACCAGCTTGTGTATTCTAGCTCTATCTCATTGCACATGCACCAGCTATGTGGTGCAGCATAAGTGCTGAAGGGGACCAAGGGCTCTGACTATGTCAAACACTTTTATCCACCTAGCTGGATGCCTGTGCCAGACTAGATCCAGTAACGCAGCCCCTAGTGGTGAGCCCAAATGCACCCACATAATTGTGTGGTGTGCTAGAACATGGGCCTGACACTTTTTATCTAAAGGGGCTGATGTTATTTATTATTTATTTGTTGTATTTATAAAGCGCCAACATATTACGCAGCGCTGGACATTAATTTAGGTTACAGACAATATTTAGGGGTGACAAACAGCAATATGATAATACAGGAATACAAGAAAACCAGATCACACAGCACAGTATGAGTACAAGGTAATGCTTAGTCAGTCACTGGATGGGAGCATGGAGTTAGGCAAGTTAGGTTCACTCAAATGCATAGCATGGGTGCACAGTAATAGAGGTGCATGATCAGGTAGGACACAAAAGGAGTGAGGACCCTGCCCAAAGGCTTACAATCTAGAGGGAGAGGTATGGACACGAGAGGTAGGGGACCAGAGTTCGGCTGTGGGTTTAGAGCAATTGTGAGGGGTGGTAGGCAAGAGTGAAAAGGTGAGTTTTGAAGGCCTTCTTGAAGGTGTTGAAGGAGGGGGCTGCCCTAATGGGTGGAGGTAGGGAGTTCCATAGTGTCGGAGCGGCTCTTGAGAAGTCTTGGAGGCGTGCATGGGACTGGGTGATGCGGGGGACGGTCAGGCGAAGTTCATTGGAGGAGCGGAGTGAGCGGCTTGGTGTGTATCTCTGAGTAAGATCAGAAATGTAGGTTGGACAGGTTTTGTGGATGGATTTGTAGGTCAGACACAATATCTTGAATCTGATTCTGGACTGGATAGGAAGCCAGTGGAGGGATTCACGGAGGGGAGCCGCCCTGGTGGAGCGATGGGAGGAGTGGATAATTCTGGCAGCCGCATTCATGATGGACTGCAGTGGGGCTATTCGGGTCTTAGGGAGTCCAGACAGAAGGGCATTGCAGTAGTCGAGGCGGGAAATTATGAGGGCATGGATGAGGAGTTTGGTGGTGGCAGGGGTCAGGAAAGGGCGAATCTTATGTTGTGCTGGACTAAACCTGGCAGCCATGTTTTCCTGTCTGGCATTTTCCAGTTCAGTACCAATGTATGTCAGACATATCATGGGATTGGAACAGTCTAATTCTTATGGCTTTAATACCAAAAACCTTTATCTAGACCTCTTATAAATGCTGCTACAGTACTTATTGAGAGACTATGTAAATCACAGAACAATCTAGTGTGTGTACTCTGCTTAAAGCGGGATTGTCACCATAAAAATCAAATTCCAACAGCAACTGGTCTGAGTGTATTAAGTGATAAAGATGCTTATCCTGCATTCAAAACTTTAAAACTTTTTCTGCGTTATGATTTGGAGTTATCACATACTTAAGGACCACTGGCCTGACGTATGACACGGCTGTCCCCCTGAGGCACTCGGGAGCGATCCGCTCTCTTAGGCAGAAGCCTATAACAGCCGATCGCCAGGATTGGCCGGCTGGGGGGAGGGAGGGGATCGAATAATACATTAAAAAGTCACAAATATTTTTTAAAAAAGACAAATATTTATAAAAAAATAAACACGGGGGCGATCAGACCGCACCAACAGAGGTGTGTGTGTGTGTGTGTGTGTGTGTGTGTGTGTGTGTGTGTGTGTGTGTGTGTGTGTGTGTGTGTGTGTGTGTGTGTGTGTGTGTGTGTGTGTGTGTGTGTGTGTGTGTGTGTGTGTGTGTGTGTGTGTGTGTTTGATAATCACTAGTGTGCTGTGTTGTGCGGCCCTGCAGTTTGGCCTTAAAGCTGCAGTGGCCAATTATGAAAATAGCCGGTCTTTAGGGGGGGGTTTATCACTGTGGTCCTCAGGTGGTTAATGTGTAAATATGGTAACCATTTTAAAAGCAAACCCAAAACTCAACTAACTCCCTCTCCATCCACACAGTTTATCAGAGCTTTCAGTTTCAAGTATTACAAAGATGTGTGTTCATTAGGATGATTAAGTTCACAGTGAGAGCTGTGTTCCTTTCCCTGAAGAAACATGGACACAACAAAGGGGAAAAGTCACAATTACCCGCTATATGAACATTTTATTGCATACAGGCAATGAAAAGTATGCTTCACTGTTAACATTTGCATTTATGCTGAAACACACTGCATCCTCCACACTGGGATACCAGAATCTGTTGGATTGCAGGCATCGGATGTACTCTGAACGCCACAGACTCTCAATTGCAGTGCGATACTGTGCGTTACAATACCTCCATTAGATCGCACTGTGAACATGGCCTAATGCTTGATCATTGTGAATGCTAGTCACAGCAGCCACATGAAAGTTCCTATACTGGCTCAGATGTGGTAGGATTGGCATAAAATAAAAATGGCAGCAAGCATCATTTCCAGATGCAGTTGCAGTTTAAATGGAACATGAAGTGAGAGATAACTTGATGCCATATTTATTTCCTTTTTAACCACTTCGCCGCCCGGGTACAGTATATCTACGCTCCTTTGGACTTCAGTTCCCCGCCCGGAGCGTAGATATACGCACCCCCCGCCGCTGTCCGCGCTCCCGCTCGCACTCCCGCGATCGTGCACGCCGCTGCCCGCTCGCCCAGAGATCAATGAACGGGAAAATACATTCCCGTTCGTTGATCTCTGCCCCCGCAATGATCAGCATGCTTCTATGAGAAGCAGCCGATCATTGTGAAAAAACTCAGTTTCCCAGCCTCCCTTCCTGCAAGCGTCCTTCCGACGCTTGTAGGACGCCTGTAAAAAAAAATGTGGCCATCTTGTGGCCAAAAAGTAATACTACACCCAAACACATTTTTCACATACAAATACAAAATTATCACTATTAAATTTAACTCATTAACTCCCACACTCCCCAATTGTTACCAATAATTTTTTTTGTAATATTAAAATAAATTAAGAATTACAATAAAAAAAACAACTTAGTTACCTTAGGGACTGAAATCTTTAAATATTTATATCAAGAGGGTATAACACTGTTACTTTATAAACTATGGGCTTGTAATTAGGGATAGACGCAAAACTGAAAAAAATGCACCTTTTATTTGCAAATAAAATATTGGCGCCAAACATTGATAGGGACATAATTTAAACGGTGTAATAACTGGGACAAATGGGCATATAAGTTACATGGATTTTTTGTTTCAAAGTTTTTATTGAAATTTTTCAAACATGAACAGTGGGTGACATAAGGAAAGAAACATAGATCAACAGTGCTCGTGGAATACATTGCATCGGACTCAAATTGGTTATAAGCTGCAGAATAGTCACATAACTTAAATAGTATTGTTAATATAAAGAACGTGGGAGAGCGAGGCATACCGTCAAGCCGGCGTGCTATACTTAGCCCTGGTTGGGCAAGCACAGAAGCCCGGGTTAACTAGGTAAGTTGTCCGATGTACCTCAGGGAGGGGCGGGGGGAAGACCTACCACACAAAGGGTAACTGGGAAGGGGACAGCCTGGGCCATTAGGCCCAATGGGAGGGGGGGAACAGTATCTGTGAAAGAAATAAATGTACCTCAGAGGATTAAACCAGCTATCTGGGGTATTCTGTGGTGAAAGGTGGGTAGAGGAGCCGGCCTAAAGGGGGGGGGGGGGGTGGGTGAAAGGGGAAGGCCGGTGGGGGGTGAAGCTTAGGAGGTTGGCTCAAGCTGCGAGCGGAACCTCTGCAATTCAAGACTTAGGGGGGGCCAGGGGGAGAAGTAAAGCTGAAGAAAGAGAGAGAAAAAGAAAAAGAGAGGGGGCCCATCTCATAGCCTTGAGATTAGAGTATCCTCCATGCCCGGGTGCTCAAGCTGGATCCAGGGTTCCCATATTTTCTCAAAGGACTTGTGGGTATCTCGAAGTATGCTTGTGAGTTTTTCATTGACCATAAAAGAGTTCATTCTGGCCTTGACTTCCTCGAAATTAACTGATGGCTTCTTCCAATTTTTGGCTATAGTCATAGTGGCCGCTGAAAACACTAGAGATGCTAATTTGTTTTGTTTAGCTGTAAGGGGGTCGATTTTTGCATGCAATAAAGCTTGCCACGGGTTTCTAGGGATTGTTTTATGGAATAGGGCGGACAACAATTTGAAAACCCGACTCCAGAATCTGATGAGGCGAGGGCAGGACCACCAGGTATGTAGCATGTCCCCCGTCACTCTACGTCCCCTAAAGCAGAAGGGGCTAGCTGAGGGGAAGACCTTGGCTATTCTGGCTGGAAGTTACATGGATTTTAATTATAGTAGCATGCATTATTTAAAAACTATAATGGCGGAAAACTGAAAAATGTTTTTTTTTTTCCAAATGTTTTCCTATTTTCTCTAACCATCTCAGTGTACGGCAGGAAAAAGGAGAGACTCCAGGCTCCTCCTCCAAGGGAAACACAATTGACAAGAAGTTTAAAAGGCCCCCACCCCCTGCTACCCTCAGTATCTTGTGTTTCCGGCCTGCCGAGGACACAGTTGACAGCTGTAGTTTATTTATCTATTTGGCGACTTTGTGTAGCTATGCAGAGCAGTTTGTTTGGGATAAGATCCCATCCTGGCCTGTGATCAGGCGTTGGGAAGTTTATCCTGCCTGCAATAGTTAGACATAGTGCTTCTGTTCCCAGGTGGTCATCATGTCTGTGTGTGTTATGACACTGGGAATCTCCCCCCTTCGGTAGCCTGAAGGGTCGCAGATGATCTCACTTAGCTCGGCCAGGTGGGCAGTTTGAGCGGTGAGTGCACGCGGGTGCACAGTGGCATCTGACAAGGGGGAGATGGCTAGGATGAGACGGCGCCAAGATTTTTGTATATGGACAACGCCGTCCTCCAGCAGCCGTAGGAAGTGATCACAGCAGAAGCTTAAGGATGTGGTACTTCCGGATCACTCCAGTATAATGGAGGAGACAGAGACGCCGGCTGAGCGGTTGCTGTTGCAAGTCATGGCGGATCCTCTGTCGGCAGACAACACGGTGATGTAGCGTTTACCATGTATTTGCTTGGGGGGAGAATCTGAGGGGACAGTACAAAGATTAGAATCCCCAAGTGTCTCTTTTCTCCAGATGGGGCTCAGCGATTGCTAAAAGCCCTTACCCCTGATCCTATTCCTTTGAGTTTACAGAAGTAATTTTTAGGTCTAGTATTTGCATAGGATTGTTGCATGCTAGCTGTGGGGACTGATAATTATTTGCTGGGGAAATGCATTCACATGGCTGAGATTAGAGTGGTTTTCCTTGTATGTTTTGTGCTATTTCTTCTCCTGTGTCCAAACAAGCAATAGATGCAGGACTGGATGAAGGTGGAATGTTGCCATTTGCAACAATAGGTTTCCCCGGGATTATAACAAATTAGCTGGTCAAGCCTGCACAGGAATAAAGTTGATTGGCAGAATTGGGGGTATAGAAACTTTCACCCAACAAATCTCTGAATAATTTCAGGTGGTCCCCTGATTTGCATTTGTGTGCAGATTATAATTTGCTTAGGCTGCTTAGCCCTGCATTTATTTGCTGAGACTTATTAACCTTGATTTTATTTGCATATGCTTGTTAGCCTTGTTTTCATTTTGCATAGGCTTGCAAGACTTTATTTCTTTTGCAGAGGCTTGTTAAGCCTTACATTTATTTGCATATACTTGTCAGCTTTGCTTTTATTTACATATGCATGATAGCTTTGCTTCAATTTACAGAAGATTGTCAGCCGTGCATTCATTTGCATTCATTAGCATTTATATGCATAGGCTTGATAGCTTTGCTTTCATTTTGCAGACGCTTGATAGCTTTGCTTTCATTTTGCAGACGCTTGATAGCTTTGCTTTCATTTTGCAGACGCTTGATAGCTTTGCTTTCATTTTGCAGACGCTTGATAGCTTTGCTTTCATTTTGCAGACGCTTGATAGCTTTGCTTTCATTTTGCAGACGCTTGATAGCTTTGCTTTCATTTTGCAGACGCTTGATAGCTTTGCTTTCATTTTGCAGACGCTTGATAGCTTTGCTTTCATTTTGCAGACGCTTGATAGCTTTGCTTTCATTTTGCAGACGCTTGATAGCTTTGCTTTTATTTTGCAGACGCTTGATAGCTTTGCTTTCATTTTGCAGACGCTTGATAGCTTTGCTTTCATTTTGCAGACGCTTGATAGCTTTGCTTTCATTTTGCAGACGCTTGATAGCTTTGCTTTCATTTTGCAGACGCTTGATAGCTTTGCTTTCATTTTGCAGACGCTTGATAGCTTTGCTTTCATTTTGCAGACGCTTGATAGCTTTGCTTTCATTTTGCAGACGCTTGATAGCTTTGCTTTCATTTTGCAGACGCTTGATAGCTTTGCTTTCATTTTGCAGACGCTTGATAGCTTTGCTTTCATTTTGCAGACGCTTGATAGCTTTGCTTTCATTTTGCAGACGCTTGATAGCTTTGCTTTCATTTTGCAGACGCTTGATAGCTTTGCTTTCATTTTGCAGACGCTTGATAGCTTTGCTTTCATTCGCATAGGCCTGGTAGCCTTGCGTTCCTTCGCATAGGCTTGTTGGCCTTGCGTTCCTTCGCATAGGCTTGTTGGCCTTGCGTTCCTTCGCATAGGCTTGTTGGCCTTGCGTTCCTTCGCATAGGCTTGTTAGCCTTGCGTTCCTTCGCATAGGCTTGTTGGCCTTGCGTTCATTCGCATAGGCTTGTTAGCCTTGCGTTCATTCGCATAGGCTTGTTGGCCTAGCGTTCATTCGCATAGGCTTGTTGGCCTAGCGTTCATTCGCATAGGCTTGTTGGCCTAGCGTTCATTCGCATAGGCTTGTTGGCCTAGCGTTCATTCGCATAGGCTTGTTGGCCTAGCGTTCATTCGCATAGGCTTGTTGGCCTAGCGTTCAATCCGCATAGGCTTGTTGGCCTAGCGTTCAATCCGCATAGGCTTGTTAGCCTAGCGTTCAATCCGCATAGGCTTGTTAGCCTTGCGTTCATTCGCATAGGTTTGTTAGCCTTGCGTTCATTCGCATAGGTTTGTTAGCCTTGCGTTCATTCGCATAGGCTTGTTAGCTTTGCGTTCATTCGCATAGGCTTGTTAGCCTTGCGTTCATTCGCATAGGCTTGTTAGCCTTGCGTTCATTCGCATAGGCTTGTTAGCCTTGCGTTCATTCGCATAGGCTTGTTAGCCTTGCGTTCATTCGCATAGGCTTGTTAGCCTTGCGTTCATTCGCATAGGCTTGTTAGCCTTGCGTTCATTCGCAAAGGCTTGTTAGCCTTGCGTTCATTCGCACAGGCTTGTTAGCCTTGCGTTCATTCGCACAGGCTTGTTAGCCTTGCGTTCATTCGCACAGGCTTGTTAGCCTTGCGTTCATTCGCACAGGCTTGTTAGCCTTGCGTTCATTCGCACAGGCTTGTTAGCCTTGCGTTCATTCGCACAGGCTTGTTAGCCTTGCGTTCATTCGCACAGGCTTGTTAGCCTTGCGTTCATTCGCACAGGCTTGTTAGCCTTGCGTTCATTCGCACAGGCTTGTTAGCCTTGCGTTCATTCGCACAGGCTTGTTAGCCTTGCGTTCATTCGCACAGGCTTGTTAGCCTTGCGTTCATTCGCACAGGCTTGTTAGCCTTGCGTTCATTCGCACAGGCTTGTTAGCCTTGCGTTCATTCGCACAGGCTTGTTAGCCTTGCGTTCATTCGCACAGGCTTGTTAGCCTTGCGTTCATTCGCACAGGCTTGTTGGCCTTGCGTTCATTCGCACAGGCTTGTTAGCCTTGCGTTCATTCGCACAGGCTTGTTAGCCTTGCGTTCATTCGCACAGGCTTGTTAGCCTTGCGTTCATTCGCACAGGCTTGTTAAGCCTTGCGTTCATTCGCACAGGCTTGTTAAGCCTTGCGTTCATTCGCACAGGCTTGTTAAGCCTTGCGTTCATTCGCACAGGCTTGTTAAGCCTTGCGCTCATTCGCACAGGCTTGTTAAGCCTTGCGCTTGTCAGCCTTGCATTATTTTCAATCTACAGAGAATTGAAGCGATTAAGCTTTTTGGGAGAACCAAAGACTGATTGGTCCAGATATGCATTTTAGATGGGAATCTTCTTCAGTCAGTGCCAACATTTTGGTTGAAAGGTGCTTCAGGCAGCAGTCCCTCCCTCATGTGAGTAGGGGGTTACTCGCCTATCTCTCCTTTTTCCTGCCGTACACTGAGATGGTTAGAGAAAGGTCAGTTTAGACTTACCTGGTAAAGATGTTTCTAAACATCTCAGTGTACGGCATACTACATCCCTCCCTCTATGCTGCCTTCTATCCTTTCTTCCTGACTTTTTTTGCACTGTTTTGGTGTGGATTGAGCTGTAGACAGGAGTCTGGGTCACGTTTGGGTGTCTCATTGGCCGGATTTCTTGTCTAGATACTGAGGGTAGCAGGGGGTGGGGGCCTTTTAAACTTCTTGTCAATTGTGTTTCCCTTGGAGGAGGAGCCTGGAGTCTCTCCTTTTTCCTGCCGTACACTGAGATGTTTAGAAACATCTTTACCAGGTAAGTCTAAACTGACCTTTCCCATTAAAACACATTTAGAATAAAATAATTATTGGCATAGTGTCCCACCTAAAGAAAGCCTAATTGGTGGTGAAAAAAACAAGATATAGTTAATTTTATTGTGATAAGTAATTATAGTTATAGGCGAATGAATGTAAGGAGCGCTGAAAGGAGAAAATTGCTCGGATACTGAAGGGGTAAAACCCCTCAGTTGTGAAGTGGTTAAGTAATACCAGTTGCCTGGTTATCCTGCTGATCCTCTGTATCTAAACCTTTCAGCCACAGATCCTGAACAAGCATGCAGCAGATCAGATGTTTCTGACACTGCCAGCTCTGACTAGGTTATCTGCATGCTTGTTTCTGGTGTGATTCAGACACTACTGCAGCCAAATTAGACCAGCAAGACACCAGGCTACTGGTATTGTTTGAAAGGAAATATGGCAGCCTCCATTTCCCTCTCACTTCAGGTTCCCTTTAAGATACTTTTGAGTATTAAAGGGGTGATTTCTTGCTCTTCATTCTGGACACTGAATCAGGTCTGTTATGTATTCCTTTTCAGATGAGGAACATAGTTTGTTTTCCAAGCTGCTTCTGGCTTCCAAAGAGCAGATCCTAAAGCAAATTATAGCTGAGGAGCAGGCGGCTCTGCTGAAGCAATACAGTGTTGAGAAGGACACCCCAGAAGCCTGTTTCATAGAAGCAGCTATTCAGGATTTAAAGGTTGGTTTGTGAACATCTGTCAGCTGGAGAAAGGCTCTTGATAATGGATGTAGTGATTGTGGTAAAGGGTAATAAATAACTGAAGTTTCATAACTTACATGTTATGATTCATATTAACAATGATCATTGTGATCCTACACTTTTTTTTTTACTTCAAATTATCATCTTTGTCTCCAAAATGTAACCCTCGGTCTCCTAGCTGCTGAAACCTAGTGCCCCCCCTTCATTTGCCCTGTGCAATATAATCAGTCAGGACTTTCTTTGACATCAGCTATGCTGTCAAGGTTGCCTTGAGGTAAAGAGGGGACCCTGGTCCATTGAAATGGAAAGGCCATCTGCTCTCTACTCAGCAATGCTATCTACTGATTGGAGGACCAGTGGTTTTGAATGTTACTTTCAAGTCCCACCTTTTCAGCTTATAGTCCAAGGGTCCCTGTGGGTGCAGATGGGATGAAAAATCGGGAGGGGAGGGGGGGGGGGGGGAGCTTACAGAGAAAGTAGTGCATTTATGACTACACTTTCTGAGTGTAGTGAACATTAGGGTTTTTGTTTTTTGTAATCTTCACCTACTTCACAGGATCGCCAGGAGCGTCTCCATGCACCCCATGAACAGGAATCTGAAGTTGCTGCAGTGCCCACAGAAGTTTTAAATGTGGAGACAGAGGCTGAAGAGGAACCACTAAGTGTTAACAGTAAAGTTAGTATTTGAACAGTATCTCTATTTTAAATATTTTGTGAGAGAACAAACGTGAATAAATATTGTACAAATTATACATATACTGTATATTTGGGTAAATGGCTTGATCTACTCAAACCATGTTGTAGTAAAGTATTCAAAGTTCTCAAAACATGGTACGGTTACCCCGAGGTGAGGTAAAGGGGTAAAGCTCAGGAAGTACTTGAAGTTTTTGCAGTCTGATTGTTATAGTAAGTTCAAAGATGCAAATTATAAATCTTTTTAAATTAAAAGCATAAAGGAATGTTTGGAAAGCCATGATTAGTGGTTATATTAATGTTCATAATAGAGATGTCGGGGTACTCAAGATTTCATCCACAACCGCCGGGGATGCTTTGTAAACCTTTTATAAAGTGACAGTATGTAATGTCATGAAGCACTGGCTATGATGGGAGGATACTAAACTAGGATTATGGTAAGGGTTCTATTAACTGCTCTGAGGAACCGTATCATGTAAATGTCAGTGCAATGTACATTTAGTAAATAAACGCTAATTGGCCATGTAGAATATGGCAGTTAAGATCGGTGTGCTTAGAAAGTTTAGTTCAGGTTTCCTTTAAGGCAAAATATTCTGCACACTTGAAGTGAGGGATATGGAGGTTGACATATTAAAACAAAGCAGGAATCTTGTAAACAGACAATATTGTGCAGAAAGGCAAATATGATAACTGTATGAGTAATAAAAAGTAAGAAAACAAATTATTATTAAATGTTATGTCGGAGGTTCAGACCTTTTTAACATCACATTTGCGTCAACCCCCAAATTAGTTGCGTGACCATCAGTAATTCACAGCAAAGATCAACTGCAGGGTGGGAGGTGATCTCATAAGATTTTTTTTTTTTTTTAATAACTCTGTCTTCATGTCATTTGGCCTTCGTATATAATCTCTGTATCCAGGTTGTGCAGTATATATCGGCGTTTGATGAGGAAGTTGTTGATCCGTTATGTGAAGCCTTGTGTCAGTCTATGGAGTGTGCAGCCTTGGAGTCGGTCTCTGCTGAGAGCGATGATGTGACACATGATGATGATGATGATGATGAAGTTGATTTTGCCCCAGAGACTCAAGAAGAAACTACTCCTTCCGGCCCGCCAGCAAACCCTCACTTTTATTACTTTTATCAAGGTGCGTGTCTAACAGATTTATTTTAATGGAGACCATATATACTTTCCAGCAAAATGAAATAAACTCTTCTCCCTCCAGCTGTAGACAGTCAGCACATTTATCTCCATCCAGTGAATGTGCGGTGCCTTGTCCATGAATATGGAAGTCTTGAGCGATGTCCTGAAATCATCACGGCTACAGTGGTAGAAATCGACGGCTTTACCGTGACTGAGGTGAGTTGGTGTTGGCTGTACAGGAAGTGGGAGAAGTCATTTCATAATCTCCTCGTTGGAAAATTGAAGCGCCGTACACACAAGGGAAAACTCTATCCTTATTAGAGATGGTGGATTTTGTGAAACTTCGTTTTCATTAAACCTGCAGACTACAGTGCAGCTTCAGTTCTCTGATCTTTTGGGTTCTGGGAAGGCCCTAGGCTTTTCATTGACTCTTTCCTTCTCTAGAAATGGCCAGTGAGATGCTTCAGCATGCACACTGTACACAGCTTGGAATTTGGCCATTTGGTACTGGGCCCATCAAAAACCTACACAAACTGCATACATTTTGCATTAAATTGTACCTGAGATGGTTAATAGTGGTGTATTTATACTTACCTGGGGTTTCCTCCAGCCCCATGTGATCTTGCTGGCTCCCTCTCTGGCCACACTGTTGTCCTGTCATCCCCGCTGGTAATCCCGGCTGCAGGAGCTTAACAAGGGCAGCGGCACCCTCATGCGCGACTGGTCAAATTTGCGGGTGGGAGAACGGAGCAGTCTGAGAGGAGACAAGGGAGCCTATGCACCTCATGGGGCTGGAGGAAGCCCCAGGTAAGTATAAATACACAACTATTACCATTTCATGTTTCCTTTAAGTTTGCATGCTGGAATTGGTAGCATCTCACTGACCAGCTCCAGTTTTGTCGGTTAAAGGGACTGAGAGCACCTCTCATGGGTTTGCCTTTAAAGGCTCATACACACATCGGACTATAGTCTTTGGAAAATGAAAGATCACAGACAAATCTTACCACCCTTCATGTAGTATGAGAGCCATACTCTACACAGTCTATTCTATGGAGCTGAACTCCCCATCAGACAGAAATCTTTGCAAGATGCTGCACACACAGATGCTGTACAGACACAAAAGATCAGTATCTGCAAAAGATCCGTTCCTGCAAATTGCATTCATAGTCTATATCTGCAGATCCTCATACACACCTTGTTTAACTGACATTCATCTGCAGATCAGACAATCATCTGCAGATCTGAAAATCTATCCTGGTATATCTGATCTGCAGATGAATGTCTGTTAAACAAGGTATATATGATGATCTGCAGATATCATAGACTATGCCTTTTGCAGGAACCGATCTTTTGCGGATACTGATCTTTTGAATGTCTACAGCCACTTTGTGTGCAGCATCTTGCAAAGATTTCTGTCTGATGGGGAGTTCAGCTCCATAGAATAGACTGTGTAGGTATGGCTCTCATACTACATGGAAGGGGGTAAAATTGGTCTGTGATCTTTCATTTTCCAAAGACTATGGCCTGATGTGTGTATGAGCCTTTAGACTCCGGCCAGTACTGCAAAGTACATAAAGAGAACCCGAGGTGGGTTCTAAGAATCCAATTAGCATACAGAGGCTGGTTCTGCATACAATGACCAGCCTCTGTTGCTATACTGTTTCCCCTCCAGCCCCCCTCTGCGCTCTGCTGTCCCCATAAACCAATTGCCATGCTGGCGACATGCAGCGTGTTGCCAGCCGGCTGTTTACATGTGAAGTGTCAGTCTGACGCTCCCCTGCCTCCTCCATAGCGCCGGTCCCCGCTTGCGTCCCTTCCCTCCAATCAGCGGGTAGGGAAGGGATGCGGGCGGGGACCGGCGCTATGGAGGAGGCGGGGGAGCGGCAGACTGACACTTCACATGTAAACAGCCGTCGCCAGCTCGGCGATTGATTTATGGGGCATAGCAGAGCGCAGGGGGGAGACTGTATAGCAACAGAGGCTGGGTATTATATGGAGACCCAGCCTCTGTATGCTAATTGGATTCTTAGAACCCACCTCGGGTTCTCTTTAAAGATGCAAATCTTTCTGTAGCATGTGCTCTCCTCTTTCATTTGATGCCTGAATCGCCATTCTACACCAAATAGTTTTCGTTTGATTTCAATTTAAAAATCGCCACTGCCATCTTGGCTATGTTATAACTTCCAGGTCACCCGTCTTCTCTGTTAGAGAAGTGCATCACTGAATGAAGCAGGAAGAGGAAGTGACACGCATGGCCATTGCAAGAGGCTCCTCCAGAGGGGTTATAGCAGGACTTTGTTGGAAGTCATCTGGCTTAAAGGCATGCCCATGAGAGGTGCTCTGAGTCCCTTTACTATGGATTCTGAGGTTAAACTATAACGCAGACCTCCAGAAGTTGCAGGTGAAGGTCTCCTGCTCTAGACTTAGGGGAGGAAGTGTTGCCATGCCTTTCACGCTTCTGTACAGACCTATGGGTGTCGTTTGTACCTGTCTTTTCAGGAGATGCAGATGGGAGGCTGGCAGCAAACTAGAAGAGTATGGCCGGTATCCATGACTGTCAGGTGAAGATCAACCACTTCACACCTGCCCATTGACTTTTTTTTTTTTTTTAAAGTGTGCACTCTCCCCCCTTGGCATGTGTGCATGTGGGTCCTGGAGCACTGCGGCAAAATAGAACGTTTCGTAAACGCCCATTTGCACTAAGTGGTTAAAATGAAGGCTTTTAGACTTAATCTAACCTATTGGGAAATTAGAATTGTAGGACTTAAAGGGACTCAGAGCTGGGGAAAAAATAGTTCTATTCATACCTGGGGCTTCCTTCAGCCCCATCTACTCAGATCGCTCCCACGCCGCCCTCCTCCGCTGTCTGAAGCTTCAGGACCCGGGTCCCATCACTTTCGTCAGTAGGATGTACGAGAAGTGCACTGTTTGCGTGCACTGCTGGAGAGATACGTAGAGGGCGCACTTCTCTGGCGTAGACTGGCCCAGACTTGCTGAAGTGACTGGACACAGCTGGGGAAGCAGAGGATGGCGGCGTTGGGGCTGGAGGAAGCCCCAGGTATGTATAAAACTTTTTTTTTTTTTCGGCTTTGGTACACTTTAAGTAAAATGTCTTATCTGAAGTTGGTAAATGAAAATGTGAGTACAGTTTGAGGCAGATTTGTTAGCAGCCTGGCTGAGTATTCTTTTGCTAGTTAAACTTACTGTTCTCATATAGCTCTGTATAAATATACATGAACAAATGTTGTATGTAATGGTCTGTTTTGCAGGAGGTGCGCAGGCGTTATCGGTATCTGTGTCATCTGCCTCTCACCTGTGAATTCAGTGTTTGTGAAATGGCACTTGGACCTCCTGCTGTATCACAGGAAACCCTGGCATACTTTGCAGGTACTTTTTTCTCCTTCTCCCTGAATTGATTGACTGCCAAATGGAATTTTTGGATTGCGTAAATGGCTCTTTTATATGGGCTACTGAAGGCGGTGAATTCGCTGCCTGTCAGCTACTCTGTTGCATCGGCCGGGCGCTTGTTAGCACTTGGTTCTGGCGGTAGACAGGCAGACGCCCTCCACTCAATGTAATCACATCTGAGGGGCCACTGCCATGCTCAGACGCATCATGTCGTGGTACTCTGCTGCTGTGTAATGCCACCGTGTCAATTGCTGATGCACACGGTATTCCAAAAGCTATAATTCGGCCACATTTTTATATGCACCTAAATGGTGCTCATAGGCGGCAGACAGGACACTGCCCCACAAACCCGCACAGTTCAGCCTCCTGTGTGAAAGGGGCCTAACATGCCAGCTTTTCAAGCATGTTTGCATGCTCAATGTGCTAATGTGTGGGGATTTCTCAACCAAAGCCTAATCTAGGGAGTACATTGGTGATTGGAGAGCACCTCCTCCCTGTTCATTATAGCTGGACCAAAAGTATACTGAGTAATGTTGTGGGTATTACTTATAAATGTAGCATCAAGCTAATTTGAAATTTGCCTCTGCCTTTTTGCTGTGCCCCTCCAGACATGACACATGATTCACCTGCCGACATGACAGTGCACTAAACGCCACACAGTGTGTTTTTATCTGCAGATGTATTCAGTTAGCTCTTGCTTCTAAGATGCTCATTCAGCTTACCACAAAGTAAATTTTAATCTCATTTTAATAGTCCAGTGTTTCTATATAGGCAGCCATATGATTATTTCTTTGAGTGGGTATTGTTGCAACAAAACAAGTTCTTTAGTAAAAGAGAAAAATTATTTTCTACGGTCATCCAACCAGTGTGGTCACATGTTGCAGTTACAGTAGCTTTTATGGGAGTAGGGGGGTGAAAATGACAGAAGATTGGAATTCTTTGGAGCCTTGATGTGAGCAGCCGTGCAGCAGCTTTGCCACATCTGATCACAAGAGGGCACTTCCACTGCTCCATTAAAATGAGTGGACTATTACCATCACTATTAATACCACAGTACTATACGGTCATACTTGCTCCAGGTCATTTGTAACAAGTGACAAGGTCTATGCTAAATCATTCTTGCCCTCTCCACACTAGCTGCAGTGCTCTATTATCTTACACCTTTATTTTACATTTTGGGAAACTGATGTAGGGACAGTAATATAAGCTTTTAATAAATCCTTTTTAACAGTAGGTAATCCAAAGTCTTTCTAGAAAGCCTATGTTTTCATTTTTTGCACATAACGTTGCAAATGTTTTGATTGTCCTTTTCTTATAGATGAGGTGGAGAAGAGAAAAAAACTACGCCAGAGAAAAGCTCGCGATGAACGTCGCAGAGAGAAAAGAATTGAGATTGAAGAAAACAAGAAGCAGGGAAAATGTAAGCAATCCCCTTGCAGATTTTGATTAGAATAACTGTACTGATATGATCTCCACACTCATTCACAAGTATTTTGCTGCTACATCCCTAAGGTCTAGCTTCCACCATAGAGCTGCGTGCAATGCAGGTGACCTAATTGGAGAGAGAGAAGTCTTTGAAACCTTTGGAAAACAATCATAATTTTATATAGCGCCAGCATCTTCCGCAGCGCTGTAGAATAGAATATAGGGTTTAACAATACAAAGCTTACAGTACAAACAGTTGATACAAGACAAGAGGCTATAACCGCTAAAACAGTGAACAAATTAATATATTTTACACAGAGGTGGAGGGTATGTACACCCATTACACAGGATTGTGAGACGAAAGGGAAGAGAGGCCTGGCCAAAAGGCCTTACAGTCTAAACGTTTAAGGTATAGGACAGTGGGTAAAGGGAAGCTGTGTATGGGGTGGTGTTAGTGGGCGGAGTCCGAGGTAGGACAGTATGCTTGCCTGAAGAGGTGAGTTTTCAGATTGCGCCTAAAAATAGTAAGGGTGAGTGGCTGATGTGTTGAGGGAGAGTGTTCCAGAGGGGAGAGGATCGAGAGAAGTCTTGTAAGCGGGAGTGGGAAGACGTGACCAGGGAAGAAGACAGAAGGCTATCATTAGCAGAGCGGAGAGTGCGTGTAGGATGTTATCTGGAAATAAGTTACAATAAGTTGATTAAGATAGGAAGGAGCTATGTTGTGGAGAGCTTTGTAGACAAGAGTAAGGATTTTAAATTGTATCCTTTGTGTAATTGGCAGCCAGTAAAGGGACTGACAGAGGGGGCATTGGGCTGGAGAAGCGTGAGGAGAGGTGGATGAGTCGTGCAGCAGAGTTCTTAAGAGTGTAGCGGGGCTAAACGGTTGTCAGGGAGACCGCAGGGTAGAGGGTTGCAATAGTCTAGTCTGGAAATGATCAGGGCATGCACCAGAACTTTGGTAGTGTCCTGTGTTAGAAAAGGGCGGATGCGGGAGATGTTTTTCAGGTGGAGGCGACAAGAGGAGAGTTTGTCAATGTGTGGTTTGGATGAGAGACTTGAGTCCAAAATTAAGCCTAGACAGCGAGCCTGGGGGACAGGCGTTACGGAACCGAAATAGAGATGTCTGGCAGGAACATTGATTTGTGAGGTGGGAAGAACACTATTTCAGTCATGTCCATATTGAGTTTTCGAAAACAGGAGGACATGAAGGAGGCGATGGCATGGAGACAGTCTGGGAGACGAGCTGTTAGGGTGTCCAAGTAAGGTGTTGAAATGTAGATCTGGGTATCATCAGCGTATAGGTGATATTGGAAACCATAGGAGCTGATGAGCTGACCGAGACCATATGTGTAGATGGAAAAAAGGAGAGGTCTGAGGACTGAGCCTTGGGGAACTCCAACAGTGAGGGGATGTGGAGAGGAGGTAGTGCCGGAGTAGGCAACTCTGAAGGTCCTATCTGAGAGGTAGGAGGAAGCCAGGAGAGAGCAGGACCCTGAATGCCCATGGATGAGAGGATTTGGAGAAGTAGGGGGTGGTCCACAGTGTCAAAAGCTGAAGAGAGGTCGAGGAGGAGGATAAGAATAGTGTAGAGGCCTTTAGATTTAGCAGTCGCCAGGTTATTGGTTACTTTAAGTAGGGCAGTTTCGGTTGAGTGGCTGGGGCGGAATCCAGATTGGAGGTTGTCAAACAGAGAATTAGCAGTGAGGTGATGGACTAAGTCAGTGTAGACGTGGCGCTCAAGTAGTTTAGTTTAGAAGAGAAGGGGAGGAGAGAAATGGGTCTGTAGTTGGGCAGGGAAGAGGGGTCAAGAGAAGGTTTTCAGTATGGGTGTTATAAGGGCTTGTTTGAAGGAGGATGGAACTATGCCTCTGGTGAGAGAAAGGTTGAAGAGGGAGGTTAAGGCAGGTGAGATGGTAGAGGATACGTGAGTAATGAGGTGAGAGGGCATGGGGTCAAGGGGGCATGTATTGGGACGTGATTTAGAGATGAGGAGACAGTAAGTTGTTAGTGGTGAGAAGGTTGTTGGGGAGGATGTAAGGTGTGGTGTATGTAGGGGAAGAGGAGGCTGCTGGTTAGTTTTTTCGGATGTTGGTGATTTTATGACTAAAGGGAGACAAAGTCCTCGGCTGAGATGCAGGGAGTGGGAGGTGGGGGCCGGAGGAGAGAGTTGAATGTAGCAGAGTGTAGTTTAGGATTGTGGGAGTGTAAGGAGATTACTGAGAAGTATGAATGTTTGGCTGCTGTGAGGGCCTGTCTGTGTGCAAAGCCTCTTTTGTAACTTTGAAAACGCTCAGGCAAGTTATTTTTACGCCAGCACCGTTCAGCTATCCGGGAGAGGCTTTTCAGTAGTTTGATCTCCTCGGTAAGCCAGGGTTGTCTAAGGGCCCGGCGTTGGTAGACTGTAGAGGGAGCCACAGAGTCAATGGCTGAGGTTAAGGTGCTGTTATAATGAACAGCTGCTAGTTGAGGGTCCATAAAAGAGGATAAGTATGTAGAGGATGCAGAGAGGTTTATAGTGTTTGGGGGTTGAGATTGCGAATGTTGCAGAACTTGTGTACAGAAGTGTGTCGTGGGGATGTGTAGGGACTGGATGGAAGGATGTTGAATTTGAGTAAGTTATGATCAGACAGTGGGAGGGAAGAGTGATTAAAAACGATAATAAAAAGTGGTTTGCTTCAATGCAGGTGGCCATCGCAATGCATGGCACAGTGTTACTATGCAATCCCCCCCCCCCCCCCCGGATTCCACAGTAAATCGCAATGCATGGATGGAGATTAGGCAGTGCAGTCTATGCACTCTCTGCAACTCTTATCAGTTTGTTGCTGACAACACGCTTGAAATTGCGCAGATGGAAGTGCTGCATAACACATTGCTGTTGAGTGTGGATGCTTAATGTTTTTGTTTTTTCTCTCTGCTTCTACAGATCCAGAAGTGCATATTGCATTGGAAAATCTGCAACAATTTCCTGCAGTCAGTTCCACTGCTGGATCAATGTCACCTGGTCCATTTTCTGTGTTGTCCACAGCAGATTCACATTGTTCACTTTCACCACTGAGCTGCAGCCCAGTTTCTCAGTCCAGTAAGTATTCTTGTATAGTAAGCTGATGGCCATGTTCACAGTGGTAAAATGGCTGTTTTGTAAAGTGGCATACCGCACAGCAATGCACCACCAGTGAGTGATGATTACAGTGCAGTGGGTGTGTTGCGGTATAGCTGGTTGCAGTATGGTTACTGCTAAATGTGCACTTTTACAGTGAAGGTAAAGCATCCTTTTCATTGATTGTATGCTTCACTATATCCAATGCAACGTGTGGCTAATGTGCAGTGCCACTGTCCCGATCTGCTGTGTTCCTGCTGTCACATGTCACAAAACTGCCACTGTGAACCTGGTCAAAGTCTGTTTTGTGACTGTGGTCTAATGCCATCATTCATAATTCTTTAGGTTCTGTATTTGGCCAAGGTGCTGAAAGCCCCACAGATTCTTTTGTAAGCCCAGAAGATGATGCTCGTTGTCCTTCCTTTGCTCAGGTGAGCTCATAACTCTTCATGCTTTTAACCACATGCTTGTTAACAGAAATACATGGGTATGGGAAGGCTTTCTAGCAATTTTGTTCAGTATGTCTGATTTTAAAAGTAAAAAAAAATATGCAGTTAGCATTTTTTGTCAAAATTGACAAAATTGTGAACTGGTCTATAATAATTTTGTTGATTGCCCAGTCAAAGTGCAGGACAGTGGACATGGTATGACTTGGGCATAAGTGGCCTACCAAGAGGAGTGAAGACCACTGTGTTAGACATAGCTGCTACAGTGATTGTCAGAGCAGAACAGGGGACAGAAGTTGGGAGACCCCAAGAATGTGGAATTTTTAATGGCAATCGTGGATGCAGCAACAGGTCATTTTTAAACAATGGTTTAATGGTTCCTCAGCCAAGCAGGGATTTTTAATGCTGTGCTATCTGAAGGTACAGAGGCCATGGCCAAGCAAATATTGGCTTTGGTATTGAGAAATGTTGAATTGTTGTACTATTTTTTTTTTTTCTCAGTCTTATTATCACGGATGAACTCCTCCCCATCCGCTGCATAGGGATGGTCACTGAGCTGCAAATAATTCCAAGTTATTGTAAATGTTATACTGTGTGCAAATGCATTCAGCTTAAAAAGAAGCAAACCAAATAAAGATGCTGTGGAGTCTTGGAACATTTTCAAGATTCCTAAACGTGCATAAAATTAATGAAATTTGCATCCACTTAACATTACTTCCAATAAAGCAGATATTCAGCCTATAATACAAAGTTACAGGATCCCTTTCTGTAAAATTAGGATAACTTACCCAGTCTTCTACAAAATTTGCAGTTTGCAATTTGCAGAGGGGGGGGGGGAAGGGTGTGTTATGCATCAGAAGTTACCGGACACAGACCCTGGGACTGATTTGCAAGAAGTCAGGGCAGGTAATTATGACTTTACAGAAGCAGATGATCCTGTAAATCTGTATTATAAGCTGTATGCCTGCTTTACCGAATCTTTTTTTTTTTTTTTAACTAGAAGATGCACTTTTGCTTCCCAAGAGATGGGACAAAAAAGTCCCTGCGTCTTATAGCCTAAATGCAGGGAATCCCTGACTAATGATCACCTGCCGACCCTCCGCATGTCAGGGACTCCCTGCACTCCAGGTGTACTGTGTGTCTGCCTCTGTCCCGCTTAGTGTCCTGTCTACCTCTGTTCTGCTTAATGCCCTCCCCACCGTGGGCACATTTGGGTTAGGTGAATGATACAAGCGGCTATCGCCGCTACTTGCAGCACAGCAAGGAGCCACAGGGGCAGGACACGGAGACAGGATGAGGAGATTAAGTGGGAACAGTTGAACTTAAAGGGAGGACACTGAACAGGACAGAGGCAGACTTAAAGGACACTGGGGGGACAGGGGGAAGAGGACACGATGACTGGAGGACACAAGGGAGGGGGGGGACACAGGACATTGGAGGACATAATAAATCGGGGGGGGAGGGGGCATCTACAAGATGCTCCTGTACTCTGGACATTTAGAAATTATTTTTTTATTTTTTATTTTTTTGCCCTCTAGATGCGTCTTATAGTTAGAAAAATATGGTAAATTGAATTCTCTCTTGGCCAGTTTGTCATTTTTAAGCACAGGTTATTCCATCCCTGAAGTTTATTAAAGCAGAGAAAAACAGAACATGGATATTTGGTTTGCAGCTGGAACAAATCTGTAATTGCTGCTGAGTTATCTGGTGCAGTTGATTTTTGTGTTTTATAAGGTTTATTTACAAATGTATCCCTGACGGTTAACAATCTGATCCTTTCCATGGTCTGTCTAATGCTGGAAATAGAGCGATAGTTCCTTATCAATTGAGCCGCTGATGGCTCGATTGATATCGGACAGGTCCGATGACCGCGCGAATTGATTCCCTGCTCGATACTTGCGGGCGGGGAATTGAGCGGAAGATAAGGAAGCGCCCGCGGGGACGAGCGGGAATCGATCTGGGAAGCCGCAGGGTCGCGGCGGGGGTCGATCCGGCGGCTAATCGAGCCGCCGGATCGCTCCGTGTATTCCCAGCATTATGTCCCTATCATAGTCTGGCACATCTGGTGAACATTGACATACCTGCATATTTTCAGCATGTGAGACACCTAGTGGTAACACATGAATATGTGGAGACAGTACAAAGTCCATACTGTTAATTGTCCCAGCTAAATGTCAAACCTTTGTTTGCACTACAAGAGTGCCAGGCACTGTACCACCCACCATGCAGTCTGAAGCACTTTTTCTGCTATTATTATTATTTATTGTATTTATAAAGCGCCAACATATTACGCAGCGCTGGACAATAAATAGGGATACATACATTGCAACAAGGGGTGACAGACAGAGAGGTAGCAAACGGTTATACAACATAGCACAAGGTTATACATACAATCAGGGTATAAAATGCGGTTTACAGAGACCCGGCAAAACAAGTACGAGTTAGTCCATGAGAAGGGTGTAATTGCCGGGGTAGTAAAATTAAGGACACACTAAAGGCTCATACACACGGGGTACGGCCGTCGCCGCAACCACGTGGCACGCGCGTGTTGCGGCGAACCGTCGCCCGTCGGAGCTGTCGCCAGGCGATTGACATGTTCATTCGCCAGCTACAGCTGTCGCCGCAACTTCGCCGGAGCTGTCGCTAGTCCCGCGTGTGTATGCGAGCTAGCGACAGGAGACCTACGCGAATGAATGGAGCATCCGGCCGGGGGACGCTCTATTCACAAACCGCTTCCGCCGCATCTCTGCCTTTCTGGCGGCACATGTGGACAGCTGTCGCCGGCAGGGAGCTATCGCTCCCTGGTCGCGTGCATGCAACGGGGGACAATTGTTCCCCGTGTGTATGTAGCTTAAGGGAAGGGGAGGCCCTGTTAAAGCTTACAATCTAAAGGGTGGGGGGACACATAAGGTAGGACTGTGGAAAGGGTGATTGACAGAGAGTTAGTGTGGTAGATGTGGGGTAGGCTATTTGCTGTTAGTAGTTAAAAGCATTGCAGTGTTCTTTGATCCATCCCATGGTAAATATTAAAGCAAACCAACTATTATGGCCCAAATTTTAACCAATCATGTTATGCTTTACCTATTTGATTATCCTTTACATGTATGTGGGTCAATCGCTGCCTGGAAGTGTCTTCAAAAATCTATCTGTGATCAGCTTAGTGTGAATCTGGTTTTTTTTACGCTGTCCCTTTTTTGTTTTGTAGATGCTGAGAGTTGGGAAAGCAAAGGCAGAATCCTGGCCTAAAGCTGCAATAAAGAAAGGTCAGTATTGCTCTGTATGCTTTTCATAGTATGCCATGGACACTTTATTGAGTTCTTATTTCTGTGCAGAACAACCAGTGGTGAGCACCGTACCTGCAGACAGTGATGGGGAGAGTGACTGCTCTGAGAGAGTCCCAGTACCAAGCTTCCAGAATTCATTTAGCGAAGCCATGGACGCAGCCTTCCTGAAGCTGGACTCCACACTTCCTACCCCTCTCCCATCACGTAAGAGGCCGCTTATTCAAGTGTGATTATTTTATTGGTTGTAGTTCAAGCCTCTAATTATTTTTTCCTTTTACAGTTGAAAAAGGAGGCAAGAGAAAAAAGAAACAAAAGCTACTGTTTAGTACCTCTATGGTTCACACAAAATAAGCAGAGCTCATCTCATCCGCTCTAATCTTCAGCTTACCATACTCCGCACTTGTCGCTTGGTATCACTATCTGCAGTATTTTTTTTTCTTGGTTTTTGCCAGTGGTTGGGCAGGCGTAGGCCTTGTCTGCTTACACTAAACTTGTTTCCAGCTTGGGGGTTCTAGGGAAGGATATGGTGCTGAATATGTATAGCTCTAGGGTAGTGTGTTTGCTGTGGAGCGATGAAGAAAAATAAGCAGTCATATGGAACTGATGGGCTTCTCTTCATTGGGGAAGGGTACATGGCATGGGGTGACTGTAGACCTGGAGGAGAGGAGGCCCACGTTCTGTAGTAAGCTTTCTTTGAAGCCAGGCATCAAGGCACTGGTTGTGGCTTTCATGTGAGAGAAGTCTATTTTTTTTCTCAAATTGTAGTTTAAACAATAAACTTCTTATTATAATTTAAAATGCTTGTTTTCGCTTTGTTTTTCTTTTCATGGAGTAACTTGTTCATGTAAGTTATGCATTAATGGACTTTATGAAGAATAGCATTTATTTTAATGTGAAAAGCAAAAACTTAATTAGTAGTTGGTATGGTCAATGAGATGAGCTCCTGCAGGGTTTTGCAATCAAATCATGCTAAGTGGCACTCAATTAGTCCATTTTCAAGTTGCATAATTTTGCATCAACTCTGGTGTTTCCTAAACTTTGCCCAGTAGTATCACTAACGTGACTGTTAAAGTAAAGCTGAGATGGTGGAGGGGGAGAGTGGTCTTTCACTTAGGGGTCCTGTCCGTGTGCATTTTTGATTTTGCACATGTGCAGTTGCAAGTCTGTGTACAAACTGCGCATGTGTATAATGCTCTCGACAATGGGAGCATGGTCTGGTAGGCATGTGGACAGGACAGCACATGCACCATAGTGTGTGACAGTCGTAGACTCTTAATGGGGCTGACAGCAACACAACAGAGAGGATCTGGAAGACACAGATGAAGCTGTAAGTCTATGGCCGCTTTAAGAATATCGAGCTAAGTAAAACACCTGTCTTCCCCTCATTTCAAGTACACTTTAAAGAACTCCAAGGCGGAAAATATTTTTTACTCAGCCCCTTGCCACAGCCCCGGTCCTCCTGGTGTCCCCACTGGCCGCCCACAATGGTGACCTGCCGGCAGGGTCAGCTCTTTGGCACCTGCGTGGGCACTTGTGCCTGCGCGTCCTAGTCATGTCGTGTGGGAACGGCTCAGAAGAGCCGATCACGCGGCCAGCAGGGACACTGAGGACCAGAGCTGTGGCAAAGGACAGACTGCTGCGAGGGGCTGGAAGAAGCCCCAGGTGAGTAAAACATATTTTTTTTGCATCAGTCCTTTAAAGCAGTAGGATTAGCCATACTATGCCAGGGAAAAAACACATATATGTAGATAAATACTTTATCTACTTACATAACATATGTATTGTACTGTCCACGTTTTGATTTCAGTGAATGTTATATAGTAAATGAAGAGAATTATGTTCCTGGTGGGAACCATGTCTTTTGCCCACAGTTGGAGGCTAAATATTGTCATTTCTTCCCTTTACTTTTTTCTTTTCTCCTCCAATCACTGAGTCACCTCAGCCTTGCTTGTAAACACAAGTGAGCAGAAGATCATGTCTCAGCTAGGCAGGGAAATAAAGGGAAGAGGAGGAATATATTATAGCTAAAAAGTACCCCCCAGCATGCAACTGAATGGCAATGGCTATTAAAGGGCCAGTGCTCCTAAGGTATGTGATGACTCCAAACCATAACAGCAGAAAAAAGGTTTTGAATGCAGGATTAGCATCTTTATCAATTAATACACTCAGACCAGTTGCTGTTGAAATTTGATTTTTATGGTGACAATCCTGTTTTAAGCTACATATGCATGCTAGATGTTTGCCAACTGAAATTGTATCATTTGTTCATGGTACTTTCTGATGACAATCTGGCATTTTTACTGGTGCCCTTGATGTCATGGACATTTCTTTAGCAATCTACCAAGTTTAATAATGGGGACAAGCAAGCACAGTTTTACAAGAACTATTCACTTGTGTTGGAGGGAACTGTGGCAAAGGGTTAATTTACCTGTTCTGACTACCTCTTACCACCGTGCTCCATTCCCTCAATACTTGGTGCACTGGAGCATTGCCACATGAAGTCGTTATGGCAAACTCTATACCTGCATTTAAAGGGGGCTTAGATGCTTTCCTTGCGTTGAAAGACATCCATGGCTACAATTACTAGGTAATGCCCAATGATGTTGATCCAGGGATTTTATCTGATTGCCATCTGGAGTCGGGAAGGAATTTTTCCCTTTAGGGGCTAATTGGACCATGCCTTGTAAGGGTTTTTTCGCCTTCCTCTGGATCAACAGGGATATGTGGGGGAGCGGGCTGGTGTTGTACTTTATACTGGTTGAACTCGATGGACGTATGTCTTTTTTCAGCCAAAATAACTAACTATGTAACTATGAAGCAGTCCTACAGGCAAGTTAACACTCTCTGGCATGACTCCCCCCCCCCCCCCCCCCCAAACGCAAGTGGGTACAGTTTTGCTTCTCTTGAAACTGCTCACTCATCCCTTTTGCAAAGATCCTGGCTGATCACTACTGGATTTATTGCTGCTAAGCAGTGTTATCCCAGCCCTATCCTCAAGGCCCACCAACCGTACATGTTTTGTAGAAATCCATAGAAGTAGTTAATTAGCTCTGGCGAGACACCAATTACCTCACCTGTGCATGTTTGTGGTTTTCTGCAAAACATATACTGTTGATGGGCCTTGAGGACAAGGTTGACAGGGTCTATAGCAACTCTGCTATAGGACATCTCCTGTATGTTCTTACTACTTCCATCTCCATAGAATGGGTTGCTTGGCAGGTAAGTAGCACATCTGTACACTGAGTAAACTGTCACCTGTGATTGTAAATAGTCAGAATGGAAGAATCCCACATCCGGGGTACACATACCAAGGTTATAAAGTAGGCCTCTTAATCCATCACCAAAAGACTGCAATAGTGATTTTTTTTTATTTAGTACTTCATAAAGGAACATAGATGCAGTACCATATAAAAAGTAATAGCAATGTATTTCGCATTTGCAGCTCTTTGGATGCCAAAGTTCCAAAAGTGCTAGGCTAATGTTAATACAGGTGGTTCCACTGCCACGATTGGGATTTCTTGCAATCACAGCTCCTGCATCATTTTTGTTATTTCCTAGATGCAAATGGCAAATCCTAATCATTCTAAAAGGTGCAGAATTGCCAGAACAAAAACCAAAACAAAACTAGTCAAAACCGTATCACCCTAGATGTCATTGTATACATAAAAAAGAGGCAAACTAATTTGAAGACTGGCCCTATAATGTAGCATTAAATCAAACACATGTTAAACCAGAGTTCCCCCAACCCTATCCTCAAGGCCCACCAACAGTACATGTTTTGCAGAAAACCACAAACATGCACAGGTGAGGTGATTAGTGTTGCAGCAGAGCTGATTACCTGTGCGGATTTATACAAAACAGGCAGTGTTGGGCCTTGAGGACAGGGTTGGGGAACACTGGTAAAACGCAAATGATCAATATGGGTTCTAGAAAATTGGCTTTTTTTTTTTTTTTTAGGTTGATCAAATCCACTCCTTTTTAAAGTGTGAGGTGCAGACACAAGAGTACCAGGTAGTGCATCATTGTTAAGGTAAACTCGAGGTGGATATGGAGGTTGCCATTTGTTTCCTTCTAAACAATACCAGTTGCCTGGCAGGCCTCCTGATCTTTTTGGCTGCAGTAGTATATGAAGTACATCAGAAACAAGCATGCAGCTAATCTTGTCCTTTCTGACAATATTGTCAAACACTTGATCTGCATATCTTTGTTTAGGGTCTATGGATGAAAGTTTTAGAAGCAGAGGATCAGCAGGACAGTCGGGCAACTGGTATTTCTTAAAAGGAAAGCCTCCATACAGCTTTCACCTCTGGTTCACTTTAAGGGTCCTTTCACACATCAGTTGTCGCAATGGCTAATATGATCGCAATGCAATGATTCCTATGGGGCTAAATATTTGAATTCAGTGAGTTCTAAATTAGAGGTAGCACATGCATTTACAGTGGCACTGAGGCATAACTGTGCAATGTTACTGCACAATGCAGCTTTTTGCTTTGTTGTTCCTGCGCAGTCTTGGTTGTAGCCATTCCACCCTATAGCTCTTCAGAACTCCTCGGGCAATCAATGGACATGCGCAGTATGGATTCCCACAATCTCTGCATGATTCGAAGACAGGTTGTTCCAAAGATTGCCTGAGCAGTAGAAGAACTACTCAAATACAGTATCTACACTTGGGAAAGGCACTGGAACGATGGGCCGGATGGAGCAATGTGAAGAGGCTCTGGAGCCTTCCCTGTTAGGTAAGTATCAAACTAGAAGCAAGTCTCCTCCTTTTAGGCCTTCCTGTCCTCAGGAGTCCCCCAAAATTAATGAATTTGCTCTCATGGCAGTAAAAGCTTTAGCTAGCACTAGGCGAGATAATAAAGGTGTCCGGCACCCTCCGATTGCCTGGGATCCCCCTGTTTATACATTACCCAGCCTGGATCCAGCGATTGCACAGCTCCGGTCTCTCTATGGGGAGGATCGGGTTTGCTCATGTCATGTGCGATCCTCCCCATGGTGAAGACTGGAGCTTGTGTGGTGAGGCTGCACCGATTGCTGGATCCAGGCTGGGTAATGTACAGTATAAACTAGCTGGATTAGGGGATCGGGGGTGCCGGACACCTTTATCAGCTAGCCTAGTGCTACCTAAAGCTTTTACTGCCATGAGAGCAAATTAATTAGTCTTGGGGGCAAAAACTTACAAAACCTCCTGAGCAGCGTAATGCTCAGGTTGAGTACTTTTAAGCTATACATGCTATTTTACCCCCACAGTGCTACATATTGTAAGGTACATGCTGGCTGCACATAATACATGGTTAATTTCACATGGAGCAGGTTTTTACAGCCTCGGCAATTACTGAGCACGCAGCAAGTGTTCTGTTCTATGCTTCTTTCAGGCGGGACATTTCTTGTAAGGAACAATTGGGCTGCTACTCAAGAAACAATCCTAAGGGCTTGTTCACACTACAAGAGCTTTTCTAAGTGCTTTCTGATTTTAAAAGCTCTTGCTAATGTTATCCCATGTGAGTGTTCTCACTTGAGCAATGTGATTTTGTAAAAATCCCCCATAGCATTGCCATTAGCAAGCGTTTTTAAAATCTATAGCTTTTGTAGTGTGAATCAGCCTTTAGGCCTGGAACTCACTAGGAGTGCTTTTCTGAATGCTTTATTTAAAAAGCTCTTGCTAATGTAATGCTATGGGTGTCATCCCACTTGAGTGATGTGATTTTATAAAAAAAAAATCCCCCATAGCATTGCATTAGCAAGAGCTTTTTCAAATCACTAACACTTACAAAAAAGGCTACTGGTGAGTTTGAGCCCTTATGGTGTGTACACACTTGGAAGATAAATGAAAGATCACGGACCAATTTTACCCACTTCCATGTAGTATGAGAGCATACACACACTATTCTATTGAGCTGAACTCCCCATCAGATACAAATCTTTGCAAGATGCTGCACACATTCAAAAGAGAATTATCTACAAAAAAAATCAGTTTCTGCAAAAAGGGCTTGATTCACAAGAGTGCTAACTGTTAGCACGGCCGTTTTCGTGCGAATTTTTGCATTGCGCGCGATCATGAATTTTTTCGAGCGAAACAATGTTTTTGCGCGCAAATGCAAATTTTTGTGCAAAAATGATATAGATTACGTGCAAAAACGTTATCGTTTCGCGTGAAAATTTGCAATTGCGCGCAATGCGAAAATTTGCGCAAAAACGGCCGTGCTAACAGCTAGCACTCTTTTGTGAATCAAGCCCATAGTCTATATCTGCAGATCTCATACACACCTTCTTTAACAGACATTCATCTGCAGATCAGATCCACCAGGATGGATCTGCAGATGATTGTCAGATATGCAGATGAATGTCTGTTAAGGTGTGTATGAGATCTGCAGATATCAGACTATAAATGCATTTTGCAGGCACAGATCTTTTGAATGTGGGCACATCATCTTGCAAAGATTATCTGATGGAGGGAGTTCAACTTAATAGAATAGACTGTGTAGAGCAGGGGTTCCCAATAGGTCAATTGCGACCGCCTGATGAGTAGATCCTGGCCGCGGCTGTCAGATTTTGCTGCCGCTTGCATCAGGGAGAAGAGGGGAGAGGCGTGGCTAAAGGGGAAGTGCAGCTAGAGGGTAGAGGAGCCAATGAGAAGACAGGTCTCCTCCCCTCCAGGCTGCTTGTCTCTTCCCCTCCAGACTGCCTGCGTGCGCAGTGTCTTCTCCCCCTGGCTGCATGACATGTGAGGTAGTGTAATGTGGGCAAATAGCTTCAGGAGGATTCTGAAGCTATTTTCTATGCTTGTATGAAGGGGGAGAAGGATTGTGGACTGCCTAACTGCCGGGATAGGAAAGGGGATTTGTTATACTGTGTAGGCTTTTGTAACGTATTCACTAGGCTTGAGGGGGGGGGGGAGGAAGTTCGCTGCGGCCCATGTGGCCATGATTGACCCTGCGGTCAGCCTGAATACCGACCGGCGAGAGTGGGACAGCGGCAGGGAGTGGAGTGTGGGACAGTTGGCTGCAAGGGGCTGGAGAAAGCCCCAGGTGAGTAAAGCTTTTTTTTATTTTCCCTGATAACTCCTTTAAGGGGGGTTAGGCAGTCGGTCCTGAAAGGGTTAATAGAAGCGCAAATGCTGTAGGAGTAGCCCATTTATCCTAGCCTCACAGGGTTGTTTTTATAACCTTTTTGGACTAGTCAGACTACATTTCTGTATTTGACTTTAGTCAGACCACACCACCTGAGTATAAATCCATATTGTTTACCTGTTTTGAATATTTTTTTGCAAAAAGGCATATTTGTATTGAGTAGAAAGGTGTATCCTGGATCTGTCCCACAAGAGCACGTTCATGCCTCGAGAGGACATTAGGATATGTGTTTCTGGTCTTGTGATAGGTTGATGCAATGAAATAATATGAAAACTGCCATATTTATTTCCTTTTTAACAGTACCAGTTGCCTACCATTTATGCTGATCTTTCTGGTCAGTAGGGTCTAAATCGCACGTCTGAAACAAGCATGTAGCTAATCTTGTCAGATTTGTAAGTCATCTGATCTGCATGCTTGGTCAGGGTCTATGGCTTAAACTATTAGAGGATAAGCAAGAAAGCCAGGCAATGTGCGTTATTTAAAAGAAAATAAATGTCAGCTGCACTTGGCTGGAGAAAGAGCGAGTTCAGTTTAGATGAGGTCATGAAATGGTTATATTGAGAGAAATAACTTACATATCTGACTTAAAGGATACCACAACTGAAATGTGACATAATGAGATAGACATGTGTATGTACAGTGCCTAGCACACAGATAACTATGCTGTGTTCTTTTTTTCTTTCTCTGCCTGAAAGCGTTAAATATCAGGTATGTAAGTGGCTGACTCAGTCCTGACTCAGACAGGAAGTGACTACAGTGTGACCCTCACTGATAAGAAATTCCAACTATAAAACACTTTCCTAGCAGAAAATAGCTTCTGAGAGCAAGAAAGAGGTCAAAAAGGGGAATTTCTCATCAGTGAGGGTCACACTGTAGTCACTTCCTGTCTGAGTCAGGACTGAGTCAGCCACTTACATACCTGATATTTAACTCTTTCAGGCAGAGAAAAAAAAAGAACACAGCATAGTTATCTGTGTGCTAGGCACTGTACATACACATGTCTATCTCATTATGTCACATTTCAGTTGGGGTATCCTTTAAAGTTAACCTCCAGCCTAAAAACTCAGCAGCACTGAAAAGGCCTGGTGTTTCTTTAACAGTTTCACAGCATCAGAACTTTGTTTTTCTTATACAAGCCTCATTTTTAGCTGCACAGAAGAAAACTGCCCGGGCAGTTTTCCCCTTATGCTGTGATGTTCTCGGTCTGCTGTTTTGGTGCAAAATTTTAATTTTTTTTTTACTTTTTTTGAATTTAACATTTGAAGCCTAGTGTGTGCAGCTGGGAAGGGTTATCATGACACAGGACAGTTTGAACTGTCACCTCCTTTCAACCAAAAAGATGGCTGCCCCATGAATCACAAACATTTGCCTGTTCTTTTAAAACAGGGTTGATAGGTAATCTCTTATCTATTCTAATTAACATAACTAATGTAACTTAATAACAGTATGTTTGTTTAGGCTGAAGTTCCCCTTTAAGCAAAGAATTGGACTGGGAAACTATCCATACTATTCCAGGAAGAGGCTGCTTGCCTATTGTACTGGCTGAACTCCAGCATAGGTTATGGATTCCTTAAACCAAACACACAATATAGAGTAGACTTGATATAAATCTTAAGTACATTCTTGGTTCATAATTGATGAAAACATTTCCGCATTGATTGAGTGCTGGAGGGAAGGGTGTACTGTAGGTTGCAGTGATGTGTGAATTACATTCACATTACCTTGTACTGGACTGTGCAAAGCTAGCCGTGGCAAGACTGATATTAGGTAAGATTTCTGTTGAAAAATTTGTCAAGTATCTAGAAGTGATCAATAAGATGCTAATTTTTCTTGATACAAATATTCCTGCAATTTTTATGCAGGTTGAAATGGGATTATTCAAAATCAGCAATATTTTATTTTCATTAGTCCCATTTTGATCTGCATACAAATTTTAGCAAGATTTACATGAATGAAAAAATGGCAATTCACAGATTATCATTGTTAATGGTGCAAAGTAGTGTTCAATCACTTGTACTAGGTTTTAAAGGGACTCAGGAGTGCCCGAATTTAAAAGAATACACTTACCTGGGGCTTCTTCCAGCTCACTGTAGGCGGTGATGTTCCGTGGCGTCGTCCTGGCTCATCTCCTTCAGACTCTGCCGCCCCCCCTTCCTGTTATCTACGACACATGGGCCTGGTCTTCCTGGTTAGTGACGCATTGTGCAGACCTGTCACGCCGGCCACTGATGACGCATTGCGTCACTAACCAGGAAGATCCGGGTGTCGCCGATAACAGGGTACTGGCGGAGGCTGAAGAAGATGAGCCAGGAGGATGCCGCGGGACCTCTGGAAGAAGCCTTTGCAACTGTTCAGGAAATGCTATTGAAAGCAAAACCTTGAGAATCCCCCATGAGGAGATGGACTGGCCTAAAACCTGTCGGTTCTCTCAGATTTTAACTGCCTACTTTTTTCATGATAGTGGCCCTTTAAAGAGACACTGAAGCGAAAAAAAAAATATGATATAATGAATTGGTTGTGTACTATGAATAATTACTAGAAGATTAGCAGCAAAGAAAATATTCTCATATTTTTATTTTCAGGTATATAGTGTTTTTTCTAACATTGCATCACTCTATAATATGTGCAGATTACACAACACTCAGCATTCAAAATGAGTCTTTCAGAGCAGTCTGTGAAGTAATGAACTCTCCTCCAGCAGAGGAAAAGTAAACAGTTCAATTACAGTTGAGATAATAAGTCAGATAACAGCCCTCTCCACGGCTAAGTTAGTCGGAGAGCTTAATAGCTTTTTTGCATAGAGATAACTGGAGTTTCTCAACTCTTCCTGTACTGGAAACAATTAGACTGATGTATCTGATGCATCCTTCCCTCCTACTTTGACCGAGGAAGTCAACCACCTACTGCAAACTTCCCATACCACTACTTCCCCCCCCCCCCCCCCCTTGACCCCATCCCTTCCGATTTACTCCAGCCTCACTTCACGGAATTGGCCTCAGTCCTCACTACCCTGTTCAACCTCTCCCTATCCACCCTGTTCCCCTCAGACTTCAAGCAGGCCACTGTACTACCCCTGCTCAAGAAACCCTCCCTCGACCCTTCGCTACCCTCCAACTACCGTCCTATCTCCCTCCTTCCCTTTGCCTCAAAACTCCTTGAGCGCCTGGTTCACAAACGCCTGACCCAGTACCTCAATGCCAACTCACTGCTAGACCCACTCCAATCTGGATTTTGGCCTGCCCACTCAACCGAAACTGCTCTCACCAAAGTGGTCAACGACCTTGCCTTAGCTAAAGCTGAAGGTAAATACTCCATTCTCTTCCTCCTTGACCTGTCAGCAGCTTTTGACACAGTAGATCATCCCTTACTCCTCCAGTTGTTGGGCATTCACGATCTCGCCCTGTCCTGGCTTTCATCCTACCTCTCCAACCGCTCCTTCACGACAGTCTTCAATGAGTCCTCTTCCACCCCCAACCACCTCTCGGTGGGAGTCCCCCAAGGTTCGGTCCTTGGCCCCCTACTGTTCACCCTATACACATCCTCCATTGGCAAGGTTATCTCCTCCATGGGTTTTAACTATCATCTGTATGCAGATGACACCCAGATCTACCTCCACACCCCTGACATATCCACCACTACCATGGACAAGGTCTCCTCCTGCCTATCAGCCATCTCCTCCTGGATGTCCGCTAGGTTCCTGAAACTAAATCTAGACAAAACTGAATTTATGATCTTCCCACCCCGGCCATCCACGAACCTCCCAGATGTGCATGTCACTGTTAACCACACTACCATTCGCCCTACCTCTCAAGCCCGCTGTCTGGGTGTCACCCTGGACTCCGCACTCTCCTTCACTTCCCACATCCAAAACCTCACTAAGTCCTGCAACTTCCACCTTCGTAACATCTGTAAGATTCACCCTTTCCTGACCTCTGCCACCACCAAACTCCTCATCCATGCCCTCATAATTTCCCGCCTTGACTACTGCAATGCCCTGCTGTCTGGTCTCCCTATGACCCGAACAGCCCCACTGCAGTCCATCATGAATGCGGCAGCCAGAATTATCCACTGCTCCCATCGCTCCACCACGGCGGATCCGCTCCTAGAATCCCTCCACTGGCTTCCTATCCAGTCCAGAATCAGATTCAAGATAGTGTCTGACCTACAAATCTGTCCAACCTACATTTCCGATCTTACTCAGAGGTACACACCTAGCCGCTCACTCCGCTCTTCCAATGAACTTCACCTAACCGCCCCCCCGAATCACCCAGTCCCATGCACGCCTCCAGGACTTCTCAAGAGCTGCTCCAACACTATGGAACTCCCTACCTCCACCCATTAGGGCAGCCCCCTCCTTCAACATCTTCAAGAAAGCCCTCAAAACTCACCTTTTCACTCTGGCCTACCACCCCTCACAAGTGCTCTAAACCTACAGCTGAACTCTGGTCCCCTACCATTCATGTCCTTACCTCTCCCTCTAGATTGTAAGCCTTTGGGCAGGATCCTCCTCCTTTTATGTCCTACCTGATCTTGCACCTCCATTACTGTGCACCCATGCTATGCATCTGAGTGAACCTAACCTGCCTAATCTCCATGCTCCATCCAGTGACTGACTGAGCATTACCTTGTACTCATACTGTGCTGTGTGATCTGGTTTTCTTGTATTCCTGTATTGTCATATTGCTGTATGTCACCCCTAAATATTGTCTGTAACCTAAATTAATGTTCAGCGCTGTGTAATATGTCGGCGCTTTATAAATACAATAAATAATGATCTGATCTTAATGTTTTTTTTCTTAGCTGTACTACACATACAAATCATAATATCTTTTTTTTCCGCTTCAGTGTCTCTTTAACATACCACTAATCTGTGATGGATTAATTTTCAGCGATTAGCAACTAATTATTTCAGAAGAGGACATTTATCAATGCATTCACATTACAGAACAGTCCCACTAGCTCTACAGGTATGGCACAGTGCTGACTTTTTTTTATTTCCTAAATCTCCATAGCATATGGTGATGTTTAGTGCCATACTTACAAAGTAAACATTTTATGTATACAGGTGCTATATACACAGGTTCTCCAAATAGGGCTTGGCATCCTGGTTTCACTTTCAATTCAATCTCCCAGGTGTCCTGTTTTTAGTCTATGACATCTTTTCACTGCTCAGCAGCCTTCACATTTATTACTGTTAACCTGCCATATGGATTTCATGCAGTAGGGGCTCCTGCAGAATATTTTTCTCTCTGCATACTGACTCTGGTGATCTGCTGCATTGCAGGAGTCTACTGCTATACCCGCTTCAATATTCACACAAGTGTTATTGGTGCATGTAACCCATTGGCTGTAGTACTGTGTGGGTAAGCAGAGGTCTTTGGCATCAGACACCTACCTTAGAGTGTGGGTTTTTCTGTTCTCCATTGGTGTCTATAAACCTGCAGCATACATTTTAGCTTTTTGTGCTGCAAGAATATCGAAGTTACTGAATTTAGGCCTATGCAGCATGTGACAACTGTAGTGAGAAGGAATATGGAGGCTGCCATTTGTTTCCTGTAAAATACCAGTTGCCTGGAAGCACTGCTGATCTATTTGGCTGCAGTAGTGTCTAAATCACAACAGAAACATGCATGCAGCTAATCTTGTCAGATCTGACAATGTCAGAAACGCCTGATCTGCTGCATGCTTGTTCAGGATCTATGGCTAAAAGTATTAGATGCAGAGGATCAGCAGGATAGCCAGGTAACAGATATTGCTTAAAAGGAAATAAATATGGCAGCCTCCATATCACTCACTTCAGTTGCCCTTTGAGGGCTATTTCATACGGGCAGCTGAAAGCATTAAATTCACCCACCTGTCAGCTGCTCTCTTGCACTATAGTGACAAATGCTGCCATTTGTTTAGAATTTAACTGCACCCGAATGGTGCTCATGGGTGACAGACTGGACACCAAACTGCCTGGCAATGCATAGTTCAGCCTCCTGCCTGAAAGAAGGGAAATACCTCACTAATGGGATGCCAGAGTAACAAAATCCCAGTCCTGTAGGCCGTTTTACTTCATAGTACTTTTAACATACATGTCAAAATAATCAAAATGCTCTACATTCAGTTATGTATACAATATTTAAAAGCAATGTATGCCATAGTGAGCCGTTCTCTTCACAGAAGAACACTGGTATGTAGCTTTATATAAAGACATTGAGAAGGCACAGTTCAGCTCATATGTAACATTTTAATAGTCTTAACTACCTTATTTACAGGATTATCAAGATATTCATTTTATTTTTAAAATCTGTACATAATACACAAAGTATAGCTACTGTAACAATTGACTTGATATACAAAATAAGAAAATAATCTCATCATACCCTTGTTAAAGGAAAGATTCAAGCAAAATAAAAAAAGTTTCACTTACCTGGGGCTTCTACCAGCCCCATGCAGCCATCCTGTGCCCTCGTAGTCACTCACTACTGCTCCAGTACCCCGCTGGCAGCTTGCCAACCTCGGAGGTTGGCGGGAGGCATTGCGTACATTTTACGCATTCTTGCTAGTGCAGGAACATTAACACATACATTTTTACGCGTTACTTGTTCAATGCGTACATTTTTACGCATTGAACCAGTAATGCGTAAAATGTATGTGTTAATGTTCCTGCACTAGCAAGAATGCGTAAAATGTACGCAATGCGTCCCGCCGACCTCCGAGGTCGGCAAGCTGTGAGCAGGGGACTGGAGCAGCAGTGAGTGACTACGAGGGCACAGGATGGCTGCATGGGGCTGGTAGAAGCCCCAGGTAAGTGAAACTCTTTTTATTTTGTTTAGACATTACCTTTAAAGGACACCCGAGGCAAAAATAAACAAATGAAATAACTGATTGTATCTATTTTCTCCTAAAATAACATTTTAAGATACTCCACTGGTTTATTTTATGTTTAAATCTACTTTAAGTTTTATTGTTTTTACTCAATGACATATTCATTAACATATGCCAGAGCTAAAATCTATGAACTATTAACCCTTATCTCTCTCCTGCTCTCAGAAGCCATTGTCAGCTAGGAAAGTGTTTTATAGTTGGAATTTCTTATCAGAGAGGGTCACACCGTTGTCACTTCCTGTCTGAGTCAGGACTGAGTCAGCCACTTACATACCTGATGTTTAACTTCGGGCAGAGAAAGAAAAAGAAAACAGTACAGTTATTTGTGTGCTAGGGCACTGTACATTCACATTTCTATCTCATCCTGTCACCTCGGGTATCCTTTAAAAAGGAGAATGACATCTAAATCTTAGGACGTATGATAACCTAGTTTGTTTCCTCAATACTCCTGCTCAGTACAGATTAAGATGTAGACAAATGAGCTAGTGATCACTAGCTGTACTTTCCTGTAGTTTTTAAACTGCCAGGTATGACACCCTGCAGTGGCACAGCCAAGGTGATATGGGCCCCAGTGCAAGTTTCACATTGAGCCCCCTCAAAAACTCTGAACATATTAATTGCTATGGAGCAGGGCTGTGGAGTTGGAGCAATTTTTGAGTACCTGGAGTCAGTCGGTGGTTTCATAAACGGAGGAGTCAGTTGAATGATTTTTGTACCCACTCCATACCCCTACCTCTGCATGGGCTGTGGAGTCAGAGTCACAATTTTGGGTATCTGGAGTCAGTGGCTTCATAAACTGAGAAGTCTCAGTTGGATGATTTTTGTACCACCTCCACAGCCCTGCTATGGAGCACAAAAACCTGCCAAGTTAAGAGAGGTATACACAGGGAAGGCAAACTGTTTAATAGTTACCACTATTCAATGTATAGAAGTGATCATTATCAGCATATAACCAATGAAGAGCTCATACAGTAGGATTCCATAGGGTCCTCTCAGGTCCAGGATGGTGTGACCACATCTCCAATTGCTACGCCCTGGCAGTCCAGAGACATGCCCCTCCACTACAGCACTGAAGTGCCAAATCATTCAAGCTGCACTAAATATGAATCCATCTCTGGAGACTTTCTTATAAACACATACAATTTGCACATGCAGGTATTGCTAAAGCTTCCAGTATGAATTATGGCAATAAATCATCTTCACCAGTACAGTGGCTGTTGATTTGGGGCTAGGGACTGCCTGCACCTGTTTCTCCTGCCTCATTCATTATTACCTTATACAGCTTAATGATTGTGAATGAGACAAGTCTGTAGGAAACAGCAGAGGTATGGGATCAGTACATCTACAAGCAAGCAGAGCAATTTTCACATCACTTTTCAGTATCCTTGTTATCACTACAGGTGGGCTGAATAAAACATATATTCTATTTTCCTGGAATCCAGCTTACATCCCCGGTACACACTAAGATCAGAAGTGCGGTACGTAGTGCCTCACAAAGCCTGCAAATACACAGGTACATAAAATACTGCATTGAAGCAATGTCCAGCATGCCCATTTATACAGCACACCACAGTACTTTTTATGAGAAAGCTTTGCTGCACACATTTAGCCCACAGCACAGCCCTCCTCATTAAATGGGGTGAACCCTGCAGTAAAAAGTGACTCTGTATGTCCCTCAGCCAGCTATGTTGCCCATCATGAACGAGGCCTTAAATGTCCAACTACAAATAAATGCTTTCTTTTATCAAATCATTCCATTTCTTCATACTCTGCTATGTATTCTGACTCTTCCACATTCTGCAATGTACAGCTGGCTATAGACTTCCGAATGGTTTCTTTTTCATCTGGTGATAAAAAGAAAATCTTAAAATACAATTCATTTTTCACACTTCCTAAATTTACATTTCGAAATGAGAGACATACCAGGATCTGTACATTCTTTCAGTAATAGACTCAGCTGTTGCCTGTTGTATTGGATAAGGAACTTCTGACATGTTCGTATAGTGCCTGGAAGACAATGCACTTATTCATTAGCCATTATTTATTTTTCAATACACTGCGGGTTTGCAGTCTTTCTACATTCATGGAGACACAAAGAGAGGTTTAAACCCCACCACAAGAAAGTAAGCGACAGTTTAAAAGCAAAAAAAAACCCCCAGACTTAAGATGGTAAGCTAGGCAGCAGGTCTCTTGACTTTAGCACAAAGGGCAGTAGACATGCTAGAGCAGGCATGGGCAAACTTGGCCCTCCAGCTGTTAAGGAACTACAAATCCCACAATGCATTTGCCTTTGAGTCATGACTGTGGCTGTCAGACTCCTGCAATGCATTGTGGGACTTGTAGTTCCTCAACAGCTGGAGGGCCAAGTTTGCCCATGCCTGTGCTAGAGTGTTCTCAGCTGGCCCATCTCTGCCAAGATTCTAGCTTCTGCAAAGCCACCTAGATGCGCTGCTGAGAAGTGCCGGATAATCTGGGCCATGTTTGTTTCAGGTGTGTGAGTCAGACACTACTGCAGCAAAAGAGATCAGCAGGATGCCAGACAACTGGTATTGTTTAAAAAGAAATATGGCAGCCTCCATATCCCTTACTTCAGGTGTAATTAAATTTGGCAACAAGGTACAATAGCTTATAATTCACTTCTACTAAGATACAATATACTAACCCTTTGGGTATTTGTATACAAATGTGTTGCAAGTCTTCCTGCTCTAATGAGATTGCCAGCGGATTCCCCGCTTTTAATGTAGGCAGGCGGATGCTGCAAGTGACCCGAGGTTAAATCAGCCTAATTCAGGGTTATGAGTCCTAGGACAAATGTTGTGTTTTCATTTTATCTTTTAAAATAATGAAGACTGGTGGCACAGAGGAAAGCGGTAGCACAGTGTATCGCCTTGCGTACACATTTAGGTCAAGCATGAACCTACAGTCCATATCTCGTTTGCTAACAGGGGACTACCTGTATGCCTCAAGTCCCTCTTCTGTTTTTCTTTCATTTGTAAAAATCAAAATATGGTTGGGAAAAAAAAAAAAGGTTAGGAATTTGAATGTATTGGACTGGGTAAGTAAACAAGAAAAGTATGATCAAATCACTGCTCTCCACCCTTATATTTATCTAACTTCTTAGCGCCAAGACGCCACATTAAAACTTTCTGCTGGAGCCTCTTAAAGCAGAACTGTAGTGAGAGGTATATGGAGGCTGCCATATTTATTTCCTTTTAAGCAATACCAGTTGCCTGGAAGCTCTGCTGGTCTATTTGGCTGAAGAAGTGTCTGAATCACACCAGGAATAAGCATGCGGCTAATCTTGTCATATCTGTCAAAATTGTCAGAAACACCTGATCTGCTGTATGCTTGTTCAGGGCCTATGGCTGAAAGTATTAGAGGCAGAGGATTAGTAGTATAGCCAGGCAACTGGTATAGCTTAAATGGAAACAAATATGGCAGACTCCATATACCTCTCACTACAGTTCTCCTTTAACGGCTCTGGGACATAATGCGTTGCTCGCCCCCGCCATACACACATGCACCCGCTGCTCTTACCCATTGGAACACAGAGCGATCTGTAATTGGGGAAGTGAAACAAGGGGTTCCCCTAACCAATCTCAATGCCTGGAATAAACATGACACTTCCAGGATAGCATTTGCGCCATCTAGTGGCAAAGTAAAATTACACACACATAATTAAAAATGTATAAAATTTAATCCCTTCCACTTCCAAAGGCCCCCCCTCCAAAAAACACTAACACTAACACTAACACTAACGCTTGTTAAAAAAATATATATACAATTTTATGAGGGTATGTTACTCTTATTTTACTACACATGTGGGCCTGTAATTATGGACCGGACACAAAAAAAAAAAAAAAAACAGAAAAATTACACCTATATTTCCAAATAATATACCTGTATTGTCACCATACATTGTGATTGGGACATAATTTAAACAGTGTAATAACTGAGACAAATAAAATATGCAGGTTTTAATTACGGTAGCATGTTTTATTTTAAAACTATGATGGCTGAAAACTGCAAAAGTACTACTCAAAGAAAGCATAATTGGTGGCGAAAAAAAAAACAAGGTATAGATAATTCAGTTGTGATAATTAGTAATAAAGTTATTGGTGAATAAAAGGGAAGAGCGCTGACAGGTGAAAATTGCTTTGGTCCGCAAGGGTAAAAACCACTTGGAGGTGAAGTGGTTAATTAATAGCAATAGTGGTAGTAATAGTAATGTTTCTTACCTCCAACATGTAGGGTGTTTATAAAGCATGGATACCGATGACCTCTGTTCTCTAGGCTGGAGATGAAAGGCAGGGATGACCACAGAAGCTGGTGGAATTCTTTCCGACACCGAAGCAGGATTACGCCAGTGTATGCATTAAGGTATTTCACTATAATAGAATAAAAATATCAGAATAAGAAAAGCTTTACATGTAGCCATATGTACCATAAAACTTAAAGTGTACCAGAGGTACCAGAGATGAGTAAACTTAAATGTTTTATACGGATTGCTCCCACTGCCATCCTCAGTCTTCTCCCTCTTCGGTACCGGGTCCTGTATCTTCGGCCAATCGACCCATGCGCAGTGTGCTCCGTATCTCTCTGCAGACAATAGTACTGTGCAGGTGCAGTACTATTCTCTGTCGGAGAGAGCGCACTGCGCATGCGTCAAACTGGCTGCGACTGCCAAAGTTACAGGACCTGGTACCTAAGAGGGAGAAGACTGATGGCTGCGGCGTGAGACCAATCCATGCAGATGGGGCTGGAGGAAGCCCCAGGTATATATAAAAACTTAAGTTTTCTCATCTCTGGTTTCCTTTAACACTGATTTTCATCTGCTGCACAGTCATCTCGTTTAATTTGACATCCAGATATACTGACCTCCCATGCAGTCAGTGTATCCCCAGGCTACAACCCTGGTAAACAAGCTCCAATGATGTAGCAACTTCCCTTTTATAGTATGTGGGATAAGGCTATTGTGCATTAGCACATAGCCTTTGCTAGTAATGTGCTACATTTAAATCACATACAAAACATTAACATTTTCTGTTATCTGCATGCCATCCCACTGACAATAAATTTGAACAATAATCAATTAGACTTCTGCTTAAAGGAAATCTAAAGTGAACAAAAATGTGCCTAGCTTAACTTACCTAGGGCTTCTCCCAGCCCCCTGTAGTATTTCCGGCCCCTCGTCGTCATTACACTCCAATTCCTGCAGAAACTGAGATGCTACAAAAGTCGTATGCGTGTCCCCAGCTATTCACCTCCTTGATCGCATAGCATGGTGCATTCTGCACAGTTCATAAAAGTTGCAACTGTGCCCATGCCAAACGTCCCCAGGAGCACATTCATAGAGGGGGGCATGCACAGTAGCCACGAAAGGGCACAGCTACTGAATGGAGCAGAGCAGAACAATGATGAGGGACCACAACAACAGCAGGGGACTAACAGAAGCCCAAAGTAAGTTAAACGAGGCACATTATTTCATGTAAGTGTCCCTTTAAATCAAACAGATCAAGTGGACAAGACAGCCGATTCAGACCCATCAAGGTTTGGTACTTTTCCATTAGCCGGGCGCATCCACTAGGTGGCGATAAAACTCCACCAGAATTACATCTTTCCCTACTATCCATGAAGGCCAGGAGGGGGAATAGTAATTAACGCCACCTAGTGGATGCGCCCGGCTAACGGCAAAGTACCCAATGTTTGATTGGGGATGGATTTTCCCATATTGAGTTGCTGCTAAAAAGCAAATGTACCTAAAACAGACCTAGGGCCCAATGCTACAACTGCGTTTCTTTGCACTTTCCATTTCCACGATTCAATGGATGTCTGGCACAATTGCGGTGCATTTGCGATTTGTGCCAGGAAAAAAAAAAAAAAAAATAGTTGGAAAATATTTCAGATTGCCAAATAATTGCATAGCAGTACGATTGCTATGTGATATTCCTGTGCAGTGTGAGGGTCAACAGATATTGAGTGCTGGTGTTATAATTCCAGATCCTGCATTCAGAAACCCAAACTCTTCCAAACACCACACTTTAGCATCAGGGCTGTGGAATCTACTAGGCATACATATGAACTGGCCGCCGGGAGAATTGGGTGAAGTATACAGCTTATCCTGCTGCTGCACAAGTTCCCGGCAGCGTTAAATACTATTCCCCCTGTAGGTCCAGGTGAAGCTTGTCAGATATATTCTCATGGCCATGCTCCCCTTCATGTATGAGCACTGGCATAACACACACATGCAAATACAGCTGCACCTGCGTAGTAAGCCAGCAGTGATTGTAAATGCGCAGCCTCAGCCTGCCTTGTTTCCACCTGTGCACTTCTGTCTGCTTTTCAGCAACATGTATCAATCTGTAATTGATGTGCTGAGAAAAAGCGGACAGAAGCGGATAGAAGCGCACTAGGCCTCAATTCACAGAGCATTATCAAACGTTTATCAAACACTTTATCAAACGTTTGATAATTTACCTCATGTGTAAAATCTCACTAAGGTGTTATATATTTGTTGAACGTTTTATCGGTAAAACATTCAATATATAACACCTTAGTGAATTTAAAATGAGATTTTACCCATGAGGTAAATTATCAAACGTTTGATAAAGTGTTTGATAAACCTCCATGAATTGAGGCCTAAGTGGAAATGAGGCTGCACATTTACAATCACTGCTGGCTTACTTGATGTGCTGATAAAAAGCGGACAGAAGTGCACAGATGGCACGACAGTGCATCTGCGCTCATACCAAAGGGGTGTATAACCGCAACAAGAAGAGGGTCTTGGGAAGTTTGTTTGTTTTTTTGTTGTTGTTGTAATGTTACAAGTTTAGATGATACTATGTACTGGCGAATGCACAAGATCTCCTAATATACTTACTTGAGTATGTCAGGAGTTTCAAAAATACAACGCTTATTCTTTGATTTAAAAAAAAAAAATAGCTAACAATAAACGGTTTCATCTAGATTCAAAACTTGTGCTTACTGAGTGATGCAAGACAATAAAATGATTGATTTGTAATCACAGAAATATCACATCATTCCATCCAGCTGAAACTGCAGATCACAAAAGTCCTTTCTATTCTATATAATTTCTTCCTACTAATGTTAAAATACAAATTATGGAGATTACAACGTCGACTGCCGTACGGTAATATATCTTTGTGACCAATGTGCTCACCTGATAGTCCTACAGAGACAGCAGCAGCACCAAAGTCCCCGTGCATACGAGCTACAGTATTCTTGACGTTGTACAGCACTACGCTCTGCGTAATATTCTGCCTGCAGCGTGGTTCCTCCAGCACCACCTCGCACAGAAAGTACCTAGGGAACAATTACATTGCGGTCACCGATTACCAGGGATTATACCAGCAGAGTGTACACCACAACGGATTTACCTGGATTTGAACCGCATTGCTGCAAAAGACACACGCGTCGCGTGTATTCGACCAGTCCACAGAACCCGGTAGTAGGTCAACGCAACTTCCGGTAAATGTTAGCGCGTTGCAATAGCCATATTGGTTGTGGAAGCAGAGGTATTTATTATTAACTCGTGACTGAGTGAGGAGACATTCTTTACTGTTGCTTGTTGCATTCTGTCACTCGGAGCGTATCTAGAGAGAATACATGAAACTGTAGTTAACGATATCCCATACAGAGCTCCACAGAGTGTGTTGCATTACAAGCTTGTAGTAGTGACAGTCCAGTCCACATCAGGGGCGTAGCAATAGGGGTTGCAGTGGTTGCGACCGCATCGAGGCCCTTGGGCCAGAGGGGCCCCGCAGGGCCTTTCCTCAACTACAGTATTAGCCAGTGGCGTAGCTATGAATCTCGGGGCCCCGGTGCGAGTTTTACATTGGGGCCCCCCAAGAACTCTATACGTAGCAATTGATACGGCGCAACAAAACCTGCCAAGGTCATCTACAGTGTCAGAGGTGCCAGAAGGGGATGGGGAACAGCTTGTTAATGATTACTACCATTCAAAACATCTATAGAAGTGATCATTACCAACACAGGACCAATAAACAGCTTATACTTTGGTTTAGGAAGGGCCCCTCTGGCCCAAGGGCCCCGATGCGGTCGCTACCTCTGCAACCCCTATTGCTACGCCCCTGGTATTAGCCCTTTATTGGTCCTGTGCTGGTAACAATAACTAGTATAGATGCTTTGAATAGTAGTAATCATTAACAATATGTTCCCCATTCCCTTCTTGCACCTCTGACACTGTAGTTGCCATTGGCAGGTTTTAGTGCACTATATCAATTGTTATGTATAGAATGCTTGGGGGGCCCCATTGTAAAAATTGCATCGGAGCCCACAGCTCCTTAGCTACGCCACTGGTCCACATAAAATGGTCCCAGCATTGACTGGCTCCACAGAATGTACCCCAGTCTCTATCCCAGTCAATGGGCTCTATTCATAAACTTTTTCCGCTCAAAACAGCGGACTTTCCCGACCATTTAGCAAAGTGGGCATTCATAAAAGCTGTTCCCGCATGAAAATCTACAATCCCCCAGCAGAGCGAGAAATTTTCCGCCTTCTCCAGTGTTTTTCTAGATTTATCTAGAAAAAAGTAACAAAATGGCCATTCATGAAGTTTAGAGGAAGCGGTATGTGGACGGGAAATACCGCTTCCTCTGATTTTGCGGATTACATACAAGTGAATGGGACAGACCTCCCAGAGAGAGCAGTGCACGGAGGGACTCTGCCGGCTGAAGTGTTTCCGCATGCCTTCCAACAGCTTACCGCCAGCTTTCAGCGGGAGATCTCCGCTCTTGCATCACAGCTGGCAAGACTTTTTTGAATGACCACCCAGAAGTGTAAAATACCGCTGCGGTATTTTACCTCTACGAGTATTTAAGCCACAAGTTTTTTATGAATAGAGCCCATCATGGGCTCTATTCATAAAAGGTTACCGCAAGTTTTCCGCTCAAAACAGCGGATTTTACCGTCCATTTAGCAAAGTGGGCATTCATAAAAGCTGTTCCCGCATGAAAATCTACAATCCCCCAGCAGAGCGAGAAGTTTCCGCCTTCTCCAGTGTTTTTCTAGATTTATCTAGAAAAAAGTAACAAAATGGCCATTCATAAAGTTTAGAGGAAGCGGTATGTGGACGGGAAATACCGCTTCCTCTGATTTTGCGGATTACATACAAGTGAATGGGACAGACCTCCCAGAGAGAGCAGTGCACGGAGGGACTCTGCCGGCTGAAGTGTTTCCGCATGCCTTCCGACAGCTTACCTCCAGCTTTCAGCGGGAGATCTCCGCTCATGCATCGCAGCTGGCAAGATTTTTATGAATTACCACCCAGAAGTGTAAAATACCGCTGCGGTATTTTACCTCTACGAGTATTTACGCCACAAGTTTTTTATGAATAGAGCCCTATATCTTTCCAACTTGTATTAGGCTGGGGGGACACAAGCTCCATATCGCTTGTGTCCCCCAGCTTTGTTTGTAGTGCTCCACATATGGCCTCAATTCACTAAGTTTTATCAAACACTTAATCAAACGTTTGATAATTTACCTTATGGGTAAAATCTAATTTTGAATTCAGTAAGGTGTTATATATTTATTGAATGTTTTACCGATAAAACGTTCAATAAATCTATAACACCTTAGTGAATTCAAAATGAGATTTTACCAATGAGGTAAATTATCAAACGTTTGATAAAGTGTTTGATAAAACTTAGTGGATTGAGGCCACAGACTTCCAGTGTTTGGAATGGAAGCATACTCTTGTGCAGAGAGCCGTTTCCAATTGTAGCTGACCAAACTCTAGGTTTAGGCATTTCACTTCATCTTGCTGTGGATCCTGAATTATAAACTTCTGAACTGTCTTCAATGAGGTTTGCTAGTTTTCTTCCCCTATAAAGGTCCCTGTGTCCATATGCAATTAAAGTGGACCAGAACTCTTGTACAGGACAGAGGAAAACCGAGAGAAATGCACCCTGCATGTATTGGGAGAGTTTATCCTGTCTAATTCCCCCTCATCTGTGTCTAAATACAAGTTGTAATTTGATCCCTCAGCTGTGTCAGCTGGCTGTCACAGCAGAGAGCACATTAATAAACAGGGTGTTAACAATCTGCTTCCATGAAAGCAGGAAGTAGACACACTGCATACTTATTGCAGGATTTGTATCAGTTGTTACAAAAATGTTTGTTTAAAGGCTATTATGCTGTTGTTTATCTTTGAGAGCAGAGAGGAAGTTCTGCGTTCAGATCCACTTTAACTTTTTCTCCTAAGAGATCATTTTTCATATTCTGTAGCAGAGTACAATACAATAACATTTGTAAAGCGCTTTTCTCCCATAGGACTCAAAGCGCATAGTTGTGTCTCAGATTAATACAGGGTTGCAGGCTGGGTTGTGTTACAGAGGAGATAGTCAGATGTTCATGAATGCCAGACTGAAAAGGTAGGTTTTCAGTTTAGACTTAAATGCTTACAGGGATGGAGCTGTCCTGATTGGGTGTGGCAGGGAGTTCCAAAGTGTAGGGGCAGCATGACAAAAGGCTCTGTCTCCAAAGGTTTTGAGGTGGACTCTAGGGGTGACCATGGTGTTACATCCTTTTGATCTAAGATTGTGAGGGGTGTGATGCAGTTGCAGCAAGTCCTTCAGGTATCCAGGGCCCAGATTGTGCAAGGATTTGAATGTCAGTAAGCCGATCTTGAACAGAATTCTCCATTTTATCGGTAGCCAGTGGAGTGAGCTCAGGGTTGGTGTTATGTGGCAATGGCGGGGTTGGCTCGTTAACAGCCTTGCGGCGGCATTCTGTACTAATTGCAGGCGGCGTAAGTCTTTCTTATGCAGGCCTGTGTAGAGGACGTTGCAGTAGTCTAACCTTGATGTGACGAAGGCATGGACTAGGGTTGGAAGATCCTCTGAAGGAATTAGGTGTTTAATCTTTGCAATATTCCTTAGATGAAAGAATGAATGTTTCACAACAGCTGAGATTTGATTCCTGAAGCTTAATTTCCCATCAATCAGTACTCCCAGGCTGCGCACACAGTCTGAGTTTTTCAGGTCTGAGCTCCCTATCCTTAGCGGTGTTGGTTGAGACTGGGGCTGCTTTGCTGTTGAGCCCTGGCCCTCGATAACAAGAACCTCAGTTTTGTCAGCATTAAGTTTTAGCCAATTAATATTCATCCACTCCTGAAGCTCAGTTAAGCATGCGTTTATTTGTGGAGTAGGGTCTGTGATGCCAGGTTTGAATGACAAATATAGCTGGGTGTCATCAGCATAGCAATGATATGTCAGGCCATGCTTTTGTATGATTTCTCCAAGTGGCAAAGTGATGCGGGACACACATATACACACTATCACAGTGGTGAAGAGTAAGATGGAATTTGTTACAGAGTTCTATTGCTAAGTTTACCCATGTTTATCTCATCATGACACATGTAAGTTCAGGTACTCTTTAAAGAATGTCAAAAAAGTCACAACACACTTTGGCAGAGAAAGACAAAAAGTCTCAGGGATCTGCTTACAAAAGGGGAACTGTCCCTTTATTGGAAAAACTTCCTACTAGTAGGATTTGTAGTTCCCTGTTTGTCAACCCTGATTCCAGTCAGGAATTAGTATGGGTAAATATTTACTTCACTCAATTAATTACTCATTTGAAAAGCAACTTCTAAATTGTGGAGATGGTGGCATAGGAGCAGTCATAGCTTATTTTAGTATTTTTAAAGGTGGCCATACACTGGTCGATTTGCCATCAGATTCGACCAACAGATAGATCCCTCTCTGATCGAATCTGATCAGAGAGGGATCGTATGGCTACCTTTACAGCAAACAGATTGTGAACCGATTTCAGCCTGAAACCGTTCACAATCTGTTGTGGTGGTGCTGCTGCTGCTGCCCCCGCCCGCCCGCATACATTACCTGCTCCGCCGGCGCGACTCCAGTCCCCCGGTCACCGCTGCTCTGTCTGCGCTCTGGTCTCCAGGTCCAGCATGCCTCACTTCTTCTAGCCCGGCAGGAAGTTTAAACAGTAGAGGGCGCTCTACTGTTTAAACTTCCTGCCGGGCTAGAAGAAGTGAGGCATGCCGGACCTGGAGACCAGAGCGCAGACAGAGCAGCGGTGACCGGGGGACTGGAGTCGCGCCGGCGGAGCAGGTAATGTATGCGGGCTCTATTGCGTCGGTCGTCGGGCACTCGAACGCCGCTAGCGATGCGCTCTTTACCCGCGGGCGATCGACGGTTATTTTCCGCACGGCACGATCGACGGGATCGGACGAAATGGATCGAAATTCGGTGTGTAGCGTGAACGATTGGCAGCAGATTCGATCCCAGTGATCGAATCTGCTGTCGAAACGGGCGCAAATCGGGCCAGTGTATGGCCAGCTTAAGTCTGAAAAATAAAGAATTACTTTAAGAGCAATAAAGGACCCGTTTTCAACTTCCTTGATACTTTGCTGTTAGATTGGGCCTAAAATTAAACATTAAAAATCCAGTTAGGTGTTCAAATTCATACCTTTCTCAGTTAAAGCAGCAGGGACAGCCATACTATCCCAGAGAAAAAAAAACACATATATACCGTAAGTAGATAAATACTTGCTCTACTTGCATAACATATGTATTGTACTGTCCATGTTTTGATTTCAATGAATTTTATATACAGTAGTAAATAAAGAGAAAAAAGTTATGGGCATTTTTCATCTTTACTGCCTCTGACTGAAGATGATGTCATTTCCTTCATTACTCCTTTTTTTTCCCTAGAACCTGCTCTGTCATATCTAGCTTGCTTTATAAACATGTGAGCACAGCATAGATCGTATTGCATCAGCTTCTGCAGAGGGCTTCTCAGCCTCGTGTCACACTGAACTGCCATCAACCAATCAGTGAGGAGCAGGAAAGTGGGAGAGGAGATGACAACCTTCCCTTTCCCTGGCAATGTACAAGAAAGGAGCCGGGCTGACTGTGATAAGATTCATTACAGCAAAAACATTTATGATTATATTGGAATGCTTGCAATGCAGAGTCAGGTTGTAGACTGCATACTAAACACAGCAGTGGGTAAATAGAATTTGATTTTATGGCTGACTTTCCTACTTTAAAGAGACTCTGTAACCTCAAAAACATCCCCTGGGGGGTACTCACCTCGGGTGGGGGAAGCCTCCGGATCCTAATGAGGCTTCCCACGCCGTCCTCTGTCCCACGGGGGTCTCGCTGCAGCCCTCCAAACAGCCGGCGACAGACCCGACTGTAAAATCAATATTTACCTTTGCTGGCTCCAGCGGGGGCACTGTGGCTGCTTTCCGCTCCGAACTACACGGAAATACCCGATCTCAGTCGGGTCCGCTCTACTGCGCAGGCGCCGGAAACTTGCGCCTGCGCAGTAGAGCAGACCCGACGGCGATCGGGTATTTCCGTGTAGTTCGGAGCCGACAGCCGTCAGAGCGCCTGCGCAGGAGCCGGGAAGGTAAATAATGACGTCATCTTGTACGGAGGGCTGCAGCGAGACCCCCGTGGGACAGAGGACGGCGTGGGAAGCCTCATTAGGATCCGGAGGCTTCCCCCACCCAAGGTGAGTACCCCCCAGGGGATCTTTTGATGTTACAGATCCTCTTTAAGATGACAACACTTAGCTTCAAAAATGAAAGGGCATTTCAATGGTGGAATCAGGCTAACGTGACCATTAGTTATAATCTAAGCACAAATCTAGGGGTCAAAAATTCACTACAGCTGCAAGAGCAGAAACACCTGCCCCTTGTAAGAAACTATACGTTGGTTGCTATTGGCAACAACACTACACCTTTGTTCCGACACCAGTAACTCATTAGAGCTGCAACTCACAGGAAGTGAGATAACTTGACTCTCATCACAGCAACAGCATAGGAGATAGAACTTCTTAGACGTCCTCAAAGTTTCAGGAATTTATTCAGTAAACAGATATACAGTACATGTGGTTACATCTTAGCGAAGCAGATTGTTCTGTAGTAAGTCCTTTGGTCCTTTGCGTTACATCTCTTGGCTCCCTTGCATAGAAACCAGGTTTTCTCTTATGTCTATACTACGTTACATCTAGGCTACGTTGCTCTTAGTCCTATATACAGCATACAGTTAGATAATATGACAAGACATATTATAAATAAAAGTAAAGGGTTGAAGCCAGCAGTCACAGGAAGCAGAAGTGCCTCTCTGCAGCCCGTCCCCGGCTTTAATACTGATCACCAAAGAGTTAAATATGACATCATCTGAGCCATACCTCCAAGCCTACAATTGGTGGGCATGGGCATGTGACCCACCTCATAAATTAATATTCCATTGCTTTATAACCTAGTTGCAAAGAATGCAATGTTTTGTAAATATCAACTTTGTTTACCGTTTCTGTCGTCTAACGGTCGGAGCAGTTAGACCTTACACCTGATAACCCATTATGTGGCCTTCCACAAGGAACAGGTTCCTTGTAACTGACTGCATAATTTCTTCTCCGAGAAACTCTGCTTAAAGGGAGACTCTGCAAATCAAGTCCTTTGACTAAACTCAGTTAAAGCAACTGAGGCCTTACATTCTAACACCCTTGACTGAGACAATACCATAACTCCAAAAAAACTCACTTTATTCGAGAAGTTCTTGCACCAACTGATTCCCACCTGTCTAGAACTGTGTATGAAAATCGCTGTGAATAAGACCATGTTTCCTCAGGACTTATTACCCTAATATACGCTAAACTAACCTCAGGTCTCTTTAAGCATCACCCCAGCTACATTGTTAGATTGTAAAGAGAATTGGAAATCACTCTGGAACAGTAAGATTTATAACATATCTTGATGCAAATGCCTAGAGGCTCTGTTTCAGCAAGTCTAGTGGAGGTAAATTTATAACCTACTTTTTAGATGGTTCCTATCCCCTTACCTTGAGGCTAAGTGTAACGGGACATCTGCTGATACATGCTTTAGAGCAGGAGTGTTAACTTAAATACAAAATGGGCTATAATTGAACACTGGGACCAAGTCGTGGGCCATCCTCAATGTCTATTGCCCACCTCCCTCCCTTTTAAAATTCCCTGCTGTTCAATGTGACCCCCCCCCCCCTCTCCCCCACAGTTCCTTGGTGTTTAATTTCTCTTAATATAATGTTGCGCCTATTTAGACAGCAGCAGTAACTGTAAAGGGATCCCACTTCCTCAAAATGTATAAGAGCATAAACAAACAGACTGCGCTTGTCAAATGGAATACATATCTTTAATGTAGTTGTACAACCTAAAATGGACAGTGTCCCATATGATATAAAATATATATAAAATATAAAAGTGTGAGAATAAAATAAAATGGCAATGGGTTTGAGTAGCTCGATGGCACTAAATAGCTGAAGCAAGGTGCTCGCTCTGAGGGATATATAGGATAATCTCAGCAATGCTCTCCTGGATAGTAATGAACTGTGGCTGGTATTCCTAATGGCTGGCTAAATTGGGTATGGTTTCCCAAGCATAAGTATTCAGTGCGTGGGTTAGCATATAGTCATACAGTAAAGTTGCAGCAGCAGGTACTAAAGGGTGGCTGCCTTGTTTCCTTGGTGGTAATGTTATATACAATGAATTCCGAGCGTGGCATTCAATACATGCATGTAGATCAGGTGCGAGGGCTTTGCAAGATTTATGCCCTGTATAGATGATGGCAAGTGAGCAAGAAATCAGCAGGAGTATATGGCTCAATGTCAATAAATAAAGGTGGAGCGATCTCACCCTCCTTGGTGGTCAATCCTATAGCAGCTGGTCTCTTCCGGGGAGCCGCTCAATCTCACCAGCCCCGGCCGGCGGCAAAGAGAGAGAGACTTGACCTGCAGTGCAGTGTCGGGCAAGCGTGCCCGGCTCCCAGGGGGTCCGGATAGCGTGGGTGGCGTAGGTGAATAGAGCCTTCAGCTAGTCAGACTTCCGTCTTTCGCTAGCTACTCCCCAGCACGGAACTCCGACACGCCTCCTTCCCCTATGCGGCGTGACGTCACGACTGTAGCTACTGCTGACGTTTCGAGAGGAACGCCTCTCTTTCTCAAAGCTTAGCCCAGCTTTGAGAAAGAGAGGCGTTCCTCTCGAAACATCAGCAGTAGCTACAGTCGTGACGTCACGCCGCATAGGGGAAGGAGGCGTGTCGGAGTTCCGTGCTGGGGAGTAGCTAGCGAAAGACGGAAGTCTGACTAGCTGAAGGCTCTATTCACCTACGCCACCCAAGCTATCCGGACCCCCTGGGAGCCGGGCACGCTTGCCCGACACTGCACTGCAGGTCAAATCTCTCTCACTTTGCCGCCGGCCGGGGCTGGTGAGATTGAGCGGCTCCCCGGAAGAGACCAGCTGCTATAGGATTGACCACCAAGGAGGGTGAGATCGCTCCACCTTTATTTATTGACATTGAGCCATATACTCCTGCTGATTTCTTGCTCACTTGCCATCATCTATACAGGGCATAAATCTTGCAAAGCCCTCGCACCTGATCTACATGCATGTATTGAATGCCACGCTCGGAATTCATCGTATATAACATTACCACCAAGGAAACAAGGCAGCCACCCTTTAGTACCTGCTGCTGCAACTTTACTGTATGACTATATGCTAACCCACGCACTGAATACTTTTGCTTGGGAAACCATACCCAATTTAGCCAGCCATTAGGAATACCAGCCACAGTTCATTACTATCCAGGAGAGCATTGCTGAGATTATCCTATATACCCCTCAGAGCGAGCACCTTGCTTCAGCTATTTAGTGCCATCGAGCTACTCAAACCCATTGCCATTTTATTTTATTTTATTCTCACACTTTTATATTTTATATATATTTTATATCATATGGGACACTGTCCATTTTAGGTTGTATAATTTACAACTACATTAAAGATATGTATTCCATTTGACAAGCGCAGTCTGTTTGTTTATGCTTTTAATTTCTCTTATCCCCTACAAAGTTCCCTGGTGTCTAGTGCTTTTGCCCTCTCTCCCCCATATGATTTCCCGGTTGATCCAGGGCTTCACTGGTGGTCTAGAGTGGGCCAAACATAATGCAAAGTGAGAAAACCACTTGCAGGCCAAATTTGATGGCTCTGTGGGCCAGATATGGCCCGCGGGCCAGAGCTTGACATGTATGCTTTAGAGCAGGCTCTCAACCAGGGTTGACTAGAACCGTAGGAATCGTTGAGGCCTTTGTTGGGGTTCCTTGGCATTTCCCTCTCCTGTGACTGTCGGGCTAATAAAATTTCATAAGTACCTGTGAGTAAACGCGGAAAAGCCGCCGCAAGGGCTCAGAGTGAGGCGGCTGTTTCCGCGTCTAACATGGCGGCACAACGCGAAGAAACCGCCGCAGGCCGCATGGGCAGAGCGGTGGCGTCCGCGTTGGATGCGGCAGATTGTACGCATGGCAAAGCAGATGGCATTGCGGCTGGACGCGGGGAAACTGCCGCTCGCTTAGAGAGCTGGGCGGCGGTCCCCGCACCTGAATCAGTGGTCACATTGCAAGACATGTCTGGTGTGGCTGGGACTGCTAGTCCACACAGGTTCAGAAGGACGCGCGCGCGCGCTGAGAGGCAGAGCTTATATGACAGCCAGAAAAGGGTCAGCTGACCAGGCGGGTCAGCTGACATTTTCACCACCTGCCATTGGTCCAGCACTTAGGGGAGGCGCCGGAGAGCGCTTTGCTATATATACTGGGTGCTGGTCATTCTCTGGTTGTCTGCCGTTGCGATCACTACGTGGTAGCACTCAGACCTTGTCTGTATCTGTGTTCTAGCATAGTTTCCAAAGGTGTTGACATCAAGGAGCTCACAGCTTAGCAATAGGAATATTGAACTGTATTATTTGTTATGACCTTCTGCCTGTCTGACCATTCCTCTGAACTCTGATTCTGTACCTCGCTATTTCTGTTACCCTGTTGCCAATCTCTGCTCGTTCCTGGACTCTGTATTGGCCTCCTGATTCTGTACTGTGCTATTCTGATACTCCGTTGCCAAACCCTGTCTGTTTATTGGATTCCGTATCTGCCTCCTGAATCTGTACCTTATCTGTCTGTGTGTTGACGACCTGCCTTGCCGACCCCGAGAACTGGCCTTACTGTTAGAGGCAGTTCACAGACCTGTTAGTGACACCCTCTCCCACGGGTGTCACTCTCGCTCTGTCCTTCCTCCCCTCAGCCTAGCTCCTCCCCCCTGGAGAGTCTAGGCCAGAGGAAGGAACATACTTCTGGAGAAGTACTCAAAGTATACTGTTGCATCTAAACACTTACTTGTTCATCAGGTGTCCAGAGGTTAGTAGATATATCTGATTATCGGTGATACTGCAGATCACCAATAATCGGGTATATTCTGTATTCTCGGTGATACTGCAGTTCACCGGTAATCAGACCCTCTCTGTGTTACACCGATCGTTACAGTACCTCTTTGGCTCCTCTGTGTCTCATTGTATCCTCAGCCTGAATGTGGTGGGGGTGGAGTATAATAGAGCACACTATAATAGTGAGTTCTGTATAAAGAAGCACTAAAATGGAGATCAGAATAGAAAGGAGAACATTTATAAAAAGTAACAGAATAGAGAGGCAGTATAACAAGTGGCACCATCATAAGGGTTAGTATGATAAAGAGTACTGTACTAGGGGAGCACTATAATTGTGGGGTCTATAGCAATAAACAGTGACATGTGCTACTATAATAAGAAGCACTGCAAGGAAGAAACATGGAATGGGGCTAAACAACAAGGTTGTTACAATGGTTATGTAGGGAAAATGGTCTCCCATCTCCCAAGATACTATTTTCCATCATTATGTTCTCCTTTACCCTCCATTGAAGAACTAAACGACCGCGCCACGCCATCTGGGGAAGGTAAAGCCTGTGGTCCTTAAGTGGTTAACCCCACTTTCTTTTTAGTTTCTTCCTTTCTGCACTTAATAGTACAACTGTCACTATATCCGGTAAGGTCCATAAATATTTGGACAGAAATAACTTTTTTCTAATTTTGGTTCTGTACATTACCTCGATGAATTTTAAATGAAACAACTAAGATGCAGTTGAAATGCAGATTTTAAGCTTTAAATCAGTGAGGTGATCAAAACGATTGCATAAAGATGTGAGGTAACTAAAGCATTTTTTTTACACAATCCCTTCATTTCAGGGGCTCAAAAGTAATTGGACAAATTAAATAACTGGAAATAAAATGTTCATTTCTAACACTTGTTTGAAAAGCTTTTGCTGGCAATGAAAGCCTGAAGTCTTGAACTCATGGACATCACTAGATACTGGGTTTCCTCCTTTTTAATGCTCTTCTAAGCCTTTACTGCAGCGGCTTTCAGTTGCTATTCGTGGGCCCTTCTGTCTGAAGTTTAGTCTTCAACAAGTGAACTGCATGCTCAATGGGGATAAGATCAGGTGACTGACTTGGCCGTTCAATCATTTTCCACTTCTTTGCTTTAATAAACTCCTGAGTTGCTTTGACTGTATGTTTTGGGTCATTGTCCATCTGTATCATGAATCAAGTTGATTGCATTTAGCTGGATTTGAGCAGACCGTATGTCTCTGAACACCTCAGAATTCATTCGGCTGAATCTGTTCTGTGTCACCTCATCAATAAACACCAGTGTCCTAGTGCCACTGGCAGCCATGCACACCCAAGCCATCCCACTGCCTCCACCGTGTTTTACAGATAATGTGGTATGCTTTGGATATTGAGCTGTTTAACGCCTTTTCCTTACTATTTTCTTGCCATTATTCTGATAGAGGTTGATCTTGGTTTCATCTGTCCAAAGAATGTTTTTTTTTTTCACTGTGCTGGCTTTATAGATGTTCTTTAGTCTAATCTAGCCTTTCTATTCTTGAGGCTTATGAGTAACTTGCACCTTCCAGTGCACCCTCTGTATTTATGTACTTTTATGCAGTCTTCTCTTTATCGTAGACTTGGATATCGATACGCCAACCCCCTGGAGTCTGGACAGTGTTGTTCACTTGGTTGGCTGTTGTTAAGGGGTTTCTGCGATCATCCACCACTATTGTCTTCCGTGGATATCCAGGTGTTTTTGCGTTGCTGAGTTCACCAGTGCTTGCTTTCTTTCTCAGGGTGTACCTGTAGATTTTGCCACTCATAATATTTATTTTAGCAAAGCAATGTCTCACATTAACCACTTAAGGACCACATGCTTAAAGAGACTCCGTAACAAAAATTGCATCCTGTTTTTTATCATTCTACAAGTTCCAAAAGCTATTCTAATGTGTTCTGGCTAACTGCAGCACTTTATACTATCACTGTCTCTGTAATAAATCAATGTATCTTTCCCCTGTCAGACTTGTCGGCCTGTGTCTGGAAGGCTGCCAAGTTCTTCAGTGTTGTGGTTCTGCTATGAACTCCCCCCTCTCTGCACACTGCCTGTGTGTTATTTAGATTAGAGCAGCTTCTCTCTTCTCTCTTATCTTTTACAAGCTGGATAAATCATCCTCTGAGCTGGCTGGGCTTTCACATACTGAAGAATTACAGACAAGGGCAAAGCTGTTTGCAGGAAGAAAAGAGCAGCCTGAAACTTCAGTGCATGAGAACAGGGGGAAGAAACACACAAATGATCTCTTGAGATTCAAAAGGAATGCTGTATACAGCCTGCTTGTGTATGGATGTATTTTTCTATGTGTGGACATACTGTACATCAACCTACTTCTTGTTTTGGTGGCCATTTTGTTTGTTTACAAACAAACTTTTTAAAACTGTTTTTAACCACTTTTAATGCGTCGAGGAGCGGCGAAATTGTGACAGAGGGTAATAGGAGATGTCCCCTAACGCACTGGTATGTTTACTTTTGAGCGATTTTAACAATACAGATTCTCTTTAAACCCCCACATGCTTGCTTAAACCACTTAGCACACAAGTGATTCCCCCCCCCCCTTTTCTGCCCACCAACAGAGCTTTCTGATGGTGGGATTTGATCCCTACTGGGATGTTTGTTTATTTATTTATTTGTAATTTATTTGTGTGTTTTTTTGAATATTTACTTTTTTTTAATTTATTTTAATTTAAACCCTCTCTCCCCCCACCAGCCAATCCCAGCGATCGGCTCTCATAGACATCAGGTTATAAGAGCTGATCGCTTTCTGTGCCCCTCCAGAGGACAGCCGTGTACAGTGTAAATAGATGGCAGTTTCGCTGTCTAACAGCCCCCTAGTGGCCATCGCCGATGGGAGACTGATGACAGAACGGAGATGCGCACGCATCAGCGAGCGATCTCCTGCAAAACCCTGCCCCAGGACTTCACGCCTATTGCCTGGGTCTGCTGCCGCATTCACGCCAATCGCAGTGGAGCGGTCGACAAAGGGTTAAGTACAATTCTGCTGTGTCCAAGAGAGATGAACCATCGCTCAGTTGTGATGACGTGGCGCACATATACTGAATGTATATGTGCGTCACATCATCACAACGGCTTACATATCAAAACGTTGCTTGCTTATCAAGTCAAAATTTCATAAATATTTTTTCTTGTCTTGCAAATTTCTCATAAACCAAGTTATTTGCAATCCGATGTTTTACAGTATATCTTCTGGAAACTAAAAGGGACATGGAGATCAAGACATAAGCAGAGTGAGACGCAAACAACTGAACGTCACTATAACATCTAGATGCAGGGCTGCTGTGAAATGGAAGCACGTCACAGTGCTGTATTTTTTCTCTGCTGCCCCGTTTTATGACAGCCCTTTCATCCCTACTGAACAGGGAGCTGTACAGTTCTCAAAACTATCTCATTGGACCCTCTAGTTTCTCCTCCTCTCTGCCAATGTTTGTACAAATACCTGTCAGCACAGAGGAGAACCAGAGCAGTCATGTGAGACCATAAAGTGATTTGAGTTGTCCTGAGGACATAACAGAAGGTAATGTTTAATCAGGTTAACCTTATAAAAAAACAAACGGATAACGAACCTATGACAAGTATCAAAACAAGTACAGTATCTCTGTGTTGTAACAGCATGTTTAGCTTTGAATAAGGGAAAACATATTAATTGCAGTTTTGTCTGAAGGATGCTAGATAGATACTCTGGTAAAATAAAATAATACTATGTGTATATGCACAGAGGCTCTGCATGCAGGCCTTCTATTGATTTCTCCATCAGTAAACAATCGGATAAGAGCTGGGAAGCATGCTTGTATGATAGCTCTCCCATCTCATCTTTTCTCCCAAGCAAGTTCTATAGGATTTCAGCTATATCAATCAGTCCATTCCTCAAACATACGCTTTGCTATGTGCAGGAATAACTGATATTTACCACCAAGTCCATCATTTAACAACTAACAAAAAGATCATTTCTCATTCATATCTGATTTTTCTTTTTGCTAGCATCACAACGGACATCGGACCTGACACAACACACAACCTGTTTGGTGCTGAAGGGCACATAGCCCTTTAGTGCTGCTGGTGCTACAGTGGTAATGTGCCTGTTGCTATGTTATCATGCTTTTTACTGTGCGTTACCATAGCAACACTCACGTTAACTTGGTAATTCCCGCGGTGCGAAAGAGTTAATGGGGGCGATTCATTAAAGCATTACTGCATTCGGTAATGCAGAACACAGCTGACTTACCGAGCACTTAGGAAAATTTCAATTCATAAAAGCGGTTACCGCAGGAAAAGCTGAAATTACCGAGCAGTGAGGTAAATTACCGACTTGTGCAGTAAATACCTCAACACGTGTCAGTAAATGTCGATTCATAAAGCCAACAACAAGCGCTAAAGCCACAAAGCAAGACCGTCTGCTTTGAAGTGGTGAAAAGCATGAGGTATGTGTGCGAGGAGACTGTGCTGGGAGCCGTGACTCACAGGCAGAAGCAGAGATAGCCAGGAGCAGGGAGCCAATAGAAATAGCCCCTGTCTTCTCCAAGTCTGGATGATGAAATCTGATAGGACCCGCAGCCTTCGCCAGTGAGACAAACTTTTAAACCCCCCAGGCAGCAGCAGAGCGAGATCGGAATGAAACAGGCTTCCCCTGAATACCTTAGACTGTGTGGCTCTTTAACCTCTTGGGTACCTATTTGAAAATATGTAGGAGATCAACTTCTCCCTCCCTTCCTCTCCCCAGGGCTCCCCTCCACGCTCCCTCCATTATGCAGAGTTAGCACAGGGAAGGTGATATGCGCAACTCACCTTCCTCTCCTCATTCCAATCGCCGCCGCTAACTTGCCGCCGATCTCCATCTGTATAGCTGCCGCTGATACACACTCTACTTCCTGTTAAGCAGGAAGTAGAGTGTGTATCAGTGGCTATGCAGACGGAGATTTTACGCAATGCTCCCCTGGTGTTAGTAATGGTAAAATTGCAGTGCACTACCTGTGCATGGTAACTTTACAGCAGTGTACCACTCTTCCCAAGTTTAACGTAACATGAAGTCACACCTCTCCTGTACTCTCACAGGAACACATTTAGGCCACGTGTGGGCAGGCAGTATGTGTAGTTAATGTTCAAGCAACAGGTGGCAGGCAGACATGGACAAGATACCGCACTCAAGCCGCGCAGGTTAATACAAACGAGCACACTCTAAGCCAGGCATGGGCAAACTCGGCCCTCCAGCTGTTATGGAACTACAAGTCCCACAATGCATTTGCCTTTATGAGTCATGACTGTGGCTGTCAGACTCCTGCAATGCATTGTGGGACTTGTAGTTCCTTAACAGCTGGAGGGCCAAGTTTGCCCATGCCTGCTCTAAGCGTTCATGCATGCATGTGCCTGCTGTGATGGTCAGAGCAGATGTCTGCTCGTTTCAGGTCTGGATGTGAAGGAAAAGGTCCTGGATGTTGTCAGTTGTTGCACATTTGCGACAACACTTTCCTGCATATTAGTATGAGATCCAGGGCTGGCATGTATTGGGAGAAGGATGGGCCTTGCACGCTACTCCTCCAAGTCCAGGCCTGAGTCTGGCAGACGGAGGGTTAATTGGTTCACCTGCTGCAGTTGCATGAATTGCTTAAATGGCTGCATCAATCAGGATGCAGTGGGCTGTATGTGGAGCAAGCAGGCTCCAGAAAGGCTGTGTAGCCAAGAGGGCTGGCAGGCCTGTAGCAGCAGGGAAGCTGCTGATGCGGAAGTGCTGGAGGGGAGTTGGACTCCAGTACTGGTAAACCAGGAGAAGCCTGGAAAAAAGGTGAGTGACACCAGGACAGCCATTAGGCCCGTGGCAGGTTGTCACTGAAAAGCCAGTGTGGCTGAAGAAGGCTGTATATTTTTGTGCTGTGCCTACAGTGTGTTTACTGAATACCCGGAGTGGTTTATTTTGTTGCTGTTTATGGACACTGTTTGACTGACAATAAAGCTGGATTGTTTTATGTTTACCCTAAAAAAGACTCACTGGCTGGTGTGTTGTCACCCTTGACGCTGCTGACCTACTCTACCAATGAGTTAAAACCCCCCTGAATAACACACTGCACATGGGTGCATACACCCAGCCATGCAAACGGCCTACTGGGACTGGTTATGTAACCCCCCCCCCCCCCCCCCCATTCCCCCACTGCAATCACAGCCTCCTCCTGGGCATCAGAGAAGGGAATGCTTCACAAAAGATTTTAACATTGTCCTGGCAAGGAAGAGGATGGATTTTCTGTCATCCATTGTGTGGTATCCTCCCCATACGGTATTAAAAACCAAATGTGCTTGTATTGCGCGGGACCAGAGCCCTATGCTCACTGGATTCACTTTCCTGTCCAATACCAGCATTCCTTTATGGTGGCCACTAATGATCTAATCTTTTTCATCCAATCTTACCATTTCTATCTAATATAAGGGAACTGCCTATAGTATCCAATTAATATATTCCATCAGTTTACTCTTCTACTACATAGATTTGGTAAGATTGGATGAAAACGATTGGATCGTTAGTGGCCACCTTTAGGGAAGGTTACTAAAGTTTGAAATGGCTAGGCAGATTGTTATTTAAATATATCTGTCAGATATATCGGAGCTTAAACCACAGCCGTTCTCTCACATCTGCTGTTCCTAGCTACCCACACTACATGGCTTGTGCATGCTCCTTCTAATTATAGTGGATGGGTGGTAGGACCAGTGGTAGCGGGAAAAAAGCCATAGTCTGTGCTCTGATTTGTTGCATCACAATGGGCAAAATCAGCGCTTTGCGCACAAATGTAATGATAGTCCTATGAGGTTATCACATTGTGCATGGTGTGGAACAGAGTGACAGGTCCTGTCAGGATAATGCAGTGGATGCACTTGCGCTACAGAATGACGTGCGCATTTAGATTGGAAGTGAGGCATATTTCCTGGTAAGGTGTGATGCAACTTTTCGGCAATGTTGTTGTGCGATTGAAAACTAATCACGCCGAAACGGATTCCACATAGTATGTAAGGAGCCTCAGTGGCTCAGATAGGAGATACTGTGCTGAGAGGGGATTGTAGAAGCTGTCAAGAAAGGAATGTTTTAAATTATATTTAATTTATATTTATTCAACCAGTGTTACTTTAAAAGAGGAATATCCAAGTTTTTGCTGACTTTATCCATGCATGGTCCATGTAGACATGTGGCTATCTGCAAACCTATTTTCGCAATTGTGCTGCTTTCATGAAAATACATCTGCAAAATCAGCAAACATTTTCTCAGAGCTTTACATTTTTGCTCTAAAATTATTTTTACAAAAATTAACATGTAACGAATATTGGCATTTTTGCTCATCACTAATTCCTAGCTTTGGACCTGTAAGTAGCTTCACACCAGACACCATTGTTTGTATATTGCCAGTAGATGGCACTGCAGAGGTATCGTAATTGATTTGGTCAAACTACAAACTAGTCTTCTGAAATAATGGAGCGTTTTGACGTTTTGTAAGGGCCATTTAGCAGTAGTAAATTATTCTACCATATAAGCCACCAGTTAGGCTCTGTTTGCACTATGACCCTGATTCACTAACCTGCAGTAAGATTTCCCTATGCAGGCAGCGCACAACAATTTTCCCATTAGTAAGGGCTCAGACACACTATTAGCGCTTTTATGTGCGCTTTTTGGCCATCAGAGCTTTCTGAGAGATTTTAAAAAAACGCTCCTATTGACTTACACTAACCCCCTTAAAGTACGGTGACCAGACGTCCCGGATTGCCCGGGACGCGTCCCGCATTCGGGGTCCGCTGTCCCAGGCAGCATGAGGTCCCGGGAAACGTCCCGCTTTCAGCAGCGGGACATCCCGGCCTCGGGACTCTGGTCACTCTCTCCGCATGAACTGGCAGCGGCGTCTATAGACGCCGTGCCAGTTCATTGCCCGCAGCCCCGCTCCTGCCTCCTCTTCCGGTGTCTGTTCAGACACCGGCAGGCGAGCAGGGCTACGGCAAGATGGCTGCCGAAGCCCTGTACTGGAGACCTATTTGTGTCTCCAGTACAGGGCTTCGGGCGCCATCTTGCCGTAGCCCTGTCAGCGCGGGAGCTATGCAGGGAGAAGGTGGTCCCGGGAGCAGCGCGCAAGAGGCCGGAGACTTCTGCCAGGTAAGTAAATGTTTTTTTTCCAGGTGAACTTTGCATTGCGTTTCTTGTCTGGTGAAATGTTTGCCCGCAGTGCGTTTCTTTTCTGGGGAAATGTTTGCCCGCAGTGCGTTTCTTTTCTGGGGAAATGTTTGCCCGCAGTGTGTTTCTTTTCTGGGGAAATGTTTGCCCACAGTGCGTTTCTTTTCTGGTGAAATGTTTGCCCGCAGTGCGTTTCTTTTCTGGGGAAATGTTTGCCCGCATTGCGTTTACTTTCTAGTGAAATGTTTGCCCGTGTTGCGTTTCTTTTCTGGTGAAATGTTTGCCCGTGTTGCGTTTCTTTTCTGGTGAAATGTTTGCCCGCATTGCGTTTCTTTTCTGGGGAAATGTTTGCCCGCATTGCGTTTCTTTTCTGGGGAAATGTTTGCCCGCATTGCAGTAATTTTCTGGGGGAATGTTTGCCCGCATTGCAGTAATTTTCTGGTGAAATGTTTGCCCGTGTTGCATTAATTTTCCGGTGAAATGTTTGCCCGCATTGCGTTTATTTTGTACTGACATGTTTGCCCGCATTGCGTTTATTTTGTACTGACATGTTGCCCGCATTGCATTTATTTTGTACTGACATGTTTGCCCGCATTGCATTTATTTTGTACTGACATGTTTGCCCGCATTGCGTTTATTTTGTACTGACATGTTTGCCCGCATTGCGTTTATTTTGTACTGACATGTTTGCCCGCATTGCGTTTATTTTGTACTGACATGTTGCTCGCATTGCATTTATTTTATATTGACATGTTGCCCGCATTGCGTTTATTTTGTGCTGACATGTTGCCCATTGCGTTTATTTTCTGGTGTCCGGGGTAACTGTTACTGCATTTATTATTTAATGGTCATAAATGGCTATGTTTGCTGCTTTGTGGTTACGGTATACTATTAGCATCACACAGTTTCTGCACACCCATGATGCAAAGTCTTGTTTGTCCACATCATGGCGTAAACACTGCTTTCTTATGCCTTGCTGTTACATCATTACGTTAGCTCCGCCCATACAATGTCATGGCCATGCCCATTTTTCGCCGCCCCCCCCCCCCAGTCTTCATCGCTGCACGCTTCTCAGTCCTCCCCACTTTTCGCCCCCCCCCCCCCCCCGCGCCCCCCCTCCCTGTCCCAGGTTGGACCCACAAAAATGTGGTCACTCTACTTAAAGGATACGTCCAAGGTAATTAAAAATAAAAATCCACTTACCTGGGGCTTCCTCCGGCCCCTGGCAGCCGTCCTATGCCCTCGTCGCAGCTCCAGTGGCTCCTGGTCTCCGCTGCAGATGCTAACCTCGCCAGGTCAGCTTCCGGGTCAGCTTCTTCTGCGCTCCATCGTGCGGCTCACGTGGTCGTGCTGACGTCATCAGGACTGTACTGCACAGGCTCGATCAGTGGCAATCGCAGCGGTGAGATCACTGCCATTAAGTTAGTATTGCGATATCGCTTTAAAAAGTCATTGGGAGGGTTTTTTATAAAAAGCTCTCAGAAAGCTCTGATGGCCAAAAAGCGCTCATAAAAGCGCTTATAGTGTGTCTGAGCCCTAATACTGACAGCTTAGCACGTTGTGCAATCACCGCAACTCGTGTTACCGACGTAAAGCGAGTGTTGCCAGGTTACTGCATGCTATGCAAGTAGTGTAACATGTTAACAAGCAATGCTACTGTTTCTTAGGCAACACAACGTGCGCTAAGCTGTCAGTATTAGTAACAGTAAATGTACTTATGTACTTTTTTTTAACACAGATGAGTTTTTATTCTCAACCCAGAGACCCACTTTATCTTATAAGAAAGCTAATGAATATGCCATACAATACAATACAATAACATTTGTAAAGCGCTTTTCTCCCAAAGGACTCAAAGTGCATAGTTGTGTCTCAGATCAATACAGGGTTGCAGGCTGTACTTTGTTACAGAGGAGATAGTCAGGTGATAATAAATTCCAGACTGAAGAGGTGGGTTTTCAGTTTAGACTTAAATGTTTCCAGGGATGCTGATTGCGTGTGGCAGGGAGTTCCAAAGTCTAGGGGCAGCATGACAGAAGGCTCTGTCTCCAACGGTTTTAAGGTGGACTCTGGGGGTGACCATGGTGTTACATCCTTTTGATCTAAGATTGTGGGGGGTGTGATTCAGTTGCAGCAAGTCCTTCAGGTATCCAGGGCCCAGATTGTGCAAGGATTTGAATGTCAGTAAGCTAATCTTAAACAAAATTCTCCATTTTATCGGTAGCCAGTGGAGTGAACACAGGGTTGGTGTTATTTGGCAATAGTGGGGTTGGCTCTTTAGCAGTCTTGCGGTGGCATTCTGTACTAATTGCAGGCGGTGTAGGTCTTTCTTTCGAAGGCCTGTGTAGAGAACATTGCAGTAGTCCAACCTGGATGTGATGAAGGCATGAACTAGGGTTGGAACATCCTGTGTAGGAATGAGGTGTTTAATCTTTGCAATATTTCTTAGGTGAAAGAAGGAATGTTTCACAACTGCTGAGATTTGATTCCTGAAGCTTAATTTCCCATCAATCAGTTCTCCCAGGCTGCGCACGCAGTCTCAGTTGTTCAGGTCTGAGCTCCCTATCCTTAGCGGTGCTGGTTGAGACTGGGGCTGCTTTGCTGTAAAGCCCTGCCCTTCAATGACAAGAACCTCAGTTTTGTCAGCATTAAGTTTTAGCCAGTTATTATTCATCCACTCCTGAAGCTCAGCTAAACATGCGTTTAATTGTGGAGTAGTGTTTGTGACGCCAGGTTTGAATGACAAATATAGCTGGGTGTCATCAGAGTAGCAATGATATGTCAGGCCATGTTTTTGCATGATTTCTCCAAGTGGCAGCATGTATATGGGGAAGAGTAAAGGGGATAATATCGCACCCTGGGGTACACCGTATTTTAGTGGTACAGAGATGGAGAGCAAGGGCCGTAAGGCTACCCTTTGTGTTCTGACAGCCAGGAAGGAGTTTAACCACCGGAGAACAATGCCATCTATGCCACAGTACTCTTGTAGCCTGTTAAGCAATATTTCATGATCAACTGTGTCAAAAGCCACTGAGAGGTCGAGCAAAATCAGGATGGAACATTGGCCTTTGTCTCTTGCCATGCGAAGATCATTGCAAATCTGGGTGAGGGCTGTTTCACAGCTGTGATATTTCCTGAAGCCAGATTGAAATGAAGAGGGTCAAGGATGCTGTTTCTGGAGAGCCTGGCTTCAAGTTGGAGGTACACAGCCTTTTCAATAATTTTCCCCAGAAAGGGGAGGTTTGAGACAGGTCTGTAGCTATGAAGAGCATCTGGGTCTAAGGATGGTTTCTTGAGTAGTGGAGTGACAATTGCTTCTTTCAGACAAGAGGGAAACCACCCTTCTTGTAAGGAACCGTTGACTATTTTGTGGTATGCCGGTGTAAATAGCTCAGGGCATTTCAACATGAACTTAGTGGGGCCAGAGTCCAGATCGCAGGTAGACTGGCGAAGGTTTGAGAGGATATCCAAGATATCTTTTTCAGTGATAACCTTGAAATCAGACCATGGTGGTAGGCTATTTTTGCATCCATTATATGGCATTATATACCTTAAATTTCCTCGTTTTATAATGCTATTAATACTATTGCCTCTATGATGAGATTGGCCTGTCATTTAGATGGAATGACTGCGTCAGCATTCATGTGCATCAGCAATACTATGGCATACTGTCCACTATCTGGCAGCTTCTCCATTCCTCCCACTGACAGTTCTTTCACAGCTGTCCATAGCTATGTTTGACAGTGTGTCTCAGATATCTGAACATCAGGTCTCAGACAGGAAGGAAATAATTTACAGTGTGCATGTACAGACTGCTGGTAAAAGGAAAGCAAAATAGTTCCTTCATTAGCCATAGGCAATTTAAAAAGCAGTGATTTTTAAATCTGCGTATTCCCCGCAGACTCACTGGCAAATAACATCTCAGTTTAGAAAAATCCTATAAAGCAGACATTTCTGTTTTCATATTTGAAAGTTGTTGATCTTTGAGTTTTGTTTCTCTTGTTCAATGGGGATGTGTATATACTGTAACAATAAGCTTATATGAAAGAACAAATAATAGTTGTATGGAGGATTTGAATGACACTGCCATTCCATGTTTTCTTTAGGGCACTGATTGGCTGCCGGGGAAAAGCATCATTTACTAGTTATTATAGTCTACCCTCAGGTTGCACAGCTCTCCTCACCTGGTCAGTTTGGACATTGTCAGTTTGTACACGAACATACCTCATATTGAGGCTTTAGACTCCATTTCTGAGGCATTAGTGCAATATAATAATCCAGTAGTGAATATGTCATTTGTGAAAGAACTCTTGTCATTATGTTTACAGTCAAATTATTTTAGAGTTCAGAATGACTTCTTTTTACAGATAAAAGGAGTACCGATGGGGACCCCTTATGCACCAACCCTTGCAAATATTTTTATGACAGATTTTGAAATGAAATATATTGTTGCCAATGAACTTTTTTGCAAATATGGAATTGGTTACTGTCGTTATATTGATGATCTGTTTTTTTGCTGGAAAGGGAGTGAGGAAAGATTAAAAATGTTTGTTACAGAGATTAATGGTTGTCATGACTCGATTGAGTTTACTTTGGAGTTCCACCCCACCAATTTGCATTTCTTGGATGTGGATGTGCAGTTTGATGGTAAAATATTTCATACTGATTTATTCAGAAAAAACACTGATCGTAATAACGCCTTATTGGCAACAAGCTGCCATCCACGCTCCTTGATACGGGGACTCCCTAAGAGTCAATTCATTCGAGCAAGACGAATTACGTCCAATGATGCGGCTTATGGTAAGCAAGCAAAGAGATTGGTTAAAGATTTCACCGAACGTGGTTATGTTAAGAAAGAAGTTGAGGATGTAGCACAGTCTGTGGCACAGATTGACAGGAAGGTTCTGAGAAAGAAAAATATTAAGACACAAGATTTTAGGAAAGTACAGTTTATCTCCACGTATGATAATCATGCAAATCTGGTGAAAAAAACATTCTGAATAATTGGTCGCTGATTGAGACGGACCCTTTACTATTTAGGGTGTTTTCTTCTCCCCCGTCTTTTGTTTACCGTAAGGGTAAAAGTTTACGCGACAGGCTGGTGAGAGCAGATATTAAGAAACGTACTGTACACCAAAGCACTTTCCTGCCGCAAAAGATGGGTACCTTTGCTTGTTTGAGTTGTCAAAATTGTTCCAGCATTATGAAGGGTGACCACATTAGACATCCCACTAGGGGCTACAAAATTAACATTAATGGCAATTTTTCGTGTGTCACATCGAATTTGGTTTATTTTCTAAAATGCCCCTGTGGGATGGGCTATGTTGGTCAAACTTCTCGTGAGGTCAGAGTAAGAATTAATGAGCATCGCAGTAATATCCGCTTGTATAGAAAGTACCATGATGATCCTAACAAGAAATTTGATTCTCCTATAGGAAAGCATTTTTATGATTGTGATCACATGGTTGGTGAATTGTGATGGTGTGTACTTGAAAAAGTCGCTAGTACAGAGGGAATGGACGGACAGACATCCTTGCTTAGATGCGAGCATAGATGGATTAATAAGCTAAGTACTTTAGCACCCAATGGACTGAATGATAAGTTTAATTTAAAATGTTTTTTATAGAGGTTGCTATTTATTATGCCGGCTCTTTAAATATTTTTGGCCATTTGTTCTTTAAGTATGTGCCCGCCCTTTTAGGGCGTGAATTTTAATTATGTAATGCAATATATAATTGTGAGTATCCACTTGGTTTTGTAACACTTGATAAAGGCCTGTGTGCCGAAACGTCGTGTTTTTCTGCCACTATGGTGCAATAAAATTTAAGCTATTACTGCATTCATCCAGGTGGAGACCCAGTCATTTCTGAAACTCGCTGCACAGCTCTCCTCACCAGAGGGAGGATATAGACAGTCACAGATGGTACAAGCGTGTTTAACTGCTGGCAACAAGGAAGAAAATACAGTAGTAAACATCAGGTAGCTAGGGATCCTGTGTCCATGTGTGACGCTTGGTGGTGTATTCTCCACAGTCAGCATGCAACGCATGAGCTGGCGTGGAGGAGGTACACACACTAGCACCAGGAAACAGGCTATCCCTAGTATAGTGGAGGGGAGGACTGACTCCAATAGGAGATTGTGGCGCACAGAGCCGGTGCAGATCTGACAGCCACAAACAATGCTTTCGTTATAACGTCTCAGCGCAAAGTAGCGCTGAGCGCACAAACCAGAACTGAGGAGATCAGGACAGGTAGACAGAATGAACGCTTGCTAGCTAGCGGCTACTTAGCGACAGCAAGCGTCCAAAACCAGACAGACTGGAATGAGGCAGCCAATGCGATGCGGCGATGGCGTGCCTCACAAAGACAGGACAGGATAGTCAGAAAATAGCAGGATTAAGATAGATGAACGTAACACAGATAAATATACAATAAGTATGTTTTCCTAGCGTATTACAATTACAGCTATCAATGAAACTATTTGTTACGTCTGACTAACATATGTATATATCGGCAATGAACCGATATATGACATAAGCAGGAACGCTGACTAGGAATGGAGTAACACAGGGAACAGGACTCAGAAGGATTCGCTATCTCTTCGCAGAGATGAACGCAATCCACAAACAGTAACAGAACAGGATTCAGAAGGATTCGTTATCTCTTCGCAGAGATGAACGCAATCCACAAACGGTAACAGAACAGGATTCAGAAGGATTCGTTATCTCTTCGCAGAGATGAACGCAATCCACAAACAGGACCAGGAACAGGATAACTAGCTCAGCACGGGTGTTCACGGTACGCGCAAACTACCAAAACGTGCTGGAAAACTGACTAACTGAACACAGGATATAAACAGTTCGTGTACGTATACATCAGCGACACTGATGTATCACGTAACACAAATACAAGGAAAATAATAAACGTGCTGGTATGCATATATATTGGCAATGAACCAATATATGATGCAAAGACCAGCAAAGTATCTTTAACAAGAAACACGATCGGGGGCTAAAGCGACAGCAAGGCAGGCTTAAGCTGAAGCTATGAAAACCCAAGGAAACCCTGCAGGAAGCAGATCTTTATACTGAGGTCATCCAATGGGAGCAGACATGCAGATTCCCACACAGGTGAATGATAATCAGTCACAAGCTGACAGCAGGGAAAGACAGACAAACCTATGCAGCTTGCATGGAAAGACATCAGAACTGCCTGAGCTGCAGCACTACTTCCAGCAATAGCTGCTGCAGCAGCGATCATTACAGTACCCCCGCCTTTAAAAGCGGATTCCAGACGCTTTTCAAAACTGAAATTTCCAACAAAACAGTCTGACTGATAATTCATGATGACCGGGACAGCCCGGCAAGACCGAATTCCAGAATCAGTCCCCACAAGACTGGACCCATCAGAACCAGAACCTACAGAACCATGCCCATCAGTACTACAAGCCCCAGTGTGACACCCATCAGAACCATGATTTCCAGAAGAAAGCCCTCCGAAACTCCCTGAGCGATACCCACCGCCTTCCAGGAACAGTTCAGAAACGCCAAAGCCTTTGCAATGCCCACCGGTACTGTCTTTACCAAGACAAAACCCACTGTTGAACCAGTCCAAGGCACCAGGACAAGTTTTCTCAGAGACCTCCCAGAACACCTTGAAGCTCCAAAGAGATCCCCATAGGTCAGAATGCCCCTTAGGCTCACATGGAGAACTATCAAGAACCCCTATGGAACCTAGGGCAATTCCCGAGTCAGGGCCACAAGGACAAACATCAATATCAGGGCTTTCAGGGACCAGAACCATCTCTGGGCATGCAGGCAGACTGGCAACATCAGAACATGTTCCCACTAAGGAAGCATCAGAGCACGCTAACACCTTAAACACACTTGGGCATTCTGGCACACAAAGAACATCTGGGCACACTGGCACAAGAGAAACCTCTGGGCATGTCAAGGAACTGTGAGCCTCAGGGTCAGCCAAGACAGGACCAAAACCAGGACTGGCCAAAAAAAAATCATCATGACTAGACTTCGCAACTACTGGATTTTTACACGAGAATGCAGGATCAGACTTAGATGTTGCTGATTCCAGCAAAGTCAGTAACAAATCAGATTCAGGGGCACTAACAAGACAGGACAAATCTTCTGATGTATGCACTGAACCAGATAGGGACTCCACAACTACCTCTGGACTGGACAGAGACTCATCTAATACACTGGATTGGAGCTCATGAGGCGCTGCAGAACAAGTCAGCATTGCAGCAGCCCCCACTGGACTAGGCAAAACTGAGGAATTCCCTGGACAGAAAGGGGACTCTGGAACCTCTGCCACAGCGGCCAGAGAACCAGAATCTTTCAGGATACAGGGCTGGGTTTCAGGAACACACATCAGACCGGACTGAAATTCTGAGATTTCTATTATTTTGACCAGAGAATCAGAATTATCCATGTTACAGGGCAAGACTTCTGAAACATTCAGAGGACAGGGCTGGAGTTCCTCGGCTGTTACAACACTGGAGAGGGACTCAACATTGGTTAAATCAGACTGTGTACAGGGCAAGGTATCTAACACAATTGCTGACGAGGACAATATTTCAATGGCTTCTGCTTTGCTGGGCAGAAATTCACCAAGTTTTATTAGAGCAGACTGTAATTCCAAAACAGCTGCTAAACAAGTGAATATTACTGCAACACCAACTGAGGTAAGCAGTGCTTCAGCCTCCTCTGCTAGAGGGTTTAAAGTATCCAAAGTACTGGGTGAAGCATAAGACTCTGCGACCACAGCTTCACTGGACAGGATCACTGAACAGTCCACATTGCAGGGCAAAACCATGGAAGCACCTGCTGGACAGCATAATGATTCTGTGACCTGAGTTTCATTGGAGAGATCTACTGCACAATTCATGGTACAGGGCAAATTTATTGGAAAATTTTCTGAACAAGGTAATAATTCTGCGATTTCAGGTTCACATAGCAGATGCTCTGAGCTATTCACGAAACTAGAGCGAGGTGTAGAAACAGGAAGATCAAGACACAATGTTTGCGCATCTGAATCACCATTCATTTGTAAAATTGGAAAATTCAGATGCTGGGGTTCTGAGTCTACTAGACAGGATTGCTGGGACTCGGAAACTGATGTAGTGCATCTATTGGCATCTGCTGGATCAGACAGGAGTTGAACTTTATTAACACAGGTAATTTCTGCAGAAGTGTTTGCAGAGACAGGCAAGATTTTTCTGGTGTCTGTTTCACTAAACAAAGAGTCATGAGTACTGGCTAGGCTGGACTCGGAAGTCAGCAGGACCTCTGGATTCTCTGCTGAGAAATTTGCGCAGGGCAAGGTTAAGAATGTATCAGTGGCTTCTGTTTTACTGGGAAGTAACACTGAGTTATCCATGGTACAGGGTGGAATTGCAGGAACTTCAATTTCACACAAAAAGAGCTCCGAATCACCTGCTGAATCAGCCAAAGGTGCTGAAGCAGGCGGGTCAGAACGCCAAATTTGCGAATTCGGAGTCACATAAAAATCATCCAAAATCAGTTCCCACACATCAATCAAGGGAGCCACACAGTCATACCTACACACACCAGCCTCTATTAGGTTATAGGCTGACTTAATGCATGCGTTCAATACCATTTCACTTTTTGCACTGTAAAATTGACAAAATGAACTTGAATCATTCTTCCATTCACAGACCAGGGCTTCCATCTCTCCCCTCTCGAATGGAGGATCCCATGCATACTTAACAGCGAAACATTTAGGCTGATCACAGTCTGCAGATATGATTGTGGCAGGCACATGTATAGGGTTAATTAGCAGGTGATTGGCAGATTCCTTATTCTTAAGAATCTCCAATACCTGTAGCAAGTGTTGAACTGTAGTGTATGCAAACTTCCCTTGGTTCACAAATAAGTTGATTTGTTCAATACTCTGTAATATCTCATCATAATCATACTCAGATAATTCTTTTAAACAAAAATCTTTATTTTCCCTAGCCAGGGAGGAAAGTTCATTAGTAGTTTCATAAGTCCATTTAACTCCCCTGAAAGACAATTGCATTTCATTATCTGTTAATGGCAGAATCTCATTATAGGTCTCAGTCGCTAAGGATAACGATTCTGCAGATTGGACACGTTTCTTAGAACGTTTGCGTTTTGCCTTTGACCTTGCGGTTTTTGGTGATTTATTCAAAGCTGCAGGAAAATTATCAGTAACACTTTCTGCTTGCTGCTCATTCTTGCAAGCAATTGAAGGAGCAGCTGATTGGCCTGCTGCCAGGAGTTCATTAAGAGGAAAAGGCAATGGATCTATGCGCAACCAGTTATGGATCACAAACGCTAGAAATTCCAGCGGTCTCTCTTTCAAATCGGAATGATTGAGAACATCAAATGCCCACTGGAATAATTCCCCTTTAAACAAAATATAACTTAGTTGGAGTGCCCAGGTTGAAACAGGAGTCGCTTGGAGATCAGGATTGGTCAGGAACCTGGCACATTCAGAGAAAAACTCATTTTCTGTTTCAGAGCTAAGTTCTTCAAATTTCTTAAAGGAACAGGAACCATAATTAACAGTGTCATACTTTCTGGGAATCCCCCCCACAATGGGGATTGGTAATGGGGTTTTCATAATGTGACGCTTGGTGGTGTATTCTCCACAGTCAGCATGCAACGCATGAGCTGGCGTGGAGGAGGTACACACACTAGCACCAGGAAACAGGCTATCCCTAGTATAGTGGAGGGGAGGACTGACTCCAATAGGAGATTGTGGCGCACAGAGCCGGTGCAGATCTGACAGCCACAAACAATGCTTTCGTTATAACGTCTCAGCGCAAAGTAGCGCTGAGCGCACAAACCAGAACTGAGGAGATCAGGACAGGTAGACAGAATGAACGCTTGCTAGCTAGCGGCTACTTAGCGACAGCAAGCGTCCAAAACCAGACAGACTGGAATGAGGCAGCCAATGCGATGCGGCGATGGCGTGCCTCACAAAGACAGGACAGGATAGTCAGAAAATAGCAGGATTAAGATAGATGAACGTAACACAGATAAATATACAATAAGTATGTTTTCCTAGCGTATTACAATTACAGCTATCAATGAAACTATTTGTTACGTCTGACTAACATATGTATATATCGGCAATGAACCGATATATGACATAAGCAGGAACGCTGACTAGGAATGGAGTAACACAGGGAACAGGACTCAGAAGGATTCGCTATCTCTTCGCAGAGATGAACGCAATCCACAAACAGTAACAGAACAGGATTCAGAAGGATTCGTTATCTCTTCGCAGAGATGAACGCAATCCACAAACGGTAACAGAACAGGATTCAGAAGGATTCGTTATCTCTTCGCAGAGATGAACGCAATCCACAAACAGGACCAGGAACAGGATAACTAGCTCAGCACGGGTGTTCACGGTACGCGCAAACTACCAAAACGTGCTGGAAAACTGACTAACTGAACACAGGATATAAACAGTTCGTGTACGTATACATCAGCGACACTGATGTATCACGTAACACAAATACAAGGAAAATAATAAACGTGCTGGTATGCATATATATTGGCAATGAACCAATATATGATGCAAAGACCAGCAAAGTATCTTTAACAAGAAACACGATCGGGGGCTAAAGCGACAGCAAGGCAGGCTTAAGCTGAAGCTATGAAAACCCAAGGAAACCCTGCAGGAAGCAGATCTTTATACTGAGGTCATCCAATGGGAGCAGACATGCAGATTCCCACACAGGTGAATGATAATCAGTCACAAGCTGACAGCAGGGAAAGACAGACAAACCTATGCAGCTTGCATGGAAAGACATCAGAACTGCCTGAGCTGCAGCACTACTTCCAGCAATAGCTGCTGCAGCAGCGATCATTACACCATGGGCTAAAGTCACAAAGAATGTGAGGTATTTTACTAATTTACTTGAAATGATGACCGCTTTTCTCCTTGAAATTGCTTTAAATGTAAATAGAACTAGCAAAATTGTTTCTTAGATACTTCACAAGCAGAGAAAAATCAAGAGAGGTTTTGTGAAGAGAGAGAAACAAAGAATGACAAAAACAGCCAAGAGAAGGGCCAGAGAACCATGAAAAACACTACTGACTTGTGTGTGCGTGTGTGTGTGTGTGTGTGTGTGGGGGGGGGGGGGGGGGGGGGGGGTTTGTAGGATGGGAGCATGATTACATTATTTACTGTTGTCCTACCTTTCTTTTTTTCTCACAGAAGATTTCGTACCTTAGCCAGTCAAAAAAAGTACTCAAAATCAACATAAGTTTGATGTTAACATCAATAGAGAAATGACCATGCACAGGAGGCTGAAAAATAATCACTGAGGGAGTGCAAGCAGCCAGACAAAAATTGTATATCTAATATGCAGAGAAAAGGAGGCCTGGCACATTCCCTAAATAAAACTTTACTTTTATTTGAAAAAATTAAAAGGCATACATTACTTGTCCATACAAGTTTGAGAGAGGTACAGGCAGGTGGGGAGGTCGACAGCTGTTTCGCGCCGTCACATACTGTGGCGCATCACTGATGATGCGCCACAGTATGTGACGGCGCGAAACAGCTGTCGACCTCCCCACCTGCCTGTACCTCTCTCAAACTTGTATGGACAAGTAATGTATGCCTTTTAAGTTCGATGTTAAGTTTCTTACCTACTTACCTTACTTTTTTACATGCTAGGTGCAGAAAAGGTAATTTAAAGGTAAGATACAGTGGTGTAACAATAGCCCCTATGAAACACAGGGGTCATGGGGGTGAGCTTGGGACTATAGGGGCCTGCTCCCTCTCTCTTCTCTACAGTAAGCACACCAGGGCCTTGTAATATTTACCTGTTTTAGCACTGCTTTGAGTCTCCTCTTGGTCTCAGCAGTCGCACACTCTATGCCACCCTATTGCTACCAATACATGTCAAGCGATCTGGACCCAGGTGTGCAGCATTGAGGGTGAGGCTGCCAGGAAGAAGAGGAGACCCACCACAGCCATGGAACAGGTAAATATTACACTGCCCAGCTGCGCTTACTTTGCAAGGTGGGGAGAGGGTAGGAAAGATGTGTGTGTGACAAGCCATGGGGGCTGGGGGGTAGAGTGTCCCAACAGGTTACTCTTGACAACTTTGCTTGGTGATTTGGAAGGATTGTTACCTCCCTAGTAACATGAGAAAACATTGCCAGTGAAAAAACTTACAAGAAAGGTCAGGATCCGGGAGAGAGAGGCTTTGTAGAGAGAAAGAGGTTGTAGGAGGAGGGAGGATTAAAGTGGAGAAGAGTAGAAATGTGAGGAGAATACAGGTGAGGGATAGACATAGTGGAAAGAAAAAGAAGGAGGTAGCAGAAACATAGCAGTGGCAAAGAGGAGGAGGAAGAGATATGGGAGAACAACAGGGAATACAGAGAGAAAGGGGCAGAGAGGAATGAGAGAGAGACAGAGGATGCAGAGAGATGTCCCGACAATACATCTCCACACATCTTGCACCATTATCACACCACTACACCATTATCACCCGTCTTCATGGCTTCAACCAGTGTCTCTCATTATGTGACTCAATTGCACTAACCGGTAGGTTACATGATAAGGAGAGTTAGCTGAAGATTTGGCCAGGATCCTGGAGAGGTAAGACACTTGGCTGTACTCGTGACTCATGCTATGCCCTCATAGTTCTGGGCTCAGAGGCTGGCATCTCTTGAGCCTCTGCCTTGGTCCTACCCCAATAATAACTGCAACACAGCACCTGCACTACCCCACAATACACCATTGCATGGTACAGCGCTTACATACATTTCCTATTTTACACCTTCACAAGATAACTGCTCCACCCCACATTACTCTGTCATATATGACATCATAGATGTGATACTGGAGGCACCACACTATATTACACCTGCACACATGACACCGCATACATTACTCCTTCATAACAGGCGGAGAGAAGGAAACATAGCAGTGGGAGGGAAAGATGCCATCCCGTTCCATGCAAGGGTGTCAGGGGTCGAGGACTTTTTCAGGATGTTGAATCTAACAGCAAGGGATGATAGGCCGCCAGCCCTCGTGGACAGTGGATTACTTTACCGCCTGGGAGCCACCAGGTCACAACCCATGGGATTGCCCCACCAGTGCGGAAAGAACAGCTAGGCGAACCCTGCAGTATGGAGAGGGCAGGACAAGTTCTGCAAGATTGTTTACAGGCTGAAAGTTCAGGGGGCTGGGTGACAGACCACACACTGGACTGTAAAAACTAGGATGAGAGTGAGCTTGACTGACGTGGTGGACTATGGACTAGGCACAAAAATGGTCATATCATATAAGTACATGTGTCTGTTATTAAGATTGATTTATAAAGCAATCTAAAGAAATAGGGAGGTAGAGGTGTAGCTGGGGACAAACAGTTTTGTGCCCCCTCTTGCTGTTCCTGTACTGCACAAAAAAATGGGTGTGGCCATGCAGCAGAATGTGGGCATGGTCATGGTTGGAGCCATATGTACAAATGCTGCGGAACATGGCAGTATAGGTAGCCAGATGTGCCCTCATTCCGCCAATACTAGTAGCCAGATGTGTCCCCATTTCCCCACTTAGTCAAATGTGCCCCTTTCCTCCCCCCTATAGATTGCTAGAAATGCCCCTCTCCCCCCCCCCCCCATAAATAGCCAGATGAGCTCCCCCCCCACCATAAATAGCCAGAAGTGCTTCCCCCCCCCCATAGCTATATAGCCAGAAGTGCCCCCTTCCCCATTTAAATAGCTAGATGTGCCCCCCCCTTCCTCACTCCCATAGCTATCCAGGAGTGCTCCCCCCCCCCCCATAGATAGCTAGATGTGCCCCTCTTTGAGGTCGAGAGGTAGCTCAGCTACACCCCCCTCCCACATTCTGATTACGGGGAATTGGGAGGAGTAAAGAAAATAGTCCCCATGAAGCTGCAGCAAGTCATATGACAAGAAGGTGATTAGGGGACTTTATGAAAAGTAAATATATCTTACCTTACCTCCTGATCATTCCCAAGGCAAGTCCATGTCCTCTGAGAGCCGACCTTTGCAGCCAGCTTCCGGATGGAGCCAGTGTGATGTCTCCAAAGGCAGTGCATGCTTGTCCATGGCTCACAGCCTCTCTAGATGAAGACGCAGGGCTCATCCCGGTTAAAAGTGGGTACTGGAGGCTTGGCTGTAGTACCATTAGAACAGCCAATAGGCTGTCAGAATTTTTGGTTCTATCATGCTCTGCTCCTCTGATCATTGTATCTTGCCGGTGATAGCAATAGCTGTCTTGTGCTCTTCTGCTGGGTGTGAAATTCGTAGATTATTGTGTACAACCTTGCTTTGCCTCTTGACCCTGTTATTAGATTGCTGCCTGGACTGACCTTTGAAACTGAACTTGATCTGATACTGCCTTATCCTTCGGTGCAGTATTATTCTGATCGACCATGTGTGACCTCTGGATTGTTACTGGATTGGCTAACAATTTGAGATTCTGTACCTTGCTATTCTGATTACCTGTTGCTGACCTGGACTGTCCGATATTCCTGCCTGTATCTGTCTAGTGTTGTTCTGGTGGTACTTTTACCTTCCCGGCCTCAGTCCTGATACCTTGCGCACTTCAAGGCCTGGGAGTAACCGATGTACTTGTCATCCCTCAGCTGAGCAGGGATCCGCCACATAGGGTAAAGACTGCAGAGGAGATTGGGGTATCAGGACTAAAGGAAGGTGAGAGATCCACTAAGCCTCACACTTGCATGGCTATAGGGAAGGTGAGGGAAGTATTAGTAGTTTAAAATATACCCGAGCCGAAGCTCCAGTACAAAATTAGATACTTACCTAAAGAGAGGGAAGCCTTGGGATCCTAATCAGGCTTCCCTCTGTATTATGATGTCCTCCGTCATTAAGCATGGCCCCTGGAAGATCAGTGACAATGCATTGTCGCTTATTATATGGGGCTGTGCAGCTCCTATTCCTGTTGCGTGGCTGCACAAGCCCGCATGCACACACATGCACAGTAAGCTGGAGTCACTGGTGTACAAGCAGCATCGTTTTACTGCACATGTGCAGGCAGCTACTGCACAGCTGCGCTCGTAGCAGAGGAGTAACACAGCCCTGATCTGGAGGGTTGCTGAGGGAAGCCTCAATAGGATCCTGAGGCTTCCCTCTCTTAAGGTAAATATCTCATTTTGATCCCGAGCTTCTGCTCAGGATCACTTTAAAGAGAGCCCGAGGTGGGCTCAAAAAATGAAAAAAGTAGGCTTCCTGATCCGGGGGGGGGGGCTGAGCAGCTCAGGTAGAAGCAAAAAACGCCACTCCCGTGGGCCACAATGGCCCACTTTCACTCTGGTGACCTCTGGGTCACGACGCTGCAAGGAGAGACTGTGTGTCTCTCATAGTGTGCAGGGAGGCGGGGGAGCGGCAGGAGGCGCGGCCAGAGAGAGAGCTGCCCAATGGCAGCTCAGGAAACCCTGCAGTAACTCCCCTGGCGGTCATTTTAAACGGAATTCCTCTCCCGTGTTTACCTCCGAGTTAGCGGAAAAACTTGTCGCTAAACTCAGGGGGCTAAAGCGCGGGGGGGGGGGGGGAAGAAAACTGCAGTTGGGGGACACAGAGCCATGTCATTAGGCAGAGAACATGGCTTTGTATCCCATCAGCCCCCACAAAAAAGATCCACCTCAGGTTCTCTTTAAAGGGACCCTGAGCACTTGTTAAAAATGAAATAGTGACTTACCTGGGGCTTCCTCCAGCTGCAAGGTCCCTCTGCGTCTTCCTGGCTCCTCTCCCGGTTCCAGCTGGCAGCTTCGTTATTGGACGACTTTGGCCTGAAGTTGTCAGACCTGCTTTCCGCTTTGTCACTTTGCGACATCACACCGGCCGGCTACGAGTCATCATGCCGGCTGGCTTGATAGTCCTGCACATGCGCGGTTCTCTAATATTGATGGGCAGGACTCTCACGCCAGCCGGCGTGATAATGCTTAGTGATTACTCATATCGGCAAAGCGGGAAGCAGGCCTGACAACTTCAGGCCAAAGTCATCCCATAAATAAAGGGCTGGGCGATGGCTTTTCCCGATTTAAGGTTTTCCTTTCTTTTTTATTTTAAAGAATGTGTTGAGAAAGAAATACATCAATAAGGCTTATGTGTTGAAGTGTTGGAATCCTATTCCTGCTCTGTAATTTTCTTTTTGTTTGTCAGTGCGATGCTGTGGCCTTCTGAAACAGAAGCTAATTCTGTCTCACTAACTCTGAGCACCCTGAATTTCCTGACCTCACATTGTCCTCTCATTACAGTCAGATGAAATATTAATGGCTGGGATCACCTTGCAAAGCTATGAGGTTTTTTCTTCTAGCTCTCTTCACACCTCAAGATACGATCCCCACTTTCCACTTTCATTTTTAATGAGAACAGAAGAAGCTTTCCCCGGCGTTAAAAGCAATAAAGCGAGGTGCTGAGAAAGTTCCTAATACAGTCAGCACTCGAGGAATCCAGTTCCTGAGCACATCCCATGGCTCATTCTTGGATGCCTTATAGAATTATAAATCTATATGCAGCACATGAAAGTATATGTAGCTTAGTATTGTATTGCTCATGGCACTTACACACCAATGCCCACGGCAACTATTAATCAACAAATATTCATTAATTTATTTTTTTGCCACATACACTTTTCTTTTATCCTAGCGGGGCCTCCGCTGTTGTAGCCATTGCAAGGACTGCAGAATGAAGGGTAAATTCCTTTCTGTGCCATTTTCCTCTCCACAGCACAGCGTGATTGCACAGCTCCATGGGAATTCTGCACATGAAATGGCTCCATGCTGCCTTTAGTAGAATAGCAACTGGTTATATCTCACACCTTCCGCCTCCTAATAGAGGCAATTCAGAAAATCACAAGCTGGCAAAATATCAGTCCAGCTAGGGAAGTAAATAAGAATATTCATCTTTCTGCTTACATTTACTGTTATTGTGTTTACATATGATAACCAAAGGGCATAAGCAGTAGCAGGAGGCAGTCACTATTCACAAAGTGCAAGGGACACCATAGTCCTATATTTTAAAACAAGCCTGTCACTAAACTATGGGATAGAATGTGATCATCTGAAAATCATAAAGCCAGAGTTTTTCTTCTGAGGATGTGAAAACACTCAGTAGTTCCATTAAACTGAGATCCTTCATAATATCCTTATTGGTCAGCAAAGCCACTAAACACAAAAAGCTTAAGGGCTCATTTCCACTATCGCGAATTTGCATGCGTTTTTCGCATGCAAATTCGCATAGCAATACAAGTGAATGGGACTGTTTCCACTTGTCAGGATTCCTGTGCGTTTTTCTGTGCAGAAAAAATTCGGATGGCAGAGCCATCAGAATTCGCATACCGCATACCGCTATGCGAATCGCATACAATGCATTTAATAGGAAATTCGCATGCGGTTTGGGTATGCGAATTTTCATGCGAATTTTCATGCGAATTCGCATAGAAACAATGGAAAAAGCACACCAGCACTGCCATGGTTAAATTCGCATACATCGTCATCCATGCGAATTCGCATGCGACTTCGTATGAAAATTCGCATACACCCGCATGCGAAATTCGCATCCGCATGCGAATTTTTACCGCGGCGATTCGCACCGCACAAGTGGAAATGCAGCCTAAAAGGTGAATCTGAGGTCAGATTTTACAGCAAAAGTCAAAATGTGCATATTACTTCAGAAACCAGTGTTTCTAGAACCACTATCCATTCTGGCTTTTAAATGTGCAGTTAAAACCACAGATTTCATACAGCAGTTTGGACAAGAACTCATGTCTCAGCTTATGGTATTTGAACCCTCCCATTACTACTGTGTCTGATCGGTTTTGCTAAGTGCTGGGGATCATTGGGGTGTCAGGCTTGTCTGGCCAATGACTATACATCAGGCTGTATGCCCATACGACTGACCTATAGCCCAGTCCGTAACACCTGCACAAACTCCTACCTAGTACAAAACTACAATAACCCTGCAGGTAGATGTAGCATACAGACTGACAGATAGTATCCACCAAACAGAACCAATAGCAACAATACAAAGCACAGTATCACAATGATATAGTCACCTAAGGCCTGAAGGTTGAGGCAATCCAGATGAGAGTCAGATGACTGCAAGCAGTATGCAGATCAAATGATTTAGAGATAGCGTGGTCAGTATTAGCCAGATGTCAGGGTAGGCGGCGTTCATGCAAATCCTTATCCAGTCAGAGGTCAATCCAGGCGGCAATCAAACAGAGTCCAGGTACAATAGCAAATTGGGCAACGGGTGATCCAATAGAGCGTGGTCAGGAACAAGCAGAGTCAGCACTGGGTGATCCAATAGAGCGTGGTCAGGAACAAGCAGAGTCAGCAACGGGTAATCCAATCTAGAGTAAGCGTAATCAAGATACAAGGCAAATCAGCAACATGAGTCAAAAGGTTTTGTGAGCGCATACCCAGCAACAAGCAAAAAGCTAATGCTATCACGGGCGAAGTCTGGGGGGCTCACCTGAGTTAAATACAAGGACTAACCAATCAGAAAGCAAAGGCATCCAAAACAACCAATGACATTGCGGCATGTCAGCAAGTCAGCTGACACGCCATACACCAATGTGGCTATTGTTTACTGCAGCAGAGCGTATACTGAGAGCGCGTCCGCCGCCTATCCATTGCGAGATGAGCGCCATGCGTTCTAGTGACGTCAGCGGCCTGCGTCTCAGCGTGGTTCTTGGCGTTCCGCTACCTACAACCTACAAACTTTTACAGTTTTATCATCATTCAGCATGATTGGGCAGCACAGTGGTGTAGTGGGTAGAACTCTTGCCTTGGGACACTGTCAGCATGGAACTTATATGTCCTCCATATAATTGAGCTTGTTTCACCTAGGCACTCTGGTTTCCTCCCACTCTCCCAAAACATACTGGTTAGTTAGCTGCACCCCCACTTAAACATTATCCTTAGAATACAATAGGGACCCTGGACTATAACTATGGTAGGGACTAAGCGCAGTGGAAAATGTCAGCAGTATATAAATACATCATAATATAACAATTCAGAATGTGATTTGTTGTCTTTTAGAGCCTTTACTTCACCTAGAAACTCAAGAAATGTCAAATAAAAGAGAAAGGTAGGCTGAATTTGGTAGTAAGTGAATTTGTCAAGGCAGGTGATATTTCGTGAACTTCAAAGGGCAACAGTGTCCAGTTCTGACACATTAGCTGTTACATGGTAATGTGTGCATCAAGCAGGTGAGCAATTGTAGATCAGTTGACTGAATAATTGTAGTAAGGGGTCAACAGACATCCTCATCAACCTGCTCTGCAGGAGCTGTGCTTGCTGGGTGGAAAACTTTATTTCTCAAGCCAATTTATGATCTTGATTCATTGTTATGTAATCTAAATTAGAAAAAAAATGCACTTCCACACACACACACAAAAGAAAAAAAAGTCCAATTAAAGTAAAATTTTACTTTTTTTTAAAACGTCTTTATTATTTTATATATTGTATGTTTAATTAACAAACCTTTTCTACAATGTATTAAATGTCCCCATAGATCAATTCATAAATAGTAATGTCTCCTCGACCACCATTGCTGCCCCACCACAAAGTAGCTGGGCAGCAGCTGGGAACTACCATGAAATCAAAGTAGCTCTGTCTGATGCTGCTCGCTTACCATCAAGGGGAGGACTGAGACCATTTGGCTTGGGGACAAACACAACCAAGTGGCCCTTGAAGGAAGGTGATGAGGGAAATAGGAGTGGCAAAAGGTGGGTGGTGCTGTGTCACATAGCTTAAAAATTCCTGTGCCCCAGCTTTTCAGTGCTCTCTATTGTGTATCCTACTATTCAGCACCCTGTTGTGTCTGAACTCCCGCAGAATGTGTTACAGCTTTCTAGTTTATCCTACATTATGTCCACAACTTTGTAGTACTTGCTAAGTGGCAGAGGCATTGATCACCTCTGAAAGAGATTGTGGCCACCTATGACTGCTGGAAGATATTGGGATCCACCTATGACTGCTGGCTGATATTGGGTGCCACCTATGACTGCTAACAGAGACTGCGAGGCAACTTGTGACTGCTGGCCAATGTTTAAAATTTAAAATTGTGGGGCTCTTCAGATGGGATCTTACTGTCCTGCCCACAGTTGCCAGAAAATGACCAGCTGCCCTAATAAGATTTTTTCTGATACCCGCAGGTTTGGAATTTTGTAAACTCCCCTAGAGTCTTGCATTGGCCTTGAATAACCTGGAGTCAGTGTATACTTCCTCTCCACTACCAGATGGCCTGGACTCCACAACATATTTTGAACTATTTATTTATTTTAGTATTTATATAGCGCTGAAATATTATGCAGCGCTGTACAGGATATATTGTCTTGCCACTAACTGTCCCTCAGAGGGGCTCACAATCTAGTCCCTACCATAGTCATATGTCTGTATTGTGTAGTGCATGTAACATAGTCTAGGGTCAATTTAGGGGAAGCCAATTAGCTTATCTGTATGTTTTTGGGATGTGGGAGGAAACCAGAGTGCCCAGAGGAAACCCACACACAGGGAGAACATACAAACTCCTTGCAGATGTTGACCTAGCTGGGATTCGAACCAGGGACCCAGCGCTGCAAGGCGAGAGCGCTAACCACTATGCCACCGTGCTGAAGTGTGGTATAAGACGCATTCATCTTTCTCGCAGGCTATGTTGCAATGGCACGATATGGCATGAGGGAGAATGGGATGCCCTTTTAAACCACTGCCCCAGCTTGCTTTTCAACCAACTCTGCACCAAGGAATGGAGTTACAGAGTATTGTAGGACTAGTTTATAACACCTGCTCAATTAGCTAAATGTGGGCTCACATCTTCTGATCTGTGTTTCCAGGGCTGTCAATAACTGGCTAATCAAGTACATTGCTGTTGGCACTGTCATTGTGGCATTGGTGTCCGGATTCTGGAAAATACAGTATGGTGTCCTTTAGCTTCAGATATGCTGGGAGTGCAGGTCCAGCCAGACCCATGGATGGCTAGTTTCATAAGTTCTGCTCACCACTGAGCAAACGCCAGAACTGCCACAATGGTCAGATATGTAATGCCTCCAAGACACTATTGGCTGGAACTTGAAAGTCAGCACCCCCCCTTTCGAGACAAGAGATAATCAATACATTACACTCAATTTATAAAATGGAAGAGATAACTTCCTCAGATAGGGAATCTGTAACCTTGTTTGAAAAAAATATTATACAGAAGCCAATTAACTTATCTGTATATTTTTGGAATGTAGGAGGAAACTGAAGTGCCCGGAGGAAAACCACGAAGGCACATATAACAAAATATAAGCTTGTCTGAAGAGGGGAAAATTTCCAGGCATAGAGCATGACAGACAGCCTAAAGGAGAGAGTTCCAAAGGAGAGATGACACTCATGAGAAGTCTTGGATGCAAGAGTGAGAGGTGGTGACCAAGCTGGATGAAAAGAGGGTCTAGTGGGAGAATTGAGGCTTCTGGGAAGAATGGCATCTGGAGATTAATGAAGAAATATATGGAGAAGATAACTTATGTAGAGCTTTGTATGATAGTGTATGGCAGCTAATGGATGGATTGGCAGCTGCCAGTGTATTTTTTGGTTTGCTGCAGAGTAGGGTATTAGAGTAGTTATGAGTAGATATGATTAGAGCATGTACAAACATTTTAACAGCCTCTTGTGTAAGGAAGGGATGAATTCTGGAGATATTTTTGAGATGGAAGTACCAGGAGTTTATTATATAGTGTGTTAATATATGGTTTAAACAAGAGTTCAGACTCCCAAGACACAGCAGCGGCTTTTAGTCTCCTGTGGCACAGCAATGCTTATTTAGGCTACTTTCACACTGGGGCATTGCATTGTGTTATAACATACATATAGTGCAACTCAGAGCAACCATCAACTACATTTTTTGTGGTATGCAATGTAACACACGCCACACAAAGAACTACTCACATGCTGTATTAGGATACATGAGTAGGGTTAACCTGCATTCTTGCACCGGGAGCGCTTATGTCCCTGCGCTCTCAAGACTTTAGGAGGAGTCTCCCAAGTAATCATCAAGTATTTGGAATAGGGCTCCCTGTATTGGTTAAGAACTTCTTTCATTACATCCATTTAAAAATATCCATAAAAAAAGCTTATTACTGCTCCACAATTTTATCCAAAGAATTTCTTACAAGGAGGTAGTGAACAATCGTATAACCACATTAATCATGCATAAAGCTCCTTCAAGATAATATAAAGACCATCTTAGAGGAATATCAGCTAAATTGAGCTGTACAGCGGCGTTCAACTTTTATTCCCCTAAGATGGACTTTATATTATCCTGAAGGAGCTTTATGCATGATTAATGTGGTTATATGATTGTTCACTACCTCCTTGTTGGAAATTCTTTGGATGAAATTGTGGATCAGTATTTAGCTCTTTAGGATATTTTAGAACAGATGAAAGAAAATATGTTTTTAATCTATACACAACACATTGGTTCAAATACTTGACAATCACCTTCACTGACTCACATTGTGCGAGTGCTTCTAGCAACACACTGCAAGTTCACCTGTGCACACCATATGGTATTACCATTAATATTAACAGGCCTCAGACAGGTCTCAGTGTACAACTTCTCAGAGTACAATCCAGCAAAATACAAACGTCATGTCAGCAAACCAATTTTTTTCAAACAAGATGATTTATTAAAACTGCAAAAATATGCAAAGACATCAGGTGTTTTGGAATGCATCCCTTGATCAGGTAAAAATGCAGACCGGATCACTCTGTGTGCCAACAATACATTTGTTTATAACAGAATCAGAATATTTTTTTTCGCCAAGCACGACTGGGTCGTGCTCAGAACTGGATTTGGCAAGTACAGGGCTAGTTTGAAACAGGACATACAATACAAAACAATACATGCAATACAAATGAGATATAGATACAGCAATTTGAACACATCATTTACACAGAGTTGACCATAAATTTTGTGCAGTGTGCTGCAGTCAGGTGCTACCAGTTCCCGCTTGACAGGGGAGGATGAAAAGAGTTCATGGAGTTCAGAGAGTTTACAGCTGAGGGGAAAAGCTATTCCTGTGTCTTGCGGTCCTGGTGTAGATGGACCAGAATCTCTGGCCCAAGGGAAGCCAACCGAAGAAGTGGAAGCCTGGGTGAGATGGATCATTGGCGATCCTCAGAGCTCTGGAGCGTAGTCTTGAGTTGAAGATTTGATCTAGAGAGGGAAGTGGTTTCCCAATGATTCTTTCCGCTGATCTGATGACCCTCTGTAGTTTGTGTCTGTCGCTGGCAGAGGAACCAGGATTCCAGACCAGGATGGAGGAGCAGAGGACAGATTAAATTGTGGCTGTGTAGAAGCTCGTCAGAAGCTCGCGGGCCATACCGATCTTCTTCAGCTGGCATAGGAAAAATAGCCTCTGCTGGGCTTTTCTCTGGGTGAAGGTTGTGTTGGCTTTCCAAGTCAGGTCTTTGGAGATTGTCGTGCCTAGGAGGCATGCACAGGGAACACTTTCAACCTCCGTGCCGTCAATGCTGATTGGAGGTGGGGTGGAAGTGTGCTTTCTAAAGTCAACAATAATCTCAACCGTTTTTACAGTGTTGAGGACCAGGCCGGTCTCCCTACACCAGTAGAAAATTCTGTCCACCTGGTGGCGGTACTCCTGCTCATCATTCCCAGAGATGAGGCCAACAGTGGTGGTATCATCAGCAAACTTGTCCGTAGTGGACCTGCAGTTGTTTGTGTATAGGGAGAATAGGAGCAGCGACAATACACATTCTTGAGGGGCCCCTGTTGCATTGCAGTGCAACTGTAGAGGTAACAACTGTTTATAGACTTTCAATCGTATTGTGTTACAGTGCATAATACAGTGTCTATTACAACACAACACAAAATGTTCAGCCTCCTTAGAAAAATTCAGTCTTCTGTGACACCCTAGTGGCTAGTCAGACCCCTATGTCAATTTAGCGTTTTTTCATTAAAGAGAACCCGAGTTGTGTTTAAAGAATGTTATCTGCATACAGAGGCTGGATCTGCCTATACAGCCCAGCCTCTGTTGCTATCCCAAACCCCACTAAGGTCCCCCTGCACTCTGCAATCCCTCATAAATCACAGCCGTGCTGTGAGGCTGTGTTTACATCTGTAGTGTCAGTCTCAGCTGCTCCCCCGCCTCCTGCATAGCTCCGGTCCCTGCCCCCATCCCTTCCCTCCAATCAGCAGGGAGGGAAGGGATGCAGGCGGGAATGGAGTTCTGCAGGAGGCGGGGAGAGCAGCAGACTGACACTATAGAGATAAACACAGCCAGCTCTGACAAGCTGTTTGTCAGTAGCGTGGCTGTGATTTATGAGGGATTGCAGAGTGCAGGGGGAGCTTAGGGGGGTTTGGGATAGCAACAGAGGCTGGGCTGTATAGGCAGATCCAGCCTCTGTATGCAGATAATATTCTTCAAACCCACCTCGGGTTCTCTTTAAGCTTTGATTCAGAATTTAGTTTCCCATGATACAGCTCTGTCCATACATTCTACTGAGACACATCCAAGATCAATAGAAAGAGCCATTCCACAAAATCAGCGTTTTTACAGGACGAAAAATTAAGTATCAAAAGAATGCCTTTATTTTAAACTTTAAAAACAGGTTGTTATAATATTGAATTATTGCCGCGCTCCCCACCCTAACAGTAATTTACTGTAAGGACAAATACGTCTGCTGCACTGGTTTAAAATGCCACATAAAACATCATGAAAATATAATAATCAGGGAAACCATGTGCTGCATAATAGTCCCCTAATATGTAAGTAGTCCACATTATCACGTTGGATGCAGTCGTTTCTTCCAACTCAGTCCACCTCAAAGAAAACAGAAATACTTCATCGCATAGACCATGACTGTAAGCTCAGGAAGCACTGCACCATCTAAAGGTTTCCCCTGTGGACTGTTTACAGTTAAAGCAGACCCAAACCAAAAAATGTTTTTAATTCAAAATATTTAGTTGCACCACTCTGACACATTTAAAGATAAATAAACACTCCTTCAAGCCTATGAGCATTTCAGTGCATGCTTTCACCCTTTTCTTTTCATAACCAGGATTATACAGGTGGCAGCCATTAGCAATTCCTCCTTTGCCAGATACCACCTACTCCAGCATTTTGCCGGATTCTGTCCCGGCAATATGAAAGGAAGGGAGGGGTTACTCCAATAAATGTAAAATATTTTATATTTGTCATCATGCAGATTAAAAAAGGCTGCTGTTTATTATTATAATTTAGAAAATATATATTTTTTCTGAAATCTTGTATTTTTAATTTGGGTCCACTTTAACACCACAATAGTGTTCCACCACCGATAGGAACCGATCTCACCTTCTATGGATGCTGCCCAGACCCACAGACAGTCCCAAAAGCTTATGATCTCAAAAATGGCACTTCACTTTCAGAAATCTTCCTTTGAGGCCTTATAGTTTTTAAGAAAATTGATTTTAAAGTTTCAAAGGAAAATAGTATACATTTAAATGCGGTAAATGACAGTTAATGCATTTACCGCATTTACATGTATACTTTTTTTCCTTTGAAACTTTAAAATCGATGTTCTCAAAAACTATAAGGTATTTTTGAAAATAAAATTCCCCTTGTTCCCACTGTTCTACTTAACATATCCTGCAAATTTGGTGTTTATATCATGTAAGGGGGCTTTGCTATTAACTGCTAAAGTCGGCAGGTTTTTAATCACGAATAGTTTTTTCATTTGATACTTCAAAATCGATTTTCTCAAAATCTATAAGGTCTTTTTGAATTTTTTTTTAAGTTGTAGCCACTGATCACGGCGTATCCGGATTTTGATTCTGCTGTGGCCGGATTTACTTGAATTCGTGATTGGGGGTATCCAAGCATTACTGGTCATTTATACATTTGTCATGTGTATGTATGTAATACACACACTGAGTGAAAATAAGTAACTTTTTGACCAAGCTAATACAGGTTGAATATGCTTTATTTTTTTCCTTAGTTGTCTCATTGCCATTTTCAGTTAAATATCTACCCAGGCATGGCTAGCCTTACATAGAACATAGAACTTCAATTAGCTTTTTATCCAGTTTTGTATAACTACATGGTCTGTTCAGATACCTTAATATGAAAAAAAAAATCTGTATAAATTTCCTCCTAGGTATCGTATGCCTGATCTTATTTTCTGTTTGTCATCAGTAGTAACATAACACAGAGTTCAATCAGCAGTCAGTCTACATTTGATGCAAATAATCTGCCTGCACAGTCATGTTATCTCCACTTGAGCATCTATATGATCAGGTAGAAGGTAAAATAAATTCAGCAGTATTTAGTGACTTGTCATTGGGGATGTATCGGTTACTTATGAGGGGAAGCAATATGTGGTCCAATCCAGATCTGACGAGTTGAGCCTTTAGTGACCCCATCAGTAAATGACCTCAGCCGAGCCTGCTGGACATGAATTTGTGACATTAAAGACAATCCTGTTTTCATTTAAATGCAAGATAATCAACCCACAGCGGTTACTTTAAAGGTCAACTCCAGACAATTTTGAAAATTCATTGCTGGTAAAAATCCCGCATAATGAAACACACACCTAAAGATGTAACCCAAGGACACCAGCACTGCACTCTGCGTGTGATTATCTTTCAGTATCATCCTGATTCAAAAACGTCCTGCTCTGTGTGTAATTAATGTACAATAATTAGAGAAAATAGATATGTTGCATTGGGAGAAGGAGAGGCTCCTTATACAGCTGAAAACATTCAGAAGTTTAAAGTGAACCTGAGGTAGGAGGTATGTGGCGACTGCCATATTTATTTCCTTTTAAACAATAACAGTTACCTGGCAGTCATGTTGATCTTTGGGCATCAGTAGTGGCAAACTTCAGTGGGAGCATTTGATCTGCATGCTTATTCAGGGTCTATGGCTAAAAGTATTAGAGACAGGGGACAAATCAGGGTTGTTGCATTGTTTAAAAGGAAATAAATATGGCAGCCTTTAGATCATTCTCACGTTGGGTTCCCTTTAAATGTGCATCATCATATATTGACTACATGCTCCATTTCATTTTTGTGCTGTATTAAACAAATAAACAATTTATTCCAGAACATTTATCAATGATATCTGTGCAAGCTGGTCTACTGTATAGTACAGCAGTAGATTTGGAAAGCCAGAACCACCATATGCTTAATGTCTTCTAGATATGAATCCTTTACCTGGTTTACCACTTTGCACAAGTAGATATTAGTTTGCAACACTAAAGCTGCAACTCAGCCACTAGCTTACCACTACATAATTCAGTACAAAGCCATGCAAATGTTGCTTGTATACCACTCCTGTCACCACTCTTGCCACCCACTCTTTCCAGCAAAGATTAAGGGCAAAGAAGATCAATTTTTAGATCATAATGTTGATAGAAAAGGCCATAGTTTTGCAAGATTTTCCTTTGACTTGATGTTTATGTTGAATCTTACATATCGTGTGTGCCTACAGTGTGTGCCTTATAAAATCGTGTGTGCCTACAGTGCTGGCCATAATTATTCATACCCCTGGCAAATTTTGACTTAAAGTTACATTTATTCAATCAGCAAGTCATTTTTTGATGGAAAATAACATGGGTGTCTCACAAAAGATAATAAGACGATGTACAAGAGGCATCATTGTGGAAAAAAACATTTCTCAGCTTTTATTTACATTTGAGCAAAAAGAGTCCAGTCCAAAATTATTCATTCCCTTCACAAACTTTCACAGTCTGTGGTAAAATCCAAAGTTCTATACCATTCCAAATAGTCCAAGCTATTCTAAAGCACCCTAATTACCCTAATTAATTGGGAACAGCTGTTTTAATCAACTCAACAGGTGAAAAGCAGCAGCTTTCTGCAGTTGGTTTGTGGACAATCATGGCTAAGACAATGGAGGTCAGTGAGGACCTGCAGCTGCGCATTGTGGCTGCTCACAACTCAGGAAAGGGAGGGCTGCAAGGCCATTTCTAAATGTTTTCAAGTTCCAGTGGCTACAGTGCAAAGTATTATTAAAATACAAGATGTTCCACACTGTGGAAAATCTCAGAGGACTTGGTCGGAAGCCAAAAGTCACACATGTGCTGGCCAGGAGCATAGTGAGAGAGGTGATAAAGCATCCAAGGATGACCACCAAGGCCATCCTAGTGAATCTAGGCTCTGCTGGTGGCAATGTCTCGAGGCAGACAATCCAACGGACACTGCACACTGCTGGGTTCCACGGATGCAGACCAAGAAGGACGTCACTTCTCCAGATAAGGCACACAAAAGCTCACTTCACTTGACACTCACTCATCTGGACAAAGAAGAATACTTCTGGTCTTCTGTGTTATGGTCAAATGAAACAAAAATGTAATTGTTTGGTAGCAATGATGTTTTATTCATTTGGCATAAAAAATGAGAAGCCTTCAACCCAAAGAACACCATCCTCACTGTCAAACATGGTGGTGGGAACCTAATGCTTTGGGGGTGTTTTTCAGCCAATGGACCAGGAAACCTAATCACAGTAAATGGCACCATAAAAAAAGAGCAATACATGAGGATTCTCAACGACAACATCAGGAATTCTGCAGAGAAACGTGGCCTTGAGCACTGCATACAACAACACTAAAGTGTTGGAGTGGCCCCGCCAGAGTCCTGACTTGAATCCAATAGAGAATCTGTGGATAGAGCTAAAAATCAGGGTGATGGCAAGAAGACCTTCCAACCTAAAAGATTTGGAGCTCATTGCTAAAGATGAATGGGCAAAAATACCTGTGGAGACATGAAAAAAGCCAGTCTGCAATTATAGGAAGCGTTTGATTGCTGTGATAGCCAATAAAGGCTTTTCTATTGATTATTCAGAAGCGTATGAATAATTTTGGACTGGCCACTTTTTGCTCAAATGTAAATAAAAGAGGAGAAATGTTTTTTCCCCACAATAATGCCTCTTGTACCATCATCTTATTATCTTTTGGGAGACACCTATGTCATTTCCTGTCAAAAAATTACTTGCTGGTTGAATAAAAGTAACTTTTTAAATCAAAATTTGCCAGGGGTATGAATAATTATGGGCAGCACTGTAAGCGTACTTGAAGTTTAAAAATAAAATGCATGTTGTCAGCAAGGGCAGCAGAAGACATAACAGAGTAGCATGAATACCGTATATTCCGGCGCATAAGATGACTGGGCGCATAAGACGACCCCCCAACTTTTCCAGTTAAAATATAGAGTTTGGGATATACTTGCCGTATAAGACTACCCCTCTTTCAACGCACACCAAATTAAAATTAAAAAATCATATACTGGTGCTATGTATTAACAGATACTGGTGCTGTACTGTATGTGGTACCCAGTATATAACAGTATATAGTCACTTGACTTGTTGCATTGGTCAACTCTCCTTAAGTAGACTGGTCAGCTCTCCTTGACTACCTGTTTATCAGAGCGGTATGGAAGAATAGATTGCGCTCCCTCAGCAGGGAGATCTGAGAGGCGGTAACAGGATAGGGTGTATCACCCGGCGTATAAGATGACCCCCAACTTTTCAGAAGGTTTTCAAGAGTTAAAAAGTAGTTTTATACGCAGGAATATACAGTGTAAATGTTTTAAAAATGGCCTTTCCGTGCCACAAAATCCAGGTTTTGTTGGTTAGCCACGCCCCTTCTTAGAAAGCTGCTGTGGCTGCTAACAGATTGTCATATGTAGATAGAGATGGCTTTTAGGGCAGCCTTGTAGGTGTGGACTGAGATGCACTGTGTATTTGTAGCTGCCACTGCAATACCCTATCACAAAGAGCAAGAGTAAGAAAGAGGGGAAATGAGGAGAGAAACGGACGACACACAGAAATTTATGAACCTAGCAAGATCATACTTCTGTGCTTAGCTTAAATAGCTTTGCCTCTGGTCGGGTATCCTTTAAAGAGACTCTGAAGTCTCTTTTTTATCTTCTTTTGTTTAACAATCTTCTTCAGCTTTAATGCCAGAGTTAAATGGCCACATCCCCGCAGCAGAGGGGTGAATTATTACTTGAGATAAAGCCCTGCAAAGCTCCCAGGCTCGCAGGGCTTCACTTCCTCGAAGAGGCTGGGCTTTACACTGTAGCTCTGCCTCCTCCGCAGTCAATCTCTGCGGATCGCCGCCTCTCCCCGCCCCTCTCAATCTTCTTTCCCTGAGAGGGCGTGGAGGAGGCGGAGATCTGTGGAGATTGATTGCAGAGAGGCAGAGCTACAGCTCAAAGCTCAGCCTCTCCAGGAAGAAAAGCCCTGTGAGCCAGGGCAGCATGATCTGTGACCTGCAAAGTCGTAGAACTTTGCAGGTCGTTTTCTAAGTAATAAATCACTCCTCTGCCACGGGGATGCGGCGATTTAACTCGGGCATTAAAGCTGAAGAGGATTGTTAAACAAAATAAGGTAAAAAAAAGAGACTTCAGAGTCTCTTTTAATGTTTCAGATCATTAAACACGTTTAAATATTAAACAGAGAAAACCCAAGGTGAACACACAATGCAGTTTTAAATTGATGATTTTATTTATTAAAGAGACACTGAAGCGAAAAAAAATATGATATAGTGAATTGGTTGTGTACTATGAATAATTACTAGAAGATTAGCAGCAAAGAAAATATTCTCATACTTTTATTTTCAGGTATATAGTGTTTTTTCTAACATTGCATCATTCTATAATATGTGCAGATTACACAACACTCAGCATTCAAAATGAGTCTTTCAGAGCAGTCTGTGAAGTAATGACCTCTCCTCTAGCAGAGAAAAAGTAAACAGTTCACCTACAGTTGAGATAATAAAAGTCAGATAACAGCCCTCTCCACTAAGACTAAGTTGGAGAGTTAATGGCTTGTTTGCATAGAGATAACAACTGGAGTTTCTTAACTCTTCCTGTACTTGAAACAATTAGACTGATGTATCTGATCTTAATGCTTTATTTCTTAGCTGTACTACACATACAAATCATAATATCATAATTTTTTTTTCGCTTCAGTGTCTCTTTAAGGAAATAAAACTATTTTAACTATGAATTTTAGAAAAGCAAAGTTCACTCAAATTAGGCAGGCACTAAGTTTGGTGAACTGGGATAATGTACTACAAGGGGAAGACACTGAAGGGAAATGGCAAGCTTTTAAACTTATACTCAATCAATACTGTAGTATGTATATCCCATATGGAAACAAAATGTCTAGGAATAAAAAAAGGCCTCTATGGATGAATAGAAAGGTTAAAGATAAAATGAAGAGGAAAAAGAATGCCTATAAGGTCTTAAAACAGGAGGGGACCGAGGCTGCACTAAGCAATTATAAGGAGTGCAATAAAAATTGTAAAAAAAGAAATTAGGCAGGCAAAGATTGAAGCTGAAAAACAAATCGCTAAGGATATCAAATCTAACCCAAAAAAGTTTTACAAGTACATTAACTCTAAAAAAAGAAAGGTTGACTGTATAGGACTCCTAAAGGATGAGGATGGGAACTCAATGGTGGATGACCAAGGTAAGGCAGAGTTATTAAATGCTTTCTTTGCTTCTGTCTTCACAAAAGAAACAGCACTGTTGCAAACTACAGAGGCAGAAGAGTCTCAATCTTCTAACTGTAATATTAAATATTTAACGCAGGAAGAAGTGAAGGCAAGACTAAATAAATTAAAAATAGACAAGGCACCTGGCCCGGATGGCATGCATTCTCGGGTCCTAAGGGAATTAAGTTCAGTTATAGATAAACCCCTTTATCTTATCTTTTGTGACCCTCTTGCAACTGGCAGAGTCCCAGTGGATTGGCGTACAGCCCACGTTTTCCCATTATTTAAGAAGGGCAAAAAATCTGATCCGGGAAATTATAGACCTGTAAGTTTAACATCAGTTGTATGCAAACTATTTGAGGGGTTACTAAGAGATACTATACATGACTTCATAGTAGAAAATAATCTTATTTCTCAGCATCAACATGGGTTTACTAAAGACAGGTCCTGTTTGACTAACATGCTCAGCTTTTATGAGGTAGTGAATGCTAATATGGATATTGGGAATGCTGTAGATGTGATATACTTGGACTTTGCAAAGGCCTTCGACACTGTTCCCCACAAAAGTCTGGTGCAAAAGTTGAGGATGCAAGGACTGGGGAAGAGTCTGTGTTCATGGATAGGGAACTGGCTAATGGACAGAAAACAAAGAGTTGTGGTCAATGGATCGTACTCAAAATGGGAGACTGTTAGCAGTGGGGTCCCACAAGGGTCTGTTCTGGGTCCAGTGCTCTTCAATTTATTTATTAATGACCTAGTAGATGCAGTAGTGAGCAATGTTGCTATTTTTGCAGATGATACAAAATTGTGCAGAATCATCAACTCTCAGGAAGATAGTGTCATATTGCAACAGGATCTGGATAGGATGGCTATATGGGCACATACATGGCAGATGAAATTCAATGTTGACAAATGTAAGGTCATGCATTTTGGACGTACTAATGGTCTAGCACCATACAAAATAAATGGGATACAGTTGGGGACATCAAACTTGGAGAAGGACTTAGGAGTACTCATTGACAACAAGTTAAATAATCGTACTCAATGCCAAGCAGCTGCAGCTAAAGCTAACAAAATTTTGGGATGCATTAAAAGGGAAATAAAAACTCGAGATGCTAGCATAATATTGCCCCTGTTTAACTCTCTAGTAAGGCCACATCTGGAATATGGAATTCAGTTCTGGGCACCACATTACAAAAAAGATATTGCAGTTTTAGAGCAGGTGCAGAGACGAACAACAAAATTGATGCGTGGGATGGAAGGTCTCACTTATCGAGAAAGGTTAGATAAACTGGGGTTATTTAGTCTAGAGAAAAGACACCTTAGAGGGGATCTAATTAACATGTATAAATACATCAGAGGGCAATATAATACCTTGGCGGATGAGCTTTTTGTCCCTAGGCCTTCTCAAAGGACTAGAGGACATGATCTGCGCATGGAGGAAAAACGTTTTAACCATTTATTTAGGAAAGGGTTCTTTACAGTAAGAGTGATTAAGATGTGGAATGCATTGCCACAGGAAGTCGTTATGGCAAACTCTATACCTGCATTTAAAGGGGGCTTAGATGCTTTCCTTGCGTTGAAAGACATCCATGGCTACAATTACTAGGTAATGCCTAATGATGTTGATCCAGGGATTTTATCTGATTGCCATCTGGAGTCGGGAAGGAATTTTTCCCTTTAGGGGCTAATTGGACCATGCCTTGTAAGGGTTTTTTCGCCTTCCTCTGGATCAACAGGGATATGTGAGGGAGCAGGCTGGTGTTGTACTTTATACTGGTTGAACTCGATGGACGTATGTCTTTTTTCAACCAAAATAACTATGTAACTATGTAAACATACATGGCCCTATCTGAAAGACTAATTGTCCTTTTGTTAAATCATGAAGTAACTGTGGTGACTATGGTTAGTCACATTTCTTTGGAAAGCTGAGTTCCATTTCCCTAACCACACCCACGTCTGATTACTGCCAGACCTATTGTGGTACAACGGCAATTGTTGCAGAATGTGTGAGTTTGCAGGATATGGAGTTCTGGACATGACAAAGTGTTAACTATGTGCCTCAAATATTTTCAGAAGAGCCCATTAAAAGCTTTGTGCAGCTACAGGCAGAATTCCAACTGTCTTGGCACTCCTTTTTCCGATATTTTCATCCACGGCATGCTGTGCAGTGTCAGATGGGCCTAAATAATGTTAGTTTGGACAATACTTCAGCTGAAAAAATGCTGTTCCAAAAGATGGCACCAGACTAATTTCTGGATATTATAATATTTTGTTAATACAAATATTTGCAGATAGAAAAGAGAGCACAGGCTTCATGGCATGTTGCAGACTTCCCCCTGATGGAATCTGATTGGGCAAAGCTTGAATGCAATTTTTGGTGAACAGTCATGTTCTCTAAATGTATTGATTGATGGCTGTGTCCAAGGGTCAGGATATTTGGACTTCAGATTTCTACATATAAGTTGGGGGAAGACCACTACATCACTAAGGAAGTCTATATAAGGAGCAAGTGACAACACTAGACTATCAGGGAAATCTATAAGGAAGACAGGGGACCACTAGACCACCAGAGAAAATTATGTAAGGTGAAAGGGGGACCATCTGACCACCATAAAAACCATAAGGAAAAAGGAGGTACCACCAAAGAAAACTATGTGTGAGGAGGAGACGACTAGACTACCAGGGAACAGTAATGAGTGTTACTTTATGAAGCACATTGGCTACTATAGGGGGGCACAGATGCTACAGTGAGGGACCACTACATTTGGGTACAGCACATGTACATGTAAAGGCTCTATAAGGAGGACACTATAGGTATAGGGGATATTTGAATGGACAACCTCTATAATGGGGCATCTAAAAGGAAGATATAGTTGGGGCACCATAATATTAGGGATGCAATGGAAACTATTACAATAAAAATACTGTTTGGCCATGCCCACTTTTGAGACCACAACTCCTTTATAATAACAATAACCAATTAACCCCCCCCCATGTTCCCCATTTTTATAATTAGTTCAAAATCAAATATCAGCACCATACATTGTGCCAGCAACATCATTTTAAGTTTTATAAATAGTATACATAGCCAAACAATATGTATAAAAACATACATAAAATAAAAAACATAAAATCTTTTAGTCCAGTTTTCACCCATATCAGGGCCGGATTTACAGCTCAGGAGCCTATAGGCACAGAAGTTCTGGCGCCCTTAACTCCACCCCTCAGCACAAGCCACACCCCTTTTCTTGAAATAAAACATTGCAAGGTAATCCTGGCCCTGTACAAATCATAAGGAAATTTTTGTATTATTGGTATCAATCCTACCATATTATTATGCATTTATATAGCACTGACCACTGGTGTTCCTTAGTTAACTTATTGTTTTATTCATTTTTTTTTATTAATTTATAAAGCTATGAACTGAATTACACTTACTGGTACTTTCCTATCAATAGAATCTACCTGTCGCTGAATTCTACTTCTTATCTGCCCGTGATATGACTTTGTACTCTCAAAAGTGCTGCAGAAGATGTCAGTGCTATATAAATACATAATAATAATATGGTAGGACATTAGACTATGACTATGGTAGGATTACATTGTGCGCTCCACTTAGGACAGTCAGAGACATGACTATGTACTCTGTGCAGTGCTGCAGAAGATGTCAGTGCTATATAAATACATAATAATAATATGATAGGTCATTAGACTATGGCTATGGTAGGATTAGACTGTGAGCTCCTCTGAGGACAGTCAGTGACATGACTATGTACTCTGTACAATGCTGCAGAAGATGTCAGTGCTATATAAGTACATAAAAATATGGTAGGACATTAGACTATAACTATAGTAGGGATTAGAGTGTGAGTTACACTTAGGACAGTCAGTGACATGACTATGTACTCTGTACAGTGCTGCAGAAGATGTCAGTGCTATATAAATACATAATAATTACAGTAATAATAATAGTACCCCTGTAGCTAGCTCCGCTGTAAAATCCTCAGTTATAGTTCTACCTTTATAGTTCCCCCAGATATAGCTGTCTTCTTATATTGCAAAAGGTAATAATGCTTCCCCTTGTAGTGCTCCCCTGAAGTATGATCCTATGCAACTGAGCTGACCCTCTGAGAGGTAGGGGATACACAGTAGGCAAGAGGGCATTGAGAGGAGGGAGGTCGTAAGTATGGACAGAGAGAGAAGGTTGGCACAAAAAGAGTGAGGCTAGTCAGAAGTAGACAAAGCGAGAGAGTAGCCAGAGAGAGAATATGCAGACAGAGTATAAGATTAGACAGAAGGTCAAAGATGAGGGTGTACAAAAAAAAAAAGAGGGGGGGGGGGGGACAGGAGAGGAGAGAGGGAGACATGAGAGAGAGAGAGAGAGAGGACTGAGAGAGAGAGACAGGAGAGAGGGAGACAGGAGAGTGAGGGAGACAGGAGGGAGAGGGAGACAGGAGAGAGAAAGAGACAGGAGGGAGACAGGAGAGAGAGGAGTGAGAAAGAGAGAGACATGAGAGAGGGAGACATGAGAGAGGGAGACATGAGAGAGGGAGACATGAGAGAGGGAGACATGAGAGAAAGAGGAGTGAGAGAGAGCGAGAGAGACATGAGAGGGAGGGAGACAGGAGAGAGAAAGAGACAGGAGAGAGAAAGAGACAGGAGAGAAAAAGAGACAGGAGAGAGAAAGACCGGAGAGAGAAAGAGACAGGAGGGAGAGGAAGACAGGAGAGAGAGAGAGAGAGGAGTGAGAGAGAGAGAAATGAGAGAGAGAGAAATGAGAGAGGGAGACATGAGAGAGGGAGACATGAGAGAGGGAGACATGAGAGAGGGAGACAGGAGGGAGACAGGAGAGAGAGGGAGACAGGAGAGAGGGGGAGACAGGAGAGAGAGGAGTGAGAGAGAGAGACATGAGAGAGAGAGGCAGGAGAGAGAGGGAGACAGGAGGGAGAGGGAGACAGGAGAGAGAGGGAGACAGGAGAGAGAGGGAGACAGGAGAGAGAGAGGGAGACAGGAGAGAGAGGGAGACAGGAGAGAGAGGGAGACAGGAGGGAGAGGGAGACAGGAGAGAGAGGGAGACAGGAGAGAGAGAGACAGGAGAGAGAAAGAGACAGGAGTGAGAGAGAGAGAGGAGTAAGAGAGACATGAGAGGGAGTCATGTGAGAAAGGGAGACATGTGAGAGAGGGAGACCGAGGAGAGAGAGACAGGAGAGAGAGAGGGGGGGAGACAGGACAGACAGAGAGAGAGAGAGAGAGGAGAGTAACAGGAGAGACAGAGAGAGGAGAGTAACAGGAGAGACAGAGAGAGGAGAGTAACAGGAGAGACAGAGAGAGAGGAGAGTAACAGGAGAGACAGAGAGAGGAGAGTAACAGGAGAGACAGAGAGAGACAGGAGAGAGATGGGGTGGATAGAGAGACAGGGAGAAAGGAGGTGGATAGAGAGGGGGTGGAGAGAGAGACATGAGAGAGAGACAAGGAGTCGAGAGAGAGGGAGACAGGAGAGAGAGGGATACATGAGAGGGGGGGGGGGAGAGACACACTGAGGCATGAGAGAGAGGAGATAGGGAGAAAAGAGAGAGAGGGAGACAAGGAGAAAAGAGAGAGAGGGAAAGAGAGGGAGAGAGAGAGAAACAAAGATACATGAGAGGAAGACAGGAGAGAGGGAGGGAGACAGGGGGGGGGGGGGGGGGGAGAGAAAGAGAGGGGGGGGGGTATGGAGAGGAGCAGGGCATGGAGATGAGCAGAAGATAAAGTACACTGGCCAGTTGAGCTACCTGACATATTCCAAAATGTCCATATGCATATTATGACTCTGCTACATTGCCCTCCCACTGACTTACACAGTGCTAAGGGACTCCTACACTGTGTCTCCCTTCTCACCCGTGAATCCTGTGATGATGATGATCACATCTCAGCTCAGCCTGCACACGGAGGGGAGAGGGGGAGGATCGTTCAGCTATGCAGCCTGTCACCACATTCCAGCAGTGCAGACGCTGTCTGCTACGTCCATCTTTGGAATCGAAGTTCCCTGTGACTGTCCCAGCTGGATGGCTCCCTCCTCAAGCAGCACGTGCTTGGCTGCTCATGCCGCTCTCAGCAAATGTGACAAGAGGGGCGGGTCACAAAGAGCAGCTAAGGAAGAGCCTGGCCGGGAACAATCAGTGAAGGGCTGGAGCGGTCAGTGGAAAAATCAACAAAGTCATGTGCTGTGCCACGCCCCCCGCATGCCCCATGAAGCTATGCAAGTGCCCTGCACGAAAATACGGCGCCCGCTAGGGACACTGGCTGCGCAGCTAACACTGGGCAGAACGGCACTGTTGCAGGAGGGAAGGGGGAGCCGGAAACCTGATCGGCAGAACACTGACATTGGGAGAGAGAGAGATGCGTGCAGCACTCCGCCTCCGATACCAGGCAGAGACGCTTTGCTTTTCCTGACTGCACAGAGAGAGGGGAAATGCGAAGAGGGGAGCCGCCTCTGTAATATAAGGCGCCTGTAGGCACGTGCCTACAGTGCCTTATGGTAAATCCGGCCCTGACCCATATCATAGTTTTTCAAAATAAAAACTATATTGTAGAAAAACCTACAATATAGTTTTTATTTTGAAAAACTATGATGGGTGAAAACTGGACTAAAAGATTTTAGTTTGTCCTGAAAAAAAACCCAATACAGTCAATTGTTATACTCAAACAATCCGAAACAGTCTGTATGCATGTTGGATTATTATTATGGCTCTGTACAAATTAACAAGCTGACACATCATTGCATTCCAGCGGTTCTGGAGGTGTGTTTAGCTTCTAAGGGTAATAATGGTTAATTTGCATATATTCAGCAGTGATGCCTTGGGAGACATCTCAAGCTTACTCCAACCTGAATTATCGCAAATTCTTTCTGTCTTAAGAAAGCAAACTTTTGTTTTTCTTAACATCTTAGTAAGGGGGCTTTTAGGACCATTGTAGTCCCTTACACACTCCAATGAGTTCTGGGTCACCATGAGCTTGCTGGTTAGTCTGTATCAATTGTTATAGGAAGTGATATATTGCTATTAAATATAATGTAGCCAGCAAAATGTGTGTGATTGTGATACAAAATGTGTATCATTTTTGTCTTATCAGATTCGTTTTTTACTCTTAAACTGCTATCATTTGCTATGCTTCTTTCTGCATGTACAGAATATAAATGACAACTCAGATACATTAAATGAAAAGTGAGCCTTAATTTGGGTGCATGCACAGATATCTGTAAAGCCCTGGAGTCTGCCCTCAGCATCACTAGCAGAACTAATTAGTCAGCCAGCACTGGCAGCAGTTATTTTGATGACTGGACATGATGAAATGCTGTCCTACTTTTCAAAATATGATGTGTTCAGGTAAACAATCAAACAGAACTGGAACACAGAAATGTAATGCTGGGAATACACGGTTTGTTTCTGGTGCTCGATTCTCCTCTCTATCGGTTTTGACGCTCGATTCTGCAGTCGATTCTCTTATCTTCCACTCGTTTTTCTTATCTTTTTTCATCCACTTCTATCAGAAATCGAGCGGCGAAAGGGAGATCGGACATGTCGGAAAGTATCTATTGAACCATCTAATCGCCTCAAAAAATGAACCGTGTATTCCCAGCATAAGTCCTGTTTAAGAAACCAGCCCGAGATTCCATTATCGTTCATAATGTAATTATTTTTAGTAGATTTGCCATCCAAAAACAAATTCTGTGTTACGTTATCTGTACTTTAAAGCACACATGTGAGAGGAATATGGCGGTTGACAAATGTATCTCCTTTTAAACAATGCAAATTGTCTGTCCTGCATATTCTCTGTCTCTAAGGGCTTATTTCCAGAGGTAGATGCAGCCGTTTGTAATTCGGCATACATTCTGCTGCATAGCCACTACAGCGTGGAATTGACAGCTATAGGGCCCTTTCACTCTGAGGCGGTGCGGTAAATTTACCACATCCCACAGCAGCCTAATTTTATTCTGTGGGGGAGTTCATTCTCCCCATATTGCGGTACGCTGTGCCATAAATGCCCTATCTAAGGTGCTTCAATACCTATGTTACTGCGCTGCGGTGTCCTGCGGCGACCTGGAAGTCATGTAAGTCTATGGTAACGCGTGTTCAATTTAAAAACCTGCTGCAGTCATCTACGTCGCACATGCGTTGAAGTGTATTTTAGAAATTTGCTTCCGCGCACATCATCTATTGCCAAACAGGAAGTAAGCGTCACTTCCTATTTGGCCGGATGCCAGACAGGGATTACCGCGCACTAACACGGTAATCCATAAAAACCTGTTTTTGGAAATCTGCAGCATGCCATCCAGATTTGCACTGAAGTGTGGTCTGGTTGGCAGCCCATGCAATAGATAGGCAGTGTTTCCCCGCTTCTCTTGCCAGCAATAAAACGCTGCAGATTCAGCCCGGATTCGGTAATAGTGGAAATAGGCCCCAGTAAGTTTAGCCATAGACCGTGAACAAGCATGCAGATAAGCTGCATTGACTGAAGTCTGACTGGATTAGTCATGTACTTGTTTCAGGTGTGTAATGCCTGGTACACTCCATGCAGTTTCCCCTCAGATTTTGGGTCAAATCAATAATTTCCTACAGGTCAGATCTGATTTCCAATTGTTTTTCTGATCAATTTTGTACAGAAGTGATCAGAAAAAGGATTCAGGTGTACTTTAACCACTTGCCGACCGCCCACAGCCCATGGGCGGCGGCAAAGTGGACGCCTAAAGGACCGCAATACGCCTTCAGGCGGCGCGTCCTTTAGGCATGCCGTCGGAGCGATCGCGTCATTGATGACGCGCGCTTCCCCCGGCAACTGCCTCCGCCCACCCGCCGTAACATCCCGCCGGCCATACGGAAGCGCCGGCGGGATGTTAACCCCGCGATCGCCGCATACAAAGTGTATAATACACTTTGTAATGTATACAAAGTGTATTATACAGGCTGCCTCCTGCCCTGGTGGTCCCAGTGTCCGAGGGACCACCAGGGCAGGCTGCAGCCACCCTAGTCTGCACCCAAACACACTGATCTGCCCCCCCCCCGCCCACTGATCGCCCACAGCACCCCTCAGACCCCCCCCTGCCCACCCCCCAGACCCCTGTTTGCACCCAATCACCCCCCTAATAACCCATCAATCACTCCCTGTCACTATCTGTCAACGCTATTTTTTTTTTTATATCCCCCCTGCCCCCTGCCCCCTCCTGATCACCCCCCCACCCCTCAGATTCTCCCCAGACCCCCCCCCCCCCCTGTGTACTGTATGCATCTATCTTCCCTGATAACCTGTCAATCACCCATCAATCACCCCCTGTCACTGCCACCCAACAATCAGCCCCTAACCTGCCCCTTGCGGGCAATCTGATCACCCACCCACACCAATAGATCGCCCGCAGATCCGACATCAGATCACCTCCCAAATCCATTGTTTACATCTATTCTCTCCTCTAAACACCCACTAATTACCCATCAATCACCCCCTATCACCACCTGTCACTTTTACCTATCAGATCAGACCCTAATCTGCCCCTTGCGGGCACCCAATCACCCGCCAACACGCTCAGATTGCCCTCTGACCCCCCTTATCAATTCGCCAGTGCATTAATTACATCTGTTCTTCCCTGTAATAACCCACTGATCACCTGTCAATCACCTGCCAATCACCTATCACCCATCAATCACCCCCTGTCACTGCCACCCATCAATCAGCCCCTAACCTGCCCCTTGCGGGCAATCTGATCTCCCACCCACACCATTAGATCGCCCGCAAACCCGCCGTCAGATTACCTCCCAAATGTATTGTTTACATCTGTTATCTTCTCTAAACACCCACTAATTACCCATCAATCACCCATCAATCACCCCCTATCACCACCTGTCACTGTTACCTATCAGATCAGACCCTAAGCTGCCCCTTGCGGGCACCCAATCACCCGCCCACACGCTCAGATTGCCCTCAGACCCCCCCCCTTATCAATTCACCAGTGCATTAATTACATCTGTCCTTCCATGTAATAACCCACTGATCACCTGTCAATCACCTGCCAATCACCTATCACCCATCAATCACCCCCTGTCACTGCCACCCAACAATCAGCCCCTAACCTGCCCCTTGCGGGCAAACTGATCACCCACCCACACCAATAGATCGCCCGCAGATCCGACATCAGATCACCACCCAAGCGCAGTGTTTCCATCTATTCTCTCCTCTAAACACTCACTAATTACCCATCAATCACCCATCAATCACCCCCTATCACCACCTGTCACTGTTACCCATCAGATCAGACCCTAATCTGCCCCTTGCGGGCACCCAATCACCCGCCTACACGCTCAGATTGCCCTCAGACCCCCCCTTATCAATTCGCCAGGGCATTATTTACATCTGTCCTTCCCTGTAATAACCCACTGATCACCTGTCAATCACCTGTCAATCACCCATCAATCACCCCCTGTCACTGCCACCCATCAATCACCCCCTGTCACTGCCACCCATCAATCAGCCCCTAACCTGCCCCTTGCGGGCAAACTGATCACCCACCCACACCAATAGATCGCCCGCAGATCCGACGTCCGATCACCTCCCAAGTGCAGTGTTCACATCTGTTCTCTACCCTAAACACCCACTAATTACCCATCAATCACCCCCTGTCACTGCTACCTATCAGATTAGACCCCTATCTGCCCCTAGGGCACTCAATCACCCGCCCACACCCTCAGAATGCCCTCAGACCCCAGCCCTGATCACCTCGCCAGTGCATTGCTTGCATCTATTCCCCCCTCTAATCACACCTTGAGACACCCATCAATCACCTCCTGTCACCCCCTAGCACACCTACCCATCAGATCAGGCCCTAATTTGCCCCGTGTGGGCTCCTGATCACTCGGCCAAACCCTCAGATCCCCCTCAGACCCCCTTCCGATCACCTCCTAAGTGCATTGATTGCATCTATTTTCCCCTCTAACCACCCCCTGAGACACCCATCAATCACCTCCTGTCACCCCCCTAGCACTCCTATCCATCAGATCAGGCCCAATACAACCTGTCATCTAAAAGGCCACCCTGCTTATGACCGGTTCCACAAAATTCGCCCCCTCATAGACCACCTGTCATCAAAATTTGCAGATGCTTATACCCCTGAACAGTCATTTTGAGACATTTGGTTTCCAGACTACTCACGGTTTTGGGCCCGTAAAATGCTAGGGCGGTATAGGAACCCCACAAGTGACCCCATTTTAGAAAAAAAGACACCCCAAGGTATTCTGTTAGGTGTATGACGAGTTCATAGAAGATTTTATTTTTTGTCAAAAGTTAGCGGAAATTGATTTTTATTGGGTTTTTTTCACAAAGTGTCATTTTTCACTAACTTGTGACAAAAAATAAAATCTTCTATGAACTCGCCATACACCTAACGGAATACCTTGGGGTGTCTTCTTTCTAAAATGGGGTCACTTGTGGGGTTCCTATACTGCCCTGGCATTTTAGGGGCCCTAAACCGCGAGGAGTAGTCTAGAAAACAAATGCCTCAAAATGACCCGTGAATAGGACGTTGGGCCCCTTAGCGCACCTAGGCTGCAAAAAAGTGTCACACATGTGGTACCGCCGTACTCAGGAAAAGTAGTATAATGTGTTTTGGGGTGTATTTTTACACATACCCATGCTGGGTGGGAGAAATTTCTATGTAAATGGTCAATTGTGTGTAAAACAAATCAAACAATTGTCATTTACAGAGATATTTCTCCCACTTAGCATGGGTATGTGTAAAAATACACCCCAAAACACATTATACTACTTCTCCTGAGTACGGCGGTACCACATGTGTGGCACTTTTTTACACCCTAAGTACGCTAAGGGGCCCAAAGTCCAATGAGTACCTTTAGGATTTCACAGGTCATTTTGCGACATTTGGTTTCAAGACTACTCCTCACGGTTTAGGGCCCCTAAAATGCCAGGGCAGTATAGTAACCCCACAAATGACCCCATTCTAGAAATAAGACACCCAAAGGTATTCCGTTAGGTGTATGGCGAGTTTTTACACATACCCATGCTGGGTGGGAGAAATACCTCTGTAAATGACAATCTTTTGATTTTTTTACACACAATTGTCCATTTACAGAGTTATTTCTCCCACCCAGCATGGGTATGTGTAAAAATACACCCCAAAACACATTGTACTACTTCTCCCGAGTACGGCGATACCACATGTGTGGCACTTTTTTGCACCCTAACTGCGCTAAAGGGCCCAAAGTCCAATGAGTACCTTTAGGATTTCACAGGTCATTTTGCGGAATTTGATTTCCAGACTACTCCTCACGGTTTAGGGCCCCTAAAATGCCAGGGCAGTATAGGAACCCCACAAATGACCCCATTTTAGAAAGAAGACACCTCAAGGTATTCCGTTAGGAGTATGGTGAGTTCATAGAAGATTTTATTTTTTGTCACAAGTTAGTGGAAAATGACACTTTGTGAAAAAAACAATAAAAATCAATTTTCCGCTAACTTTTGACAAAAAATAAAATCTTCTATGAACTCACCATACTCCTAACGGAATACCTTGGGGTGTCTTCTTTCTAAAATGGGGTCATTTGTGGGGTTCCTATACTGCCCTGGCATTTTAGGGGCCCTAAACCGTGAGGAGTAGTCTGGAAATCAAATTCCGCAAAATGACTTGTGAAATCCTAAAGGTACTCATTGGACTTTGGGCCCTTTAGCGCAGTTAGGGTGCAAAAAAGTGCCACACATGTGGTATCGCCGTACTCGGGAGAAGTAGTACAATGTGTTTTGGGGTGTATTTTTACACATACCCATGCTGGGTGGGAGAAATAACTCTGTAAATGGACAATTGTGTGTAAAAAAAATGAAAAAATTGTCATTTACAGAGATATTTCTCCCACCCAGCATGAGTATGTGTAAAAATACACCCCAAAACACATTCTACTACTTCTCTTGAGTACGGCAATACCACATGTGTGGCACTTTTTTGCAGCCTAACTGCGCTAAGGGGCCCAAAGTCCAATGAGCACTTTTAGGCTTTACAGGGGTGCTTACAAATTAGCACCCCCCAAAATGCGAGGACAGTAAACACACCCCACAAATGACCCCATTTTGGAAAGTAGACACTTCAAGGTATTCAGAGAGGGGCGTGGTGAGTCCGTGGCAGATTTCATTTTTTTTTGTCGCAAGTTAGAAGAAATGGATTCTTTTTTTTTTTCTTTTTTTTGTCACAAAGTGTCATTTTCCGCTTACTTGTGACAAAAAATAATATCTTCTATGAACTCACTATGCCTCTCAGTGAATACTTTGGGATGTCTTCTTTCCAAAATGGGGTCATTTGGGGGGTATTTATACTATCCTGGAATTCTAGCCCCTCATGAAACATGACAGGGGGTCAGAAAAGTCAGAGATGCTTGAAAATGGGAAAATTCACTTTTTGCACCATAGTTTGTAAACGCTATAACTTTTACCCAAACCAATAAATATACACTGAATGGGTTTTTTTTTATCAAAAACATGTTTGTCCACATTTTTCGCGCTGCATGTATACAGAAATTTTACTTTATTTGAAAATTGTCAGCACAGAAAGTTAAAAAAATCATTTTTTTGCCAAAATTCATGCCTTTTTTGATGAATATAATAAAAAGTAAAAATCGCAGGAGCAATCAAATAGCACCAAAAGAAAGCTTTATTAGTGACAAGAAAAGGAGCCAAAATTCATTTAGGTGGTAGGTTGTATGAGCGAGCAATAAACCGTGAAAGCTGCAGTGGTCTGAGTGGAAAAAAAGTGCCTGGTCCTTAAGGGTTAGAAAGACTGTAGTCCTCAAGTGGTTAAAGAATTACATAAACAGAAACTCTGTACTGCTGAACTGTAGGATATGCATACACTGCATGCCATGGAGTGAGCATAAATGTGCTTTTCCAAGCTTTAAAGGTGGGTACATGCTATGCTATTTCTGATCAAGAAAATGATCAGATCGGGCAAAAAATATATATAGCCTACTGATTGCTAGTGACCGAACCCAAGCTCAAAATCGATTAAATGCAGCTTGGACATGCTGGAAAATATTGATCAAAATACTGGCTATTGTTCCATGTGTATGTCCTTTTTATTCATTTTTGATCGATATCCAATTGAAAAAATGATCAGAAATCTGATAGCAGTTTAAGATAATTGTATGCTACCTTCTTCCATATCTGATCAAGGTCAGATATGAATATTGATCTTATCACTTACTCGAATAGCAATTGAGTGGAAAATTATATGGTGTATTGCAGTGCTGTGGAGTCGGTAAAAAAATGTTCCGACTCCTCAGTTTATGAAACCACGACTCCAACTCCGGGTACCCAAAATGGCTCCGACTCCTCGACTCTAACTCCTTAGTCTAATACTTAGCAGAGCTGTGAATTTTGTACAAAAATCATCCGACTTCGCCTCCCAACTCCGACTCCTCAGTTTATGAAATCAACGACTCCAACTCCGACTCCGGTGCCCAAAATTCCCCCGACTCCACAGCCCTGGTGTATTGTATACCAAGCTTAACACATCCCCTTTGTGTACACAGTGACCAGCAACTTATGCTAGGCATTGCATTACGTTTTTAACCCCTTGGGGACCGGCCATTTAAACCCCCCCCCCTTCGGGACCAGAGCTGTATGCCTGGCTCAGGTCCCTCCAGTTTAGATAGCCAGGCATAGGTACTGCCAGTATGGATAGTCAGGCAACGGTGTCCCCCATATAAATAGGTCTCCCCAGTGCAGGCAGCCTTAATTACTCACCTCCTTGGGTCCTGCGATGAGCAGCTCTCCCCGCCTCCTCTCTCCCGGACATGCAGCCTCACACTGCCGCTAAGTTCCGGGTCCCTGCTTGACCCAGAACTTAGCCGCAGAGCAAGGATTGATGCCGGGCAGAGCGGAGGTGGCGTGACGATCGCCGGGGGAGCGCCAGGAAGGTGAGTGGGTCCTCCTCAGCCACCGCTTCAGTGATTACTACGATCAGCGGCGATCATAGTAATCACGTGATCAGGAGCCAATCGCCATGGCTCCTGATCAGTGAGGGGAGATGTCGGCTGCCATATGACAGCTTAATTTCTCCTCTTGGGGGTGCACGATCACGGCGGGACTTCAAGGACGTTAGAGTTACGTCCTGTCATCAGCAGGCAGCCACACAGAAGACATAACTCTAACATCCTTGGTCCTGAAAGGGTTAAAGATAAGATATAGGTGACCATTGGTGTAAAAATAAGCCCTAGCAACAGCCTGTAATGTAAGGCTCCCTATTACTGTTGCACAGATCTGCCAGGGGTAGGGTTACTCACTTGTCTGCTTGCCCATAATTCATTAATGTCAGAATCTCCCCCCCCCCCCCATTTACAAGACAGGTGTGCCAATTTTTCAAAAGTTTTCCAAAGCTCTGTGGCCACCCCTACCTTCGCTGCCACGTTCGACGGCCACGCCAGCTCAGCAGCCACTGATTAGGCTGCAGCTCATGAGCTGGGGGCGGGCTGAGGTGACACAGATGGGGGTGGCCATAGCTTTTGAAGATTTTTGAAAAAAAAATGCTGGCTTTGCCGGGGAGGGGGTGGAATTTCTGACATCAGTGATTAAATCTACTACTCGCCAATCCGTGCAGCAGTAATAGAGAACCTTACATTGCAGGCTCTCTGTTTTTCACCAATAGTCCTCTTTAAGGCTGTCAGCCAAATAATCTGCTTTTCTGCTTATCTCCTGACACATGAATATTCTTTGGGGTAAAGGTGTGCAGGGAAGCCCTTGGCAAAGTTATAATTATCATTTCATCTAATGCTAGGTACTTGTAGATTATGTTTCCTCCAGAGATCACATACTTGCTGGAAGTATTGCTGCTTCTTCCCTAGGGACAGAGTGGCTTACGTTAGATGCAGACATAAGCCGGATACTAGATGCATAGAAGTGACGTGAAAGAGCTCTATATAAACATACACACTTTAATCACGGCTATATTTATTTGTATAGAGATGAGAAAAAGTTAAAAGCAGGAGATGCACTGATGCTGAGTCTGACTGCTCTCAGTTGGCCAAGAGACATCGGGTACACTAAACAGGAAAGGACTGCTGCAATTTAGAATTCTTTATTTTAAGCTCATAATGATGTCATTTTAGGCACTGTGAGGAGCAGTAGTCAGGAAGGTTAGTGTAAAAGCAGGGTTAAGGGTTAGATGTATAGAAGGGAGAAAGGCAGACTGGGGAAGGGGGTGGGGGGAAGGAGGGGTTCATAGTTGTCTGATATGGGCCTATAATTAAACATAAAACTGAGAGCAGATGTTAATATGTAAGCAAGCTTTAAATGATTTCCACTCACACTTTTCATTAATTAAATGTACCGTATATTTTTTCTATGAGTAAGAACTCATCATCCATTATTCTGTTAGCATATGAGTTCTCTCGGCTAATTACTGAAGGCAAAGTGACATACTTTCTGTGCATGACTGCAGCCATGCCCCCAGCATCCCTTTACTCCTAGCCACAGCCAGCCAGTGCAACACAGAATACAGAGTCAGTGATGAGTGAAAAACAAGACATGTGGCACAGAAATATGCCATTTACCTATTGTGCATATTTGCTATGGTCCTGTGCCCTTAACATATACCCCATACTTGTTATTCAAATTGGTCTACCTTAATGGGAAAATAAACCTATATCATTTATATTGAGGGCAGCTCCCTAATTACCAGCTAAAACATAGAAAAGTTCTTCACCTCCTATCAGAGCTCTAATAAATAAAATACCACATGGAAGAAATTTAACCACTAATGAAATTTCAAATGTTTTAACAAAAATTGGACTCCTTGGATCGTTGACTATTAACCTGTTCCAGGATGCATGCTATTGACATTTACATCCTGTTTGCAGCTTCTTATCTCTGCCAGGACATACGTTTCAAAAACACGGCTCCACACGCTCGGCCAAGATCACACTTCTGTTACCGCTATACAGTCCATTGACAACTAAATTCCGTGCACTGGTCAGGAACCTATTTGATTTTGGCTCCTGATCCTGTGATTATTGTAAGGTAATTACCATGGTCACAGCAGTACAAAAACTAAAAAAAGGTCTGGTCCATAAAGGACAACTGTAGTGAGAGGTATATAGAGGCTGCCATATTTAAGCAATACCAGTTGCCTGGCAGCCCTGCTGATCTATTTGGATGCAGTAGTGTCTGAATACCACCAGAAACAAGCATGCAGCTAACCTTGTCAGTTCCGACATTAATGTCGGAAACACCTGATCTGCTGCATGGTTTTCCGGATCTATGGCTAAAAGTATTAGAGACAGAAGATCAGCAGGACAGTCAGGCAACTAGAATTGCACAAAAGGAAAAAAAAAAAAAGAACAATGGCAGCCTCGCTACAGTTGTCCTTTAAAGCAAAACTGAACTGTAAAATAAAAGTTAACATTAGCATACACACGTCATACTTACAACCCGCCTAATCTACTCATCAATCTCTTTCTCCTCTCCGGGGATCCTTTTGTCTACCATTATAGATGAAATTCTCTTTCCTTCATTTTAAAAATGGTGTTGACCCTGTAAGCGATTCCAGATCAGCTCTCCGTGAACCTTTAATATCGCCCTTTGGAGCAGAGAGAAATCGCCCTTTTGCAGAGAGAAAAGTATGACTAGATCTAGTCAGATCTAAAAGGCATAGTTGTTAGGAGAAATGGTGAACTTCTGAGAGGAACTGATGGCGAGGCAAGTATGTCATGTTCATTTGCAGATAAATGGTGTTTATTTTAAATAATGTTACTCGGTTCAGGTACCCTTGAAGAGTCCAAAGCTGCACATCCTAGATTGGTTAAAGAGGTTTGGACAACCGCTGAGGATCTGTTAATCCTTAGTATGGTCTGTAGAGAAAACATAATTATATAACTGTCATGTCTATATTATTTCTCTGAATATTTTCGCTTTAGCAAGGATTACCACCATTTTACTGCAAACAGTTTTGAATTATGTTAATACTTATCAGCGGACTCAAAAGATTAAAAGGAGCAAGCTCAGTGATATATCTGCTTCAGTCTCCCATCCTGTATGATAAACTAAATTTAAAAGGCACAACTTATATTAATTCCATAATTAAGCACAGAGATTATTTTGAGACTACAGATCAATGTCATTTAGTCTCCTGGGACAGTGTGGCAGTAATTAGGATCATTTATCTTGAGACTCATCATATAGCTTGGTAACTCTGACCTGGCACACTTCACAACTAGTATTGTAGGAGACAGCTAAATGACAAATGATCTGCATTAGCAGAATAATCTATTTGCTACTAAATATATATAGTTTTTTTGAGATTCTGTTTAGAATGCAAAATGGCAACCTAAAGAACAAGTCTTAAGCGTAACTAAAGAGTAACTAAAAACTTTCTGCTTTAAATTATGGCAAACTTGGTAAAATACTGTACTACTTGTGATGATTAATGCCGCTACTCTGATGACTGAATATTGGTGATCTGCGGAATAATGGTTTTACAGGATCTTACCACAGGAGTTGGTAAGGAACACTCAGGACACCAACAGAACAGACTAGACACAAGGCCCCCTAGTGGGGCTGGAAGGTACAGACAGATAAATACAGTTCTAACGGTCACCTGTGGAGCAGGTGATTCAGACCTTACTGCAGTCTCAGAGATACAAATAACACAGCTCTAATGGTCATCTGTGGAGCAGGTGATTTAGACCTTACTGCAGTCTCAGAGATACAAATAACACAGCTCTAATGGTCATCTGTGGAGCAGGTGATTCAGACCTTACTGCAGTCTCAGAGATACAAATAACACAGCTCTAATGGTCATCTTTGGAGCAGGTGATTCAGACCTTACTGCAGTCTCAGAGATACAAATAACACAGCTCTAATGGTCATCTGTGGAGCAGGTGATTCAGACCTTACTGCAGTCTCAGAGATACAAATAACACGGCTCTAACGGTCACCTGTGGAGCAGGTGATTCAGACCTTACTGCAGTCTTAGCAACAAGTTCCTTCCGTAGTCTGGACTCTCCACGGGGAGGAGTCAGACAGGGAGAGGGAAGGACAGAACGTGAGTGACACCAGAGAGAGGGTGTCACTAACAGATCTGGCGTTCTGTAACGATAGGTGTAACACAGAGAGGGTCTGATTACCGGTGAACTGCAGTATCACTGAGAATGCAGAATATACCCGATTATTGGTGATCTGCAGTATCACCGATAATCAGATATATAAGCTAACCTCTGGACACCTGAGTAACGAGTGTTTGGTGCAACTGTAATGTTTTGAGGGCTGCACCTCAAGAGCAGGTACAGGGCAGCAAGGAGTACTGCACAAGTACTGATTCCTTCCGAAGGCCTAGACTTCCCCTGAGGGAGAAGTCAGGCTGAGCGCAGGAAGGACAGAGCGTGAGTGACACCAAAGGTAGTGTCACTAACGGATCTGGGAACTGCCTTTAACAGTAAGGTCAGTTCTCGTGGTCGGGCAAGCCAGGTCGAAAACACATGGACAGATAAAGTACAGATTCAGAAGGCAGAGGCGGAGTCTAAAGTACAGGCAGGGTTCAGCAACCGGGTATCAGATATATCGGGGTACAGAATCAGGAGGCAGATGCAGAGTCTAAGGGTAAGCCGGTGTTCGGCAACAGGGTATCAGAATAGCAAGGTACAGGATCAGAGTTCAGGAGAATAGTCAGGCAGGCAGAAAGTCATAACAGATAATACAGTATAATTTCCTAACGCTAAGGTGTGAGATCCGTGGCCGTCAACACCTTGGGAAACTATGCTAGAACACAGATACAAAGCAATTAGTACTTTAAACTATCAACAGAATCTGGCTAAGTGTGGATCCCCGGCTCCGGCCGGTTCTAGCACACTTTGGGATCTGACTATGGTCTGAGTACTGACACAAGTGTACACGACGACAGACGAAGACAGAGTAACAACTCCATGTTTAAATGCTGACAGCAGATTCAAGCAGCCCCGCCCGAGGGGCTGAACCAACCTGCAAGGAAGATTGACAGGTGGAAGTCAGCTGATCTGTCTCCTCTGCCCATAAAGGTCCTTTAGCTCCATGTAAAGGTCCTTTTGCTCCATGTGCAGGCGTGTGGACCCAAGCTGCTGCAACAGAGATCCCTGTCCCAGCTGAGAACATGAATACGTCTTCTCATCGGTGTGAGACTTCCAATGACTAAGAAGTTCGGTGTTATTTACAAAACATCTTACACACTCAGGAGATGAATAAAACTGTCCCCCGCAGTGTGAGTTTCTATGATTGACAAGACCTATGTTTTGTTTAAAACATTTCCCACACTCAGAACATTAATGTGATTTCTCATCAGTGTGGGCTTCCCATGACTGAGAAGTTCTTCCTCACATACAGAACACCAGTACAACTTTTCACCTGTGTGAGATTTCCCATGAGCCACAGGTCGCAGTTCAGGTACAAAAGAGTCCCCACACTCAGCACATGAATATGATTTCTCATCAATGTGAGACTTCTCATGACTGAGAAGTTCCTCCTCACATACAGGACACAAGTACAATTTCTCACCTGTGTGAGATTTCCCATTAACCACAGGTTGCAGTTCAGGTACAAAAGAGTCCCCACACTCAGAACATGAATATATGTATCCCCTAAAGTGGGGCCTACTATGATTGACACGATCTATATTATGCTCAGAACATGAATGTGGTTTCTTATTACTTTGAATCTGATCAGATAATGGAACTGAGGACTGCACAGTTTCAGACTTCTGAACTTGATTTGCTGCAAGAAGCAAGCTCGACCCCTGTGCAGCAGATCCATGACTATAAATAGAGCCATCACTCTCATACAGTTCGGAAATGTTATCCGCATTGTAGCTCTCAATCTGTTGTTCTTCAAAACTAATTTCCGATCCCAGTGAGGTTGCATTTCCCCTAAACGAGTTCTCACCAGAATGCGATTTCTCAAGAATAATAGGTTGTGCAGGAGGTACGTGAGACTTTCTATGATTGAGGAGATCTGCATAATATACAAAATCCTCTTTACACCGTGAGCATGGAAAAGATTTATCAGACGGACGGGAGGTATCTAAATCGGGGAAAGACTTCAGTGACAGACTTCCCACCAGGAGTTCAGATACACCAGCACATGGTTTCTGGAGACCGGGATCTGAACAAGTACCAGATCCCGTATTTCCTGGAGACGGCGCAGCAGACTCCATAGAATTCGAGCCTCTCACCATCCCCAAAAAATTTTTCCTTGACTTTTTCTTGCAATTCTGCACCCAATGATCTTTTTGTCCGCAATAGCAGCAAAGACCCTGTGACGGACGAGCCGTCAGTGCGCAGAAAACGCAGCCGCAATCGACTTCCTGCCTCGGTTGTCGTTGCACTGCCCCAATCAGAATCTCATGTCTGTGGACACCAGGCAGTCCAGCCTGGGGAGTCTCTGCTGTCTTCAGGGGAGTAGTTAGCAGAGTTCTCTTCATGAAGCCTGTGCCCTGTGACTTGCTAATGAAGCCAGAGGGGTAACACTCAGATGTTAATTAACAAACCAGGAGTCTTTTCAGAGCCAAGGAAGCTAATCCCAGCAGGGGGCAGACTTAGCGGAACCATTCAGCCAGGATAGGGAAACATAGAGTTATGATCTTTATGCATGTTTTAGAAGTACCATACATCGGAGAGCTGTGGGAGTTATATCCTTCTGCTGGTCCGGATCTTGTGAGTATTTTGATATTAAATTGGGGCCACTGGCAGAATCAGAACTCGGGGAATTCCACCGTTTTTTAGCCGGGCATGCAAACATGCCCAAGTTTGATATCATATTAATCGGTAGGTTCTGGGGATCGAGAATATGTAATTATTATTTGTGTGCCGGCCGCGCAGGTCTGCCTAGGGAACATGTCAGGATTATGAGGTTGCTAAAGCCCCTGCCCAGATGTGATTACCATAGTCCGGCCTGGGGGCCGACTCTGGAAGCCCGCCTCTGATCTCAGCTCCATTAAAAGTGAATGAGCTGCCTGGGAAGGAAGTCCTCCCATTCCATCCATATGAGAACATCCTGCTGCCAGCTCAGAGGACATAGGGCTGGTGGCCATTTTGCTGAACTTTGAATGAAGCTCTGAAACAAAGGAACATGTGCTGGCGGCCATCTTGATTGGCCATCTTCTGTAACCTGGAACAAAGAATTCTGCTGAACTTTGATTGAACCGTTTTGCTTGAACTTTCTGATTTTCCCACAAAAAGGACATCTTTCCAGGAACTAAGTATTTTTCTCCCTTCTTTTATTTTTTATACTGGCTATTACTGTCTTAATAATTGTGATTTTAATAATTGTCTGTATATATTAATTATTTATATTGCGTGAATAAACGACTTTCTCCAAGTCATTCACTGTCCGCTACCCTGCTTATCAGCACACACAGAACTGATCCCGGGTCTCTGAAGATACGCTACTGTTTGTTTGTTGTTGGCTAGACAGAATATCGTGTGTTTAACCGTTTTATTCGCAGGACTAATCAGTTAGTGGGCTCCACGGTCCCATGGTAACCGCGGTGGTGGCAGTTTACTCTGAACCAGTGGGTGAAGTTGTAATCACCCGTGTCTCACAGGCTCCCTTCTGAGTTGTCTGCGGCTAATTCTTAACGGTTCCTGCGCATTGACTGCGACCAGAGTTTGCACGATCTGTGCGCTGGCACCGTTTAGAAGGCTAAGTGCGGTCAGCCACTAGGGCTCCTGTGACAGACCCTCTTGGCGTCTTCGCATCCTCTCTGATTCAGACAACCTAGAGTGATGCCCTAAGAATCTCCCTGGAGAGGGCACTCTAGATTCAATTACAGGAGGGGGTGACACAGGTGCAATAGAGGTTAAAATACATTTAATTGACTCAGTTAGTTGGTCAACCTGAGTCTGCAATGTATTAACCGTTTTCTTGAACTCATTAAGAGTAGCGGTTAACACATCGATTCGTTCACCAAGTGTCACCATGTTTTTTCTGGTCTGTCGTTCTGTGACGATTAATGCCACTACTCTGATGACTGAATATTGGTGATCTGCGGAATAATGGTTTTACAGGACCTTACCACAGGAGTTGGTAAGGAACACTCAGGACACCAACAGAACAGACTAGACACAAGGCCCCCTAGTGGGGCTGGAAGGTACAGACAGATAAATACGGTTCTAACGGTCACCTGTGGAGCAGGTGATTCAGACCTTACTGCAGTCTCAGAGATACAAATAACACAGCTCTAATGGTCATCTGTGGAGCAGGTGATTCAGACCTTACTGCAGTCTCAGAGATACAAATAACACAGCTCTAATGGTCATCTGTGGAGCAGGTGATTCAGACCTTACTGCAGTCTCAGAGATACAAATAACACAGCTCTAATGGTCATCTGTGGAGCAGGTGATTCAGACCTTACTGCAGTCTCAGAGATACAAATAACACAGCTCTAATGGTCATCTGTGGAGCAGGTGATTCAGACCTTACTGCAGTCTCAGAGATACAAATAACACGGCTCTAACGGTCACCTGTGGAGCAGGTGATTCAGACCTTACTGCAGTCTGAGCAACAAGTTCCTTCCGTAGTCTGGACTCTCCACGGGGAGGAGTCAGACAGGGAGAGGGAAGGACAGAACGTGAGTGACACCAGAGAGAGGGTGTCACTAACAGATCTGGCGTTCTGTAACGATAGGTGTAACACAGAGAGGGTCTGATTACCGGTGAACTGCAGTATCACCGAGAATGCAGAATATACCCGATTATTGGTGATCTGCAGTATCACCGATAATCAGATATATAAGCTAACCTCTGGACACCTGAGTAACGAGTGTTTGGTGCAACTGTAATGTTTTGAGGGCTGCACCTCAAGAGCAGGTACAGGGCAGCAAGGAGTACTGCACAAGTACTGATTCCTTCCGAAGGCCTAGACTTCCCCTGAGGGAGAAGTCAGGCTGAGCGCAGGAAGGACAGAGCGTGAGTGACACCAAAGGTAGTGTCACTAACGGATCTGGGAACTGCCTTTAACAGTAAGGTCAGTTCTCGTGGTCGGGCAAGCCAGGTCGAAAACACATGGACAGATAAAGTACAGATTCAGAAGGCAGAGGCGGAGTCTAAAGTACAGGCAGGGTTCAGCAACCGGGTATCAGATATATCGGGGTACAGAATGAGGAGGCAGATGCAGAGTCTAAGGGTAAGCCGGTGTTCGGCAACAGGGTATCAGAATAGCAAGGTACAGGATCAGAGTTCAGGAGAATAGTCAGGCAGGCAGAAAGTCATAACAGATAATGGGCTCTATTCTCAATGAGTTACCGCATGAGTTAAATTAGGTAGTGATAAACACCGACCAAAATATCTCCATTTTCAAATTCACAATTTTTTTTTACCTCATGCGGTAAAAGTGAGGTAAAAGAATGGTAATTACCTCAAATTTATCTCCAATTTGAGATTCTCAATTTAAAAGTTGGTGTTAATTAAGGATGTTTTTATCACCTACAAATGGTAGGTGATAATTATCACTTCTCTGTTTTTGGCCTTCAGGATGGAGCCTTTTGAGCTTTTTTTTGCTCGAGTTTATGTCAGTTTTACATAGAAGGCAGAAAAGACGAGTGTGTCTAATCTCAAGGCGCACTTTCAGACCTAGTACAGTCTTTTAGATGATTTAATAGATGCCGAGGAGGAAATTCATCTCTGCTCTAAAAGATAAGCAACAGCATAATTACCTTTAAAGAAAAACATTTCTTTGTTACAGCTGATACAAATCCAGCAAACAATTTCCAGTGTATGTACTTCCTGCTTTCATGGAAGCAGACATAGGGTTAACATCCTGTGTTTACACATTAGCTGCTCTGCTGAGGCAGCCAGCTGGCACAGCTGAGAGCTCAAATTATAGTTGTGATTATTCACAGATGAGGGGGAATTAGACAGGCTAAATTATATACATACAGGGTGCATTTCTATATGTTTTCCTTCTGTCCTGTGCAAGAGTTGAGGTCCCACTTTAAATGTGACTGGCTTTCCTGGGTCGTCTCTGTATAATGGGTGGCAAGCATATGGGCTGCCCTACAGTGGTCAAACAAGCTTTATTTCCGTACATATTACTGACAGTTTTATCACCTGTTTTATCACCTGTTTATCACCTGTTTTATCACCTGTTTTACCGCACTTTTATCAAACATTTATCACACTTGGTACATTTTTAGTGAATACTCACTTTTTTCACTATTTTTAGTGAATTATCACTGGAGGTAATTTTTCACCCAAAAAAGAGTTACCGCACATGGTTTTGTGAATAGAGCCCAATACAGTATAATTTCCTAACGCTAAGGTGTGAGATCCGTGGCCGTCAACACCTTGGGAAACTATGCTAGAACACAGATACAAAGCAATTAGTACTTTAAACTATCAACAGAATCTGGCTAAGTGTGGATCCCCGGCTCCGGCCGGTTCTAGCACACTTTGGGATCTGACTATGGTCTGAGTACTGACACAAGTGTACACGACGACAGACGAAGACAGAGTAACAACTCCATGTTTAAATACTGACAGCAGATTCAAGCAGCCCCGCCCGAGGGGCTGAACCAACCTGCAAGGAAGATTGACAGGTGGAAGTCAGCTGACCACAAAGTCAGCTGATCTGTCTCCTCTGCCCATAAAGGTCCTTTAGCTCCATGTAAAGGTCCTTTTGCTCCATGTGCAGGCGTGTGGACCCAAGCTGCTGCAACAGAGATCCCTGTCCCAGCTGAGTCGGGGAGCGACTCCCGGGATGGCTTGGCCAGAAAGGTGACATCAGGTGTGAAAGCAGCTGCGCTGCTTTCCACCACAGAGGTAGCGTTAAAGATCGTTACACTACTACCACCAGCTTTCTGGATACCATTTCAGGACAGAAATGTGACATGCTTGCCTCTAGTATACCACAATGAGACTTTCACAGCCTATGGGCTCTATTCATAAAAGGCTGTTGCGGGGAAAAAATCTTGGAGGGAAAATACCGCATTCGGTATTTTAGACTTCTGTGTGCTAATTTATAAAAATGTTTACAGTTGCGATCTAAGTTCGGTATTTTCCCGAACTAGGCTGGCGGTAAAATGAGAAGCTGCCTGAGTTGATACATTTTCTCTGTGCAGAGACAGCGTTACAACAAAAGAGGCATCCCCAGCTTCCCTTTAGATGTGAATTTTTTTTAACTGCCTCTCCTTGCTCTGAATCTGCGCTGAATCTGTCTTAGTCTTTCTAAACATTCTATTTAATTGCCACAGCTTAGAAGAACTTCAAGAAATGTTACAGATGCAGGCGTTCTGATGTGAAATATATCTTATAACAGGTACCCAGGAGGTCAAAAACACACAGCCTGGGGTATTCTGGGAGCCGTTTTTGTTCCGTCCTCTCTGCTGCTGCCTGGGAGATCTGTCCCCATTAGCTTTGCTGTTATCCGCTCTCTTATCACCTTTTCTAAACAGACGGTATTCTCCGTCCCAAAACCGCCTGCTCTAATCTTTATGAATTGACATTTAGTGACGTGTTGAGATAATCATCATAAGGTGGTAATTTACCTCACTGCTCAGGAGTGTCAGCTTTTATGAATTGGCATTTTGCTAAGTGCTCAGTAAAGTCAGCTGTTTTCAGTATCACCGCATGCGGGAATGCTTTATGAATAAAGGCCAATGTATCAACTCTCCTTCAGATGACAGAGGAATGCAGTGTTCTCCCCAGAATTTTTTCCAAAAGGGTTGCATGAAAAAGTGGCTGGGTGTTGTACATTGGGGCAATGCAGGACCAGCGTAGCTCTCCTTACAACATAGGATGGGGAGGCGAACCGATGATAGCCAGGTGCTCACCAAAATTAGCTGGGTGGTGCACCTGGCTAAAAGAGCCTGGGGAGAACACTGTTTCTATTTTGGTTTCATACCTTTACATGCAGGTAAGAATTGGACCAATCAAAACCAGCAGGAAATGCCCAATTCCAAGCGGCATACAATCTGCATTACATTTACATGCAAGCTGGAATTATTTGTATCTCATTTACAATCCCTAGTCAGTAGTGATTCATAACAACGGTAATGTAAACTATAATCCTTGAACGGCAGAATGTTCAGTAAAAAGTTCAAATTAAAATGATGTAACATATAGTTAAACAAGCCAGTTTCTAAGTTCCAAGGCAGCATATGGCGATGGGTGAAGTTCTCCACAGCAGAAACAGGAAGATGGAGACAACAAGGCCTGCTGGCAGCTGCAGTTCTGTCAGCCATTTGTAAACATTGGCCCTGTTCAGAGACATTTCAGAATACAAACTCTGATCACATATTGTCTGGCAATGGCGCAGCAATGAAAATATCTAGTGTTATCACAAAAAAAAGAAAAGGAATCCCTTAGCAAGAAAGTTGCAGTCTGAAGAAAAGGGGTAGTTTCAGAAATGTATCTGGATGACAAACGATCATCACATCAATCATCAATAGACAGAAAAACAGGACAAATTGTGTCATAGATATTCATTGAAGCCACTTCAAATACATCATCTCTACATGTGCAACACAAATCAGAAGGATTTGTTTAACTACTTGTGGACAACTTAGTCCGCTTTATATAAGTTGGCATCAGTATCATCACAGGCAGCATTAGCATCGCCTGAAGCAGCAGTGTAGATACATGTGTATCCTTTATAAATTTGTGGCTGCATGGTAGTATAGTGGATATGTAAATTCATTCAAGAAGTTCCCACTACCTTTGTAGTTGTTTTGTAGTATAATAGATAGCACTCTCGCCTTGCGGTACTAGAGTCCTTGGTTCAAATCTGGGCCAGGACACTATCTGCATGGAGTTTGCATGCATTTCCTCCCTTCCTCCACATTCCAAAAACATACAGGTAGGTTAATTGGTTCCCCCCTAAAATTGGCGGCCTTAGACTGCAATAGGAACACAAAACAATGACTGACAATGATAGGGATTATATTGAAAGCTCATCTGAGAGGCAATTAGTGCATGGCTATATATTCACACTATGGTAAATTGCTATATAAATAATAACAATAATGAATGTCTTCTTGGTAACTTATATTTGCATGTGTGTGTGTATACAATATCCCACAAAACCGAGTACACCATTCACTATTATTTTCCAGTACTGTCTTAACTCTCTTGGGCATGGAGTTCACTAGAGCTTCACAGGTTGCCATTGGAATCCTCTTCCACTCCTCCATGACAACATCATGAAGCTGGTGGATGTTAGAGAACTTGCTCTTCTCCACCTTCCATTTGACAATGCCCCACAGATGCTCCATAGGGTTTAGGTCTGGAGACAGGCTTGGCCAGTCCATCAACTTTACCCTCAGTTTCTTTAGCAAGACAGTGGTCATCTTGGAGACGTGTTTGGATTAGTTATGTTAGAATTCTGCCCTGCAGCAACGTTTCCGAAGGAAGAGGCTCCTGCTCTGCTTCATTATGTCACAGTACATGTTGGCATTCATGGTTCCCTCAATTATATATATAGTATAACTATGATATTGAATGAATTGTAGATATATCCCCTCTTATCTATAATTTTGCTAGTTAATTGAAATAATTGGAAGATGTCCTTAGGTATGGCACATGCCTATTTTCACATACTCTTTAGGAGGAATTCCAGTGTATCGCTAACTTTTGGCATGTCATTTCCAGAATTCTCCTGACAATTGCTAAATGGGATCTGAAAGCATGTTGTATCATTACCTTGATAACATACTTCTTCATCAGAACGATGTCAAAATCTTGATAGATTTTCAGCAAATCCTAATAGATTGCCTTCAAGACTTTGACTGGATTTTAGGCTTCAGGAAGAGTTAACTTGAACCATCACAAGCAATGATATTCCAGAGAGACCCCTAGACAATTCCTTTGAAAACACTATTGAATGTTCAGAGCACAAAATCATTCTACTGGATTAAGACACAGATAAACAGTACATTAGCAACAAAAAGTATTTCAGTACCAGAGTGCCTCAGCCTTTTTGTACCAATGTAATCAATAATCTTAATAGTAGAATTAGCATACTGACACATGAAAACCTTCTGGTTAAGTGTTAACACCGACATCAGTGGTAGACACAGGCTCTCCCCTGTCAAATAAATCACTGTTCTTCACTAGAGCAGCATACCACAAGGTTTCATGAGGGTTTGTGGACCATTGCCCCTAGTAGGCACTGAACTACTTTGCTGCAAGTAACTACCAAGTCATGGCACCTGGGATTGCTCCACTAGTAGTGGAAAGAATAAGTGAGCCCACCATTGAGAGAGATTACGAAGAACAGGCTGGGTTGGAGAACAATGCAGATCGTCAGAGACTAGTAGCTAACAGGTAAAGCCAGGTTTAAGCAAAGAGTTTGTGCAGACTACAACTGGTCATAGACAAAGGAATAGGTTAAGGTCAGTTCAGATGGAAATAATGCATAAATGAGAAACAAGCAGGAAATCAAGGATGACAGCAGATTTTGCATAAATCAAAGGTCAAGCAGTAGATCGAGGGAGGCAACAGACAAGATGATGGCTTAGAAGCAAAATAAAGTTAAGGACTGGTGGCAAACAGAAGCATAGCCAACATGAACAGGGATCAGCATTAGTATCACAAAATATAATCAGAGGCAGGGTAACTGGTTTATCAATGGATCAGGAACACAGCCATAATTTAAGGGGAAGTTATGGGAGGTAGTAAGAGCTGACAGCAAGGAGCTTCACTCACAGGAAGTCAAAATATTCACTTTGAACCTCCTTGAGTGACAAGTCCCCATAAATGTTGTTTTGCTCTCAATTACGAAAAATAAATTACATTTTGTAATAGGAAATGGGAAAATAGTTAAGTTATTTATCCCAGAAGGCCATGATGATGAGGGGATCCCTCATCCATATAGCTTCCCAATTAAAAAAAAAAATCTCACAAGCCAAAAGCGGACCATTCAGTCTTTAGATCAAACTGAAAAACAAGTTGGAAACAAAATCAGACAGAAAAAAAAAACTTTGCTGGCACATACAACTTTATTATGCCAACAGTAACAAGCCCTCCACTATTAAGAGGCTTTAAAATAGCCCTATTATTGAGTCTATATTAAATGTTCTGTATAATTCAGGTTCCCACACCAAACCACAGTTAAGTCATTATTTTCTTATCACTTCTTGCTGATCCTTACAAAACTCTTCTAAGTTTTGTCACAGTTTTACTCAAGTTAACTGACATAGCCATTCACCGGACAGTGGGTCACATAACTCCAAAGATAAGGAACCCCATAAATGAGTATGAGGGAGAGTTGGGGCAAAGTGCTAGGTAAGTTGGTTGGAGAGTTTGAGACAAATAATAAAAAAAAATGAACTTTAAATAATTTCAGCATGAGCACTTGATTTTCATTAAAACTGACCTCAAGACCCATACGTCTTAAAAAGGGAATCCATTTGTTAACTGTGATTTTTATTAACTTTTTCCATAAGAGGAGAATAAAAGAGCTATTCATACAGTGACACTGCATGAGTTTTTATCAGGTCTATACAATATCATGCAGGAATAGTACATAATATCATTTATCAGGAGAGATGGATACAATGCTCCTTTCTGTGCAATCTGTATAATATCATAATGCTAAATAAAGTCACTTTTCTTCATCTCTTCTTTAAAGCATACTTGGTTTTCTGGTTAATTTCTTGTTGAATCCCATGGATCCTTTGATTGATTATAGCTCTCTTATGTATTGTTAATTCTCACTGTGAATTGTTCCATGATTATGACTTCTTTCATCCTTTTGAGAAGTTCAATTCAAGAATGACGCTCAGGTCATTCCATTTATAGCAACTCTGAAATTGCTTAAAACAGATGAACAATCTGCAAGAATACACAGCTGGCACCTTATTAGAACATGAGAAACTAGCTGTGATATTTGCTTATTAAATTTAATATCCCTCCCTGCTGCTGTACCGCTTCTTGATTGTGTACAGCCAGAACATACTATAGAGTAAAGTGAAGTGCTGACATGTGAGGTTGGAAGGGGTTGTTGTGGGCCAGGATGGAAGGAGGGACATCAGCCTTCACTTGGACAGCATGATGGGCATTTTCATAATGGCCACTTTGCATCTGCATCTTGGACCCTGACGCTTAAATTGTTGATAACCAAGAGTAGGAGGGGGAGTGCCCCCTGAGGATGTTTTTAGTTTTGTTTTTTGAGTGGGGGGGGGAGGGTATGAGAAGTGTGGGGTCACAGATCAGGTAGGAGAGAGGGTTGTGTGAGCAGGAGATGCTCACTGGAGGGTGGATATTGTATGAGCAGGAGTGGGATGGAGGGGTTTTAGAGCAGGAGGGAGGTACAGGGGGTGGGAGTTTGTATGAGGAGAACAGAGGCACAGAGGGATGGGGGGTCTTTTAGATCAGGAAAGGGGCACTGGAGAGGGGGGTGTAGGAGAAGAAGAGTGGTATAGGGAGCGGGGGAGGTGAATGATTGTATAAGCAGGATAGGGCAAAGGGGACTTGTATTAACTGGATTGGAAGGAATATTTTTGAGATGGATGTGTTCATGTAAGTGAGCAGGATAGAGTGATTGTATTATTATTAATTTTATTTATAAAGCGCCAACATATTACTCAGCGCTGAGAAGGATATCCATGCATAGTGGTTTAGGGTGTGTGAATATGGACAAGATGGGGGCAAAGGAAAGGTGAGAGGTTGGATCAGTAGGAATATGATGGGGGTGGGAGTTTGTGTGATTATGAGAGTAACACAGGTGATGGGGTTGTATTAGAAGAGGAGACTTAATCTTTTTCAGGGGGTGCTGGTTTGAGTGAGCAGACACTCAAGGCAGTATGAGCAGAATAAGGGGAACGAAGTTTTGGTTTGTTGGAGGTGGTATAAACAAGATTTAGGGCAACTACGGGAGGTAAATTGGGTGAGCAGAATAAGGAATACTGGTTTTAGATTACCTCTTATTGGTCTGGATGCATTCATGGGTGTTACGCTGGGGTATGTAAGCTAATGCACAGGTGCAGTAAGTGGTGCCATTTCACCTCTGGGTGGTCTCCCATGCAAATGTGATTTATTAAACCATCCTTGTTGACAGGCTAGTGCTGACAGTTCTGGTAGTACTTTAAGCCCTGTATCCTGTATTATCGGTTATGATTTGCATCTGCTCCCCTGTTCCTGCTAATGACCTTGGCCTGAATATCGACTATGCCTGGTCTGAGGCCTGTACCCACCCTTGCCTGTTTAATGATTTCACCCTGTCGCTTGTCCTGACCTTGGCCTGAATATCGACTTTGACCTGATAGCCACCAGTCCTGACCTTAGCCTGTTATATGTCAATTGTGGGTTGGCTTTTTCTCTTTGTCTCCGGTGGAGTAATGCTGGGGATCATAACCTAGTGGCCACTTGCAGCAAAGTAGTCAGTTGCTGCTAGGGCTTGTGGCAATAGACTACTTTGTTGGGAGCTTTATTGAAGACAAATGGTCACTTACTGTAGACTCTGTGCCCTGGGAGAGAGATCCATGCCAACTGTTGTCACGGTCAACAGTTCTTTTCCTTAGACTCGTCACAGGTAGAATATGTAAGAAGAATTAGGATGGACGGTACTGGAATGATATAAGCAGGTGGTTCAATGCTTTGTGAGTATATATAAATAGTATAATGTATTCAAAGACTGGTGGAAATTAGAATGAATGAGCAAATGATGGGAATTTCATTTCTCTCTTTTCCAGCTCCATTTTTCCATTCTTTCCTCTTCCATTTCACTTCCTTCCTCCACGACACTGGGCTCTCTATCTTTCTTTTCACCACTTTGGATTCCATCTCTTTGGGCTAGTTTGGTCTCTCTGTCTCTTTCTGCAGTCTCTAAAGCTACCTACACACATTGGTTTGCACTTGGCTGTGGTGGAGAATCGTGTGTCAATCCAGTATGTGTACAGTTGCTGCATGACACATCTTTTTGCACTACATTAGTCTATCCATCTCCCTCTCTCTGTGCCACTTGGGTTTGTGTCTCTTGCTCCATGGTAATATGCGGCGGGGGCCCTACAATGCTAGGTACATACCATGTGTGAACTAGAATGCAAGGGCAATTTTGAGCACATTGAAATGCTAGAAAACACTGGGGGACTAGAAAACAGGGACACATTTTAGTGGTCACTGAAAATATTAAACATAGATTCCAGCAGTCTATTAGATTTCCTACAGCTGATTCTGGTGTCAGGCTTGTTTCAAATTTGTTAAATATCTGAATTAGCCTGATGCTGCAGAAGTCAAAAACAGCTGTAGACAGCCAGGGATTTTCTGCTGCAATCTGATGTCCTAGCGGTATGTTCCATGCCACTTCCTGTAGGCCACTGCAGGGAGTTGAGTGGTTTTGCATCATTATCCAGGGACATGGTGCCTCTTGCGATGCCAGGAGAAGGCTGGCTTCATAGTGGAGCAGCAAACACAGTGCTGCTGCTACACAGAGGTAATTTGGGTATTTAGCAACTTAAAATAAAATAAAAATAAATATACTGTAATTCATCTTGTACTGTGTAGCTTTTTAGAAGGTCTGCTATGTAATCCTGTTTTGTATTCATTAACAGTCACTAAAATGTAAATATAGCTGGTGTAAGTAATTACATCTGTCATATTAGCTACTTGTACTAACCTTCAGGCTGCACTGTGAGCCTATGTGATTCTATTAGCATTGCACAATGCTGTTGAGTGTAAGCCTTGTTCATACCTATATTTAGAGATTTTGGGCTTCCATGCAATCAGACGCCTTATATTCATGAGTCAGTTCACAATAACTGTCACGGATAGAGCTTGCCTGTCTGTTCTTTCGAGAAATGTTCCCTGCTGCTATTGGCTGGTGTTCTGTTTATAGTATAAGTCTTTGGGAACATCTGACGCTTCCAAACTTTTCACAGGTGATAAATTAAGATTAGGATAAGGTAAGGATTTGGCAGATGTGTACAATGTGGAGCATGACACACCTCTACTGATCTGCATTACTGGCTTTATAACAGTGTTTTACAATCAGAAACACCTGATTTGCTGCATGCTTGTTCAGGGTCTAGGGCTACAAGTATTAGAGGCAGAGGATCTGCAGGTTAGCCAGGCAACTGGTATTGCTTAAAAGGAAATACATATGGCAGCCTTCATATACCTCTCACTATAGATCTCCTTCAAAGGGACTCCGAGCTCACCCAAAAAAAGAAAGTTGAACTCACCAGGGGCTTTCTCCAGCCCAGTGCTGGTCGGGAGGTCCCACGCCAGCGTCCTGGCTCCTCTCCTTCTCCCCGCTCCGGAATGGCTGACAGGCCGCAGCCTGGGCGACACCCGGCAGAGTTTCGGGCTGCTCCTTCCACGTATGACGCGGCTGACGTCACACGCCGGCCGCCTCGCGTCATCACGGCGGCCGGCGTGAAAGTACTGCGCATGCGCGTGGGACCTCCCGACCAGCACTGGGCTGGAGAAAGCCCCTGGTGAGTTCAACTTTCTTTTTTTGGGTGAGCTCGGAGTCCCTTTAAGGCCTCTTTTCCACAGAAGTTTGAACTGCTCGTTTGTCAAGCGTACATATGATAAAGGCGCCTACAAAAATGGGTGCTGGATAGTGCTGCTAGTAGAATATCAGTAAAATTCCTAATATTCTACTACTTACCAATAATTGCGACAATAAAATATTTGTAATCCTTACTGATATTTACTATGACGTATCCTAACCCTGCACTCACACAGAACCCTCCCTCTACCAATGCTTAACCCTCCTTCTACAGATGCCTAACCCTAAGCCCACCCACTCTGGTAATGACTAACCCTTAACTGTCCCCTGGTAGTGCCCACCCCTTAACCCTCCTTCCGTGTGGTGCGTAACCCTTAACTCCCCCCCCCCATCCCCCACGCACAAAGCCGCAATTAGCAGCATTACAGGGAAATGTGGGCATCCGGAAGCTTCCGCTATGTGATTTTCGTATTGAGACTTCCAATATATGATTTTGTATTTGGACTTGCATGCTTGTTTCTGGTGCGGCCCAGTAGATAATATAGCATGGCTGTGCGCTGTGAAAAATTGGTGGTCAAAAAGTGTGACAGTGCAATCCTCGAAAGAATGGGTAATAGCAGCAGGAATTGGTTATACCAACAAACAGGTACAATGACAAGTATCCAAGAGTTGCACACCAAGAGTAGGGATTGAATGTAAAATTCCCATGAAAAGATGTGCTAGTAAGTCAGGAAAAGACAGGTGCCCAGGCATCCGTCACCCCTGCACAAATCTGAAGATAGCAGTTAGTTGATTACTGTGTACAGAAAAAAGATGATACTAAAGATAACCATTATTGCACGTGTGTGTGGGTCTTGAGACTGGTACAGTTTTCTGATTAATGCCATATTATAAGTACTGCCTTACCTCCTGAGCAGTGCTGGCTGTTGTCATTAATGCATTTCAACTAGGCCCTGGTGAGTTGCCAGCTGAGACTTCAGGTATGGAATACATGGATATTCCATTTTCCAGCTATGATACACCTTTTCTAACCCAGGAGACACCCAGCTCTCATACTTGTCATGGCCCCTTCCAACCCCCCATCACATCATAGCATGCCTTTTCACTAGTGCTAAGGCCAGACACCTTTCAGGTGGGGAGAAGAGGACTTGATAGTGCACAGGACAGCCCTGTTAGAGGCAGGCTGACAGCAGCAACCAGTGATACTGATTTGATAAGACTGCATAGTATACATCTTTACCACCTGTTAGGTAGGTAGTTGCGGGTTAGTTCACGGTGCCCAGTTACGTTGCAGAATACTTCTGCATGTCAACTCACTGCCCATACAATTCTATTGGCCTGTTTCCAGTACGCATTGTAGCGGATCGCGTTATTCTAAAGGTCTGTTTCCACTAAACGGGAATTTGTATCGCGATTTCTGCAGCAACCATGCAATTTTCCCAGCAGTATAGTGGCAGCGGCATGTGGACGTCTGTGTTGTCCTGGAAGACAACCGTGGAGAAAGCCGGATGCAGAAAGAATCCAGCTAGTGGAAATGCGCCCTAACTCTCTGCATGCAGGCTTTGTATTAATGTCTATATCCAATCTCCATTGCAGTTCACACCAGTGCTGGGCCGAAATTATGCATTAGCGTAATTACGCATCGTAATTCACTACAAATGCACCGTAAGCGTTACGTGTAAGGTTACGGTATTACGCGTAATTAATTACGCGTAGACCGTAGGTTACGTTATTACGCGTAACAAATTACGCGTAAGACAGTAAACTCCCATTGAAATCAAACAGTCTGCCGTAATCGCGTAATATTACGCTCCCGTATAATATAAAAAAGCTGCCGACTTTAAGGGTTAATAGCAAAGCCCCCTTAAGTGCTAAGAGCCTCAAATTTGGAGAATATATTAACGAGATCAGAAGGAATAAGAGGAAACATTTTTTTTTTCAAAAAGACCTTATAGTTTTTGAGAAAATCGATGTTAAAGTTTCAAAGGAAAAATACATACATTTAAAAACCCGCCGACTTTAACGGTTAATAGCAAAGCCTGCTTAAAATTTAGGAACACCGAATTCACAGGGTATATTAAGGGGATCAGTGGGAATAAGAGGAAAATTTTTTTTTTCAAAAAGACCTTATAGTTTTTGAGAAAATCGATTTTTAAGTTTCAAGGGCAAAAATGTCTTTTAAATGCGGAAAATGTCAGGTTTTTTTGCACAGGTAACAATAGTGTTTTATTTTCATAGATTCCCCCAAGTGGGAAGAGTTTTGCTTACTTCGTTCTGAGTGTGGGAAATATTAAAAAAAACGACGTGGGGGTCCCCCCTCCCAGACCTCTTTAACCCCTTGTCCCCCATGCAGACTGGGATAGCCAGAAAGCGGAGCACCGGCCGCGTGGGGCTCCACACCCTGACTATACCAGCCCGCATGGTCCATGGATTGGGGGGTCTCGGAAGGGGAGGGGCAGCCAAGCTTTCCCCTCCCCCTCCGAGCCCTTGTCCAATCCAAGGACAAGGGGCTCTTCTCCACCTCCGATGGGCGGTGGAGGTGGAGGCCGCAATTTCCTGGGGGGGGGGGGTTCATGGTGGCATCTGGAAGTCCCCTTTAAAAAAGGGGTCCCCCAGATGCCCACCCCCCCTCCCAGGAGAAATGAGTATAGAGGTACTTGTACCCCTTATCCATTTCCTTTAAGAGTTAAAAGTAAATAAACACACAAACACATAGAAAAAGTATTTTAATTGAACAAAAAACATAACCACGAAAAAAGTCCTTTAATATTCTTAATTAACCATTAATACTTACCTGTCCCTTTAAAAGCCAGTTCCCATGCAATATCCTCGGAAATATACTAATCAGTTACAATGTAACAAAGTTGTTACAATGTAACAACTTTGTTACTTTGTAACTCCACCGCACCCGACGTCACTCGCCGCTCACCCGCCGGTCGCCGCATACACGCTAAGTCCCCGCCGGCTCCCGCCGTCCACTCCGCCCACACCTGTCACCCATATACATGCTGGCACCCATGGGTGCCAGCATGTATATAGGTGACATGTGGGAGAGGCGGGGAGGGCAGCGAGAGCCGACGGGACTTAGCGTCCTTCACCCGACAGAGCTCTGAGCTATATAGCTCAGAGCTCTCTAAAGCATCTTTGTATTTGGGCTCCAAGGAGCCCCATTGGTCCTTAGCAGACCAATGGGGTTCCTTTAAATCAGAAGGAACCCCATTGGTCTGCTAAGGACCAATGGGGCTCCTTGGAGCCCAAATACAAAGATGCTTTAGAGAGCTCTGAGCTATATAGCTCAGAGCTCTGTCGGGTGAAGGACGCTAAGTCCCGCCAGCTCTCGCTGCCCTCCCCGCCTCTCCCACATGTCACCTATATACATGCTGGCACCCATGGGTGCCAGCATGTATATGGGTGACAGGTGTGGGCGGAGTGGACGGCGGGAGCCGGCGGGGACTTAGCGTGTATGCGGCGGCCGGCGGGTGAGCGGCGAGTGACGTCGGGTGCGGTGGAGTTACAAAGTAACAAAGTTGTTACATTGTAACAACTTTGTTACATTGTAACTGATTAGTATATTTCCGAGGATATTGCGTGGGAACTGGCTTTTAAAGGGACAGGTAAGTATTAATGGTTAATTAAGAATATTAAAGGACTTTTTTCATGGTTATGTTTTTTGTTCAATTAAAATACTTTTTCTATGTGTTTGTGTGTTTATTTACTTTTAACTCTTAAAGGAAATGGGTAAGGGGTACAAGTACCTCTATACTCATTTCTCCTGGGAGGGGGGTGGGCATCTGGGGGACCCCTTTTTAAAGGGGACTCCCAGATGCCACCATGAACCCCCCCCCCCCAGGAAATCGCGGCCTCCACCTCCACCGCCCATCGGAGGTGGAGAAGAGCCCCTTGTCCTTGGATTGGACAAGGGCTCGGAGGGGGAGGGGAAAGCTTGGCTGCCCCTCCCCTTCCGAGACCCCCCAATCCATGGACCATGCGGGCTGGTATAGTCAGGGTGCGGAGCCCCACGCGGCCGGTGCTCCGCATTCTGGCTATCCCAGTCTGCATGGGGGCAAGGGGTTAAAGAGGTCTGGGAGGGGGGACCCCACATCGTTTTTTTTTTATATTTCCCACACTCAGAACGAAGTAAGTAAAACTCTTCCCACCTGGGGGAATCTATGAAAATAAAACACTATTGTTACCTGTGCAAAAAAAACTGACATTTTCCGCATTTAAAAGACATTTTTGCCCTTGAAACTTAAAAATCGATTTTCTCAAAAACTATAAGGTCTTTTTGAAAAAAAATGTTTTCCTCTTATTCCCACTAATCCCCTTAATATACCCTGTGAACTTGGTGTTCCTAAATTTTAAGCAGGCTTTGCTATTAACCGTTAAAGTCGGCGGGTTTTTAAATGTATATATTTTTCCTTTGAAACTTTAACATCGATTTTCTCAAAAACTATAAGGTCTTTTTGAAAAAAAAAAATGTTTCCTCTTATTCCTTCTGATCTCGTTAATATATTCTCCAAATTTGAGGCTCTTAGCACTTAAGGGGGCTTTGCTATTAACCCTTAAAGTCGGCGGCTACCTAACATTGATCCATGCGTCAACTTTTCCGCTTGGCAGCATGACCGCATTAATTGCTAGTAGGAATTTACGCGTAAGCCAATAACGTAACAACCTTAATTACGGTATTCTTACGCGTAATTGCGTAAGGGCTATGCGTAATTACAGACATGTACCGTAAATGAATGTCTACGCCGTAAGCGTAATTCCGTAATGCGTAATAGCGTAAAATTACGCGTAATGATCCGTAAGCGTAGTTTTTTCCATTACGCCCAGCACTGGTTCACACTCATTTTAACACGTGTTATGCAGCTGACCACTGTGAATCCAGCCTAACTGTGATGAATAGCGATGATCTATAGAAGATAAGGGTCCACACCATATCCAAGTAAAATTGAGTCCTTTAGGCCTTGTTCACATTGCGTTCCGTTCGCGTGTCCGTCCGCGTTGAGCTGTTGTTGAGGCGTCTTTTTTTCTGATTCCCGTCGCTTGGGTGGGTGATTTGTTTTTGTGCTTAGCGGTTTTCTAAGCGTTTTTTTCCGAGTGGTTTTGTAATTCACTCCCTGACGCAAGTCTTTGACCTGGAAAAGAATAAATACAATGTATTTATTCTTTAAAATGCGAATGCAATCGTTACACAAAGCGATTTTGTGAGCGCTGTGCATTTCTCCTATACCTTCCACTCAGGCGGAATCGCCTCAGAAATGGTCCACGCACCGCTTTACTGAACGGACAGCGCACAACCCATGCTGATATGAACCTTTTCATAGACATTCATTGTCCACGAGGTCGGGGGGGGGGGGGGGGGGGGGGCGTTTTTAAAAAAAGCCGAAAACGCCTGCAGTCTAAAATCAGCTTAAAAACTATAAGTAATATGAGGTAGCTTACCTCAATGACGAAATCTCTGTAATTAATACAAAAGATTTTTATTAGCACAGGCAACGCGTTTCGCGGGTTTCAGCCCGCTTCATCAGGCCAATAGCAGTGCCAAATAGAAAAAAATCCTTCAGAGGCTCCCTATGCTAAAGGATTTTTTTCTATTTGGCACTGCTATTGGCCTGATGAAGTCGGCAAAGACCCGCGAAACGCGTTGCCTGTGCTAATACAAATCTTTTGTATTAATTACAGAGATTTCGTCATTGAGGTAAGCTACCTCATATTACTTATCATTTTTAAGCTGATTTTAGATGCTTTTATCATACCAGGGCGCCTATTTCCCCCGTTGTGCTAAGTATACCCCTCGAACAGATCCTGTCCGAGGGGTGGTGACAAACCACTAGTGGAGTCCCCACAGTGGACTCTGGCCCACTTTTTTCCACTAAGGGCTCTTTCACATCAGAGCTTGCGTTGGAGAACGCTCAAAGCATACGTTTTGTTGTATGCCTTTTACTGCGTTTTGATATGCGTTGCACTGCAGTGAGTGTGCGTTTTTAATCCGTTTTCAATCCGTTACTGCACATAGAAAAACGCAGGTAATTTTTTTTTCTTTTAGTTGTCAACTTTCTACATTGTTCCTCTGTTGCATTCTGGGACTGATTGCCTGCGTTAACGGATTAAAAACGCGCATAGTGTGCGTTTTACATTGACTAACATTGTAACGCATAAAGCTAGCGTTGGCCAAAAAACTGCGCCTGGGTGCAGTGGAACGCAACGCACAAAAAGGCTGCGTTATATGTGAAAGCTAAAATGAAAGTCTATGGACTTTCATTTCACCTTGGGTAACGCAAACTTTATCCTTTGCGTTGAAACGCAGAAAATCTGCCCTAATGTGAAAGAGCCCTAAGAGAGCGACCACCCTTCTGGTTCTGGCTAGGACCACCCTGAGTGGAGTCGGGTTTATTGTCTCCACCTGCTTCCTGTGGTTGGTTGCCCCCAGCAACCTCCCTTTGTGAGTAGTGCCTCTTATTTACTTACATTCATTGTATTTCTGACGTATTGCACTACTGGGCTCCCGTTTTCTGTCTCCTGTGCCTTTTCTTACAGGGTGCTGAACCACCCCTACCACTATCTCCTCCACCTCCTGGTTCTTCAGAAATTGGCCACAAAAAGGCCTCCGGTCCCTGGCGTACTGCGCATGCATGGCCCAACCGAGTGTGTATCTCTGTTGTGCTCCCATGGCTGGGAGTGTTCTGTGCCTATGCAGAATGTTCCCGGCCATGAAAGCGCGATGGGGGAGCGCACACGACTTGCCCTGACTGGAGGACCAGTTTCACTTTTCGGTGCCAGTTTCACAAAATCCAGGAGGTGGAGGAGGATGACGAGGGAGGGATAGGCCTGGAGGGGGGCTAGAATAAGCCTCAGGTATGTATACATTTTCCCCCCCTCTTAGTCTCAGGTACATTTTAAGACATACTTCTGTCAAATATATGTCAAAGGTTACTTCATATGATGTTACCCACAACTGTGGATACTCATGAACACCAAATTTTTAAAGGGGTACATGCCAATATAGAGACAATTCATTAAAGGGAACCAGAGAGGAATGGCTAGGCAAAATAGAAAATGATTTTATACATACCTGGGGCTTCTTCCAGCCCCATAAGCCTGGATCGCTCCCACGCCGCCATCCTCTGCTTCCTGGATCAGCCGGTACCGGGCCCGTCACTTCCGGCGGACGCGGCAAATTATCCGTATCACAGGGGCTCCCTCCATACCCGTATGCATGCGGCTGCGCAGTAGGCAGCTACATGCGTATCTGTATGGAGAGAGCACCCTGTGATGCGGAGAATTGGCCGCGTCCGCCGGCCGACTCGCGGCAATGACGGGGCCCGGTGGCGGCGGATCCAGGCAGCGGAGGACGGCGGCGTGGGAGCGATCCGTGCGTATGAGGCTGGGGGAAGCCCCAGGTATGTATATTTCATCCTCTCTGGTTCCCTTTAAGTAAAGTCTGTCCATTCAGCTGCCTTGCAGACATTTAGGCTGAATTCACAGTGGTCACTTGCATAATGCATGAGTTATAATGAGTAGTGTGAACTGCAGTGGAGACTGGACATTGACTTTAATGCAAAGTCTGCATGCAGCAAGTTAGAATAAAATGATCAGTTACAACGCTTTACTGTGATCAGCCACATAGAATTATATGGGCAGTGAGTTAACATGCAGAATTATTCTGCAATGTAACTGAGCACTGTGAACCTAGCCTTAACCTGTAGTAACACCGCACTACATAAAAATGAAGCAAAACGGTGAAACTTGGTGTATCTTCTTTTACCATTTACAGCACGATTTATATTGTTCTCATTCTTCTTTCTCGCCTGTCTGACTCGTTCTTTCTCTTCTCTTGCGTTGCACTACAGGTCTGAATATGTTAAACTCACTTTCATCCCTCAAGGCTTCGGAGTGTCAAAACCAGAGCTTTATTTAGGGGGTGGGGAAACGTCAGGCAGCTATTTATAGAGAGCTAAGCACAGGTTGAAGGCACCCGTGTTTGTGTGTTTCTATCTACGCAGCAGCACGCACATATTTCCACATACCTGAATGCATGTACACATGTGGCTATGTGATGACACACGCAGGGACATGTATCCACTTGCATGGATGCACCCTAGACTCCACTCTATGTCTGGCAAATAGAACTGGCATTCTGCCAGGCAGTCTGTGCCTTTTATACAGATAATAACACACTAAAAGAAAAGTGATTACGATACATGCAGACAAATCACTTAACTATACCCCATACATGTCTTCTCTCTAATTTAGGAGATATTAACCACTTCCAAGCTGGAAGTTATTTATAACTGTAGTAAAAGGCAAAAGCCTTATTCAGCCACGGAATTCACTCTATCGTTTTTGTAGAAGTAAATACATTATTTTCCATTTTCTTGACTTTCTTAAAGAGAATCTGTATTGTTAAAATCGCACAAAAGTAAACATACCAGTGCGTTAGGGGACATCTCTATTACCCTCTGACACAATTTCGCCGCTCCTCGCCGCATTAAAAGTGGTTAAAAACAGTTTTAAAAAGTGTGTTTATAAACAAACAAAATGGCTACCAAAACAGGAAGTAGGTTGATGTACAGTATGTCCACACATAGAAAATACATTCATACACAAGCAGGCTGTATACAGCCTTCCTTTTGAATCTCAAGAGATTATTTGTGTGTTTCTTTCCCCCTGTTCTCATGCACTGAAGTTTCAGGCTGCTTGTTTCTTCCTGCAAACAGCTTTGCCCTTGTCTGTAATTCCTAAGTATGTGAAAGCCCAGCCAGCTCAGAGGATGATTTATCCAGCTTGTAAAAGATAAGAGAGAAGAGAGAAGCTGCTCTAATCCTAAATAACACACAGGCAGTGTGCATACAGGGGCCTGGAAGGGGGAGTTCATAGCAGAACCACAACACTGAAGAACTTGGCAGCCTTCCAGACACAGGCTGACAAGTCTGACAAGAGAGAGATAAGTTGATTTATTACAGAGACAGTGATAGTATAAAGTGCTGCAGTAAGCTAGAACACATTAGAATAGCTTTTTGAACTTGTAGGATGATAAAAAACAGGATGCAATTTTTGTTACGGAGTCTCTTTAAGGGCCCATTCACACTTGAGCGTTTTGCCGTTGATTTCGGCAAAACGCTCAAACGCTATCGCTTTTCAAAGCGCTAGGGTAATAAAAGTCTAGGGGGCCCGTTCTCATTTGGGCGATTTGCGAGAATTGCAGCAAATCGCCCAAAAACACTAAACGCGTAGCCTGCACCATTTTCATGCGATTTCCCGGCGATCGCGTTTTAGTGGTATAGAAGCGCAAAACGCAATCGCTAAAAGATCGCCAGGTGTGAATGGTGAAAAACGCCAGAGCAAAACGCTATTTGCGAACAGCAAGTGTGAATAGGCCCTAAGGTAGGTAGGTAGGTGTGTACTAATGGACATAAGACCCAGCTAATAATGATAGATTTCTGTTGTTTATTGAAAAGTTTGTAGCATTTCTGACTGAATGCTCATTGTACTATAGTCACTTTTACTTATTAGATGCCTTTCAATTATTATCTATCCTTGAGTCCTGCTTTTTTTGTCATGATCTCACACTGTGAATATATTTCTTCTCATCTCTGCTGCTTTTACATCTTGAATCCATTATTCATCAACATTTATTTCCAAACAAAAGCTGACGCAAGGAAATTATATATATAAACTGCACTCTATTTTATTTCTTTTTTAACCTATTTCAATGCATTTTAGATAATTTTCAACACGTATTATAGTATCCTGCAGCAACCAAACAAACAGCTGATTATTATAGCTCTTTGATCAGCTGATAATTTATCCAGTTTGTAGCACATCATTCTGACTCCACAAGCGAACTTGACATATCATTAAAGAAAATCAATTATTTTGCTAACTCCACGGTATTTGTCAGTATTCAGCCAGTGACAAGACCATGGTATGAGCTATTAGTTATGCCGCACACAAGACGAGACTGCGTAATATGAAATATTGATCCCCATCATTATTTATTCACCTGATCGGCCATAGAGAGATGAATCTGTGTGCCCTGTGCCTTCTCTAGGTATATTAGTGTGAATGGCAGCATAATAATACTGATCTTCATATGCGGCAGAGAAAGGACATGTTAGAATGGGGGGTATGATGTGGAGTTTCCTCCTCGTCTCTCTGTGTGTCACCCACCTTCCATCCACTCTCTCCTCCGCTCCTCCCTCTCCACTCCAGCTCTCCACTCCCTCCCATTCACGCTGTGTGCTGCTGGAGCTGTCCCTGGCGCGGTGGTGCTGAACAGACGTGGCCGCACGGCCGAACATGACTCTTGCACGGCTCTCCGAGAGCTGCTGAGCCGCCTATGGCAGGACTGAGCGGGCTCTGCAGAGATGAGCGACAGCGGCAGCTCTATGCTCAGTGCGGGGGAGGGCAAGAGAGCCCACCAGAGGTACCAGCTGCCCCACGAGGCTGATCCCAGCTTCAGGAGGCCTCTATGTCACCCCCGGGAGAGTGGACTTGCTGCTGGGGATAGGAGACGACTATCCCCACGGACAACAGAAAGCCCTCCAATAATGAGGAGACTACCTCCGCAGGAGGGAGCAAGGAGACCCAGGCACCAGAACAACAGTCCCCATTATGTGCAGTACCCTGCTAACCCACATCGCTACCCTTCCATTTATTCCCACCAGCACCCTTCCAGGTACTATCACTCCAGCAGCCCACCTGCTGCTGAACACCATAGTCACATTCAGCACCATCCCAATCATCAAAATCACCATCCACAGATCCCCATCATTCACCAGCCTCACGTTGGTCAAAATCAAAACACTCATATTCATCAGCACATGGCTCCACACAGCCATAGGCACTCTCCCACTCCGAAGCAGCAGTCCCCTAGTCCCCGACACCACCCCGAGAGCCCCAGACAGCAGTCGTTTAGTCCAAGGGACTACCCTCCAAGTCCCAGAGAGCAAACCCCAAGTCCCAGACAGATCTCTCCTAATCCTAAGGACCAGCCAGAGACCAGCCACGAACAAAGATCAAAGAAGAAAGAACCTGCCAAGATTTCAGAAGTTGCCCCCACCCCACCCCCTAAAGTCAGTGACCTTCCTCCGACCAAGAGCAGCGACAGTGATCCGGACACGGAGCCTCTATTTGTGGAGTTGCACCCCATCCTCAGCTCTGTCTTTGGTCAGGTAAGAGTTCTGGTCTCATCACCACTCTTCTTTTCCCAGACTTTCTTCTCCTCCTGTGACCTTACAATCCTGCATGTATGTTATCTTCTTTTTATTGCCACTGATTTTCTTTCTTTTTTTAATAAGTGGTGTGTTTTCACTGTTTTCTTTTGTTTTAGAATATACGTTAGGTATATCTGCATGCTGTTTTAGTAAACATTAGCAAGTATATTGAGGTGGTGACTACTACAACTGAGTTCATCCTTAACTGTATGTCATTGATGTGGTCCTGAAATAGCTATGACATTTTGGCATTTTATGATATCGTGATAGATCTTGCAGCATCATAAGGTATAATGTGAAAGGGAAGGAGGCAGAGCTTTGTCTTGTCTTGTCAAGGGCATGTGTGACAATCATTGTCATTCTTTCTCATCAAAAACTTTGTGATGGTTCTTCTAAGATCTCGACAGGATTTTATGAATACTACTAAAATAAAGCATGAGCCTAAATTCATTTTACTATAAGAATATACTGAAATCCAAGGTTCCCCCACTGGACAGTGACTGTCTTCTGGGCTGTGAAATAATGCAGTTATTTATGTGTGTGATGTTATTTATGCCTTGAGAAGTGGAGCTGTCATGAATGTGACAGTGATGATACCTTAATTAGGTGGTATGCTGCACTGCTTTCCTCAGACGTTTTCAGTGGAGATAAGTACAGATCTTAACCTTGACAGACAGGTAATATCTACAAGAGTGGTACATGCTGTGTTAACACTTTTATTACTGGTTACTAGCACTGTAAATTGACACGGGAAAAACACAGGCATTCACAAACATTTTATATGTACCAATGTTTGTCCTCCCATTAAACATCATTGACTCTTAACCTTGAGGAAATAGTGCACAGACTGGAAATAATATTTTTCCACATTAACTAGGCAAAGTTCAACCAGTATCTTACGCCATCTGTTTTGATATTTATTTTCTGTTTTGCTGCAGTAGTTATTTTTATAGGAACTGTATGTAGTCTGAATGGCAATGTTACATCACCATATTCAAATTCTTGATGTTGTCGTTGTGACCTTCACTTTTAACCTTAAAGGGAACCAATCAGGACAGAAGTATGGGAGGGAGCTATCATTATAGTCCCTTTTAGAGGTTCATATTTCAGACCTGTTATTCATATCTTTGCACTATTGCTTAGTGATGCACTTGCCCTGAACAAGTATGCAGGAAGTGAATGTCAATAAACGTGCATTAGACATGCTTACGCAAGCTTAATGAAGAGAGTCCAGGTATGGCCAAAATAAGAATAAGGGTCATTTTGAACTGTGCACGCTGTGTTGCAGTACCACTGCAGCGCAGCAGTGCTTAGAAGTTGGAGTGCACGTTAGATGTGTGACTATACAGTGAAGCATACGGTACATTGAAAGTATGCTTTACCATTAGGCTCGGTTTCCATCTGTAGCTGGACTGACAAGTGTGAATGGCTCCTATATATAAAATAGGTGCCGTTCACTGTCAGTTTTGCAATGAGCAGAGAACAAAAAAAAATGTCCGTTCTCAGCTCAAGTGGGAATACAGCCTTATTGTAAACATGGACATTGCCCCGATAATGAACTTCATACTGTGCGTTAGTGCATTGGAACCCGCTGCACTGTACTCAAAGTGCAAGCCCCATAGGAATATCATTGCATTGCGCTGCAATATTACCTGTTGTGATGCAGTGCAACGGACACAGGTGAAAGGGCCCTTACTCTTTTAGGCTCCATCCTATCCTTGTAGCTGGTCACTAGGTTTAAATTCCCACAAAATGCCCATTAAGTCAGGTCCAAGACGGGTCATATGACTGTTGCCCCATCCAATATCAATCTTTTTTTCTGTGCTCAGAGCTGTGTTACACAGTGCCACTGTTCTCAGTGAAGGAATAGGTTTAGGCCCTTGAATGCTGATAGTGGACCAGGAGGAACAGGCAAGGCATTATTCACTCTTGTTGGCTCTCTAGGCAAGGACAGACAGAGTTTTTTGTTTGTTTTTGATTTAATGGGGTGTCACATTTACAAAGCAGCTTCAGGGATTGGGTTGAACACCAAGAAGTGTAGTGTTGGTCCTGCTTACATTTTGGCTTTAGCTTAGAATTAAAGGTTAACAGCTTTAGAGCTAGCTCTGATCTACAGAAATAAGTCGAACATGCCAGTTTCCATACTCTTATAGCTCTAGTTTAGCCTCACTTCTTCTGCTAATGGTGGTATATTTGCATTAATTAGCAAGGCACAAGGTTTGTGCATTGCAAGTCTGGACTGTTTGCAATAAACATATGTAATAATAACCAGCTGTTATACTTCCATTTCCTGTTGGTTGGACAGAGCAATCTTTTTAGAGACAACTGTCCAAACTTCTGCCCTATTAAAGGACCACTGTTGGGAAAATCTTAAAATTCCAAATATATGTAAACACATACAAATATGAAGCATGTTTCATTCCGAGTAAAATGAAGGATTAGACTACTTTTCTCCTATGTTGCTATCATTTAAAGCAGGTAGTAGAAATCTGAGAGAACCGACAGGTTTTGGACTAGTCCATCTCTTCATGAGGGAATCTCAGCATGGCAAGACACTCCCTGAAAATAATTAATACACAGATGGTGGCCAGACTCCGTGCTCGCTGTACACTTTTTTGGTAGTTGGATGGAGCAACTCCCATTAACGAAGTGCTTTAAAAAAAAAAAAAAAAAGAAACCCTGGGAATCCCCAATGAGGTGATGGGCTAGTCCACAATCTGTCGGTTCTGTTAGATTTCTACTACTTACTGTAAGTGACAGCAACATAGGAGAAAAGCAATTTATGGCTCATTTTACTCTGGAAGAAACATACTTCTGTATAAGTTTACGTATATTTTAAATGTTAAGATTTTCGCGAGTGGTCCCTTGGAAGAGTGTAATAGTTTGTTGCCAGCAGTGCAGCATTTACCCCTTTCCACCCCCTTCCTAGTGTCATTATAAAATGGTTAAGTAAAAAAGCAGCGAGAAATGGTTTGTGCAATGCTAATTAATGCAAATGTACCATCATAAGCATGAGAAAATGGGATGCTGAACTCTACAGGTTCCTTTAATTGATATAATTTTAACACAGATGCATGACTCAAGCAGCATGACTAGTGGTGCCCCGCGGATGTCACCAGTCTAGGCTGCCACATAATGATAATGACTCAGAATTTTACAGATTTATACTCATCATTAACTAGTGACTCTGCATAAAAATTTTGAGCTGTATGAAAATGACTGATGCTGTTCATTACAATTGAAATTGGTTCCATTTTTATGTAAATGTTGATTACTTAAAGAGAACCCGAGGTGTGTTTAAAGAATGTTATCTGCATACAGAGGCTGGGTCTGCTTATATTGCCCAGCCTCTGTTGCTATCCCAAACCCCCCTAAGGTCCCCTTGCACTCTGCAATCCCTCATAAATCACAGCCATGCTGTGTGGGCTGTGTTTACATCTGTAGTGTCAGTCTCGGCTGCTCCCCCGCCTCCTGCATAGCTCCGGTCCCTGCCCCGTCCTTTCCCTCCAATCAGCGGGGAGGGAAGGGACGCAGGCGGGGACCAGAGTTCTGCAGGAGGCGGGGAGAGCAGCAGACTGACACTATAGAGATAAACACAGCCAGCTCTGACAAGCTGTGTGTCAGCAGCTTGGCTGTGATTTATGAGGGATTGCAGAGTGCAGGGGGACCTTAGGGGGGTTTGGGATAGCAACAGAGGCTGGGCTGTATAGGCAGATCCAGCCTCTGTATGCAGATCACATTTTTAAAACCCACCTCGGGTTCTCTTTAAAGCAAAATGTAATAACTGCAATCATAAGCCCTTTTCAAAGCAAGAGCAGGCTTCACAGGCTGCTAGTAGGATTCACTGGATCCAGTTAAGCGGAGCCCAGGCCTTACAGAAAATATCTCATTTAAATTCCATATCCTCCTCTAATTGTATTTACTTTAAAAAAAATGTAAAACACAAAGCTTGGAGATAACTTAAAATGTACCTGAGCCAAAGCTCGGGTACAAAATCACATCCTTATCTAAGAAGTGGGAAGCCTCTGGATCCTAATCAGGCTTCCCATGGCATTTTGTCCCCCATTGCCACTCACGGACTCTCCAAATTAAAATTAGAATCCACTTTATTCACCAAGTACGGGGACCAAGTAAGGGGACATACCTGGACCTGCTTATAGCACACACGGGCCTTGGCTTTTAGTGAGGATTTAACAAACACTTTACGCTGCTACTGTACAGGCAGTGTCCATGCAGCACAGCCACGATGGTGCCAGAAGAGGAGTGCGGCCCAGATCAGCTAGAGGGTTGGTAAGTGACAACTGGGGACCAGAGAGCACCATAGTAAGCCTCAATAGGATCCTGTGGCTTTCCTCTCCTTCCTCCTTCCTCCAACACCTTCAAGCAAGCCCTCAAAACACATTTCTTTAAAATAGCCTACCCCACATCTACCACACTCTAACTCTCTGTCAATCACCCTTTCCACAGTCCTACCTTATGTGTCCCCCCACCCTTTAGATTGTAAGCCTAAGCAGGGCCTCCCCCTCCCTTAGTGTGTCCTTCTTATTTTTACTACCCCAACAATTACACCCTTCTCATGGACTAACTCGTACTTGTTTTGCCGGGACTCTGTAAACCGCATTTTATACCCTGATTGTATGTATAACCTTGTGCTATGTTGTATAACCGTTTGCTACCTCTCTGTCTGTCACCCCTTGTTGCAATGTATGTATCCCTATTTATTGTCCAGAGCTCCGTAATATGTTGGCGTTTTATAAATACAATAAATAATAATAATAGGTAAGTTTTTCTGAACCTGAGCTTTGGCTAGGGTTCTCTTTAATATCATTTTTAGCATCCTAATAGCATCATGACCTTACTGATCGAGCCTTACTGCAGTCTCTTAGCAGTATAGCTGTTGGGAGGTGTTCATGGTCCGTCCTCACTAATTGTCTGTTGGACACAGGTCTACACTTGCCATGATCACTAGTGGTGACTGTTGGTTGTAAATTTCCAGTTGACAGCACCAAACACTGATAGCAATTTGTGGTTTTGTTAGCTACTACGTGACAATTGAAGAAGTAGATCCACAGTTACAAGTTGCTGTTGTCACCCTAACATAGATAATACAGCCATATAAATACAAAATTATTCTTGGATGCTGTCCTTACTTTGAAGGGCATTTACATATATGACTTCAAGGTGTGGGAAGATGATACATTGACTAAGTCGAGATAACTGCACCAATATATACAGTCCATTCGTGTGGAGGCCTATTTCTTTCTTTTTTTTCCCCAACACACACATAATATAACATGGGCAGCTCAGAGATATATTCCAGTATAACAAGTTTTTTATGGAGGGCATAAGCCTAATTTTCAGTTTGTTATATAGTAGGCATTTAGAAGTGGTGCTTGAAAGTTTGTAAACACCTGAACATTTTTTTATATTTTTTTCTATAGAGTGAATCTGTCATGTTAATTCTTGTAACGCACCTCTGTTCTATGCAGTTGGTGGGTGGAATTAGTTGTGTAATGTGTACAATACTACTGTGTTCTGTTTCCTATGTACAGTGTTTTGTATCTAGGATGCTATCACATCTTTAGACTGTGCCTTCTGTTGTTTTTTTTTTTTGTAGCCTTTTTAAGGGTTTTTTATAATTGCACTTTACTCAGTAAAGTCCTTGGAAAAATAAAAAAAATATTGTGTAATCAAGACTGCACTGCCAATGGGCACATTTAGGTTACATTTACAACCTGCCCATCAGTGATACAATCTTGATTGTACGTTAGGGCTCGTTTCCACTATCGCGAATCTGCATGCGTCCAACGCATGCAGATCCGCACATGTAATGCAAGTGGATGGGCCTGCTTCCACTGTAGCGTTGTTGAGGTGCGTTTTTTTCAGCGGTAAAAAAACGCACAAAAGAGCCAACGATTTCGCCTGCGTCGGGAATCCGTGCGAATCGCCGCTAATGTATTTAAGGGCTCATTTCCACTATCGCGAATTCGCATGCGTTTTTCGCATGCAAATTCGCATAGCAATACAAGTGAATGGGACTGTTTCCACTTGTCAGGATTCCTTTGCATTTTTCTGTGCAGAAAAAATTTGGATGGCAAAGCCATCAGAATTCGCATACCGCTATGCGAATCGCATACAATGTATTTAATAGGAAATTCGCATGCGGTTTGGGTATGCGAATTTTCATGCGAATTTTCATGCGAATTCGCATAGAAACAATGGAAAATCACACCAGCATTGCCATGGTTAAATTCGCATACATCGGCATCCATGCGAATTCGCATGCGACTTCGTATGAAGAATCGCATACACCCGCATGCGAAATTCGCATCCGCATGCGAATTTTTACCGCGGCGATTCGCACCGCACAAGTGGAAATGCAGCCTAATAGTAAAAACGCATGCGTTTGTTACATGCGTTTTTACCCGCGATTTCGCGTGCGATTTCGCACCTTTTTCAATTTTATTTAGCCCTGGCAGTGTCATGGTTAATTTCGCATGGCACCCTGCCATGCGAAATCGCATGCGAAATCGCGGGTAAAAACGCATGCGGAAACGCATCCGCATGCGTTTTTACAAGCGTCGCAACAGTGGGAACGAGCCCTTACCAAATCTATTTAGCAAAAGAGTAAACTGAGTGAGGGCTCGTTTCCACTATTGCGGTGCAGAATCGCCTGGATTCCACCGCTGTTGAAATTCCATGAATTAGCATGCGGATGCGAATTTTTGCGCGTTTTTTGCCGCGAATTCACATGCGAATTCGCATAGGTGAGGGTGTATGCGAAATTAACCATGTCACTGCCTGTTTGAATTACATTGGTACCTATGTGAATTCGCATGCGAATTCGCATGAAAATTCGCATACCATAGCCGCATGCGAATTTCCTATTAAATACATTAGCGGCGATTCGCATGCATTCCACTCGCAGGCGAATTCGTTGGCTCTTTTGTGCGTTTTTTTACCGCTGAAAAAAACGCACCTCAACAACGCTACAGTGGAAACAGGGCCATCCACTTGCATTACATGTGCGAATCTGCATGCGTTGGACGCATGCAGATTCGCGATAGTGGAAACGAGCCCTAAGAGTAAACCTTTTATTACATAGAAGTGGTAAGATCATACAAACAGGATTGTATCACTGATTGGTACTTGAACATGTACAAGTCGGCATTTTGATGTGTGCAATTCTAATGCATACCACATGTGGTTACCAAGTGTTAAAATGCATATGTCTGCAGGGGCAATACAGGTTGTTCCCAGTTAACGAACGAGATAGGGACTGTGGGTCTATTCCTAACCTGAATCTATTCTTAGGTTAGCACGCTGCCATCTGTGTCCCCTGTACCTCCTCTGTGGCCCCTGAGCCTATTTCCATCCCCCATGTGCCTCAGTGTCCCCCTCTGTGCTATCTCTGCCCCCCCCCCCCATGCCTCCGCCGTGTCCCTCTATGCCACTGTTACTTCTACCACACCTATGTCTTTCTGTGCCTCATTTTGTCCCCCTGTGCCTCCTTCCGTCTCTTTGTGCCTTCTTCTGTTCCCTTTTGTGTCTTGTTTTGTCCCCTTTTCTGCCTCCTCCTGTCTCCTTTGTGTCTTGTTTTGTCCTCTTTCTGCCTACTTGTGTCCCCCTTTGTGTCTCCTTCTTTTCTCTTTGTTTTGTGCCTCCTTTTGTCCCCTTTGTGCCACCTTTTGTCCCCCCTCTGTGCTTCCTTCTGTCCTCTTTGTGCTCCATTCTGTCCCTTTTGTGCCTCAGTGTGTTCCCTTTGTGCCTTGTTCTGTTCCACTTGGTGCCTCGTTTTTCCCTTCGTGCCTCTTTTTGTCCCCTCTTGCACTTTTCCAGCCTGATTCAGAGTATGTGCAGCAAAATCAGCAGCGCTTGTCTCACCTTCTCGGGGGGACCTCCAGCTATGAGCAACCTTTTTTCAACCTCACTGTTCCCCTAGTGCCGGATCCTTCTGATCGTGTAATTACACTCAACATGTAGGAGAAGCTGCCACATGGCACTAGAAGGGACAGTGAGGGTGAGAAGAGATCACTCATCGCTGGTGGTGCCCCTGGAGCAGGTGAGACAAATGCTGCTGCTTCTGTTGCACATACTCTACAAGCTGACCATGGCTTGGGGGCACAGGACAGGGGAGTCCCTGTCATCATGACGGGTTGTTCACATAAGCGGGTCATTCGTACATCGGGTGTTCGTAAGCTGGGAACTCCCTGTACAACACTTTTAAATGTACAAGCAAAACGCGTTTAGAAAAAGCAGCATGTTACAAGTTTGTTTTTTCTTTGTCGGCAGACCAGCCCATTAACACCCCTAGCGGTCTGATTCTTTCCGGATTTTGGGGTTTAAAAGCGGTACAAATTTTTTTGCAGGCTTTTAGACCCTAAACCGGGAAAAAAAAATCACACTGCAGCAGCCCAACATTTACTCATCTCCCTTGGGATCCAGTGCTGCAGTTCTCCCTCTGTCCTCCGGGTGGCGCTGTAACCCTGTAGTGAGATTGCCATCCGTTGTCATGACGACTAACGGCGATTTCACCTGAGGGATGCAGAGACTTGGAGGACAGGAAGGAGAATGGCTGTCGGTGTCTTGATCATCGGGGAAGGGAAGTAAAAACGCCTACTGCGCACTATGCTCTGCACAGTCCTGCCGGCGGCTACCACAAGTCACGCTCGGGATTACTGCTCCTGACTGTTTTTTCCACCCTGAGCTTGACTCGTGATAACCGCCAAGGAGGTTAGTTAGCATGGTCTACATGATCTAATGCATTTTTACATGCCCAAAATGCATGTATGATTGTGCCCTAAGTGGACCTGAACTCAAACCTCCTCTCTGCTCTAAAAGATAAACAACAGCATAATAACCTTTAAACAAAAACATTTATTTGTTACAGCTCATACAAATCCTAAAATACATCTGCACAGTTTCTACTTCCTGATTCATGGAAGCAGACATATTGTTTACAACCCGTGCTTTCAAATGGGTTTATCTGAGTATCTGCCATAGGCAGTCATGTGACACATGGGAGGATCAAATTACAATTTGAGATTAGACACAAATGAGGGTGAATTAGACAGCCTAAACTCTCTGAATACATACAGTGGGTTGCAAAAGTATTCGGCCCCCCTGAAGTTTTCCACATTTTGTGATATTACTGCCACAAACATGAATCAATTTTATTGGAATTCCACATGAACGACCAACACAAAGTGGTGTACACATGAGAAGTGGAACGAAAATCATTCATGATTCCAAACATTTTTTACAAGTAAATAACTGCAAAGTGGTGTGTGCATAATTATTCGGCCCCCTTTGATCTGAGTGCAGTCAGTTGCCTATAGACATTGCCTGATGAGTGCTAATGACTAAATAGAGTGCACCTGTGTGTAATCTAATGTCAGTACAAATACAGCTGCTCTGTGAGGGCCTCAGAGGTTGTCTAAGAGAATATTGGGAGCAACAACACCGTGAAGTCCAAATTACACACAAGACAGGTCCAAGACAGGTCAGGGATCAAGTTATTGAGAAATTTAAAGCAGGCTTAGGCTACAAAAAGATTTCCAAAGCCTTGGAACATCCCACGGAGCACTGTTCAAGCGATCATTTAGAAATGGAAGGAGTATGGCACAACTGTAAACCTACCAAGACAAGGCCATCCACCTAAACTCACAGGCCGAACAAGGAGAGCGCTGATCAGAAATGCAGCCAAGAGGCCCATGGTAACTCTGGACGAGCTGCAGAGATCTACAGCTAAGGTGGGAGACTCTGTCCATAGGACAACTATTAGTCATGCACTGTACAAAGTTGGCCTTTATGGAAGAGTGGCAAGAAGAAAGGCATTGTTAACAGAAAGCATAAGAAGTCCCGTTTGCAGTTTGCCACAAGCCATGTGGGGGACACAGCAACCATGTGGAAGAAGGTGCTCTGGTCAGATGAGACCAAAATTGAACTTTTTGGCCAAAATGCAAAACGCTATGTGTGGTAGAAAACTAACTGCACATCACTCTGAACACACCATATGGTGGTGGCAGCATCATGCTTGGGGGGGGGGGGGGGGTGCATCTCTTCAGCAGGGACAGGGAAGCTGGTCAGAGTTGATGGGAAGATGGATGGAGCCAAATACAGGGCAAACCTGGAAGAAAACCTCTTGGAGACTGCAAAAGACTTGAGACTGGGGCGGAGGTTCACCTTCCAGCAGGACAATGACCCTAAACATAAAGCCAGGGCAACAATGGAATGTTTTAAAACAAAACATATCTATGTGTTAGAATGGCCCAGTCAAAGTCCAGATCTAAATCCAATCGAGAATCTGTGGCAAGATCTGAAAACTTCTGTTCACAAACGCTGTCCATCTAATCTGACTGAGCTGGAGCTGTTTTGCAAAGAAGAATGGGCAAGGATTTCAGTCTCTAGATGTGCAAAGCTGGTAGAGACATATCCTAAAAGACTGGCAGCTGTAATTGCAGCAAAAGGTGGTTCTACAAAGTATTGACTCAGGGGGCCGAATAATTACGCACACATTCATTCAAATTACACACATCATTCCAAACATTTTTTACAAATAAATAACTGCAAAGTGGGGACTTTGCAGTTATTTATTTGTAAAAAATGTTTGGAATGATGTATGATTTTCGATCCTCTTCTCACATGCCGAATACTTTTGCAACCCACTGTACAGGGTGCATTTCTCTATGTTTTCCTTCTGTCCTGTGCAGAGTTCGGGTCCACTTTAAGAAAATGAAAACATTTTGAGTTTCCTTTCAGAAAGTCATAGGAGAATGTTTTTTTTATTAGGACTCTTTCACACAAATGACTAAACAATGCATTAAAGCACCCAATTGCCTGGTGCCCAATTGACAGGTTTAAGCACCTTCCAGCTGCAAAATAATGAAACCGAGCCTTTGTAACCACAAGAGTGTCAGCGGTTGACAAGCAGTGCAGGTACTGCCCGATAAAATAAACGCTGCATGTCACGATGAGAGCGAGCTGCCGCCCACTCAGATGCACATGCGAGACATCGCTGCAGGAGCACTGCAAATAAGCAGGAGTGGCTGACAAGCAGTTAAAGGACAAATGAAGCTAGAGGGATATGGAGGCTGCCATATTTATTTCATTTTAAGAAATACCAGTTGCTGAACAACCCTGAACAAGCATGCAGCAGATTAGGTGTTTCTGACATATGGTCAAATCTGACTAGATTAGCTGCATGTTTGTTTCTGGTGTGATTCAGACACTACTGCATCCAATGGGCAACTGGTATTGCTTAAAAGGAAATAAATATGGAAGCCTCTATATTCTTCTCACTTCAGTTGTCAGTTTGAATGTCGTTCTGCTACCAATTTTTTGGTAGTAGGTTTTATGCTGTAAATAATCTTTTCATGTCATTTGTTTAACTAGGTTTTCTTTGTGTACTTTGAGGACTTGTTTGAAAATCAGATGATTCCTTAGGTCACATTCACAAAAAATATAGAAAGGTTTAAAGAGTTGACAAAGTTTCCAGCACCACTGTAGATTTTCTAATACACATGGGAAATAAAACTTATTTTAAAGCACAGGTGTGGAACTCCAGGCCCGGAGGGCCAGATCCATGCCAGTGTTTAGGATGGACTGAGAAAGAGAGGAAAGTGTTCTACCTGATCGACCACGCCTTTCCTGATTCAGACCCATCAATTAATTTGAGCTGTAACAAAAATGTGTGAGGACCTCGGCCCTCGAAAGGACCGGTCTGACATGCCTGTTTTAAAGGTAACCTGAGGGGGGAAGCCTCAGGATCCTAAAATGGCTTCTCCGTCCTCTGTAGTCTCGTGGATCCAGCACTGGCTTTCCTGAAAATTACCCCGATAAGTACTACCTAGACTCAGCAGGGCGCAGCAATATTGACCTTCAGGGCTCCAGCGCAGGTGCAGTAGTGGCTTTCTGATAGGCTCCGGCAGAAATAGCCGAGCCTGATCGGGTCCACTCTACTGCACAGGCTATATTCTCCGGATCCCGATCGGAAAGCATCTACTGCATCTGCACTGGAGCCTAACAAGTAAATATTGCAGCACGTGGAGTGCGGGGGCTTCCAGCACTGGATCGCCGGGACGGAGGAGGATGGGTGAAGCCTCATTAGTTTCCAAAGGCCTTCCCGCCCAAAGTAAGTACCCCCCAAGGGCTGTTTTTTATTCATTACAGGTTTCCTTTAAAATAAACTAAAAGCAGTGGCATAGCAATAGGGTTGCAGAGGTAGCGACCGCATCTGGGCCCTTAGGCCAGAGGGTCCCTATGGGGCTCTTCCTCAACCAAAGTATTAGCTGTTTATTGGTCCTGTGGTGGTAATAATCACTTCTATAGATGCTTTGAATAGTAGTGATCATTAACAAACTGTTCTCCAGCCCCTTCTTGCACCTCTAATACTGTGGATGACCTTGGCAGGTTTTGGCGCACCGTATCAAGTTTTACATATAGAGTGCTTGGGGGGCCCAATGTAAAACTCGCACTGGGGCCCATAGCTCCATAGCTACGCCACTGACTAAAAGATAATAAGGGCAGCCACTAGACCATCAGGGAACAATGGGAGAGGGAGACCACTAGGCACCAGGTATGGGGGAGGGAGGATGGCAACTAGACTACCAGGGAACACTCTATGGGAAAGAAAGGGGAAATATTAGACACCAGATAATGCTGTATGACACAAGGATAAATCAAGATTTTGCTTTGGGGGCATTTTAGGAGCAAAAAACCTTGGCTTTTACTCAAGTATATACGATATGAGATAATGAATTGTATGTGTAATACTAATGGTAAATAGAACATTCCTGCAGTCTTAAACTAGGTTCACAAATATGTAGAAGGTTGCCTGGCACGGATCAGGACCCGATCTCTTTGTTGACAGTTCGAGATGAGTTCTGTTGTTAGGGGGGCAGAAGAGGGGTGATGGAGAGTCAACGCATCCAGGGGGTGGGAGCTGCTGTACACATGCTAGATTCTTATTTTCAGTGTTCGTACACACGCTTTAATAAAGTCTGCCAAGTGTCAGCCATCTTCTTTGAAGGCGCTGCTCCCCCTCCCGCTGCTGACATTCCGCACACACCGCACCATCGTTCCTCCGCCCCTTGCATAGCAACAGAACACGTTGTCAGCTTCACAGCTGACAGGCGTCTGTATGGGCCGGCCCAGTGATGTCACCCAAGGGGATTGGGTCCTGATCCCTGATGGGCAACATCAGTTGGTAGGTGTGTATGCACCTGAAGAGCTGCAATTACAATGTGGAATGTAAACAGCAGCTATGACAGTGTGAGGGTGAATCTGGTTTGTTCAACTCCCAGGGGAGAAAATGAATTACCATTTGAACTTTTCAGCACTATGTCTATCTGTGGTGTCTTTCTTCCGGACAGAGAAAAGTGTGCGGGTTTCTACATACTTTTCAGGAGGGCCACACATTGCCGTATTTGCATATACAAAAGCACAGTGTTTTTTTAAGTACTGTATTGCAATGCAAGATTTAAAAATAAAAAAAAATTAGCGCAAGGAGGCTTGGTAGTGAAGGTACTCATGTTATTTTGTGATGTCATATCAGTTTGGGTATGCCTAAAGTTGGGCTAAACCTCAATTAATGACATATATAATAATACTGTGCCCACATATTGTTGTTCTATTTTTATTTTTTTAACATTACATTTTGTAGTATAACGTAATTGAAATTTCCACCATGCCTGATTAGGTATTTATTGGATATTCCTACAAAACTGATTGAGATATGATTTTGATTAGATTTTTTCATATGCTCGATCATTGTACCGTGTGAACTGCTACTGACGTTTGACTTGTTTTGTTATGTTTTTTTTATTTTACAGCTCATGGTTTTAAAAGCATTTGCTGTAACTTTTATGTCTTAAAAAAGGTCACAAATTAGAGCATGAAAATGTTAAAATTGTAAACAACATTTATAGACATAAACTGTGTAAATCATCCAAAACATTTTTTTTTACCATTATCGTTTAAGACTGGGGCGGTGTTAGGACCTCTGGCAGGTTTATTTGCAGCTTGTTTCATTGGGGAGATTTCCTGTCAGTACTGTTGCTGAGACATGGAGTGGGAAAAAAACTCTCAACAGGCACACAGATAGTGATTAATAAAAGCTTTGCCTATATTCTAACCTTTGACCACGCCACTTTTTTTGTTGTCTGTGTTCCCATTGGATAGATGTTGCCTCACTAACCTTTCTTTGTGAGACTGGAATTGAGGAGTAATGTCAGTCAAAGAAATCCAGACAGGAATGAAAGCCTGATAGCGTTTCTATTTTAATTTCTCCAGTAACCTTTTACTCCGTTTTCATAGTGTTGCAAGAATGCTGCATTATTCATTATTTTTCTTTTGTAAACCAAACTTATGATGTGTGATGAAATACTCCAGTATTGCAGGACAGAATGAACCAAAGCAGGACTACACAGTATGTCACTCTTGAAATCCATGCTATTATACAGAGTAGAACCATCGGATTTGTCAAAGAATTGTGACATGATGGAGGATTATGTACATTTTGTATGGTGATTTATGCAGATTTAAAATGAACCAATGAATCTCACCTCGGTGGGATTAGATTGGTACATTTTCAAATTGCATACGTTTGCATAATCCTGTATCAACTCAGAATTTTTTTGCGTCTCATTGATCATCTCTAGTAGTAGTACACCATTCAATAAGGCCAATTTAATTTCCAGCAAATGTAGTTACATAGTTACATAGTTACATAGTTATTTTGGTTGAAAAAAGACATACGTCCATCGAGTTCAACCAGTACAAAGTACAACACCAGCCTGCTCCCTCACATATCCCTGTTGATCCAGAGGAAGGCGAAAAAACCCTTACAAGGCATGGTCCAATTAGCCCCTAAAGGGAAAAATTCCTTCCCGACTCCAGATGGCAATCAGATAAAATCCCTGGATCAACATCATTAGGCATTACCTAGTAATTGTAGCCATGGATGTCTTTCAACGCAAGGAAAGCATCTAAGCCCCCTTTAAATGCAGGTATAGAGTTTGCCATAACGACTTCCTGTGGCAATGCATTCCACATCTTAATCACTCTTACTGTAAAGAACCCTTTCCTAAATAAATGGCTAAAACGTTTTTCCTCCATGCGCAGATCATGTCCTCTAGTCCTTTGAGAAGGCCTAGGGACAAAAAGCTTATCCGCCAAGGTATTATATTGCCCTCTGATGTATTTATACATGTTAATTAGATCCCCTCTAAGGCGTCTTTTCTCTAGACTAAATAAACCCAGTTTATCTAACCTTTCTTGATAAGTGAGACCTTCCATCCCACGCATCAATTTTGTTGCTCGTCTCTGCACCTGCTCTGTAATGTAATGTAATGTAATGATCAGATCTTATGGAAATAATTAAAGTATACCCGATGCAATACATGCAATATGTGACATGATGAAATAAACAAGTGTACAGTATGTACAGTGCAAAACATTAATAACCAGGCTGTATTTCTTTTTTTTTATTTTGCTGCCTGAAAGAGTTAATTTCTAGGCATGGAAGTGACAGCTTCTGTCTTGTCGGAAATATATAGTAACCATCACTGATAAGCAAATTACAGCCATAAAAGTTTTCCTGCCAGAATGCAACTTCTGAGGGCAGGGAGAGATATAATACACGAACTATTGACCTTTTTCTAACTCTGGGAAACTAAATAGGCTGACACTGATTATAGACATTCAACCTACTTTGTACATTTTTAAATATAAAAGAAAACCCTGGGATACTTAAAAAAGTCATTTTTAGGAGTAGGAGGATAAATATAATTTTTTATCTCATCAGTTTATTTCACCTCAGATTCACTTTAAGGGTGTGTTCACCCTGTGCGCATAGCTGGGAGCAGCATTGTTGGATGTGAATGCGCTGCCCATACAGTTATATGGGCATATTCACATCCGTAACAAACTACGTTATCTAAATGTACTCTGTACACCACGTTTTTGGATAACAAGTTGCGTTAACATGCGTTAACAAGCATGTTACCATAGCAACCCTCATGCTATAAAAATTACAAGCATGTTATTATGTGCACAGTGTCCGTTACAGTTTGCCCGAGTTATAGTGCGGGTAGGACCGAATCTCCGTCTGCTCCAGCAATGGAATGCTGATTTTGTCCTGCTTCCCTCTAGCAAGATTAGACTTTCTAAAACAGCATGAATCAGTCTAGAGCAGCATACTAATCAGTTTCATGGCAGTCTTATACTCAAAGTACTCCGCTAATTGTAATTGATGCCTGTTCTCATACAGTAACTGTGAAGTGAGGAACTGTTGCCAGCTCCCATGCTGTGAAGTCCCATAGCAAACTCGTGGACTGGCATGGCTGTAGTTATGACCCTAGTTACTGTACGTGTGTGACATTATCTTATAGGTGAAATACAGAGGCTCCTTTCACAAGTCGTATTGTGTTAGCATTTTGTTGTGACAATGAGGTATACAGCCCAATTAAAGTATTCCTTGCAGCCACTTTAAATTCACACATTACCCTGTAAACGCACTGTAGGCACGCCGCACTGCACTCAGTGTGACAGTCCCATAGCAATCAGGGCCGGATTTTTGGTAAGGCCACAAAGGCCATGGCTTAGGGCGAATAAAAATCAGCAGGGCACAGGACTTGGAGAGATAAGAGGTCACATGTCAAAGTAAATCACCTCTCCTGCTTTACTCTGGGCTGCCTGAATTCCAGAGATCCCTGCATCTCTCTCACTTGTGCAAAGTGTATGTTATGAAAGTCAGCATCTGCTGTAACCTCACCTGATGATCATGTCCTCTGTATGATGAGAGGGGACAAAAATCTGCTGTGAGAAGAAAAATATATGGGCTTAAGTAGCAGAACTCTTGAGTTTGGATTAGTTTTTTTCATGCAGCACACATTCACAGGCAGGAATTAGTAGCTCTCTCCTCTCCCTGACTGTTAGTTTATTACTAGTAGGTCAGTGCTGTTAAAGACCTCAGATCTGTTTAATTTATGACTTGTTTTTTTTCTCCTAGAGAATGACAGCAACATTCTTTGTGCTATAGTTTAACTCTTTCCTGACTTTTTTTTTTGCCAGCAAAGCATTGTACTGTGTTAGCCATCAGTGAAAGCAGGATGTTTTGAAACAGAATGACAACTGTGTTACATGTATTTATTTTTACAAAACAATCAATGCATCTCCTGCTGACTGTATATATAGCTGGGTGCCCTAACATCTTGTATACAGGAACAAAGTCTGAAGATGGCTCATTAGCCAAAGGCTCACTGTTTTTCTTTTGGTTATCCAATATAAAGTGTTATTCTGTTACAAAACTTCCTGCTGACTGATTTTAAGATCTGTCCTAAGTGCTAAATTGTCACTGTGTAAAGTACACTTGAGCTTATGCTAGGTACACATGATGCAATTTTCTGACAGATTTACTGTCAGTTTCACACACTTCGCAGACCTTAAACAAGACCACCTAAAATATAACTTTTAATTTTATTGCATTAAAAACGTTGTTTCAATCTAATGTTCATGATCAAATTCACATAAACCTAGTTGGGTAGTTTAAGGACAAAAAGAATGTAGGTTAAGGAAGACTAATTCAATATATAGTCAAACCTTATCTATCCCAATACTAGGCACTGAAGTATTTTATGCTGAGTAACTTCTACATAGGAAAAACCCTCCACCTAACCGACATGTTTCGGCTCCTTTAAGAGAGAGCCATCGTCAGGGCTATAATAATAAAGTGCTTAGGGTGCAAAGTGCATAATCAAAAGTATACGCAGCTATCTACAAGTGCATAATCATGATTTACTGATTCACTGTCAGATCGACTATTTCCAACATGTCTGATCTGCTTTCCAATCAATTTTCGCAATGATTTTTCATAGAAGTGAACAGCAAATTGATCAAAAAATTGATCGGAAATCAGATCAGACATGATGGAAATAATCGATCTGACAGTAAATCTGTCAGAATTGCATTGTGTGTACCTAGCATTACGCTACATCTATGCCAGTGTGTGTAGTGTCCAGAGCTGTGGAGTCGGAGCAATTATGGGTGCCTGGAGTCAGAGTCGGGAAAAAATGCACCGACTCCGACTCCTAATGAATTTGTAACTGTGATTAAAATAGAAAATATGATAAAATGTTCTATTTCTCAGATAATAGTCATTAAAAATAATGTATATATACAGTATATTTATACAGTAATAGCTGTGTTCAGTCCACAAAAATGAAATAAACCAATCAAAAAAAAGTCAGATATACACATCTGATTGTGACTGTATACATGATGTGTACACAGGAATCTCTTATATATACAAAATAACATCTATGCTGTAAGTATAAAGCCTAATGTGTAGCCGTGTCACTAATAGAGATGGTCAATGAGATGGAAATAATTCTGCAGTGATGCTGATTTATGCAAATGTATGTAGGTGAAATCAAATAAATTTGAAATCAAATAAATTGATATGTTGTTAAAATTTGGTTTGGTGACTATGAATTAAAGGGTACCTGAGGCGAATTAAAAGAAAAGCTTTATACATACCTGGGGCTTCCTCCAGCCCCCTTCAGGCCATTCGGTCCCTCGCTGTCCTCCTCCGCCACCTGGATCTTCTGCTATGAGTCCAGGTAATTCAGCCAGTCAGAGCAGTCTGGCTACGTGCCGCTTCCACAGCCAGGAGCATTCTGCACCTGCATAATAGTGCTGCGCAGGTGTAGTACGCTCCCGGCGGCGGAGTGTGTGCATGCACACTACGCCCAACTGGCTCAAGTACCTGGACTCATAGCAGAAGATCCAGGTGGCGGAGGAGGACAGCGAGGGACTGATTAGCCTGAAGGGGGCTGGAGGAAGCCCCAGGTATGTATAAAACTTTAATTTCATCTGTCTCAGGTTTACTTTGTTACACAGAAGTACTATACTCTACATATGCACTCTCCACAGAGCTGCAGGGAATCCACTGATGTGCACATTGAACACAGAGGTGTTGTCTATTCACCCATAAACCTTGTTCAGATTGTGCATGAAGAATGTGTAGTAGAGGAAGAATCTCCTCATTCCCCTGCAGAGTACCTGCACATCATTCTTACATGTACCCACAGTCACATTGCCTAGGGCCTGATCCATGTTCAGATGTGTAATAGAGGAAGAATCTCCTCATTCCCCTGCAGTTAGGGATGGTCGGAAATGCCAATTTCCGATTCCGCGGTAAATCCGCATTCCGCCATTGCCAAATACCGATTCCGCTTTCCGCTACCAATTTCCGCATTCCAATGCGGAATTTCCGCCGGAAATCGCGGAAATTCCGTCCGACTTTAACATCGATTTTCTCAAAAACTATAAGGTCTTTTTGAAAACTTTTTTTTGCATCTTGTTCAGAAGATTCTGCTTAATAAACGCTGAAAATTTGGTGTTTCTAGGACTTACGGGGGCTTTGCTATTAACCGCTAAAGTCGGCGGATTTTTACTGTAATGTAAATGCAGAAAATAAGCAGATGCGGATTTTCTGCATTTTACATTACAGTAAAAATCCGCCGACTTTAGCAGTTAATAGCAAATCCCCCTTAAGTCCTAGAAACACCAAATTTTCAGGGATTATTAAACTGAATCTTCTGAATAAGATGCAAAAAAAAGTTTTCAAAAAGACCTTATAGTTTTTGAGAAAATCGATGTTAAATTCGGGCAGAATTTCCGCGATTTCCGGCGGAAATTTCCGCGATTTCCGGCGGAAATCCGCCTAACACACTTGCATTACCGATTTCCGCATTCTGATGTGGAAATGCAATTTCCGATCGGAATTTCGGAAATTGCATTTCCGTGGAATCCGAATGAGCATCCCTACCCTGCAGGGTAACTGCACATCATTCTTACATGTACCCACAGTTACATTGCCTAGGGCCTGATAGATGTTCTTTGTTCCGGTCTGTACCTTTTACAAGTACTCTTACCAAGGACTAGTTTTAGTCTAAAGGGAATAAATATAGTAGTCTACATATCCTTCTCACTTCAGTTGTCTAGTAAAATTCCTAAGCGTTGGCAGTTAAGAGACGAATTTCACGTTACATACTGTTAATCAACAAAATTGTAATATGCAAATTAGAGGAGTCGGAGTCGAGGAGTCGGAGTCGGTGGAATCCTAAACTGAGGAGTCGGAGTCGGTGGATTTTTGGACCCACTCCACAGCCCTGGTAGTGTCGGATCCTTTCTACTTACCTGTTCTCTATTGTGAATGAGCTTCTCTCCATTGCGGTACACTGTCCCCTATTTGTGGCTCTGACGGCAGCAAGTCGCACAGAGGTAAAAAAAGCAACGCTGTCCACTGGGGCTTCTAGTAATTTCACACTCCTGTACGGATGTGCACAGGAGCCGAGGGAGTGTTATGGGTGTGCGTACTTGACAAGTGCTGCTCATACATGAGCATCATTTCTGAATTATGCATGCCCAAAACGCTACCGGCTGCTGTGCATCCAGGCAGGAGTGCAAAAATACATGGAGTGGGCAGAGCATGCACTGCTTCTTTGTTGAACAGGGGGCAGAGCAGCAACATAGAGGAGAGCCCGTTCAAACTAGTCAGAGTTGGACAGAATTAGGGGGGGGGGGGGGGGGGGCGGTTGGTGACAGCTGGCCTAGGGCGCTGAAAAGTACAAATCCGGCCCTGATAGCAATATCATTGCACTTTCTTGTGATGCACTTAGGCTGGATCTACACTTGTCTGTCAGTTTTCTGTGTCAGTTTTGCATGAGTTGTCTGACAGTGTTACATTGCTGTCAATTGTTTTTTTTTGCATGTGAAAAACACATTCAAGTGTGAACTAGCCCATTGATTAATATCAGTTCTCAGTCAGGGAAGGGGAGGTTGGCAGAAAGATGACAGGTGGGGAGGGAGGCAGAGAGGGGTCAGGAGGGGAAGGTGGTATAGAGGTGACAGGAGGGGAGAGGGACAGAGAGGGTCAGGAGGGGAGGGTGGCAGAGAGGTGACAGCAGGGGGGGGAGGGTGGCAGAGAGGTGACAGTAGGTGAGGAAAGGGTGGCAGAGAGGTGGCAGCAGGGGAGTAGAGGGTGGCAGAGAGAGGCGACTGTAGGGGATGGGAGAATGGATGAGAAATTACAGCAACCCGCTGAAGGTGAGGGGAGAGAGTGGCAGAGAGGTGACTGGCTGTAGCTTACTGAGGGGGGAGGGGAAAGGGTCAGCCAGGATAAGGGGAGGAGAAGTCAGGATGGGGGAGCAATAAAAGTTGAAGGGATAGTCAAGGACCAGAGCAAAAAGTACCTGACATCTGATCCTCCAGCTCTTGCAGCATGGCTGCCATATAAGTTCTCCTTCCCCGTTCACTTAGCTTGTTCCACTGGGAAAGCACCATTGTAGAGGAAAGGGGATCAGTAAGGCTGCACTGAGAGGCTGCTTGCGTCTGCTCTATTGCAGTCAATCACAAATAGTTCAGCACTCACCCTTCCTTGGCTTGTCTGCCACGATAACTTTGATAAGGTGTGATATCATTGTATAAGGTGTGATATCTTTTCATAAGGTGTGATATTTTAGTTATCACAGTTTAGTGAATCAAGCCCCAAATGGGAAAGCCCCATGAAAATATTATTTTATCACGTTGCAATTATATTTTCAGTTAACGCAGTGGACAAGTACGAAAGAAAATATACAATAAGCCCTAGTATGATTTTTAAGGATGCTCAAAAAATATAAGCCCTACGCCAAAAATAAGCCCTAGTTACAGTTCATAAAAAAAGTCAATGTAAATAGTGTCCATGCATTTATGGTGTATATTGTACAAGTAAAAATTAAGACTTTTTCAGCAGCACAGATAGACCCTTGACCAAGGAAAGCAGTCACCCCCAAATGAATGACATTCAAAAGACCTTGAGACCAAAAACAATAAAACCTGGTGCACACATACAATTTTGATAGCATGAAAACCAACAGATTTGAAAGACTAGGAACAGATTGTGTGGATAAGCTCTCACACTACATGGGAGTGGTAAAATTGGCCAATCATTGGCAGGAGCTACGCTTGAGAAAAACTGCAGCATTTTGCAGCGTACAAAAAAACGCATGTAATGACAGTCTATGGTGCCCCTGCGTTTTCAGAAGACATCTGCAATTCCACATAGCCTTAAAAAAAAAGAGAAAGAAACAACCGGCACTACTTTCCCACAACACATGTTTTCTCTGTGAAATCAATAGTCATTGTAAAAAAGAAAAATAGCATAACGCACCCCAAAATGCACAACTGTGCTGTAAACCTTTTGGCAAGATTCCAAGTGCTGGAACCTTGGTAAATGTAGATTGTTCTACATGGAGAAATGAAATAGAGTGAATTATGGGAAATTCTTGATAGAATTCTGGGTTTGGAAAGTTATGAAGGTGTTCCACAATGTGATGTAAATTTTAAAGGGTTATTTAACCACGTGGGGACCCGCGCTACGTTTATCTACTCCCCACAGAACTTCACTACAGGCTCAGGGGAGTAGATAAGCTTACTGTTTATTTACCGACACCGCTCACGATCGCCGCTTGTCTCCCGTCCGCAATCGCCGCTATCCTGTCTCTCCGTGATCGGGGAATGAATAACAGCTGTTTCCATCGCTGATCACTGTGTTTCCGATGACTTACAGCTTTTTGCAGTGCTGAGTAACAAAAATCCGACAAAAACATATGTAAACATTTGGTTCCGTGTTATATTTACTCAACACGGAACTTAGTTGAGCACCATCTTGTGGCCAAAAAGTAAAAATACATCCAAATACACCCTAAAACACAAATCCATAGGAGAATTAAATAGGTTTTTTTTTTATTATTATTTTTAGCCCCTTCCTCCCCTCCCCATAGTTACCAAAATAAAACATTTGTAAACAAAAAATAAAAAAAATTACACCATTTAAAAAAATATATACAAACAGTTAAATTAGGGAATTTTTAAATATGTATGTCAAGAGGGTATAATACTGTGGCTTTTGTAAATAAAGGCTTGGAATTATTATTATAATATAAAAAAAAAAAAACTAAACGGAAAAATAGACACCTTTATTTCCAAATAAAATATTATTGCCATACATTATACTAGGGACACAATTTAAATGTCGTACTAACCGGGACAAATGGGCAAAAAAATGTCTGTTTCATCATCAATAGCACATTTTATTTTTAAACTACAATGGCTGAAAGCTGAGAAATGGTGATTTTTTTTTTCTACTTCTTCCTTGCAAAATGCATATAAATAAAAAAATTCTTAGCAAAAAGTACTGCCCAAAGAAAGCCTAGTTTGTCCCGCAAAAAAATATATAGATCATTTCAGTGTGATAAGTAGCAATAAAGTTATTGGCAAATGAATGGGAGGAGTGTGATGTGAAAATTGCTCCGGTCCTGAAGAGGGAAAACCCTGTGGTCCTGAAGTGGTTAAGTGAAAAAAAAAAAAGCAGTTTTTACTTGCAGTCTCCTGGAGCCATCCTGTGCCTGTGCTGTCCTTCTGAGACCCTCCAGCCAGCAGTGGTGAGCCCCTCAAAGCTGGCCAGTCATAGGCTACATCACATGCCCCAAGCCACGTGCACCCTGATCACACTCCTGTTGCTGGGAGCATTCTGCGCATGCACAGTAGCAGAGGAAGCGCATGGCCGGCCAGCTTTGAGGGGGTTGCTTCTGTTGGCCAGAGGGTCTTGGAAGGAAGCTTTTTTTCCTCTTTAGATTTCCTTTAAATAAATATTGAGTTATTTTTTCCAAGAACAAAGAATGTTGTTTATGGGAAAAATAGGCATCACCCTTAAATAAGCCCTATTGCATCTTTTGAAGCAAAAATGAAAATAAGGCCCTGTCTTATTTTCGGAGAACAACGGTAGGTGCTTCCAAGTGGACACAGTGAGATTGGTCACTTAAACAGCACACTGTGAGGTGGAGGTGCCATGTGCACTGCACACAACAAATGTAGGCACCTGGTGATTCTGGGAAATTGAACCACTTTGCAAATTTGGGGTCAAGTTCACTTTGAGGTGCACGGTGCTAAAAATAAAACATCATACAGTATGTCAAAAAATAACCTGGTCTTGCTCATCTGTCTCCTCACACACTTATAAATAGTGATTGAAAAATGAATTTGCTCTCCTTTGCAGAGTTTGTGTTAATGCATTCCATGTCCTTGCCAGAGATTACAGGTGACTTCGGTGAGAGCGTAGAAGATGCCAGGCAATGTCTAAGTGATGTATGAAATGTACTTTGATGTACCGTCTCCTGAGAAATCCTGAGTGTCCTCATTTTTTTTTCATTGTGCAGTCAGTGTATGTTTTTATCCGTCAGTTCAGCAGAGCTTTGTAGTGTCACAGCTAGAGAAGCCTGAAGTATTGTGATATGTCATAGACATGCCCTCTGCTGTTCTAACAAAGAACAGCAAACACTTTACAGGAGCTGCTTTCAACATGACACAATTGTTTTCCATTTGTCACATGTAGTGGATGTGTGTCACCAGTGCCTGCCTATGAGCAGAATACATTATTTTCAGTACAGTTAGACATTTTTACAAAACAAATTTGACTAAATACATTTTCACAAAGTTTCCTCATATGGACTGCATAAGCGTTATTAAAAGTTTACTCCATCTATAATATTAGTTTACAGTGGAGGATAAGACAATGATAAGTAAATGAATGAATATATTTTTTTGCTACATAGGCAAGTAATTCTAACAATTAGGCCCCGTTTACACTTAATCAGTTGCTCTCAGTTACTGTATAACTGAAAGGACAACTGATTTTCAAAGTAATGCCCATGGTTTCCTATGGCTCAATTCACACTTAAAGAGGAACTCCAGTGAAAATAATGTAATAAAAAAAAGTGCTTCATTTTTACAATAATTATGTATAAATGATTTAGTCAGTGTTTGCCCATTGTAAAATATTTTAAATCCCTGATTTACATTCTGACATTTATGACATGGTGACATTTTTACTGTTGGCAGGTGATGTAGCTGCTGCATGTTTTTTTGGCAGTTGGAAACAGCTGTAAACAGCTACCTCCCACAGTGCAACAAGGTTCGCAGACAGGAAACTGCCAGGAGTACGTATTCAGAGTTTCTTGTGGGAGGGGTTTCACCACAATATCAGTCATACAGCGCCCCCTGATGTTCTGTTTGTGAAAAGGAATAGATTTTTTTTTTTTTTTTTTTTTTTGATGGGTACTTGCAGGACAAGGAATTTAATCATTCATGTACAATTGAGCGCTTTACTACAATATTTAACATTGTCAAATGGTTAGGAGGGGCAATAAGAGGGCTTATGAGTTATCTGTTTCACCTCCTTCGGGGTTTATCTGGATTCTGATGGAAATGCGAACATTGGAGATTGTATAGAAAGGACTCCAATACAGTAATAGAGGGGGAGTCTTCCATCCTACATCAACCATTCACGGCCGGGTGGAGACTATCCCTAACAACACAATCTGTACTCATTAGATAAAGGGCCTGTCCTCCAGTGAGATCAGGCCTGCCTATATGTTATGGTGAGCATGAGTTACTTTAAGCTGAGCACTGAGTACAATAAAGAGTCACTTAGGTGAGGCATAGAGTGTAGGAAGTGCAAGTTACACTTCTTCAGCGGTTTGAGGAATGTTTGTCAACTGTATTTGTAAATCTCTACTATCTCTGCGTTGGGTATAGAGGGTAAGAGAAGAGAGAAGTCAGAAGTAGGGAAAGGAGGAGCAGATAGGTAAGAGCAGAAGGGGAAAGTTAGAAGGGTGGGCAAGAGAGCCCAGCGGCGAAAGGGTCCAGAGACGAGGGTCATTTAAATACAAGCTCATTGGGTACGTACCAGTGCAAGTTGATAAGGGGATCCCAGGTTTTGTGGAATTTCTTCATGCTGTCATTCATACGGGCCCTCAGCTTCTCAAAGAACAGTAAATTGCCAAGTCGGTGCTTGATAGCTTCAAAGCATAGAGACCGGGTGTTCCAAGCTGCTGCTATTTTAATTTTTGTTACAGTGAAAATATAATTGAGAAGAGCGTTCTGCGCGGCAGTTAGGTGTGGATAGGGACAACCCAGTAAGACATGGAGCGGTTTCCGTGGAACCGGAGCATTAATCAGAGATGAAGCCCATGTACACACTCTGATCCATAGCCTACGCACTTTTTTGCAAGTCCACCATATGTGGGCGAAGGATCCGGCCGTGTCACATCCCCTGAAACAACCACCTGAGCACCTCGCATTATATTTGGCTACTCTCTGAGGAACTAAATACCATCTAAGTAGAAGTTTATAATTTACCTCAACCAAGTCTGCATTTATTGATATCCTAGGGATGTTGTCCCAGATGTCACATATGTCGGTGTAGTCAATCTGCAGGCCTAAGTCTTTTTCCCATTGGAGTATATAGTAGGGTTTACTTTGTGAGCGGGAAAGCGTGATTTCCCTGTATATGAGTGAGATAATCCCTGAGGAACGGGGGTTAGAGCCACAAATGTTTTCAAAGTGGGTTCTACTCGTCAGGGAATCTACGTTTACAATGTGCTGCTTTACAAAATGGGATATTTGCATGTATCGAAATGACTCGGAGGGGGGAATTGCAGATTTTTCTCGTAGGTACGCAAACGATTTAACACCAGCATCAGTGACTAGCTCTTGGATCCTATGGAGATTGGCAGAGATCCACCATTGGTATGAACCAGTAGACTTTAAAGCTGCCGGGAATGAAGGGTTACCCAGGAAGGACAGGAGCAGCCTATGGGCTGATATTAAACGCCCAGAGTATTTGCAGCTATCCCACACTTGAAGGGAATGTTTTATAATAGGGTTGTCAATCCTAGTGCGATGTGCTGGTATGAGCCAGAGGAGGTTCTTGATGTTAATAGGGGAGATAAGGTGGCTTTCTATATCTACCCAAGTAGGCCTATCACTCTCCACATGCCATTGATTTTCAATGGGAATATTTAAATTGCTGCCATTCCTACACAGTTAATGGCGGAGGCTTCGTATAGTTGGTCATTAGGTCACTGGGGTTCACATTTAAAAAAGTGTGTGGAGCCAAAACAGCCAATCAAATGTGTTTCATTTCAATGGGAAAATTTTAATTATTGATGCCAAGGACCCCAAAGCTCACAAACTTGGTCATTGAGTCACTGAGTTTGAAGTAATCAATAGAATGGAATGTACCAGCGCTAAATTTCAAATAGCATAATAAAGGGTTTAAGTAATTGAGTCAATGTAATATTTTACGTGCAAAAAAAAAATTATTTTATTTTAACATTATAGGGCTTTATCTCTTATATAACTAAGAATTAAATAATTTAGCAAGAGGCGATGATGTTTCCAAAATGGGATGAGCCTGAATAATTTTTGAATGTTCAGAATATTTTCACCTACGATGATTTTTCCTTTATAACTATGCGGCATTAGTTATCATAGTTTCTGAATGAAAAGCATGTTTTCAGTTGAATCTGATAAGAATCCTCATTTAAAGGAAACCCGAGACAGAGTTATTTGCCAGCAGTAACTACTTTACTTTCCAAGGCAGACCTTTTTTCAATGTATTTTTAGGCACATTTAGAAGAACAAGACATTTAGTAAACAAGAAAAAGTTCCAACAGTCGGCCACTGTGGGAATTTGCAGCCTATTTCCAGGTTTAATACGCCTCCCATTCCCTTATAGCTAAACGTGGAAGTGTGCCTCTGCTGTATTCTATGACATTGCCTGAGGATACATACAGCAGGCTGCACTGTTCCTAAGAAGGCAATGAATGCAGTTTTGCCCTTGACAAAAAATTGGTCTTGGGAAATTATTTCAGCTGTTAGGTTTACTTCATACTCATCCGATAAAGGATCTTTTTCATGTGTTGCATCAGTAGCATATGTACGGTACATACTCTGCTTTAAACACTCATTAGTGATTGTTTCAGGTGATAATTTTATGAAAGATTGCTGTAAACATACTGTGCATCTACGGTACATACGTGGAAAAAATGTACTAAACTGTGACTACTACCTCTTGTTGAGCCTCTGAGGAGGCAACAGTCTGCCTTCACATGTGCTTCTGGTGTTCCATAGGTGTACTAGATACGGTAAATTAGCCACTACATTTTATATTCTTCATATATTGCAAAACAATTTATTTTAATGTGTACTAGCTTGATATATTAAAGCTATGGCCCATACGCAATTCTTTTTTCTCCTAGGAGATCATTTTCATGTTCTCTTTAAACTAACTTTCAGCATTTTATAATTTAAAAAGTACCCAAAAGTTGGTGAAAAATTATTATCAAATTTATTTTGAGTATTTTCTTGCTTGCTGTTGGCTTAAAGGGCATTTTATGTCAAGTTGTTAAAATATCACCTAGGAGAAAAAGTGAATTACATATGAACCTATATATTTTACTGTTAAAAGAAACCAAAAGTGAAAGTAGTGTGGCAAGTTTAACTTACCTGGGGTTTCTTCCAGCCCCCTGTGGTCCCGCACTGTCATTTCACTCAAGGGCGTAACTACAGGGGAGCAGCCCTTACCACTGCAGGGTGGCCCAGAGGTATGGGGGCCCCACCAAATAACCTTCCCTCCATCCGATACTCCAGGTGTTTTATGGTTACTCATGTTATGGGTGTGAAGATTTTGATGGTCAAACTTGTTTTATGACCCCTGTAAGATGCGCCCCCAGGCTGTGAGGTTCGCCAATGGGAGGCAATGGAAGGGTTTTGAACATTAAGGGGGCCTCATCAAAGTCTTGTTGGGGGGCCTCCATGATTTCTAGTTACACCCCTGATTCCACTCTGTTCCATTCAGCAGCTGTCCCCTTTTGTGCAGAGCCTACATGTGGCTGGATATTGTAATGGTTAAGGGCTCTGCCCAGGAGACCTGGGTTCGAATATCAGTATTTAACATAGATACTACTATCATCATTTTCAGAGTAATAGTAGAATATCGGCAAATATACCAATATTGTACTATTGGGTGCCCAAGTTTACCTACCGCCTTTTTTGCATGTACACCTTTTGATGTCCGGTTGTAATTAATGTATCTGAATGACTTTTTTTATATTTGAAAATGAATATATGTACCTCCTTCTTTGGAGTGGCTGGATAGTTAAAGGAGTGGCTGGATACTGTAGTGGTTAAGGACTCTGCCTCTGACACAGGAGACCAGGGTTCGAATCTCAGGTCTGCCTGTTCAGTAAGCCAGCACCTATTCAGCAGGAGACCTTAGGCAAGTCTCCCTAACACTGCTACTGCCTATAAAGCGTGTCCTAGTGGCTGCAGCTCTGACGCTTTGAGTCCGCCAAGAAAAAAGTGCTATATAAGTGTTTGTCTTTGTCTTTTACATCTGGCTCAGTCAGCCAGTTTTCGGAGGGGCACAGCTGCTGAGTGGGTCAGCAATGGAATGACAGTGAGGGACCTGAAGGACTACAGGGGGCTGGAAGAAGCCATAGGTAAGATACACTGGCCACATTACTTTTACTTTAGGTAATCTTTATTGTTGTGATATTTATATGCTATAATAACGTTATATCCTGGTCACATATTTAAACCCATATTGCAGTAGCCAGGCCTCTCTGGTCCTAAACCTAAGAGGTTTCCTTTATTTTCCATGTTAGATCTGATTTAATAAAAGGTTCTCTTGCACTGGAGAACTGGTCCTACAGACCTAGCCTGCATTTATTGAAAAGTTCTTTGCTGATTTTTTTCCGTGTTATAACAAATCATTTTTTATAAGTCTCCTCTGGATTTTTACATAGACTTGGATGGAGAAGAAAATCAATTGCTCAAAAGTCATTCATTGAGGTGATTTTTTTCCATTATAGGGGCACCGCTGGGAGATTCATTTCATGGGACTAATCTCCCAACAATCTCCTGCAGCTACACAGGAAAAAAATATTATTTCTAGGGAACATCTATATACAATATGGATTGCAAGATTTCTTTTATTCAGACTTTGTTTCAGTAGCTTACTTTTTAATGTGGCAGCACTTTTGAGATTTTGTAGTCAGTAGAAATAAATACTGAATAATAAATAATCAGATTCAGGAAGTTACGATTAATTAGCTGGCAGCTTAAATAATTGAACAGCAATCAGCTACTTAATCCACAGCTCTAGAATCTGATTAGCCTCTGCAAATCCTGTTCAACAAATTCTGTAGTTCAGCCAATGAAGGGAAAGGGGAGGTAGAAGTGCTCATGCTTGATAGGCCAAGTGAGGCAATAATGTGACATTTGCCTAGATTTGCCTTTCCACTGCACCAACATACAGGTAACATTAGGATGGTAAAGTGGACCTAGTTCGTAGGGAAATTCCGCAAATGTGATTAGGTGGACAGCACCCTCTCAAACTTAGGATTTAGATAGGTTGTAGTAAACTCCTCCCACGCTATTCGGCCAATCACACTGCTTCGTGCTAAATAGGGAGCTGTGATTGAAGAACTGTTCCCAATGATGTTTACTGCTGGGTCCCCTAAACTAGACTAGCGATGGTAAACTGTAGTATGTAAACCGATCCCAGATACACAGTAACAAGACCGTGGAGTTTTCTAAGAAGTTGTAGGGAAGCATGGTTTGCATAATTAAGCATGACTAAAAAAAATCAGTGCCTAAATAATTCCACCGACACACTGAACATGGTCTAACTGATCTTTTTCATCAGCAATAAGGTTTCCAAAAGTAGAGTGTAAATAGACACCTGTCTATTCAGTGGGAAAACTGGAAGTATGTATATGTACCTTTTGTTTTGCAGTCTAATGAACCACAGGGTGGGGTAATGTATGTTCACTCAGATCGACATCCACTAGAAGGATAAGTTTCTTCATCTTTGTCCATTCTGCACTTGGCCATACACTGTAATGTTTTCCAATTATTATATGTGAATAAATGGGCTAACTGAGCTGGGAAAGCTGGGAAAATCTATTATCCTTCCTAGATTTTGTGGTGCCAGCTTTCCAAGGCCTTCTGGGAGCCTGGGCCACATCCCTTTCCTTTGGCCAGTGTAGGGCAGCAGGAAGAGCCCAGCGACTGTCATGTGACCACTAGACAAAGAATCAAATTAAATTATTTACAGGGCCTTTTTTAGTATCAACAATTTCATGTTTGGGGAAAGGAATTTGGCTATAACATTTTTTTTCTTTACATATGCTTTAAACTAAAGTACAGAATATCTTGCATACCACTGAATTACAGCATACATATCTTTTTTGTGAAAATGGCAAATGATTTCAAAGCAGGCTTTATGACCAACTCTCAAAATGTGATTCTTATTTTAGGAAGCATAAGATAAAGTGCAGCCTTAATTTATGACAGCTGTTGCTTTTCTGAATAGACAGGGCAGCTGGAAGACAAGATTTGTTAACTTGGATAAGCACTGTAAAAAGCAGCATTTCTTCCAGAGAGTAATCTCCCTGCCTGCCTGTTGTAGTCTTCAGCATCCTTTCTATGTAATACCCCCAGACTTACATAATAGCAGTAAATACTGATTCATCTTCTCTTGGAGTATACAGTACATTCCATTTAGAAGCCTTTCTTAATTCATTCATTTTTTCATATCACTACACTTGGCAAAGCCCACAGCTTATAGTAAGCAGTGTATTTTGGCAAGACTTTCCTTAAAAGTCCTGTTGGAAGATAGATTTGTGATAGAATGCATTATATACAGTCATAATCACTATTCTTATTTATTAGTAGTACAACTATAATCACATCACAATCATTGTCTTTTCATTGGATGCTTGTCTAGCCTTTCTGCTCTGTATGGTAGCTACTGACCTAGAAAGTGGAAGTCTTAATGTCCATTCACCTCTGATTAATTTTTTTCTGCACATTTGCCAGTGCAGTCATCCTATTCTCACCCACTCTGGCAGAGGAAGATGTGTTATTGTCTTTCTCCTCATATTGAGCTGTGTGATCCAGCAGACAGTTTTGTCTTGCATTACATCCCCCTTTTTTCCAGGAATTGAGATTGCAGATGCTATGCAGCAAGTCCTCGGCTATGTTGACTTGCGTACGTAGTGTTATTATACCCATGAGTAGGACAAGCTCAGCCTCAGTCTTTCATGCCAGCCACAATGGTACATTGTCCTCTGTTTGACAAGCTTCTCGTCCTGCATTGTGCCTATTGGCGAGCATGCATCCCAGAACATGCAGCCACGGGAAAACATCGCAAATCAGTGCTCATTAACCATTTCATCACATCCCTGTCCCAATGACGGAAGCAAGGTTAATACGTTGAAAACAAGCATTCCTATGAAACCCCCAAATCAGGTTTCTTGCGCTGTTCAGAGCCGACGTCAGTGGCATGAATGCTGTGTACGCCTCAAGCTGATCTGTCCCACATCATGTCATTGAAAGGCTGTAAGGCTCATGGGGGAAGGGGGCCAGCACCAAATTAGCCAGATTCTCTGAGCTCATCAGGGAATAGTTTCTGCTGCAGTTTATCTGCTGTAATCAGAGGCTCTATCAGAGAAACAATCTGCAGCTCAAAGGGTCTAATCTGTGGGACGCTGCTGACTGCCCCCCAGGCTCAGAGGCGCTCACTGTGCGGGATGCCTCGCTGGCTGCTGCCCTCTCTATCTCTTTTCCCCTGGGAAAGCTCATCCTCTGCTCTGTACTGGGTGTTATGGGGAACTGTGTGAAGTCACCTCTTCGAAACCTCTCGCAGAAGGTATGTCTCCCCATACATGACAAAGAAGGGTTTAATGGAAAAGCAAAGAACAGGTAGCTGTAGGACAAAACCTATATGGGGGAGGTGGGTGGGAGGAAAATGTTCTTGTTTTTTTACTTCTTTAATCCCCTTTTGTTCCAGATGTGAGTAAGTCCTGTTTAATAAAGCAAAGGGCAGAGCACAAGTGTTGGTCCCTCTGCTGCCTCTAATTTACACTTGCAGAATGTCTCCTGACTCTTCTGTCAGCCACGCAGTCCATCCACTAATGCAATTTGCTCTGTGTGCAGATATTATTTGGATTGTCTATAAACACTGCTCACTTTTAGTTCCCATTTATTTTTACAACTGTAATGGCATTCTATATTTGTTCTATGACCTATGAACCTGGTTGTATATTCCCAAAGGAGGCACACAAATGGCAAGGAAAATGATGTCTTATAAAGGCGTGGGAATGGAGGGTCCGGCAGGACCAGACTCAAACAGTTCCTTATATAGAGAGGAGACACAGGGGAGGAGAGAAGGAGATGGCAAGAGAAGGAGAGTCTGGGAAATGTTCTTCTATCAAACACCAGGTATGCAGAGAGAAAGAGTTGGGGATGTGAGCAGATAGAAAGGGCTTTAAAATAATACAGTACTAGCCTGCTCTTGGGAAAGCAATGGGAGGGTGTAGATGGAAGGCTGAAAAGAAGGAATGTCAGTGACAGCACAGGCCTCATAGTGACCTATAGGTCGCATATATAGATGCAATAGGATAGGTAGAAGCCCTTTTACAGTACTGATCCCTCAGTGTTCTGGTAACACTCTGTATGTTGTAAGATGCACCAGGAGGAGCGAAGCTGTCTCAGATCGCCACAGTCTGGGGAAGAGGGTGCTCAGGGGCCTCTAATGCTGTTGGCTCAAAACTGCGCAGTGATGCACAACCTGCTCGGTCCAGCCTGTATATTTCTCCGGAAGGGATTCGCAGAGAGTCGACAGCCTGTACGTGAGTTGTTTCCCTTCCATCACCCCCCCCCCCCCGCCCCCCAAATATTTCCCATTATTGTTTGACAAGACTCATCCTGTACATTAATGTTGTCATAAATCATGCGACACAACACATATCTTCATGTAGCCCCATGCTAAGGTTAGAAAAATAAAACTTTGTTATTGCTAAATGGATTCTTAATATAGTGTGTCTGTTATATAGTGATTAGATTAGACATTAAAAGTAATTTCTACTCTACAAAGTCTGAAGAAAAACTAGCAAAATACTCATAACTGCCTTGAAATACAGCAGAGTTGAAATAAGCTGTTGTGAAGGATCTGTATGAAATGACAGGAAGGATTTGCTTTTCCCTGCTTTGATAGCTCTGTGATTTATGTCACTCATTAAAGCAGTCTATCACAACTTAATTAAATACTGAGAATATTTTGTACTTTATGTCTGATTACAGTATCTCTTGTTAAATGCTTATCATTTGTCTTTAGAGCTTTGTACTGTATTAATGGTGGAAAGAATGTTATTTCATTTCATGTACTTTAGCATGCTTTTATGGGCACAGCAGTGTGTATGTTTCATTATATGTGGAGCAGAGGGCCAAAGCCCTTTGCAATGTCCTGTGTCTTTACATTTTTTTTTGGGGGGGGGGGATACATGATAGCATGCATGATAATACATGATACCATGTAGGATAATATTTGCAGCGCAATAGTGTATTAGGGAATGAACACACAGAAAATTATGGGTATTTAATACTCCCTTTGATTAAACACATTTAGGGCTCTCGCACACTACATGCGATTTCGATTTTTTAATACGATTAAAAAACATAGCAGCATGCAGTACTATTTTTAATTGGAATCAAACATCCGATCGTATAAAAAAGTCCGAATTGCATGTAGTGTGCAAGAGGCCTAAGGCTTCCATACATGCAATTCATATATAATATATTTCAGTTACTTAAAGGACATCCAAGGTGAAAATAAATTGATGAGAAAAACAATTGTATCTACCCTCCTTCTCCTAAAAATGACTTATTTAGATTTGCCACCATTTTATTTTATATTTACATCTAGTTTTTAAGTTTTTACAGTTTCATTGTCCCTGCTCAGTGACACCTTTAGTGAAGTTTGCTAGAGCTCAAATCTATGAATTATTGACCCTTTTCATCGCTTTTCTGCTCTCAGAAGCCATTTAGTGACAGGAAAGTATTTTATGGCTGTAATTCCCTATCAGTGAGGGTTATGCTATAGTCTGACCCAGTCCCGACTCCGACAGAAACTTCACTTGCATACCTGATGTTTAACTCTTTCAGGCAGAGAAAGAAAAAAGGAACACAGCCTAGTTATTTATGTGTTAGGCACTGTACATACACATGTCTATCTCATCATGTCACATGTCACCTCGGTTGTCCTTTAAAGGGGAACTGAAGAGAGAGGTATATGGAGGCTGTCATGTTTATTTCCTTTTAGACAATACCAGTTGCCTGGCAGCCCTGCTGATCCTCTGCCTCTAATACTATTAGCCATAGCCCCTGAACAAGCATGCAGCAGATCAGGTGTTTCAGTGGTTCAGACTTATAAGTCTGATCTGACAAGACTAGCTCCATGCTTGTTTCTGGTTTTAATCAGATACTACTGCAGAGAAATAGACCAGCAGGGCTGCCAGGCAACTTGTATTGATTAAAAGGAAATAAACATGACAGCCTCCATATACCTCTCTCTTCAGTTCCCCTTTAAGGATTCTTTGTAAAATAAAGCAATGATTTTTCTTTCACAATCTATACATTGAGCACAAGCATATTACTCTCTCTCATATTGGCATACTGGATAAACTGTATATATATGCAATGTCACATTTATATTAGACTGTATGTAGAGCTAAACTGCTTACTTGAATGATTGTTGCGGAAAAGTCTCAGTTCAACACAGTGGTCGATACTGCATTGAGTGTGGGACAGCAGTATATACATGAACGTAGATCCTTCAGATCTTCAGTTCTTAACTAGGAGACTATAAGAAATAATTGATTACTGGACACAGCAGCATTTAACATAATAACATATGCAGTAGAATACTGCTGCTGAACTATATGGTTATCATAGGTAAACCAACTTTTCTGTTCTTTCTCCAACAATACATTTGCTTTTGTGGTAAAAAAAAAATCCCATGCTAGCTTGTGTACGTATAAACCGGCACTAGAGTTTCCATTACTGTGACACCGGATCATTCTCTTTATTTTCTCTTTAATACCTCATGCGCCTTGGTTAATAAAAAGGCAAAAAAATTACACTGTTACACTGCTGTACAAACAAAAAGAGCAATGATTTAAACACAAGGTGCATCTTTTTATAGCCATGCTTTACAAACTGGTGGCCACCAAGAAACCACTGCTCAGTCTAGCCTAGACGGAGTAAAATGCTTTACTGGCGAATTGCAGAGTCGTGATTGCAGACATTACCAACATACAACAAGCTGTGGCCATGTGGCCTCTCAGAATATACAGTAGCTGTAAATTGTTTCCCTTTTCCTCAGCCTAGGCTGGACTAAGCAGAAAGCACTTCATATCCAGCACTTCCGGTGGTCATGTGACCTCTCAGTATATAGCTGTAAATTGCTTCCTTTTCCCTCAGCCTAAGCTGGACTGAGCAGTAGGCACTTCAAATCCAGCACCACAGTGGTCATATGACCTGTCAGTAAGCAGTAAGCACTTCATATCCAGCACTTCCGGTGGTCATGTGGCCTCTCAGTATATAGCTGTAAATTGCTTCCCTTTTCCACAGTCTAGGCTGGACTGCGCAGTAGGCACTTCATATCCAGCTCTTTCAATGAAAATATGAAAAGAAGAATTTTCTAAACCACTGCACTGTTTCATGCTGTGGTGCGACCATAGCCATTTCCATGGCTATGGACCTACTCATGTGTCCACTCCCTGAACAACCCCCTCCCCCTACCTGCTCCTTTTGTATCTTAACCACTTAAGCCCTCAGTCGTTTTCACTTTATGCATCCGAGCAATGTTCACCTCCCATTCATTAGCCTATAACTTTATCACTACTTATCACAATGAACTAATCTATATCTTTTTTTTTCCGCCACCAATTAGGCTTTCTTTGGGGGGTAGGGTACATTTTGCTAACAGCTACCTTACTGTAAATGCATTTTAACAGTAAGAATAAGAAAAAAAATGAAAAAATTCATTATTTCTCAGTTTTCGGCCATTATAGTTTAAAAATAATACTTGCCTCCATAATTAAAACCCACGTATTGTATTTGCCCATTTGTCACGGTTATTTCACCGTTTAAATTATGTCCCTATCACAATGTATGGCGACAATATTTTATTTGGAAATAAATCACTATTTACAAGCTTATAAAAAGAAGAAATATAGAAATATTTCATCTTTACATAGATATTTAAAAAGTTTAGACCCTTAGGTAAATATTTATGTGTTTTTTTTGTTTTTTTTATAGTAATGTTTTGGTTTTTTTTTTGTTTTTTTATTAAACATTTTATGTGGGTATTTTTGGGAGGGTGGGATATAAATAGTGTTTTATTTGGGGAAATTTTTGTGTATTGTAATGTTTTTTTACTTTTAGATGTAGTTTTACTTTTTGGCCACCAGATGGCAATCTTGAGTTTGTTTACATGACGTCACTCTAAGCGTACAATGTACGCTTAGAGAGACATAGAGTCAGAAAAAGTGTAGCTTCCGAGAGAAGCCGTCGCTTTTTCAGCGGGGGAGAGGAATCAGTGATCGGGCACCATAGCCCGATACATTGATTCCTGGGCTACCGAATCCGTGGCCGGGAATGCGCGTGCACGCGCACGATTGGCTGCGGGAGCGCGCATGTCCTCCTTGACGTTTTTATACGTCGAGGAGGGCAAAGTGGTTAATTCTTACCCTTCTCCTGTGGTAACTGATTAATAACTTGGGCACAGTGCTGTGACATGAATTGATATGACCACAGCAGCCCGTTAATACCAAAGTATAGTAGAGCCTCGGTTATCTGGTACTGACTGGGATCGGCTGATGCCGGATAAGTGTGCTTTCTGGTTGCTTGAGACTCAATGTTAAAAATAGACCTAGCTAATACGGTACTATATCCCACACTATATAACTTAATGTTAAAATACTATCTATAACTGAAAGTATATTAAAGGGGCACTATGGTGAAAATTTTTAAAATGTAAAATATGTGCAAACATAGACAAATAAGAAGTATGTTTTACCAGAGTAAAGTGAGCCATAAATTACATTTCTCCTATGTTGCTGTCACTTACAGTAGGTAATAGAAATCTGACAGAAGTGACAGGTTTTGGACTAGTCCATCTCTTCATAGGGGATTCTCAGCATGGCTTTTATTCTTTATAAAGATATTCCCTAAAAAGGATTTAAACAATGATGCTGGCCAGCTTCCCTGCTCAATACACAGTTTTTTGGCAGTTGGACAGAGCAACTGCCATTCACTAAATGCTTTTGAAAATAAATACATTCCTAAGAATCCCCTATGAAGAGATGGACTAGTCCAAAACCGGTCGCTTCGGTCAGATGTCTACTACCTACTGCAAGTGACAGCAACAAAGGAGAAAAGTAATTTATGGCTCATTTTACTCTGGAAAAAACGTACTTATTTGTATATGTTTGCACATATTTTAACATTTTTCGCCATAGTGCCCCTTTAACTTGAAAAACCTCAGGAGAGTACAATGAGCGTGGAGTGCCACAGACTGATGGCCTCTTTCCTCTGTGTACTGTACTGCACTTCCACAGACTGATGGCCTCTTTCCTCTGTGTACTGTACTGCACTTCCACAGGCTGATGGCCTCTTTCCACTGTGTACTGTACTGCACTTCCACAGGCTGATGGCCTCTTTCCTCTGTGTACTGTACTGCACTTCCACAGACGGATGGCCTCTTTCCTCTGTGTACTGTACTGCACTTCCACAGACTGATGGCCTCTTTCCTCTGTGTACTGTACTGCACTTCCACAGGCTGATGGCCTCTTTCCACTGTGTACTGTACTGCACTTCCACAGGCTGATGGCCTCTTTCCTCTGTGTACTGTACTGCACTTCCACAGGCTGATGGCCTCTTTCCTCTGTGTACTGTACTGCACTTCCACAGGCTGAGGGCCTCTTTCCTCTGTGTACTGTACTGCACTTCCACAGGCTGATGGCCTCTTTCCTCTGTGTACTGTACTGCACTTCCACAGGCTGATGGCCTCTTTCCTCTGTGTACTGTACTGCACTTCCACAGGCTGATGGCCTCTTTCCTCTGTGTACTGTGCTGCACTTCCACAGGCTGATGGCCTCTTTCCTCTGTGTACTGTACTGCACTTCCACAGGCTGATGGCCTCTTTCCTCTGTTTACTGTACTGCACTTCCACAAGCTGATGGCCTCTTTCCTCTGTGTACTGTGCTGCACTTCCACAAGCTGATGGCCTCTTTCCTCTGTGTACTGTATTGCACTTCCACAGGCTGATGACCTCTTTCCACCGTGTACTGTACTGCACTTCCACAGGCTGATGGCCTCTTTCCACTGTGTACTGTACTGCACTTCCACAGGCTGATGACCTCTTTCCACTGTGTACTGTACTGCACTTCCACAGGCTGATGGCCTCTTTCCTCTGTGTACTGTACAGCACTTCCACAGACTGATGGCCTCTTTCCTCTGTGTACTGTACTGCACTTCCACAGACTGATGGCCTCTTTCCTCTGTGTACTGTACTGCACTTCCACAGGCTGATGGCCTCTTTCCACTGTGTACTGTACTGCACTTCCACAGGCTGATGGCCTCTTTCCTCTGTGTACTGTACTGCACTTCCACAGGCTGATGGCCTCTTTCCTCTGTGTACTGTACTGCACTTCCACAGGCTGAGGGCCTCTTTCCTCTGTGTACTGTACTGCACTTCCACAGGCTGATGGCCTCTTTCCTCTGTGTACTGTACTGCACTTCCACAGGCTGATGGCCTCTTTCCTCTGTGTACTGTACTGCACTTCCACAGGCTGAGGGCCTCTTTCCTCTGTGTACTGTACTGCACTTCCACAGGCTGATGGCCTCTTTCCTCTGTGTACTGTACTGCACTTCCACAAGCTGATGGCCTCTTTCCTCTGTGTACTGTACTGCACTTCCACAGACGGATGGCCTCTTTCCTCTGTGTACTGTACTGCACTTCCACAGACTGATGGCCTCTTTCCTCTGTGTACTGTACTGCACTTCCACAGGCTGATGGCCTCTTTCCACTGTGTACTGTACTGCACTTCCACAGGCTGATGGCCTCTTTCCTCTGTGTACTGTACTGCACTTCCACAGGCTGATGGCCTCTTTCCTCTGTGTACTGTACTGCACTTCCACAGGCTGAGGGCCTCTTTCCTCTGTGTACTGTACTGCACTTCCACAGGCTGATGGCCTCTTTCCTCTGTGTACTGTACTGCACTTCCACAGGCTGATGGCCTCTTTCCTCTGTGTACTGTACTGCACTTCCACAGGCTGATGGCCTCTTTCCTCTGTGTACTGTGCTGCACTTCCACAGGCTGATGGCCTCTTTCCTCTGTGTACTGTACTGCACTTCCACAGGCTGATGGCCTCTTTCCTCTGTTTACTGTACTGCACTTCCACAAGCTGATGGCCTCTTTCCTCTGTGTACTGTGCTGCACTTCCACAAGCTGATGGCCTCTTTCCTCTGTGTACTGTATTGCACTTCCACAGGCTGATGACCTCTTTCCACCGTGTACTGTACTGCACTTCCACAGGCTGATGGCCTCTTTCCACTGTGTACTGTACTGCACTTCCACAGGCTGATGACCTCTTTCCACTGTGTACTGTACTGCACTTCCACAGGCTGATGGCCTCTTTCCTCTGTGTACTGTACAGCACTTCCACAGACTGATGGCCTCTTTCCTCTGTGTACTGTACTGCACTTCCACAGGCTGATGGCCTCTTTCCACTGTGTACTGTACTGCACTTCCACAGACTGATGGCCTCTTTCCTCTGTGTACTGTACTGCACTTCCACAGACTGATGGCCTCTTTCCTCTGTGTACTGTACTGCACTTCCACAGGCTGATGGCCTCTTTCCACTGTGTACTGTACTGCACTTCCACAGACGGATGGCCTCTTTCCTCTGTGTACTGTACTGCACTTCCACAGACTGATGGCCTCTTTCCTCTGTGTACTGTACTGCACTTCCACAGGCTGATGGCCTCTTTCCACTGTGTACTGTACTGCACTTCCACAGGCTGATGGCCGCTTTCCTCTGTGTACTGTACTGCACTTCCACAGGCTGATGGCCTCTTTCCTCTGTGTACTGTACTGCACTTCCACAGGCTGAGGGCCTCTTTCCTCTGTGTACTGTACTGCACTTCCACAGGCTGAGGGCCTCTTTCCTCTGTGTACTGTACTGCACTTCCACAGGCTGATGGCCTCTTTCCTCTGTGTACTGTACTGCACTTCCACAGGCTGATGGCCTCTTTCCTCTGTGTACTGTACTGCACTTCCACAGGCTGATGGCCTCTTTCCTCTGTGTACTGTGCTGCACTTCCACAGGCTGATGGCCTCTTTCCTCTGTGTACTGTACTGCACTTCCACAGGCTGATGGCCTCTTTCCTCTGTTTACTGTACTGCACTTCCACAGGCTGATGGCCTCTTTCCTCTGTGTACTGTGCTGCACTTCCACAAGCTGATGGCCTCTTTCCTCTGTGTACTGTATTGCACTTCCACAGGCTGATGACCTCTTTCCACCGTGTACTGTACTGCACTTCCACAGGCTGATGGCCTCTTTCCACTGTGTACTGTACTGCACTTCCACAGGCTGATGACCTCTTTCCACTGTGTACTGTACTGCACTTCCACAGGCTGATGGCCTCTTTCCTCTGTGTACTGTACAGCACTTCCACAGGCTGATGGCCTCTTTCCTCTGTGTACTGTACTGCACTTCCACAGGCTGATGACCTCTTTCCTCTGTGTACTGTGCTGCACTTCCACAAGCTGATGGCCTCTTTCCTATGTGTACTGTGCTGCACTTCCACAGGCTGATTGCCTCTTTCCTCTGTGTACTGTGCTGCACTTCCACAGGCTAATGGCCTCTTTCCTCTGTGTACTGTGCTGCACTTCCACAAGCTGATGGCCTCTTGCCTCTGTGTACTGTACTGCACTTCCACAGGCTGATGGCCTCTTTCCTCTGTGTACTGTACTGCACTTCCACAGACTAATGGCCTCTTTCCTCTGTGTACTGTACTGCACTTCCACAGACTAATGGCCTTTGTACTGTACAGTTGTAGAGCAGTACTGTACTGTACTTCTGTAACAATGAAGCCTTGGGGGTGCCTGGCAACCCAGACTTGGAGCACAGCAGAGCTCAACAATTACATCACACGTCACCCTTCTCTGTGAAACCTGCCGGCAATTTGTGCTGGTTAGCTGAGTTTCAGATGACTGGGACTCTACCATATAATAATTAATAACACTTCACACACAAAATGACATTGAGGCACAAAATAAATGGCAATGACACACTTTCCTCCTTAAAATTAATCCTTACTGTAATCACGCCAGCCAGCACACAAACAGGCACTTCACCCATCGCAAACTTGAACTGAGCCCATATCTGGTTTCTGTGCCATCAAATCCAGAGGACACGCACGTTATGTATCAAACCAATCTTCTAGGAAACAACAATCTCACACTTGCTGTAATGACATAGGGACAGCAGAAGCATAGCTTACGGCAAGGCTATAATGGATATATGACAATAATAATAACTGATGTTACACTCTTCTTGCAGAGAGCTCAAATGAGGCCTCGCCAGGTGGTAAAGGGCTGTGACATCCCAATGTTAACCCTTTGCACCTCAAAATACATAAAATCGGCATCCTGTGTCATGAACTATGATGTAAGCCACAAAATATGATAAAATTGAGGATATTAGATAAAAAAAAACTGCCCGTACAGTATTTCTGCATTAAACCAGTTCACCCCAATACAGTATCCTCCTTAGAACTGATCCCAACTTAACCATGTCAGTCAGCAAGCAAGCCGACATTTCAAGCATCATAAACTTGAACTGGGCACATGTCAGGGTTCTGTAATGTTATATCAAGGGAACACATAAAATGCATCAGACCAGTCTTTCCATGGATCTACAGTCAAGAACAGGTAAAATTTAAGGTTTTTAAATAATGAGCCACATTGTTGGCATGCAGTCTTTCCATGGATCTACAGACTCACACTCACAGCATTTAACCCCCTTGGCGGTATGAAAAATACCGCCAGGGGGCAGCGCAGCAGTTTTTTTAAATTTTTTTTTTTTTTAAATCATGTAGCGAGCCCAGGATTTCCTGGAGGGCTTCCCCCGTCGCCATGGCGACGGGGCGGGATGACGTCACCGACGTCGGGACGTCATTGGGAGACCCGATCCACCCCTCGGCGCTGCCTGGCACTGATTGGCCAGGCAGCGCACGGGGTCTGGGGAGGGGGGGGCGCGCGCCGCACCGGATAGCGGCGATCGGGCGCGCGGCGGTGGCGATCAGGGTGCTGGCGCAGCTAGCAAAGTGCTAGCTGCGTCCAGCAAAAAAAAATTATTTAAATAGGCCCAGCAGGGCCTGAGCGGCACCCTCCGGCGGCTTACCCCGTGTCACACACGGGGTTACCGCTAAGGAGGTTAAAGAACAAGGGGAGCTGTAAGGGCATAGGGACAAAAAAGCTACAGTTTTCAGTCAGTCTACAACAGCTCTTAAAAGGAACCAGGCGCCACTTTCTTTTTCCTGCTAATGTGTGCAATAACTGATTATAATAATCAGTCCTTATCTGCCTGAATTTTTTTGCGGTCGGGCAGGCCTTAGAAGTAGGGTAATAAAACCTGCTAAACTTTTAAATGTAAAAAGAACAGGTAAAATTTAAGGTATTTAAATAATGAGCCACATTGTTAGCATGCATTTTTACCCCCCCCCCCCCCCCCCTCTTTTTAACCACTTAAGCCCACGGGGTTGTTTATTTTTTGCATCTGAGCAACTTTCACCTCCCATTGATTTGCCAATAACTTTATCACTACTCATCACAATAAATCGATCTATATCTTGTTTTTTCCACCACCAATTAGGCTTTCTCTGGGTGATACATTTTGCTAAGAATTAATTTATTCTAAATCCATTTTAACAGGAATATTAAGAAAGAAATGGAAAAAAAAATAATTATTTCTCAGTTTTTGGCCATTATAGTTTGAAATTAATACATGCTACCATAATTAAAACCCATGTATTTTATTTGCCTATTTGTCCCGCTTATTACACCATTTAAATTATGTCCCTATCACAATGTATGGCGTTTATATTTTATTTGGAAATAAAGGTGCATTTTTTCAATTTGCGTCCATCACTATTTACAAGCCCATAATTTAAAAAAATATATTAATTGACATGGATCTACATGCATATTTAAAAAGTTCAGACCCTTAGGCAACTATTTATGTTTTTTTTTTTTTTTTAAATTGTAATTGTTTTTTTTATTAAAAATTTTATTTGGGTAATTTTTGGTGTGGGAGGTAAACAGCTAATTTTAAATGTAAAAAATGTATTTAACCACTTTGTCCTCCTTGACGTATAAAAACGTCAAGGAGGACAGGCGCGCTCCCGCGGCCGATCGCGCGCGTGAACGCGCACTCCCGGCCGCGGAGTCGGTAGCCACGGAATCAATTTATCGGGCTATGGAGCCCGATCATTGATTCCTCTCCCCCGCTGAAAAAGCGACAGCTTCTCTCGGAAGCTTCGCTCTTTCTGAAGCTGTGTCTCTCTAAGCGTACATTGTACGCTTAGAGTGACGTCATGTAAAAAAAATCGAGATTGCCATCTTGTGGCCAAAAAGTAAAACTACAAGTAAATTCCCAAAAACATTACAATACACCAATATTTCCCCAAATAAAACACTTTTATATCCCACCCTCCCAAAAATGCCCACATAAAATGTTTAATAAAAAAAAACAAAAAAAACATTACTATAAAAAAAAACAAACATAAATATTTACCTACGGGTCTAAACTTTTTAAATATCTATGTAAAGATGAAATATTTCTCTCTTCTTTTTTTTTATAAGCTTGTAAATAGTGATGTATGCAAAACGGAAAAAATGCTCTTTTATTTCCAAATAAAATATTGTCGCGATACATTGTGATAGGGACATAATTTAAATGGTGAAATAACCGTGACAAATGGGCAATAACAATACATGGGTTTTAATTATGGAGGCATGTATTATTTTAAAACTATAATGGCTGAAAACTGACAAATAATGAATTTTTTCATTTTTTTTCTTATTCTTCCTGTTAAAATGCATTTACAGTAAAGTGGCTCTTAGCAAAATGTACCCCCCAAAGAAAGCCGAATTGGTGGCGGAAAAAACAAGATATAGATCAGTTCATTGTGATAAGTAGTGATAAAGTTATAGGCTAATGAATGGGAGGTGAACATTGCTCGGATGCATAAGCTGAAAACGACTGAGATGTTAAGTGGTTAAGTAATAAAAAATGGACGTGGGTGTAGTTTTACTATTTGGCCACAAGATGGCCACAGTCAAAAAGTTCCAGGAAGCATTAGGAGGACGGGAAGCTTTTTGTAACTCAGAAAAACCGCAGCGTCTGACAAGAGGCTGTCGGTTTTTCTGCGGGGGGCTTCGATCAATGAATGGGATCTATAATCCCATTCATTGATCGCTGGGCTAACGGTCGGCGGCGGGAGCACGCACGCGGCCAGCGGGAGTGCGCACAGCCTATCTGGACAAGAATGTTCCTTCAGATAGGCTTAAGTGGTTAAAAGGTTTTAGATCCTAAAATCAGGAAATAATCATGCCCCCAGAATGCCAGCAGCAGCCCCTGCTCTGGCTCATCTCCCTGGGCTCCAGCGATGTAATTTTACCTCCATCATCCTCCGGGTTGCACTGTAACTCTTTGGAGAGATCAATGACGGCGATCTCAGAGTGTTTCAGAGCCTCGGAGGACAGGAAGGAGAACGGCTACCAACGTCTGGATCCCGCGGGAGGTGAGTAAAAGCTCCCGCTGCGCTCTGCATAGAGCTCCCGGTGGCTAGCCCGAGCTCAGCTCAGGATTACTGCCAGGGAGGTCAATGTACTATTGAGATGCCCTGGGAGCTAAAAATGGTACTTGGTTCAATTTAACACACAAAGCATATTTAAGAGGGGAAAAAAAGTAATTTCAACGCAACACCTTTTTTCGTGTTTGTGGATAGTGTTTCTCAAAATTATTAGAGCATATACCCCTTGATAATGACTGTATTGGATAAATACCCCCTGTTCTGAGTAACATCATCTTAGGCAGGGCCAGATTTTTACTCTTTACTGCCCTAGGCCACTGTCACCAGCCGCCCCCCTTCAATAGGTAGCGAGATGACTCCTCCCCCTTCCCTCTAGTATTGGTAGCCTGATGACCCCCCCAGTATAGGTAGCCAGATGACTCCTCCCCTCTTTCCCTCCAGTATAGGTAGCCAGATGACCCCTTCCCTTTAGTATATGTAGCCAGATGACTCCTCCCCCTTTCCCTCCAGTATAGGTAGCCAGATGACTCCCTTAATCCCTCATTCCCCCCCCCCCCCCACACACACACACACATACCTTTCAGTATAGGCAGCCAGCTCGCCTTCACACCACAGCAGCCATCAGTGTCACCCATTTCTCAGCTCATCTCTAGTGCAGAAGCTTCTTCTTCCTTTCTGTCTCCAATGCTGCTCAATTCTATAGCCGCTGGCCACAATGCAAACATACACAGAGAGCAAGGTGGCTGCTGCACAGGCAGCTAGCAGTAGAATACCACTGTCAGGCACTCGCCTGATCTTCATGCATTGCAGCATTTGCAAGCTTGCAATTGCTGCACCAGTTTAGCCTGCTGCTTTGGTGCCCTTCCTCCTGTGGTGCCCTAGGCCATGGCCTAGAAGGCCTAGGCCTAAATACGGCCCTGATCTTAGGAAGCCCATGACGCATAGATCTTGCTTAGGACTACTTCATAAATTGTGTATAAATGTTTTTCCAAACATTCTTTGATGCTTTTAATTAACTATAAATGCTTATTCTGGTTAATTTATATACTGTTTATCACCTTTCATCTCAAAACGTAATATAACAGATTGACTTTGACAAGTTGAAGTACCCCCTGAGCCCAACTAAAGCGCCTCTGGGGTATGTGTACAATGTGTTGAGAACCTGGATTCTAAGAGATGCTTCATGAACTTCTTCATTTCAAGTGAGATGAAAAAATACATAAACACAGACCCATATGCAGTTAACCTCTTTATTCTAAGCTTTCTCCTAGGTCAGGGGAGTCCAAACTTTTTTAGGCCAAGGGCCATATAGCCATTCTTGAGAGTGTAAGGGGGCAAACTAGCAATATTAAACACAATTTTTACACTATGCCTCTGACATTTTGTCAAATAAAACATTTCCATGGGAAATAACCCATATACTGCATGCAGTTAGCACAGTGGCAGCTGCTAATCATTGGCTGTTACTGCTGCTGGCATAGTGGCAACTGCTAATCAGTGGCTGTTACAGCTGCTGGCAGAGTGGCAGCTGCTAATCAGTGGCTGTTACAGCTGCTGGCAAAGGTGCAGCTGCTAATCTGTGGCTACTACTGCTACAGCAGCTGGTGGCTGATAACCTACAGACGAGCAAAGGGGGAGGCAGAGAGGTGACACAAGGTGGCCACTGCATGGGGCACCGCAGCTACGGCCTGCACAGAATTAGCATTGCAGAGAGCTTTGGGGGACCACCAGAAATTCGGCCCCTGGGCTAGACTTTAGGCATCCTAGGTGGGTGATATGTTCACACCTTGTCAATAAAATGCATATGAACCACTTGACCACTGAGGGGTTTTTACCCCTTTAGGACCAGAGCAATTTTCATCTGTCGGCGCACCTCCCACTCTTTTGCCAATAACTTAATCACAACTAATCACAATGACACCAATTAGGCCACCAATTAGGCTTTCTTTGGGAGGTACATTATGCCAAGAATAATTTTATTGTAAACACATTTTAATTGAAATAATAAGAAAGAAATGGAAAAAATTTATTACTTCTCAGTTTTCGGCCATTATAGTGTTAAAATAAAATGTTCTACTGTGGATAAAACCCAAACATTTTATTTGGCCATTTGTCCCGGTTACTGCAATGTTTAAAATATTTCCCTAGTACAATGTCCCAATATTTTATTTGGAAATAAAGTTGCATTTTTTTCAGTTTTGCGCCCATCACTAATTATAAGCTCGCAAATTAATAAATAACCGTAATATACCCTTTTCACATACCTATTAAAAAGTTCAGTCCCTAAGGCAACTATTTATGTATTATTATTTTTTTGTAATTTATATATATATATATATATATATATATATATATATATATATATATATATATATATATATATATGAGTGAGAGGCTACCAACGAGTAGCACAACATAGAGAAACGGCATCCCATCGGTGGGGAGAGCTAAATGGGCATAAGCGCCTATACAAGAGACTGTATTGTCACTGTGCTAACGCTGCTAATGCTGTGTATGTTGCATTGCTGCTCTGGCTGATATGCTTATTGTGCTCACTCCTATTTGCCTTGTCATCAGTGGACTGTAATTGTATGCATGATAGATCAGCATGGCTGGGACTTATTGCAGTGATGTACTGCTTGTAAGAAGCCCCAGTTAAGTGCAGATTTTCATTTTAACGGTCTGCACAGGGTCCCTTTAAAGGGCAGTGTATTGATAAGGTGTGAAAATATCACCTAGAGAAAAAGTGAATTGAATAAGGCTTCTATGTCCTACTATACTGAGCCAGAAATAACACTCATGTTTCTGAGGATGTGTTTGAATGAAAGAGTATAGAGGAAGAGTGTTGTGTCTGGTGTACAGTGGCTTGCAAAAGTATTCAGGCCCCCTTGAAGTTTTCAACATTTTGTGATATTACTGCAACAAACATGAATCAATTTTATTGGAATTCCACGTGAAAGACCAATACAAAGTGGTGTACATATGAGAAGTGGAACGAAAATCATACATGATTCCAAACATTTTTTACAAATCAATAACTGCAAGTGGGGTGTGTGTAATTATTCAGCCCCCTTTGGTCAGAGTGCAGTCAGTTACTCATAGACATTGCCTGATGACTAAATAGAGTGCACCTGTATGTAATCTAATGTCAGTACAAATACAGCTGCTCTGTGACGGCCTCAGAGGTTGTCTAAGAGAATCTTGGGAGCAACAACACCATGAAGTCCAAAGAACACACCAGAAAGGTCAGGGATAACGTTTTTGGGAAATTTAAAGCAGGCTTAGGCTACAAAAAGATTTCCAAAGCGTTGAACATCCCACGTAGCACTGTTCAAGCGATCATTCAGAAATAGAAGGAGTATGGCACAACTGTAAACCTACCAAGATAAGGCCGTCCACCTAAACTCACAGGACGAACAAGGAGAGCGCTGATCAGAAATGCAGTCAAGAGGCCCCTGGTGACTCTGGACGAGCTGCAGAGATCTACAGCTCAGGTGGGGGGATCTGTCCATAGGACAACTATTAGTCGTGCAATGTACAAAGTTGGCCTTTATGGAAGAGTGGCAAGAAGAAAGCCATTGTTAACAGAAAAGCATAATAAGTCCCGTTTGCAGTTTGCCACAAGCCATGTGGGGGACACAGCAAACATGTGGAAGAAGGTGCTCTGGTCAGATGAGACCAAAATGGAACTTTTTGGCCAAAATGCAAAACACTATGTGTGGCAGAAAACTAACACTGCACATCACTCTGAACACACCATCTCCGCTGTCAAATATGGTGGTGGCAGCATCATGCTCTGGGGGTGCTTCTCTTCAGCAGGGACAGGGAAGCTGGTCAGAGTTGATGGGAAAATGGATGGAGCCAAATATAGGGCAATCTTGGAAGAAAACCTCTTGGAGTTTGCAAAAGACTTGAGACTGGTGCGGAGTTTCACCTTCCAGCAGGACAACGACCCTAAACATCAGAATCAGAATCAGAATCAATTTATTTTCGCCAAGTAAGTTTGCACCTACAAGGAATTTGTCTTGGCAGTTGCTTAACAAACACAAACAAAAACAATACAAGGACAGACAGTGTGAATATTACAAGTTAAGGACGTTATAAGTATAGTGGCAGTAAGCAATGTGAGAATTGTTCATGTTTAGTTCTGTGCTGATTACTTTCAGTCCTAGCAGCTCTAACGTGCTTGAGGAAAAAAACTGTTCCTGTGTCTAGAGGTTTTGGTAGCGATTGACCGGAATCTTACTCCTGAAGGCATGCGCTGGAAGATGGAGTGAGCTGGGTGAGAGGGGTCAGAGGCAATTTTGGTTGCTCTCTTTCTGCACCTGCTAGTGTAAAGATCCTGCAGGGAAGGTAAGCTACAGCCAATTATCCTTTCTGCTGATTGGATGATGCGCTGCAACATGACTATTATAGTAACCTGCCACTGCTGACACTTGGTTAGGGTAAAGGTGCAAGTTAGCGAACGATCAACCTTCTGTTTGATCGGATCGGATAGTGTTGATCTGCTTATCAAATGTATTCCATTTGAAATGTATAGATTGGTAAAAAAAAAATGTTTTCGCTTTTAAGCATTATTTGAAAAGCATCAAAATCAAGAGAACAAACACCAGGCATAACAATGTCCAGCAATAAAAAGATGTGTAATTTTTTTTTATCCCATTTATGGGCTTGATCGATCGCTTCCTTCGGATCACAGTTATTAGATTGGGAGGAATACTGTAGGGGGGTAGGGGAAAATAAGATGAACTTACCAGGGGCTTCTAATGGCCCCCGCAAACATCCTGTGCCCGTGCAGCCACTCAACGATACTCTGGCCCCGCCTCTGGTTCACTTCTGGAATTTCAAACTTTAAAGTCTGAAAACCACTGCGCCTGCGTTGCCGTGTCCTTGCTCCCGCTGATGTCACCAGGAGCGTACTGCACAGGCCCAGTATGGTCTATACCTGCACAGTACACTCCTGGTGACATCAGCAGGAGCGAGGACGCGGCAATGATGGCCCAGTGGTTTTCAGACTTTAAAGTCTGAAATTCCAGGAGTGAATCGGAGGCGGGGCCGGAGCATCGGTGAGTGGCTGCGCAGGCACAGGATGTCTGCGGGGGACCATTAGAAGCCCCGGGTAAGTTCAGCTCATTTTCCCCCGACCCCCCTACAGTATCCCTTTAAGCCTTACCCTTTGCTGAAGTAAGGAATGGTTGGATAGTCATAAATGCTGCAAGATGTCATGCAAATGTAGGGACTCCAACCTTAAAAGACATAAGAGTTTTTGAAAAGACAGTATGTACTGTGTATAGTACTAATGTTGTGGTATTTTTGAAAGTTTTGGTGGGATGTCTGTTTAAAGGGAACCTGAACTGAGTAAAATTATTTAAAATAATTGCATGACTGGAAATAAATATTACATACTTGCCTCGCCATCAGCTCCACTAAGATGCTCACCATTTTCTTCTTACAGTGATCCCTTCTAGTTCTGACAATATTTTGTCAGAACAGAAATATACCAGTTGCTGTCAGTTATATATCAGCTGCTGTCAGTTACAACTGAATGTGCAAGGTAATGTCCATGTTTCCCTATGGCTCCAATGGGTGATATTACAGTTTAACAGTGTGCTGACCAGGAAGCTGTTATGGGGTAATGGCCATTTTCAAAATGGAGGACAGAGAATTTCATTGATCACAGTGGACAAACAGGATGCGTAAGAGGAGAAAGAGATTGATGAGTAGACTACACAGGAGCTAAGTATGACATGTGTATGTTTATTTTGACTTTTGATTTTCAGTTCAGGTTCTCGTTAAGCAGTGCACAGTAGAACATAGCAGAACAACAGCAGGAACTGTCACAGGTATGCATAATAACAAGCAGCCGTAGGAACTGTAGACAAGATATACTGGTTAAATATAGAGAAACCTATTTCATGACAAATTCTGTAGCCTTTAGACAGAAGCCGATAAATTAATTCATTCAAATTCTAAATCACTACAATTCTGAATCACTACAATTCTAAATCACAAGGCTTCAGTTTGTCATCAGTTCAAGGTCAGCATACATTTTTTCATTATCCATTTATTATCAGACACTGGTATAGCTGGAACATTAACTGGTGTCGAAGGGCCTTTGTGCACTAGCACTTATTCTTTGTTGCTTTACTGATATTTGTAATCTTTAGGGCTTGTGTACATGTGTTTATAATTGGTCTGATCTGTGTCTCTGAAGCACTCTAGACATATCTTAAATGCAGAGTTTGAACTTTCAGTGAGCTCATATGGGGAAGTGAAAACCTGCATTTTAGCTGGTAGTTACACAGGTGAAACTCGAAAAATTAGAATATCTTGCAAAAGTCCATTTCTTTCAGTAACTCAATTTAACCACTTGAGGACCACAGTCTTTCTACCCCTTAAGGACCAGAGCCTTTTTTTTCCATTCAGACCATTGCAGCTTTAACGGTTTATTGCTCGGTCATACAACCTACTATCTAAATGAATTTTACCTCCTTTTCTTGTCACTAATACAGTTTTCTTTTGGTGCTATTTGATTGCTGCTGCGATTTTTAGTTTTTATTATATTCATCAAAAAAGACATGAATTTTGTCAAAAAATGATTTATTTTTAACTTTCTGTGCTGACATTCTTCAAATAAAGTAAAATTTCTATATACATTTTTATCCAAATGTATTGTGCTACATGTCTTTGATAGAAAAAAAATCCAATAAGTGTATATTTATTGGTTTGGGTAAAAGTTATAGCGTTTACAAACTAAGGTGCAAAAAGTGAATTTTCCCATTTTGAAGCATCTCTGACTTTTCTGAGCACCTGTCAGGTTTCATGAGGTGCTAGAATTCCAGGATAGTATAAATACCCCCCAAATGACCCCATTTTGGAAAGAAGACATCCCAAAGTATTCACTAAGAGGCATGGTGAGTTCATAGAAGATTTTTGTCACAAGTTAGAAAATGACACTTTGTGACAAAAAAAATAAATAAAAGAAAAAAAGTTTCCATTTCTGCTAACTTGTGACAAACAAAAAGTAATCTGCTACGGACTCACCATGCCCCTCTCTGAATACTTTGGGATGTCTACTTTCCAAAATGGGGTCATTTGTGGGGTGTGTTTACTGTCCTGGTATTTTGGGGGGTGCTAAATTGTAAGCACCCCTGTAAAGCCTAAAGGTGCTCATAGGACCTTTTGAGGCATTTGGTTTCTAGACTACTCCTCATGGTTTAAGGCCCCTAAAATGCCAGGGCAGTATAGGAACCCCACAAGTGACCCCACTTTAGAAAGAAGACACCTCAGGGTTTTCCGTTAGGTGTATTGTAAGTTCATAGAAGATTTAATTTTTTTGTCACAAGTTAGTGGAAAATGACACTTTGTGAAAAAAAAAAAAAAAATCAATTTCCGCTAACTTTTGACAAAAAATAAAATCTTCTATGAACTCATCATACACCTAACGGAATACCTTGGGGTGTCTTCTTTCTAAAATGGGGTCACTTGTGGGGTTCCTATACTGCCCTGGCATTTTAGGGGCCCAAAACCGTGAGGAGTAGTCTGGAAACTAAATGCCTCAAAATGACTGTTATGGGGTATAAGCATATGCAAATTTTGATGACAGGTGGTCTATGAGGGGCTGAATTTTGTGGAACCGGTCATAAGCAGGGTGATCAGTGATCAGGAAAAAAAAATTCTGTCACTGCAGTGGGGTGGGTGAGGGTTTAGCTGGGTGATCAGAAGCCCGTAGGGGGCAGATTAGGGCCTGATCTGATGGATAGGAGTGCTAGGGGGTGACAGGAGGTGATTGATGGGTGTCTCATGGGGTGATTAGAGGGGAGAATAGATGCAATCAATGCACTGGGGAGGTGATCGGTAGGGGGTCTGGGGGGGATCTGAGGGTTTGGCCGAGTGATCAGCAGCCCACACGGGGCAAATTAGGGCCTGATCTGATGGGTAGGTGTGCTAGGGGGTGACAGGTGGTGACAGGAGGTGATTGATGGGTGTCTCAGGGTGTGAATAGAGGGGGGAATAGATGCAAGCAATGCACTGGGGAGGTGATCGGGGGGGTCTGAGGGCGATCTGAGGGTGTGGGCGGGTCATTGGGTGCCCGCAAGGGGCAGATGAGGGTCTGGTATGATGGGTAGCAGTGACAGGTGGTGACACGGGATGATTGATGGGTGATCAGGGGAGAATATATGCAAGCAATGCACTGGCAAGATGATCAGAGGGGGTCTGGGGGGCTATCTGAGGGTGTGGGCGGGTGATTGGGTGCCCGCAAGGGGCAGATTAGGGTCTGATCTGATGGGTAGCAGTGACAGATGGTGACAGGGGGTGACGGGGTGATTGATAGGTGATCAGTAGGTGATTACAGGGGAGAATATATGCAAGCAATGCACTGGCGAGTTGATCAGAGGGGGTCTGAGGGGCTATCTGAGGGTGTGGGCGGGTGATTGGGTGCCCGCAAGGGGCAGACTAGGGTCTGATCTGATGGGTAGCAGTGACAGGTGGTGACAGGGGGTGACGGGGTGATTGATAGGTGATCAGTGGGTGATTACAGGGGTGAATATATGCAAGCAATGCACTGGCGAGTTGATCAGAGGGGGTCGGGGGGCTATCTGAGGGTGTGGGCGGGTGATTGGGTGCCCGCAAGGGGCAGATTAGGGTCTGATCTGATGGGTAGCAGTGACAGGTGGTGACAGGGGGTGACGGGGTGATTGATAGGTGATCAGTAGGTGATTACAGGGGTGAATATATGCAAGCAATGCACTGGCGAGTTGATCAGAGGGGGTCTGGGGGGCTATCTGAGGGTGTGGGCGGGTGATTGGGTGCCCGCAAGGGGCAGATTAGGGTCTGATCTGATGGGTAGCAGTGACAGGTGGTGACGGGGTGACTGATGGGTGATTGATGGGTGATCAGTGGATAATTAGAGGGGAGAGCAGATGTAAACAATGCACTTTCAGGGGTGATTTGAGGGTGGGTCTGCGGGCAATCTGAGGGTGTGGGCGGGTGATCAGGTGCCCGCAAGGGGCAGGTTAGGGTCTGATCTGATGGGTGGTGGTGACAGGTGATGATTGATGGGTGATTGACAGGTGATAGCAGGATATCCAGCGGTGGCTGGATAGTGTAATGGTTAAGGGCTCTGCCTCTGACACAGGAGACCTGGGTTCGAATCTCGGCTCTGCCTGTTCAGTAAGCCGGCACCTATTCAGTAGGGGACCTTGGGCAAGACTCTCTAACATGGCTACTGCCTATAGAGCGCGTCCTAGTGGCTGCAGCTCTGGCGCTTTGAGTCCGCCAGGAGAAAAGCGCGATATAAATGTTCTGTGTTTGTTTGTTGTTTGATCAGTGGGTGATTACAGGGGAGAATAGTTGTATACAGTACAAGGGGGGATCTGGGGAGGATCTGAGGGGGGTGATCAGGAATCCGTAATCTAAAAAATAGCGTTGACAGATAGTGACAGGGAGTGATTGATGGGTGATTAGGGGGGGTGATTGGGTGCAAACAGGGGTCTGGGGGGTGGGCAGGGGGGGTCTGATGGGTGCTGTGGGCGATCAGAGGACAGGGGGGGCAGATCAGTGTGTGTGTGTGCTCACTGGGGGGGCTGCAACCTGGCCTGGTGGTCCCTCGATCACTGGGACCACCAGGGCAGGAGGCAGCCTGTGTAATACGCTTTGTATATATTACAAAGCGTATTATACGCTTAGATCGTGGCAGATCGGGGGTTAATAACCAGCCGGCGCTGCTAATTGTCCAGCAGGTTGAGGTCACGGGTGGGCGGAGCATGCAGTGCGCGATCCCCCGGCCAGCTAGGCCACAACGAGCTGCCGCCGATGGGCATATTGCGGTCGTTGCGGTGTCCACTTTGCCGCCGCCCATGGGCTGTGGGTGGTCGGCAAGTGGTTAAAAGGTGAAACTAATATATGAAATAGACTCATTGGGCTTGATTCACAATTCATTGAAGACAAATAGCATGCCTTATCAAAGTTAACACGCCCTATCAGAGTAGCATAGCGAACGCTACGAACCCGCAGGGGCTCAGGGCAGGACGAGTGGAGCTCTCGTCATTGCCAATTAGCAGGCATAAGTTTGTAGTGCTCGCTATGCTACTCTGATAAGGCGTGTTAACTTTGATAAGGCATGCTATTTGTCTTAGTGAATCAAGACATTTACATGCCAAGCGAGATATTTCAAGTCTTTATTTGTTACAATTTTGATGATTATGGCTTACAGCTTATGCAAACCCCAAAATCAAAATCTCAGACTATTAGAATATTGTGAAAATGTTCAATATTCTAGGCTCAAAGTGTCAGACTCTAATTAGCAAATTAAAGTGGTCTGAAGCTCAGCATTTCTTCTTTGCTGTAAAAGATTATTTACAGCTTTAACCACTTGCCGACCGCACACTCATAACGTGCGTCGGCAAAGTGGCAGCTGCAGGACCAGCGACGCAGTATTGCGTCGCCAGCTGCAGCCTAATTAATCAGGAAGCAGCCGCTCGTACGAGCGGCTGCTTCCTGTCAAATCACGGCGGGGGGCTCCGTGAATAGCCTGCGGGCCGCCGATGGCGGCTCGCAGGCTAGATGTAAACACAAGCGGAAATAATCCGCTTTGTTTACATCTGTACGGCGCTGCTGCGCAGCAGCGCCGTAAGGCAGATCGGCGATCCCCGGCCAATCAGCGGCCGGGGATCGCCGCCATGTGACAGGGGACGTCCCGTCACTGGCTGCACAGGACGGATAGCGTCCTGTGCAGCCCAGATCTCCCGGGGGAGCAGATAGGAGAGGGAGGGGGAGAATGTCGCCACGGAGGGGGGCTTTGAGGTGCCCCCCCCCCGCCACCCACAGCAGGCAGGAGAGATCAGACCCCCCCAGCACATCATCCCCATAGGGGGGAAAAAAGGGGGGCAATCTGATCTCCCTGCCTGCACCCTGATCTGTGCTGGGGGCTGCAGAGCCCACCCAGCACAGATCAATCAAGCCAGCGCTGGTCCTTAAGGGGGGGTAAAGGGTGGGTCCTCAAGTGGTTAAACCTACTACCAGAAAAAAATTGGAGCAGAACAGCATTCTAACAGTTAAACACAGCACTTCATTCTGCAGTGGAAAGCTCCTTCAGCTTATGATCCGCAGCCAAAGAGGTGATAACATTATCTTTTGTTTACATTCCTCTCCTGCTAGAATTAGTTACAGCCAACCACGGAAATGAAACGGAACTGTACTTAGCTGATAAGCAGAGACAGAAGAGACATTCTCACTAGATAGCTGCTGTATTTATATATTCAAATCTATGAATAAAATGCAATGTCAGCTTTCAGAGCAGATAAACTGTACTTTGGGAACTTGTAATTTGTAAACAGACCATATTACTTGTGCACAAATGCAAATATGATAACTGTATGGGTAATAAAAAGGAAAGCACATTTTGTGTTTCAATCATTTTTATTGAAATTGAGAATAATGAAGCATACATTAACAAGAAATTTTTGAAGACAATAGATTGTGAATACATAAGTCAGCAATCATAGAACCACAAACCACATAACACTTAGTAACAGTATAAGATACAGAATATAAATGCAGTGTAAACAAGTACAACTATGACAGTTGTGAAGACAGTAGGTTGGACGATCAAAAGTTGCATAAATCAAATTCTTTGAGGCCACAGCAATCATTTATCTTCCAATCTAATTGGGTGAAGTGGGATGCAAAGCGACTTATGACATTTATATAAGGAGTCAGCCACCCATTCATAAAGCCATAAAGGCCGGGTGGAGCTAAACCCCTCACTGTTAATATTTAGAGGCTTACTTGGCCTAACCACCAGTGGGGTGATAACACAAAGGGGAGAGGTGTGCAGGGAGGGAGGAATATATATTTGCTTCGCTAATTGCGAAAGGGGCAATTCAGCCAACTTAGTCTATTGTGTGGAGCACATAGACTGAAATAAAGTTATAGTATGTGAGTTTGAAGAAGATGGAAAGAGGAAAAAGAAAAAAGGAGTGAAGGAATTAGGTAAGTAAGTAAGAAGGTGGGGGGCGGGGAGTGGTCTACCGTAAGGCAAGATGCTATGAGGTCTTGTTAAAACGGATTGGGGCAAAATCAGGTATCCTTAACCCAGTTACAATAGTCTGGACCATAGAGGTACTCTATGAGGGGTAGCCAAATTTTGTTGAATTTGTCCATTTTATCTTCCACTCTAGCTCTTAATTTTTCAAAGAATAGAATAGATCCAAGTAAGTGTAGTGGCAATAAATATATAATTAATTAGGGAGTTTTGAGTATGAGATAGATCCATGTGTGGAAGAGCGTGAGCAGGGTGTCTGGGCACATAGACATGTAATAAGGATGATATCCAAGTACATACCCTCATCCATAGTCTACGGACTATTCTACAGGCCCACCATACATGTCCATGTGTACCCAGAGAAGAGCACCCCCTGAAACAGTTTGGTGTTTTAGTTATGTTAAATTTGGCTAGTCTGAGCGGTACGAAGTACCAACGAAAGAGTACCTTTTATGGAAAACACATTTTTATTGAATATTATGTCAGAGTTTTATTCCACTTTAATCAAAAACACCTGCAAAGGGTTCCTATTTCATATATAAGTTTCAACTTTTAGGTTGAATTACTGAAATAAATGGACTTTTGCACATTATTCTAATTTTTTGAGTTTCACCTGTATTATCCTATGATTTAAATAATTTATAGATGCAGAGGTGTATCTAGAGGGGTACAGACATGGCTCGTGCCATGGGCGCCACAGCACCATGGGCGCCATGCCTGCCCCTGTGCGGTGGCACCATGCCTGATCCCATCACTCAGACCTCGAATCAGATTAATTCTGTTATCTGGGGAACATGGCTACTTAACTTACGTTTGTAGGGCGCACTTGGCTTAGTGTTAGAAAAGAGGACAAAGAGGGAATAATTAGAGACATTTCCCAAAAAGTAACATCAGCAATATCCCAAGTCAAAAAACACAGGCAATCATAACACATGTACATGAGATAGGATGCTGTATTTAGAGTGGTAGGGGGCTCTGATCAGGGGGAGGGGGGTTTAGGGGCACAATTTCAGTCTTTGACATAGGCTCTATATTACTCAGATACGCCCCTGTATAGGTGTAATTGAATTCAATGGTTTAAAGGAAAGGTCCAAGCAAAATAAAAAAAAGAGTTTCACTTACCTGGGGCTTCTCCCAGCCCCCTGCAGCCATCCTGTGCCCTCGTAGTCACTCACTGCTGCTCCAGTCCCCCGCTGGCAGCTTGCCGACCTCGGAGGTCGGCGGGACGCATTGCGTACATTTTTACGCATTCCCGCTAGTGCAGAACATTAACACATACATTTTTACGCGTTACTGGTTCAATGCGTCAGCAAGCTGCCAGCGGGGGACTGGAGAAGCCATGAGTGACTACAAGGGCACAGGATGGCTGCAGGGGGCTGGGAGAAGCCCCAGGTAAGTGAAACTCATTTTTTTATTTTGCTTGGACCTTCCCTTTAATGGAGCAAACTCTAGTCAGACACAACTATGAAATTATCCAAATGCAGGTGAAATACAAACACTTGTGTGCGCAAGCATTTGTTTTTCTGACAGTGCCATCCTCTGTTGCAGCAGCATGGAGTGAGCCTCTACAATTAGCCCTGAGATAAAACAGCTAATAAGGCAGCTTATTTTGTGGCTTAAGCCTTTTGACACGCGCAAGACTATTCTTGGCCGAAGCAGCAAGAACATAGTATAAGTACAGGTGTTTCCTGAGGTCTGCTGAGGTCCCTTACATCACAACATATTGAGCCTTTAAGCGCCAATCGCAGCCAAGTCCATTGTTCTCATTCTTACCCCTCCTGCCGGATGTCACTCCGTTGTGCACTGCACGCTCTCCATACTGGTGTGTGTGTGTGTGTGTGTGTGTGTGTGTGTACATAGCAAACAGATTCCCAACTCAAGCTACACTTTTAGGGGAAATGTGTATTTGATTATGTAGCAACCTATGAAAAGTATATATATATATATATATATATATATATATATATATATATATATATATATATATATATATATATATATGTGTGTGTGTTTGTATATATATATATATATATATATATATAGAGAGAGAGAGAGGCATCCCTTACAAAAAAAATCAGTAAATATTCGACATTTTATATCTACTTTTCTTTTCTATTACACAGCCTGAATAGGAACTCCACTAAAACAGCAATAGGAACTCCACTAAAAACTGCAAAATGCATACAAATTGACTTTACCTCAAGGTACAGGCAGGTCTTAAACTGATCGGTAAATTATGTGCTAACATGCCCCCTAATTTCCATGAGAATAGCTATTTTCGGTAAATTACCTCGTGAATTACCTCATAATTTACCTCATGAGGTAAAACATGACTAAAACCGAATAGAATTGATAAATGTCATTACCTCATGAGGTAAATTACCTCACATGAAGTAATTTGTTTGATAACCCTACCAGAATTGAGGCCCTTATCAGTAAAATGCCCTTTAAACTCCTTAGCGGTAACCTCGTGGACACGGGGTAAGCCGCCGCGGAAGATTCCTCAGGCCCTGCTGGGCCGATTTGCATCCTTTTTTTTTTTTTTAACACGCAGCTAGCACCTCGCCACCGCCTGCCGCCGATGCGCCGCTACCCGCCGTGATACAGGGCCCCCCCGCATACCCCTTGCGCAGCCTGGCCAATCGCCGCCAGGCTGCGCTATGGGGTGGATCAGGACTCCCTGTGATGTCCATGACGTCACTCCGTCCGTCACCATGGCGATGGGGGAAGCCCTCAAGGAAATCCTGTTCAGAACAGGATTTCCTTATGGGCAAGCGGCGCTGGCGGCGACCGGACAATACGAGGGGACGCCGTAGGGAGGGGGGAAGCATGGAAGCATGAAGCATAGCACTAGGCTAGCTACATGCAAAAAAAAAAGGTGAAAAAAACCCTCCCGCGGCCGCGCAGCCGCGGGAATCATAATGCCAGGGAGGTTAAGTCACCAGCAAGCAAGAAAATAGTCAATAATTTTGACAGTGCTTTTTCACCTATTTTTTGGTGCATTTTAAATTGCATTGCATTACCACCTAGGAGAAAACTTTAGGAGAAAAAGTGAGTTGAATAAGGGCCAGTCTTTGATATTTAGATTAGACAAATGCCTATCCATTATATTTTTACGAGCAATCTAGACTTTATATATAATCTAAAGTCTGTAAATTAAGCCTTGTCAACCAGAACAGCAAACAACCATATATCTCAGTCCAGCTGTCATTTGAAAGAGTATGAAGGCTTGTGGATTGGCATTTTTCCAGGGGCTCTTAGTGGTTGTAAGTGTTACTGCTTGTGTACAATATGGAAAAATCTGTTGCGTTCAGTAAATTACTATGGATATTTTTAACCCCCTTAGAGTTCTGTATCCTCCGTTATATACTTGCACTGGGAGTGCAGCCTCATGCATAATTGCCATTGAACTGTCAGGGTCATACTAATATTTGTATCATTAATAGTAGTGCATACAGTACAGGATATACATGTAATGTCTAGAATACAGCTACAATTTACCCCTGGCATCATGTGTACCTTGAATGTAATTTTATTGCATACTTATAGATAAACATACAAGGCCGAGCATACACATACCTTTCCCTTATAACCCCAGAGTCATGTGCATGATTATTGTGCAGATTATTGTAGTTCAGCCATTTAATCCTGTTCATTCACTGCCAATGCTCTGTTTCTCTCCTCTAATCTGCCTTTCAATATGTTCTGTTGTAGGACAGAGAGCTACGTCCAGAGGAAATAGAAGGTAAACAACCTCTGTGTGTAAAAACAAAGCACTATAATCTGGTCTACTGAATATTATGTGATCTATGAATGAAAGATGTGACAATGTTGTTCTCTAAAGATCACTGATCTTTGGCTTTATACTGGGCCTTAGGTTATCTGGTCCCCGACTCCCCATACATAGCTCTACTGTTATATTAGTAACAAGCACTGACTATAGAGGACGTCTACTGTAACAATGGTTAATTTGCATATATTCAGCAGTGATGCACTGGGAGACATCTCAAGCTCACTCCAACCTGAATTATCGCAAATTCTTTCTGTTTTAAGAAAGCAAACTTTTGTTTTTCCTACTGTAATAAACAGTACTACTACCCCCTCTAACCACAACAACCTGTTGACACGTATTATTGCTGTCTTGGCTTCTTGCCACATTTCCTTACTGCCTTCCTTGTTACCCCCAGCTAGCTCATCACTGGTCTTCTGGCACCATTAGGATTATCTAGTGTGATGTTACTAGAGCCATTTATCCAAAATCAATGGCACTAATAAAAAGGCAAGAAAGGTATTTCTTAAACCTGACTTCCTGAGCACCTAATATACCCCCTAATATACCTCCATATACCTCCACAGTAGTATCAGATTAGCTTAGCTGTTTAGTTCCTTTAGTCAGCAAGGTTGCTGTTGTCACCGTCACCACTGTGGCATCTTGGTGCTCACAGTAAAGTACTCCAATGCCAGGTACATACTATGCAAATCGCTATCAGATAGATGGGTCGAATTGAATTGAATCGATTATTTCCAACAGGTCTGACCTGATTTCAGATAATTTTTCTGATAGATTTTGTATAGAAGTGGAAATTACATGGTGTATACCAGGCATAATATAAATTAGAACTAGAGACAACTATTTATAAATAAATACTAGGCTAGCCAGCAACATACAATACGATGGAGATGCAAAGCAAGTAATGGAAGTAATACAACATATACAAAACACTAATGTCAAATTCTAGTTCTGTTGCATATTGAGTGACAGTAGCAGAATCACTGGAAGCAACTTGAGAAATCGCTCCTATATTTTTTCACACATTCTAAAAAAGGATGCAGATGAGCAAAAAATACAGCAATATCTTACACATGTGCTGTATTTATACACCATTTTTTAAATTTTAGTTTACAATTCCTTAATAAGTATCCAATGGCATAATCAGTTGATGTCTGGGGAGTAATGTCCTGCAGACCTGCACAAGTCATGGGTGCCCAAAGTATTATAATGATGTTCATTCATAATCATTGGTTGACTTCCTTCTGAATCTTTTCCTCCTGACCGCCTCACGCCGATGGGCGGTGGGAGAGTGGCACCTCCAAGACCGACTAACGCCGATTGGTGTCAAGTCCTGGAGGCGGGGATTAGCAGGGAACACGCGTGTACATGAGAGCCCGTTCCCTGTAAAGACACAGAACGAAGATCCATTAGCAGCCTGCCAGCCGCAATCGGAGCTGGCAGGCTGCAATATAAAAAAAAGGGCAGTTATCATTTGTACAGCACTGCAATCTAGCACAGCGCTGTACAGGGGACAGCCCTGTCACTTAGCTATCCCTCTGATTGGCTCACAATCTAATCCCTCTCATAGGCTGATACCTATGAGAGTGGAATGCTGTGTATAGAGTGCAGTCTAGGGCCAATGTAAGGGGGAAGGAGGGGGAGTAAAAGAAATAGTGTTTAAAAAAAAAATCTGGTCTTTCTTCATTAAATTAAAAAAAAATTGCAGCAACAATCAAATCCCACCAAAAGACAGCTCTATTAGTGAGAAGAAAAGCAGGGTTACATTCATTTGGCTGCTAAGTTTTATGGCCAAGCAATAAAATGTTAAAGCTGAAGAGTGCTGAATTGAAAAAAAATGCCTGGTCACTAGGGGGTATAAACCTGTGGTCCTCAAGTGGTATTAGGTATTCTTGTTGTATAACAAGTTGTCTGTTTTTCCAAAAGGTTTCAGATAACCCTAAGTAACTGTAATAATTATTCTGTTGTTCACAGAGCTCAGAGAAGCCTTCAAAGAGTTTGACAAAGACAAGGATGGATATATCAGCTGTAAGGACCTAGGGGATTGTATGAGGACCATGGGATATATGCCAACTGAGATGGAGTTGATAGAACTGTCTCAGCAAATCAATATGAACCGTGAGTCATTTTCTTGTCTATAATTAAACTTTTTAATTTTTACAGAAGTAATAAATCACAGGGTCTTTTATGCCTCTCATGTCTCAGTAATTATCAATAGCAGTGTGTCCCTAAATATCTGCTGTGACTTGTCAACATCCAAATCATTTCTTATTATGTAAAAGTGCCATCAAACCAATACCGTATATAAATAAAGCACACTGACTACATGAATCATTGTAATGTTGAATTATAACTCTTCATCCGATGTTCTTCTCATTACTTGTAGTCGGAGGTCATGTGGATTTTGATGACTTTGTGGAGTTAATGGGTCCAAAGCTTCTTGCAGAGACAGCTGATATGATTGGAGTGAAAGAGCTCCGAGATGCCTTCAAAGAGGTAAGAAGAACATGGACTGAACTCTGTTAACCTATTCACTGTTGTCAAACCATTATTATTATCTACATATGTCATCTCTAATATCTACATATCACCTATAATATCTCATACATGTTTTAGTTTGATACCAATGGCGATGGAGAGATCAGTACAAGTGAGCTACGAGAGGCTATGAAAAAGCTTCTGGGACAGCAAGTTGGTCACAGGGACATTGAAGATATCATACGTGATGTTGATTTAAATGGAGATGGACAGGTGGACTTTGAAGGTTAGTATAGCATAAATGTAGCAATGTTTGGAATATAATAACAGGTAACTGAAAAGGGAAAATGAGGGGCCCTTTTCTAAAACACTCCAGTTCAGGCATGACACACGGCACTGTATAGTTAATATAGTATCAAAATAAATAAGTCGGTCAAGTCTGTTGCATGAACACAGGCCCATGCGCAATTCATTTTTTTCCATGAGTTTTCTCCTAGGTGATATTTTTTCAGCTTCTTTTTTTTTTTTTTTTTTTTCAAAACCTTTTCAGCACTTTACAATTGAAAAAGTACTAAAAGGTAGGTGAAAAAGTACTCTCAATGATTTTGAGTATTTTCTTGCTTGCTGGTGGTTTCAAAGGCATTTTATTGAGGCATAAAAGGCATAACAATACAAAAACACAGGAGAAAAAGTTAATTGCATATGAGCCACGGTCTTGCTTCAGTCTCAATTTAAACATGAATACTTTTAGTCAGACATCATTAAATGGCTGAACTGTTGACATGCACAACTTACTGAAACCAATTTGTTCCAAAACAGCCTGCTTAGCTATCAGAGATGCAAAGTACAGTATAGGAGTAACATATATGGACTGTGGTTAGTTACATACATTATAACTGAAATATGTATATTTTCTCTAACAGACATTTTTTTTTATACAGAACATACTGCTTATCTTGCCGAGGCTCTATTGTAGATTTACCTATCCAAAACATTATACATACGGTCCTCCACAAGCCTTCGTTCTGCCGCCGCCAGCTACTTTCAGTTTCACCGCCGGACCACAGTGCATGCGCGGCTCTGGCCACGCGTATCCTTTCTTCGCGTTCCAGTCTGCAATAGCGCTATTGCAGTGAGGAAAGCAAAGAAAAGATGCGTGTGGCAAGGCTGCGCTGGTCTCCATTTACAAGTCAAGAACCGGAGCAGCGGAAGGAGAACAGAGGCTCGTGGCGGACCGGTGCGGGACAGGACGGTTGCTGGGGGCTTGCAGAAGCCCCAGGCAAGTGAAACAGTGTGTTTAAAATGTATCTACATTTCCGCTTTACAGAGACACTGAACCGAAAAAAAAATTATGACATGATAAGAAGTAGATATATTAGTCTAATATTGTTTCCAGTACAGGAAGAGTTAAGAAACTTCAGTTATTATCTATGCAAAAAAAGCCATTGAGCTCCACGACTTCAAAGACACAGAGAGCCCGGTCTGAAATTTGTTATCTCAACTGTCAGTCATTGTATTTTCTTTTTTTCTGCAGAGAAGTGGTTCACAAGTTCACTGCTGTTCTGTAAAATCATTTAGAATGCTAAGTAGTGTGTAAACTGCAAATATTAGAGAATGATGCAATGATATATAAAAAAAACTATATAACTGAAAATAAAAATATGAGAATATTTTCTTTGCTTCTAATGTTCTAGTAATTATCCGTACACAACCAATTCATTACATCATATATTTTTTTTCACTTCAGTGTCTCTTTAAGCTAGTAAAGCATCAACCCACAGGTTAATTCCTGAATGCTTTTTAAAGAGACTCTGAAGTGAGTCTACAAGCATGTTATTACTGTAAAGCACCTTACATAGTGCTACACCGCCGCAATCCTGCGGCAAAACAAGGGGACTTTACCCCCAAATCCCCCCTGCAAAATCTAAGACTTTCTTGGTCGTGGATTTTGCTGCTCATGGAGGCAGAGCTATGAGCTGCAGCTCTGCCTCCATGTGCGTCAATCGCCACACGGATCTCCGCCTCTCCCCCGCCCCTCTCTGTGAAGGCAAATTAAGAGGGGCGGAGGAGAGGAGGCGATAATCGGGGATTGACGCGCTGAGAGGCAGAGCTACAGGGCTAAGCTCTGCCTTTTCAGGAAGTTCTCCCACGAGATTTACAGAGGGGATTTGGGGGGTAAAGACCCCTCATTTAGACGCGGGATAGCGGCGGTTTAGCACTATGTAAGGTGCTTTACAGTAATTACATGCTTGTAGACTCACTTCAGAGTCTCTTTAATGCTTTTAAATAAAAGCTGGTTAGCACAGAACACTACATTAATGGGTGCCTTCAGCTTAATAAAATATGGTTTGTGTGATCTCCTTTTGTAACAATACCTTGGCTGTATTCCTAATGCCAGTGTGATTTAAGGATAAAGCGACACACAGTTATTTGAGAAGTGAAGGTACATGGCTTCTTGACCTTCAATTAATGTCAAATCTGATGTAATATTCTTTGATGAAATGAATGGAACAAAAGTGTGTTAAATAATGGCAATTATAAAAGTAGAGCTCATGCTGAAAAGTGGTGGTCTTTTCAGTCAACTGCCACTTACCATATATACTCACAAGCAAGCCGACCCGCATATAAGCCGACCCCCCAACTTTTACCTGAAAAAAACAGGGAAAAAAATGATTGACCCTCATATAAGCCGGGGGTAGGAAATGCTGGCCGCGTGATCCCCCCCAGTGTGTCCCAGTATAGCTAGTATAGTGCCCAGTATGGGTAGGTAGTGCCCTAGTATAGCTAGTAAAGTGCCAAGTATAGCTAGTATAGTGCCCAGTATAGTGCCCAGTATGGGTAGGTAGTGCCCCAGTATAGCTAGTATAGTGCCCAGTATAGCTAGTAAAGTGCCCAGTATAGCTAGTAAAGTGCCCAGTATAGCTAGTATAGTGCCCCAGTATAGCTAGTATAGTGCCCAGTATAGCTAGTATAGTGCCCCAGTATAGCTAGTATAGTGCCCCAGTGTGCCCCAGTATAGCTAGTATAGTGCCCAGTATGGGTAGGTAGTGCCCCAGTATAGCTAGTATAGTGCCCAGTATGGGTAGGTAGTGCCCCAGTTTAGCTAGTATAGTGCCCTGTATAGCTAGTATAGTGCCCAGTATAGGTAGGTAGTGCCCAGTATAGCGCCCAGTATAGCTAGTATAGTGTCCAGTATAGGTAGGTAGTGCCCAGTATAGTGCCCCAGTATAGCTAGTACAGTGCCCAGTATAGGTAGGTAGTGCCCAGTATAGTGCCCCAGTATAGCTAGTACAGTGCCCAGTATAGGTAGTGCCCCCTCTCCCCCGCCCCGCGGTCGCCACTATCACCTGAGCTGGCGCTGCATCTTCTATTATTCCTCTCTCCGCTCGTAAAGTAATTCACAGCAGCGAGCCCCACGGCGGCTGCTGTGATGACGAGGCAGGAAGCCATAGAGAGAGAGCGGTTCCCATAGCTACAGGAAGCCGCTCTCTCTCTATGGCTTCCTGCTTCATCATCACAGCAGCTGCCGTGGGGCGCGCTGCTGTGAATTACTATACGAGCGGAGAGAGGAATAATAGAAGATGCGGCGCCAGCTCAGGTGATAGCGGCGGCGGAGGAGTGGGGGGCGCGGACCACAGGTGACTCACAAGCAAGCCGACCCCCCAACTTTTGACCCCCTTTTTGGGGTTTAAAAATTTGGCTTGCTTGCGAGTATATACGGTATAAATGTGGCAATCTGAAAAGTGCCATTATATTATTAAAAAAAAGTGAACTTTTCTGGCAAACCTCCTGTTTGCCTGTTTATAAATAGGGTGTAGTGCACATTTTCTCATCAACATTGTTGCTATTGTTTTTCGAAAGGCCTAGTCTAGAAAACTGCAAATATTATCATATATATATAATTTGTATTTCTTTATATTCACTTGTGTTCTAGTATTGCCAGAGTTCTAATAACCCTCAGCTTATCTCTGTGTGTATTGGGAGTCAGAAAGGACATACATTTTTTGTCTCTCCTCTCTGTGTTGTATTGTACTGTCCAGGAAGGACAATTTGTTACTTTGTATATCTTTCCAATTAATGACTGGCTGCCTTGCACTACAGCACTGATTTTACGCTATTTTTTTCCATACCTTTCTTGATAAATGTGACTTAAATTTCCGTAACATGCCTAAAGCCCCATACACACGCTCAACAGCGGTCTTTTATGCAGCACAATTATCAAACAACTTTTGTTGTGAAACAAGTTGAAACAACCAAAAAAAGTTGTTTGCTGTTGTTCACACAACTGATAAGACTCATCAGAGGATTGGCGTCTTATCAGTCTTATCAGTTGTGTGAACTATAGCAAACAGCTTTTTTTGGTTGTTTCAACTTGTTTCACAACAAAAGTTGTTTGATAATTGTGCTGCATAAAAGACCGCTGTTGAGCGTGTGTATGGGGCTTAAGCGGCTATTTAGTTTGCTTGTATCTCTCAGAATTCTGCAGTAATTGGAAGATGGTTCTAGCATTTATTTATTTTTATTTTTTGCAGAGTTTGTCCGAATGATGTCTCGCTGACCATTAATGAATTAGCGTCCATCTTGCCCACTTGACTGCGCTGTTTTGGCAAAGCTGTGCCTCAATCACTCCACTAATATCTGGACTTGGAAGGGCAGTGCCCACATCAAGTATAATGTCCCTGTTCTGGAGGCACATGCCATGTCGCAGTATCTTGCTATGGAGTACAGCACAGGCCATTCTTCCTGCTAATCCTGTTGCTCTGACTCATAGTGTGCCATCCCACTTCCTCAGATGTGATTTCCAACCTATGGAGCAAGTAGCAGGAGATACCTTTTAACTGTTGGACAACATGAAGTAGGCTACAGGCTGCTGGGAAGAAACAAATCTGTGTGTGCATGAGACAACACCCATCATGTGACTTTCACCTCTTAGAGGATTTGTGCAATAATAGAATAGAATCTGCTTCCTGCATTTTCCATTATATTAATAAATAGAGAATAATATTTATAACTGTGAGCTTGCAATGCAAGGGAAGTGTAGAATACAGTTGTTACATGCAACTAGATATGGTTTTATAGGGTTATATGAACTGATAAATCTAAGTACTTATCATTCTCCGTATGTCATATATGCAGTAGTATCTGTTTAAGCAGAGCTAAAGCAATGTACACACTTTAGGGTTCACTTGGCCAGAGCAATCATTTATAATTATTTTAGCCAAAAATCTTAAGTGTGTACAGATGTTCCCCCAATGTTGCTGGCCTCCTCTGTAGCAATCTGTCCAGACCACTGTCCCCTAATGCCTTTTGATCTTTGTAGGAACTTTGAAGCAATGCTTGAAGCACTCATTTGTCTCTCAACCCCCCCCCCCCCCCCCCCCTGCATAGGTCAGAACTTACTGCCCGGCCATTACAAAAGTGCAGCCAAAAGTGTGTAAGTGTGTAACAATCTTTTCAGGTGACACATTGGCATCTGTCAGCTATACACAATAGCAAGCATGTCTGTGATTGGCCGATGTCTCACTTGACTTGTACAGTATTTGCCGTTTGGTCTACAGAGAAACCTGAAGTAAGACATGATCACATGATCATGACCAACCAATCAGAAAGTTACAAATCTATCACATGATCAGATTGCTCATACACTTATCAATAAAGTCTCCTTAAATAGAATTTATGCAGCAGAAAGGACCAGTTCTTAGCAAACCAACATACAAGGAAGCTGAACAGCAGTGAATAGTGATTTTTTTTGTTTTGTTACAGTTTAGTACAAGATGTTTAAAGGGACACTTAAGTCAAACAAAAAAAATGAGTTTTACTCACCTGGGGCTTCCAATAGCCCCCTGCAGCTGTCCGGTGCCGTCGCCGTCTCCCTCCGATCCCCCTGGCCCCGCCGGCAGCCACTTCCTGTTTCGGTGACAGGAGCTGACAGGCTGGGGACGCGAGTGATTCTTCGCGTTCCTAGCCACAATAGCGCCATCTATGCTGCTATAGCATATATCATATACCATATAGAGGGTGTTGATGTGTCTGGGAACGCAAAGAATCACTCGCGACCCCAGCCTGTCAGCTCCTGTCACCGAAACAGGAAGTGGCTGCTGGCGGGGCCAGGAGGATCGTAGGGAGACGGCGAGGGCATCGGACAGCTGCAGGGGGCTATTGGAAGCCCTAGGTGAGTAAAACTCATTTTTTTTGTTTGACTTAAGTGTCCCTTTAACGTATTCTATCAGCAAAATTATAAATCTTGGAAATGAAAATGTCAAACTTAGAGTCAGCACCTACTGGTTTGATTGTCAAGCTCTTTACGTTCAAGAAAGATCTTGTTTTGCTACTGTGTAGTAAAAGTAAGAGATTTACATAGAATAGGGCCTAGACACTAGACCTCAGACTTTGTATTCATAATATTACAAACTTTTTAAAAATGTGTTTTAATTTTTGTCAGAGACTCCTTTACTAACAGTAAAGTAACACTCACTTCTACTCACAAAACTTTACCATTCAAACTAGTAGGTGAAATTATATTGTGTTGTGTTTCAGATGTCCCTAAAAAACAAAAATGTAAAACAAAAAAATTAAACTGTAGCTTTTAGAGCTAAACACAGTAAATAAAAAATGCTATAAAAGAACTGTAATTTAGGTCAGAGTGAGGCTTCGTTAGTAGGTCTCACCTAATAAACTGACGATGATGATGATTATTATTAATATATCGCCAATATCATTAGTGGTGCTGTACAGAGTACATAGTCATGTCACTACCTGTCCCTCGGAGGGGCTCACAATCTAATCTTTACCATAGTTGTTGTCCATAATAGGCAAGGGCCAATTATTAGGGGGAAGCCAATTAACTTATCTGTATGTTTTTGGGATGTGGGAGGAAACCCACACCGACACTGGGAGAAAATACAAGATCCCTGCAGATAGTGCCCTGGCTGACATTTGAACCGGGTACCCAGCACCCATGTATTTACTGATCCATATGTTCAACCAAAGGCAATTTGTCTCTGAGAGTGTATGTGCATTCTTGGAACTTGAAAGATGCTTTAAAATGTAATCTCTTGGCATCAATGAGCTGAGAACCCCAAATCAAGGTCCCAGGCAAACAAACCTATTTAACTTTCCTTGACTCCTCACTAGGGATCTGTAATTCTAAGTGGTGGACTGGTGGTACTGCTTCACTGGCTACTGACATAGCTCCTCATTATCCATCACAGAGCTAGGAAGGAGGACTCTTCCAGTTAGAGTGGTGATCTGCCACAGCTCTGTGGATCCTGGAAGGCAGTAGCAAAAATGGTGCCACTATAACTATGTAACTATATAACATCCACAAGACATTAATGAACCTCAAAGCAGGTATCTCCTTATGTAATAATGGGCGGTTGGGACTAAGCTGACTGTCTGTTATAGAACTGTCGTTTTGCATTATAAACATAAAGATAATGCATTGTCTAACCCCAAAACACCCTCTATGACAGGTTCAGTCTGCTCAGCAATAACATTTTGGATAGAAATAGATACCGGTAAGCTGAATCATTAAAGACTTTTACTATTTTTGGTGATCTCAATGGTGAGATCTTCCCACTGGAGTTCTCACCTCTGCTACTTTATCCTCTCTATCCTGCCAGCATCTGTATACAAATGAATCATCAATTTTGGTTTCAATGGCACTTTGTTATACTTGTAGCCCAGACTGAATAACAGGTTGGCACATAGCGTTTTGCATGTTTAGGTGTCTGTTTTAAATCAGAACACCAGGATGCCTCATCCCTTACATGCACTAGGAGCGAGTGCTAACAAGTAGCTTCACTTACCTCTGGAGATTTTTTAACAAGCGCTCAGCAAGCGCTAATAAAACGCAAGCGCTCACAAAAGCGCTTATAGTGTGGATCCAGCCTAAGGTCAGGTGATCTGCTCTGTGCTGGTGAAGGAACTCCCTGCTCTCCTGGCATTAAGGTAAATAAGAGGGCTGGGTAGGACTCAACTAGCCTGGCATTTGAAATATATTTATTGCATTAAGTATAGATGTGCAATGCACAAAACTTTGTGCCTTGCTAATTAATGCAAATTTACAATCACATGTTGTACACTAAAATGGGAGGCTGAACTGAGGATTTAATAGTAGAGTGCTCAGTCAGTAAATTAACTGAATGTATTCCAGCGCCACAGAGAAGCAGATGGGAGCCCTCAGCCCACATGTAAAGCACTCTTTCTCTCCATGCAGCTGCAATGGAAATAGAGAACCTGCAATTTAAAACGTGCCTTCTTGGCATAGACAGCAGGCATATATGTGTTCATTTATCCACATGGAATGTATTAAAGGACACCTAATCCTAGTGAGAGCAAGGCAATTTTTACAGTGAGACAAAAATGATCCCCTTTACTGTTTTCGGCATCATGAAATAAATTCCACCATTACAGAAGCCATGAATGAGTCTTGCTTAGCAAGGCTCTAGAATAGCCTTGTATGAGTCATGGGGAGCCTGCTGACCCTTTTACAAGGACAGGGCCTTCTCTTTTAAGCCACGGAAGGAAAATGTTTTTCTTGGCTAAGAATAATGTAAAAGGTCACAATTACCATCAGGCACAATAGGGGTGGCTGAAAGGCTGCATTTTCCCTGCAAAGATAAATTAACATTTTCCCTCCAATCTCCAATGAAAGAATAATATTTAAAGTCAGTTCATACAAGTGTACCTAGTTATGATTATTGTAACTGAACAAGAAAACATTGTTTATCATATCACACAGAGCCGAATCATCCACAAGGCAGTTTAGGCAGATGCCTGGGGCCTGGAGAGAGACTGGGACTTGGTGGCCTTTAGCCCCCATCAGATCTTATAAAAAGTCAAATGGCTATCAAGGGTAGGCCGAAAGTTGTTAATTGTCTACCTTACCACAACTATATTGGTTTTATAATTGATGTGTTATGGTAACCCTATTGCCTCTGCTCTCACAACCTTTATAGCACTGTTGTTTCTATCTGGCAGATTCACACCAAGCACAAGTGTTGTGAGTGGAACCAAAGTGTTTCTGTGGCAAGCATGAAATGGAGGCAGTACATTTTCTATTATCCCTGTATAGAGATGCTAAATATCATTATCCCCCAAGCTCAGTACTACACCGACAAATCAAATCAGTTTCACTTCTTTCAGTAGCTTACAACATTAAAAAATGTACCATAGCTTATAAAATGAGAAACCTACCCTCAGGCTTGAAACGGCCAGACTAGTAACCAGCAAATCTACCATGTTCCTCAGGGCAGACTGGAACCCTCCAGCGACAGAAAGACAAGGAAGCATGAATCATCTCCAATACCCCACCATATAGCTATATTTAATAACAAAATGTGCATGCTACATATTATATATGTCATAGCGAGCATCTATAACTATTGTAGAATAGCCGACCTATTCTCTGTGCCTCCACTGTTTACCTACATACAATACTATTAACCTGGGATGCTGTGTGCTTTGTTTGTTCATATTCAATGATTTATTGATGCAGATTTATCATTTTCATAGACTCAAACAGTGCCAACTGCATCACGACAGTATTAGCATTTTATGTGTACTGCATCTTTATAAATATTTAACTTTGTACTCCAATGAATGTTGTGATTAGATTGCTACAAAAAAAAGACATACATTTAAATCTCACAGTACAAGTTCTTCCTTTCAGAAGGTTCTGTGCAATGATTTCACTGTAATAAAAGGATACTGCACTATTGTCATTGGTAATGGCAAGAACAATAAAGTGTAACCCAACTAATCAACTTGTGGGGGGAACTTAATTCATCATGTTACACACTAGGAGTGTCATTTACTAAGGTTCTCCAATGCCGGAAATTGCATATGCCTGGTTCATAGTGGCAAGGACTGCTAATAGGGTTAGCAAAACAGTCGTTACAGACACATGAAGATTTTCTATTAATACACTTGTGGGCCCAGGGTAAAATATAACAGAACCTTTATGTGGGTTAAAACAGGGTATGGCCAGGTGTTGATTAGGGCCCTCATTATGTACCACAAAAAACACTTCTCCTCTCCTATGTTGCTGTCACTTACAATAGGTAGTAGAAATCTGAAAGAACTAACAGGTTTTCGACTAGTCCATATCATCATAGGGGATTCTCAGGATTTTATTTATTTTCAAAAGCACTTAGTGAATGGCAGTTGCTCTGTCCAGCTGCCCAAAAAAAATGTGCAGTGAGGAGGGAAGCTGGCTGGATGTCATTGTATAAATATTTTCCAGGGAATGTCTTTATAAAGAATAAGATCCTTGCTGAGAATCCCCCATGAAGAGATGGACTAGTCCAAAACCTGTTGGTTCTGTCAGATTTCTACTCCCTACTGTAAGTGACAGCAACATGGGAGAAAAGTAATGTATGGCTCATCCTAGACATTTCTGTCAGTGAGAGCACTGGATATTCACATTTAGAGTGCAGACAATAATATAATTGCGTATATAAATATAAACACTCTGATATCATACAAGTGATAAACAGGTAGCAATATATATATAACAAACAACACATGCATTAAATGCCACTACACAGATACAGCAATAAACCAGATCAGTCATTGTATGATACAAAATCTCTATATAGCATAGAACAAGCATATTAACATAGAATAAGTACAATACTGAGAACACATTCAGAAAGATAAAATGTATCATGGTAAGGCTCTTCCTTGATAAAGAGGGCAGTACCACCCCTGAAACGTCAAACACTTCTCGATAGACTCGAGCCTCCCTCACATTTCTTGTGCTTGTACCACAACCGCAGTCTTGTCACGGTTAACCCATTGTGTGCCGATTCATTGTAGTCTGTCTTTATCCATGGGACTGGGTTTTCAGTCCAGCACTTATCAAATGTATATTTGTTGCCTTTGAACAATATTGTTCTTGCAGAAAGCAAGAAATTCAGGAGAAGATTACTGAAACTCATTGCAGTGGTGTTAAACTTTGCAGAAATAAATCAGCCTTTTATAAATAGGTTGAAGCTTTGTTCTTTTTCTGCAATTATCAGGAATGAGGAAATGATCCATGGAGTGATTTTCCATCACCATTTTTTAAACTACTGGTATTCCCCTCATTTTGCTGTATCTGCTCTATCAATACAAATACTATTTGCAAATTGCAACTAGGATTTCTAGATTGCACTTTTAAAAAGCTCATACAGCCTCACATATATTTTTCCTCTGATTCCTCTCCCCATTGCATACATATTTAAGGAAAAAACAATCTAAACAATATCTCAGTGCCCATAAAATCATACATGCATGCTCTTTGCAGAGTTCTGAAATGTGTCTGTGGGAGTGTACTCTTTGTTTTTGTTTTTTCTCTTCTCCTGCTGCTTTTTCGATAGGCCTATCACAAGCACAATAAGTAAGAGACACACAAGGTTGTTTAGAAGATGTAACACTCAATGTATCCCTCTGACCCTACACATTTTGAAAAAAAAAGCAATGACATAAATTGGTGACAGGAAGGAGCATAGGCTATAGCTATATAGCAATTTCAGGACTATCATTTCAAGATATAATGAAAATATTTGAATAAATATAGGGTATTGGATGTCAGCCTTATACCATGGAAGTCAATACTGTTCTATTTCTGTGACCAGACATATGTAACAACTCTGATGGAGACACCAAATGACTGTCTTTATCCCCTGGTCCTGAGAAGACCCTGAGGTAGGAATGTTTGACAGATGTGCGGTCTGGATAAATGGAATGCTTCACGTTATTATTCTTGTATTAAAGTGTGCTGCATGATTCATAGGCATCTGTGCCAAAACCTCATATCTACAATATTATGTTCATATAAATAGAGGCACAGAACACATTACGGTAAACCACCAGTAGACATAAAGGCCTTGCAGATGTTGCATGATTATATTACATAATAGAGATCACACAGCTGAGCATGTGCCTGTTAGTAATGCAGAAATATATATAGAATGATAACAATTACGCACTAAAGCACATTTGGCTATTAACTATCACATCGGCTATGGCCTGCCTCTCTCTGGTTTGCAGAAGGTCAGCGGTTGGGTTTGACATCATTATCCAATTGGTCTGCTAATCTCAATGTGTTTATCCGTGAGACGCTCTAGGAAAGGAGCCATCCACATTGAGATTACACTGTCTAACAACACAGCTTGCAGGAGCAGCAGTGCCTCGCCTGCCATCCAACACAGCTTATACAGACCCAGTTTATTCAGGTCACAACACAGGTTGCTGCAAGGACAAAAAGCCATTGGTGTATTTGTAGTCAGACTCAGAAATAATACGTCTCTTTTTATAAAGTTGACTTAGCGTTATGGGGACTGTATTAAAATAAAACCTGAAAAACCACAGCTTAATGATATTTTTTTTTTTACTTCTATGCAAAATGGACTTTTTTTTTAAAAATAATGAATATGACAGGTGGAAATACTGAGATGCAGGAAACCACAGTACAGATTTATCTGTCTCTGTCTCCTTGTATGTATGTTGCTGGTTCTTCATTGACAACCTCAAAGGTCCACAACACTAAAGTCCCACTTCCTAGATCTATGTAGGTTATGTAAAGCAGAGGTCAAAAGGAAGGTATCAGTCATCACATAATGATCTAATGACTGGCACCTTAAACCATATTATTCTAATCCTGTATGAATATAATCAGGGCCGGTCCTAGACTTCTTGCAGCCTGAGGCAAACTTGTCAGACTCCTCACCCAGCACAACAAGCTGCTTTTTCCCAATGATGACCTCTTCACCACACTCGCTCTCCTCTCGCTTCTCCTCCTACCGTGACTGCATTCTGTAAGTGTAAACATACAGTACCAACATGCTGTATCCTGTGCCTGATGCAAGTGTTTCACCTTGCTTCATGAGAGAACCGTCAGTGAATATAATACATTCAATAAGTGTCAGTAGTTGTAAACCCTTTACATCCCAAGTTAAAATGTCGAAGGTACATTTCCTCTTTGGGAACAAAATCCCTCTGTCTCTGTTTCTCCCTCATTCTTCCCTCTTTCAAGACTGATGTACAGATCTGTGTAAATATAAGTATTTTTCTACTGAAAAATGTGTTTAACTGACTCAAAACTTTATTCCCTTCAATTAAATTGATATATTTCATATTTTCAAACGTTAAAAGGGAGAAAAACGAATGATGATAATAAGGATATGCATGGTGAGAGGTGTGGTGAGGGTGTGGTTAGAGGTGTGGCAGTGGTGTGTCTTAAAGTGTCCTTTCTTATCTCAAAAAGTTTGGAGATATGTATATATAGCTGAAAAGGAAAACCTTCAAATACTGCATGGTTGAAAGTTACTGTAGACACAGTATTTGATTTGTACATACTGAGACCTACCTGGTCTATACATAAGAATTTGAGAGGAAACCAATCTTTGGAGATAAGTAAATGTACAAATATATATTTCTCAGTAAACCAGGGCGGCTCCCCTCCGTGAATCCCTCCACTGGCTTCCTATCCAGTCCAGAATCAGATTCAAGATATTGTGTCTGACCTACAAATCCATCCACAAAACCTGTCCAACCTACATTTCTGATCTTACTCAGAGATACACACCAAGCCGCTCACTCCGCTCCTCCAATGAACTTCGCCTGACCGTCCCCCGCATCACCCAGTCCCATGCACGCCTCCAAGACTTCTCAAGAGCTGCTCCGACACTATGGAACTCCCTACCTCCACCCATTAGGGCAGCCCCCTCCTTCAACACCTTCAAGAAGGCCCTCAAAACTCACCTTTTCACTCTTGCCTACCACCCCTCACAATTGCTCTAAACCCACAGCCGAACTCTGGTCCCCTACCTCTCGTGTCCCTACCTCTCCCTCTAGATTGTAAGCCTTTGGGCAGGGTCCTCACTCCTTTTGTGTCCTACCTGATCATGCACCTCTATTACTGTGCACCCATGCTATGCATTTGAGTGAACCTAACTTGCCTAACTCCATGCTCCCATCCAGTGACTGACTAAGCATTACCTTGTACTCATACTGTGCTGTGTGATCTGGTTTTCTTGTATTCCTGTATTGTCATATTGCTGTTTGTCACCCCTAAATATTGTCTGTAACCTAAATTAATGTCCAGCGCTGCGTAATATGTTAGCGCTTTATAAATACAACAAATAAATAAATAAATAAATAAATAGTAAACAAATTGTGACAATGTGTAGCAACTGAGGTCCGAGTACTGGTGATCTGCAGTATCACCAATAATACGGATACTATATCTGATTATTAGGTGATCTGCAGAACCACCAATAATACAGATATAGCGTAACAGGCAACCAACTTTAATCGTGTGTGTGTGAAGTGATTGGTGCACACAGTAGTACTCCGAAGGTTCCCACGCTAACCTCCCAGGCGGGGGAGATCAGGTAAGGATCTAGGGAGTAACCTCACCAGTGGCAATGGGCCCACTGGTGAGTAGGAGCGTCAGACAGAAATAGGTCGGCAACACACAGGCAGGTACAGTACAAAATCGGTAGGCAATATCAGAGTGAGGCACAGACGGGAAGTCGGCAACGGAATCAGATGACTAAAGTACAGAATCAGCGAGCAGGTTCAGAGTCAGAGATCAGACAGGGGTTGGCAACGATATCAGATAGGCGTAGTACAGAATCAGAGAGCGAGAGATTAGTCAGGAACGAGCAGGGTCAAAACAACAATAATACAATAGATCAATCCTAGTCTTAGGTGTGTAATCCTTGGCAACAACATCTGGGATCTAGTCTACGGTCTGAGCGCTAACACGGGTATACACGACAACAGACAGCGAGCTACTGATAGCTCGCTGTCTTTATGCTGGCAGGGAAGCCCATGGCAACGCCCCCGCCAGGCGACCAATCAGGGGCGAGGTGCGCTCCCTGTGACGTTAGCTGACCTGCGGGTCAGCTGACTCGCCTCCGGGAGGCGTAAATATCCCGACACTGACCGCGCGCGCGCACAGTAGTCTCGAAGTGTGCGCACGCGAGAGGCCAGCGCGCGGCGAGGCAGAGAGAGCGGCGGGGACAGATGAAACGGCGTCCCCGCCGCTCGTTCTACAAATACATTTAAAAGATCCCTATAACAAGTAGACAACTAAACATGTCTTGTGAATAATATTCACTTCTTCAGTTGTCCAGTCACTGGACAGTACCTCCAGGACCCCCTGTGGACCCTGTCCTGCTCAGTCATCGTCTTCGACTGAGGCAGAACGTTGATTATGAGCGGGGAGGAAGTGACCGTTCTTCTTCCCCACTGTGCATCCTTAACTCTGCCCCCTCCACCTGCCGTTTTAGATCCATATATGTTTTACTGCACAGAGCGCGCAGGGGAGCTGCGCTGTCAGCAGGCTTATGATAATTGAGTTCGGAAGGATATCCAACCTCAATTATCACAAGCCCGCAGACAGCGCAGCTCCCCAGCGCGCTCTGTGCAGTAAAACATATATGGATCTAAAGCGGCAGGTGGAGGGGGCAGAGTTAAGGACGCACAGTGGGGAGGAAGAACGGTCACTTCTTGCCCACTCATAATTGTTGCTAGAACGGGCCACAGGGGGCGTTGGAGGGGGGATGATTGTGCTGTGACAAAGTCACAGCACCAGTAATAGAACACTTTTAAAAGAATTTAACACCAGGTCAGGGGTACTTTAAACAACTCAAGTGTTGCTTTAGCAGTAGGCCTCGTTCAGACTATACGCGCTGCCGTCCGCATTTTGGCAGCGCGTATAGTGTGCGACACGCAAGAACGGTAGAAGGGCATAGACAGCCCTTCTACCGTTCCCATCATATGCGCTGCGTGGCAGCGCGATTGCACTATCGCGTGCTGCACGCATTTTTGGGAATCGCAGCGCAGATCCCATTCATTGTAATGAATGGGATCTGCAGCGCAGCGCATAGGAGCGCAGATGGCGTGCGATCGGACGCTAAATGATGTGAACGAGGCCGTATGCTTCAGGTCATTGTCCTACTGGCAGGTGAACCTCCATCCCAGTCTCAAATCACTGCCAGACTGACACAAGTTTGCTCAACAATATCCCTGTATTTAGCAACCCCCATCTTTTGACTTTTCCTTGACTCAGACCAGTTTCCCAGTCCCTGCCATTGAGAAACATCCCCATAGCATGATGCTGCCACCACGTTTCACTGTAGCAATGGTGTTCTTGGGGTGACGGGATGTGTTGGGTTTGTGCCAGACATAGCATTTTCCTTGATGGCCAAAAAGTTAAATCTTAGTCTCATCTGACCAGAGCCTCTTCTTTGAAACATTAGGGTAGTTGCCCACATGCCTTCTTATTTTTTAACACCAGGCAATGGCTTTTTTCTGGCCACTCTTCCGTAATGCCCAGCTCTATGGAGTGTACTGCTTATAAAGGTCCTGTGGACAGATACTCCCTTCTTTGGAGTGGAACTGTGCAACTCCTGCAGGATTACCTTTGGTCTCTATGATGCCTGTCTGATGAATGCTCTCCTTGCCAGGTCTGTGACTTTTGGTGAATAGCCCTCTCTTTGCAGGTTTGTTGTGAAACCATGTTCTTTCCATTTGAAGATGATGGATTTGATGGTGTTCTGGGGGATATTCAAAGCTTTGTACTTCACAACAACTTTGTCCCTGACTTGTTTGGAAAGCTCCTTGGTCTTCATGGTGTGATGCCTCCTGCTTGGTGATGCTGAAGCTTCTAGGGCAATTCTGAAAAGGTGTGTTTATAGTGGCAGATCATGAGACACACAATCACAGGTGGACTTAATTTCACTAATGATGCGAGTTTTGAAGGTAATTGGTTGCTTGTTACTTTTTAGGTGCTTCATGGCACAGGGGGTGAATACATATGCACATGACATTATTATATATATATATATATATATATATATATATATATATATATATATATATATATATATATATATATATATATTTGCCTCATTTCACTTTCTCAACTTAGACTATTTTGTGTAGATCGATCACATAAAACATGAGATTAAGGAGCATAAAAATTACAGATTGAAATGTAACAAAATAGGTACAAAACCAAGGGGGGTGAATACTTTTGCAAGGCACTGTATTACTATAGTGATGTGTACATCTGAAGTTGTGGAATTCTACATAAATCAGTATACCCAATGGAAAAAAATGTACTGAAATTCTGCTAATTTTGATTAGAGCTTTATTAAAATGTCATTAAATTCACAATAGTGGTCCTTTAACATCTTTAGGTATCACTTATATGTGGCTGTATGTGGCAGTCATCACCGGAAGAGTACTGGGCAATGCATGTGCAGTTCCAATTCTTTCCAAATTGTGCATGCCCAGCATGCTCTAGGCCATGGCTGATGTGCACAACTGTGGGCAGGGGTGGGCAGAGTGCAGTGCGCATGCAACGGACTACGACTGGTCCTAGTCATGTCCAGGTCATAAGGCATAAAGCAGCAAGATGGACGAAATAAGTATCCTGAAAGGGTCTGAAAAGCCTATAGAACATTAAGGCAAGTATATCTTAACCTCTTGAGGACCCACCCTTTACCCCCCTTTAAGGACCAGCGCTGTTTTAGCTGATCTGTGCTGGGTGGGCTGTGCAGCCCCCAGCACAGATCAGGGTGCAGGCAGAGCGACCAGATCGCCCCCCTTTTTTCCCCACTAGGGGGATGATGTGCTGGGGGGGTCTGATCGCTCCTGCCTGATGGGTGTTGCGGGGGGCACCTCAAAGCCCCCCTCTGCGGCGAGATTCCCCCCCTTCCTCTCCTCCCTGTCCCCCCTGGTGATCTGGGCTGCACAGGACGCTATCCGTCCTGTGCAGCCAGTGACAGGCTGTCCCCTGTCACGTGGCGGCGATCCCCGGCCGCTGATTGGCCGGGGATCGCCGATCTGCCTTACGGCGCTGCTGCGCAGCAGCGCCGTACAATGTAAACAAAGCGGATTATTTCCACTTGTGTTTACATTTAGCCTGCGAGCCGCGATCGGCGGCCTGCAGGCTATTCACGGAGCCCCCCGCCGTGAATTGACAGGAAGCAGCCGCTCGCGCGAGCGGCTGCTTCCTGATTAATTAGCCTGCAGCCGGCGACGCAGAACTGCGTCGCTGCTCCTGCAGCTGCCACTTTGCCGACGCGCAGTATGAGTGCGCGGTCGGCAAGTGGTTAACATCTGGTACAGCTAGAGTTCAGAGCCTGGGCTATGGGGGGGTCCACACCCTAAGCTGTACCAGTGCACATGGTACATGATATGAATGGCTCTGGACAAGGGGCTCATCCCCACCTCGTGATTGGAATTGGTGGGAGTAAGCAGCCCTTTACTGGTGGGTCTAGGGCCAGGCCCTAGGGGGGGCAGCTTATGACGGTATCTGGGAGCCACATTTAAGACTAACGGGGCCTTGAGATGTCAACCTGACCCCCCACAGGTAAAATAGGTATAGGGGTACTGATGTAACCCTTACCCATTTCCACAAAGAGTTAAAGTCCTCTATTATTCTAAATTAATAACAGATACTTATCTTTAATTAATAATCCCATCCAATATCCTCAGAAAATATCCTGCGCCAATATCCTCTAAAGTCTCAGTATCACTACTGCAGAATACGCACACCTGCTGCTAACTGTGGAAGAGGTTTTTTTTAACAAAAATGTTTATTGACAAAATTGCAAGATTGTACCACTATTACTTACAACAAAGTAGGCAATCTTCATTAACATATCACCTGTAGATACCCTGTCGTGACCAGTAAGGGAGAGGCCATCCATTTCATCCACACTTTATTGAATTTGCCAGGGCAGCCTCTGTGTGTTTAAACCAGCTGTATAAAAGGGAGCATCCTATTGAGGAAGCATTTTATGCCATATTTATTTACTTCAATGTTGATTAAGATCAAGGAATAGCATAACAAACATTCCCAAGTAAGGAACAATGAGTCATATAACAGAAAAAATTGACAGGAATAACATTGAGCATCAGCAACAAGGTTTCTTAATCAAAACGTTTCCAAATAAAAAGGAAAGGGCAGGGAAAAGAAAAGGAGGTAAAGGGAGGGAAGGGAGAGGGAAGGGAAAGGGGAGGATAGAGGGAAAGGGTAAGGAGGAAAAACACCTTGCATACATCATAAAGAATGAGTTCAGCAGAGGAATAATAACGATGAGCAATGTATATATAAAGTGGCCAGTTAACTGAACTAATAACACATAGAATTTTGAGGAGGAAGGTATAACCTTATATATGAAACCATAGCCGGAAGAGAAGGGGAAGCACAGTTGAGTGGAAACTGAGGGGGCCAATTAGGCCGTCATTCCCAGGCATACCAAATATGGTATGCAGGGGAATGGGAGGGTGGACCAGTATTATGCAGTACTTCCAAAGAGTAGAGGGCGCTTAGGTAGGTGCTCTATGAGCGTTTCTATTTCACCCTGCAGCAAACTAGTTAGGTATATGGGAACCCACTCACATCATACAAAACAATATATCAATAATAAACAAAAGCCAGTTGCGCTGGGTCTATGATATAGTATATATCAATTTGCCACTAATAAATAATCAGTGCTATTCAACTTAATAAAAAGTATATGTAAATTTATTCAAAATATGCATATAAAATCAATTGTCACGTAGAATAAATAATTTCATACCACAATATTTGCGCATATATTCAACACATGATGGATATTCATATATGCCATTCAATCCCTGTATATATCATTCATACACTCAATCTTACATAGACCTTCCAATGTGCATAAAAAATATATATATATAAAGCAAAGAAAAACATTTTGTTGAGAGTAAAAATTAGGTTATCAGAAAAAATTCCTACTGGAGATAGAGTATACTTGTAACGATTGTGGAACTTTCCCCGTGATCAGCGCACAACGCGTGCGCTGACACGGCGGAAATCCTCCACAAGCGTATAATTTGCAGGAACCCAGCAAAAGGTGCTACGCACCCGTAGAGGGAAAATTCCTGTCGGCAGATGGCGCTGGGGAGTGCAGAGGAACCAATCCTCTGTACCTCCACAAATGCCAGACAGGAATTGTACGAAACGCAGAACGCAATCGCAAGAGAGGCGATTGCGAATGAGAATGAGCAAAGGGACAGGTTGTATGTGTGTGTGCCAATCCAGTCGCCACCCCGCAACCGCATGCACACAACAGCAGATATGAAATAGGAACGCAATCGCGAGAGGTGCGATCGCCAGACGAGACACAAGGCAGATGAGAACAGAATACGAGGTTAGTAAAGGCACAGCAAATAATACAATGAGGAGATACGGAAAATAACAAATGCTAGCTAACCGCGAAAACCGCACTCATTCGCAACAGTGCACGCGGTTATGCGCGGTCTCCACGTGATAAGCACAATAGAGACAAGCACGCCTAACTAACCATTAACAGACAAACATGAAACAGAGGACGCGAGCGCTTGCTTAACGGTTACCTCACCGAGCCTCCAGCAAGCGTAGCAGACAGACACACGAAAACAGGGACAAGCGAGAGATAGGATTCACAGCACTAGCGAAAAGTGGCTAGCGCGATCCAAGTACAGAGTAGCAGAACAGAAGGATCCCCAGCGCTAGCGAAAAGTGGCTAGTGCGATCCCAGAAGACAGAACAGAAGGATCCCCAGCGCTAGCGAAAAGTAGCTAGTGCGATCCCAGGAGACAGAACAGAAGGATCCCCAGCGCTAGCAAAAAGTAGCTAGTGCGATCCCAGGAGACAGAACAGAAGAGATAGCTGGTAGCAACCGCTGCACCAGCTATACTCCAAGAACAGAGATCAGAACCATTTCCTGTCAACCACCATTGGGACTGGACAATGGCAACAGGCAAGACAAGACAGAACAGGCAATACAGATAATACAATCCTAACAGCACTAGGGAAATCTGCCTAGCGCAGACTTAGGAATTACTCTAAGCTGATGTTCAAACAGAGAGCAAGGCTGACACCCCAACAGGAGTGTTACATAGGACGAAATCCTTATGAACAGCGAAGCATTGTGGGAAAGACATAGTACTTATAGTACACGCCTCCAATGAATGTGGCCAGGCAATTTGCATGACAACGTATGCAAATTCCTCTGCAAGCACAAGCTGCAAAACTGACAGAAGCTCTTCTTTCCAGAGTCCTGCAACATGCAAACCTACACAATGGTCAAAAGGCTGGCTGCCTGCACAGGCAGCTGAGCAAATCATCACAGTACCCCCCCCCCCCCCCCCCCCCCCCCCTCCAGGGTCGAATTCCAGACGACCCTCAAAACTGCTATTAGCAACAGACTCAAACTGAAGACTCATGAAGGTCGGGGTAGCCCGACAAGGTCCAATTCCAGAGTCAGTCCACCCGAAACCGACCTCATCGGAAACAGAAGCCACCGAAACATGCCCATCAGTACTACCAGTCTCAGTATAACACCCATCAGGACTGTGACTGCCAGAGAAGAAGCCATCGACACCCTCCAGACAATACCCACCACCTTCCAAGGAGCGTCCGAAAATTACCAAACCTGCCACAATACCTGTTCGAAGTGTCCCACTTACAACACAAAAGCCACCGTTGATCTTATCCAGGGGACCAAGCAAAATTTCTCCCGGAATCTCCCAGAACCTTTTGAAGCTCCACAGAGATCCCAAGAGGGCAGAACAATCACCAGGCTCACATGGAGAATTACCAAGAACCCCCATGGAACCAATGACAATTCCGGATTCAGAATTACGAGGACACCCATCAAGATCAAGACTTTCAGGGACCACTTCTGGGCATGCAAGCAGGCAGGCTAAATCAGAGCATGTCTCCACCGAGGAAGCATCTGAGTACGTTGGTAACCGAGGCACACTTGGGCTTTCTGGGTCACAGAGCACACTGGGGTACACCAGCACAGGAGAAACCTCAGGACATGTCGGGGAACTACCAACCTCAGAGTCCGGCACGAGGAAACCAAAACCAGGACTGGGCAGAGAATCATCACGAGCAATGGTCTCAAGCACTGGACTTTCAAAAGAAGACTCGGATTCAAATTCGGAAATTTCTGTGACTGCAATATCATCATTGACTACACATGACTGAAGCTCCACCAGAGCTGAAAAGGTAGCCAGCAAGGCAGCAATGCCTACGGAAGAGGGTAACACCTCAGAAGGACTTGGGGGACAGGAGACATCTCCTACAAGTTCTGCACCCTTTGGGAGGAACTCGGAGACCTCCAGAACATCAAACAAGACCTCAGGAACATCATTTTTCAAGTTTTCTAGGAAGGATTCTGAACTATCCATGTTACAGGGCAAAACTGGAACTTTATTTTGTGGACAGGGCAGATGTCCCAGGAATGGTTCCACCATAACCTGAGACTGGATCTCATCATCATGAGGGGAATGTACAGGTATATTTACTGGAACACACACTGACTCCCTAACTTCATTCTCACTGTACCCAGAATTCTGTGTGGCAGTCAAACTAGCTTGTAACTCCAAAACTGCAGAAAAACAAGTAAAAATAGCAGCAATACCTAGACGAGCCTCTAGGGGCAGGGCAGGAGATATTGTACAAGGCAATGTTGACTCATCCAGAGTACAGGGTGGAGAGTCAAAACTTCCCTCAGAGCAAGAAAGGGACTCACAAATGTCAATGTGATTGGACATCATATTGTTATTCATGGTACAGGGCAGGTTCAGAGAAAGCGTTTCTGAATAAGGCAAAGAGGGTTCAGCATCAGATTCGCAAAACCGAAGTGCTGTCTCACTCTTAGATTCGGCTAACAATGTCGAATCCGAGGAATCAGAACGCAAAACCTGTGAATCAAAATTCACTTTAGGTTGTGAAACTGACGCTTCTATAGCGCAAACCTCCGCGATCTGCGGAGCAGACTGCAAGGCATCTAGGACCGAAACACTGGAGCAACTGTCTCCAGGCAACAGGCCCTTACAGGTGAGAACAGGGTGAGACAGAGACTCATCTGCAGAAGAAATAGTGACATCAACAGGACAAACTTTATTAGGCATATTAAATTTACTTTTGACGCTGCATAGTCGAGAACTTTTCCCCATAGCAGGGTCACAGACGGAAGATCTCAAAGATCTGTTTCTAAATGACAAAGGATCCCACACATCCTTGAGGAAACCGGCAGACTCATGCCGATCACAATCTGCAGGAACATCCGAGAAACATGCATCAGATCGCACAGATTCAAACTGCACACTGTCAGGAGCGAATCCTTCAGGATTCGCACAGGAATCAACCACAGCGGCACACTCATTCATTTCAGATTGCACAAAGTCAAGACTCACATGCTTTACCCCAGAAAGGCAGGAACAATCATCCGACAACGATGTCTCTTTATTGGAATCAATTGGTTGGTGTGTGTGCAACTCATCCAAAATCGTTTGCCATACATAGATCACCAGATCCACATCATCCTTGTCACATTCATTGGAATCAATCAGAAGGTACATAGAGTCAAGACAAGCATTCAAGACATCTTCGCTTTTTGCGATGTAAAAATCGCAAAAGGCTTTCCAATCAAAATCGAATTCCTCCAGCAAGGCCCCAACATCCCAGGAAGCAAATGGGGGTTCAAACAGGCCAGTATCCAGATAATCTCCATAGGGTTGGAGTTCAGGAACAAGAACAGATTTTTTAACTGCTTTAATGTAGTGTGCGATCCTACCTATAGCAGGATCCACATAAGCTTTGGATTGGGGCAAAAAAGCCGGAGACGGAATCATTACAAACATCAATAGGAAGTGTTTTATTCCGATGCTTGCGTTTTTTAGTTTTTCTCTTTTTAGCCACTTTGCATGTCTGCTGTTTAAAACCTGAAGTGGCAACAGACACATTGAACTGATTGTCATACTGAAAAGTTTTGCATGGAAGGGAAAGATCAGCTGACTTATCAGCAGCTACACACTCAATCAGAGCAGGTGGTAAGCCAGGCAGTTTAAACCAGTGAGAGAATATCTCTGCAAGCAACTGATACAGATTACCATTCCAAGAATTGATTTTTAACAGATTATAAGCCCAGGTGAACAAATCGTCTTTTAAGAGCACATAGGCAAACAGAAGAGCCGACGTGGACGGATCAGAAATCTGAAAGGTGGGATTCAGACAAAACCTCACACATTCAGAAAGAAATTCCGCCTTGGTCTCTGAATTAAGCCTTTTAAAGCTCTTAAAGACACAGGACCCAAACTCGACAAAATCGTACAAATCGGAATTTCCGTCTACACTGGGGTTTTGGGTTGGGCTGTTCATACTGTAACGATTGTGGAACTTTCCCCGTGATCAGCGCACAACGCGTGCGCTGACACGGCGGAAATCCTCCACAAGCGTATAATTTGCAGGAACCCAGCAAAAGGTGCTACGCACCCGTAGAGGGAAAATTCCTGTCGGCAGATGGCGCTGGGGAGTGCAGAGGAACCAATCCTCTGTACCTCCACAAATGCCAGACAGGAATTGTACGAAACGCAGAACGCAATCGCAAGAGAGGCGATTGCGAATGAGAATGAGCAAAGGGACAGGTTGTATGTGTGTGTGCCAATCCAGTCGCCACCCCGCAACCGCATGCACACAACAGCAGATATGAAATAGGAACGCAATCGCGAGAGGTGCGATCGCCAGACGAGACACAAGGCAGATGAGAACAGAATACGAGGTTAGTAAAGGCACAGCAAATAATACAATGAGGAGATACGGAAAATAACAAATGCTAGCTAACCGCGAACACCGCACTCATTCGCAACAGTGCACGCGGTTATGCCCGGTCTCCACGTGATAAGCACAATAGAGACAAGCACGCCTAACTAACCATTAACAGACAAACATGAAACAGAGGACGCGAGCGCTTGCTTAACGGTTACCTCACCGAGCCTCCAGCAAGCGTAGCAGACAGACACACGAAAACAGGGACAAGCGAGAGATAGGATCCACAGCACTAGCGAAAAGTGGCTAGCGCGATCCAAGTACAGAGTAGCAGAACAGAAGGATCCCCAGCGCTAGCGAAAAGTGGCTAGCGCGATCCCAGAAGACAGAACAGAAGGATCCCCAGCGCTAGCGAAAAGTAGCTAGTGCGATCCCAGGAGACAGAACAGAAGAGATAGCTGGTAGCAACCGCTGCACCAGCTATACTCCAAGAACAGAGATCAGAACCATTTCCTGTCAACCACCATTGGGACTGGACAATGGCAACAGGCAAGACAAGACAGAACAGGCAATACAGATAATACAATCCTAACAGCACTAGGGAAATCTGCCTAGCGCAGACTTAGGAATTACTCTAAGCTGATGTTCAAACAGAGAGCAAGGCTGACACCCCACCAGGAGTGTTACATAGGACGAAATCCTTATGAACAGCGAAGCATTGTGGGAAAGACATAGTACTTATAGTACACGCCTCCAATGAATGTGGCCAGGCAATTTGCATGACAACGTATGCAAATTCCTCTGCAAGCACAAGCTGCAAAACTGACAGAAGCTCTTCTTTCCAGAGTCCTGCAACATGCAAACCTACACAATGGTCAAAAGGCTGGCTGCCTGCACAGGCAGCTGAGCAAATCATCACAATACTAATATGTCTTAATATAAATAGTTGCCGTGCCTTATGAAAATTTAGTTGTCATTGGTATATCTTCCTCGATAAAGAGTCTGTATATAAAACTCAGTATATATCAGTTAATGAGGTTTAGCCTTGAAGCGTACAGTCTGTGATTTCCGTAATCATGTGATTGCATAGATGTACTCACGTCCCTAATGTGCTTATAGATTACCAGTAGGGGTCCAGTCCTTGAGTCAGAGCTCCGGCCGGCAGCTCAATGACTCGTTTCTGCTCGTGTACTGTGTCCTCGATCTGCTTCTCCGTTCGCCACTGATCGGGCACAGTACTTCCAGGGTCGCGGCTCACGGTACCGAATGGTTACCGCATTGTTATCGATATCGAAATTGAAAAAATTTGGTAATTTAAAGAACTGGAAAAAGTTATCCCAAAGTCAATGATGAATCGAGGCCTAAAGGAGGGAAGTTAAGGGAGAACAGCTTAGAGAGATCTGCTGGGATAAGGATACCAAGATAGTTAATGGAGTCGTTTACCCATCTGAAGGGGAAAGAACCTTGGAGTTGTTGTACAAGGGGAGGAGGAAGAATCTCCCCCCCCCCCCCTCCTTAACCCCCTTGCCGGTTATCCCGAGCTCAGCTCGGGGTAACCTGCGCAGGAGGATTTCTCAGGCCCCGCTGGGCCAATTTCTATCAAATAAAAAGCAGCACACGCAGCCGGCACTTTGCCAGCCGCGTGTGCTGCCTGATCGCCGCCGCTCTGCGGCGATCCGCCGCGAGCAGCGGCGATCCGCCGCGAGCAGCGGCGAAAGAGGGTCCCCCCAGCCGCCCGAGCCCAGCGCAGCCGGAACAAACAGTTCCGGCCAGCGCTAAGGGCTGGATCGGAGGCGGCAGACGTCAGGACGTTGGCTGACGTCCATGACGTCACTCCGCTCGTCGCCATGGCGACGAGGAAAGCGAAACAAGGAAGGCCGCTCATTGTGGCCTTCCTTGTTACTTTTGATCGCCGGAGGCGATCGAAAGTGCGGATCCGGAGCGCCCTCTAGTGGGCTTTCATGCAGCCAACTTTCAGTTGGCTGCATGAAATAGTTTTTTTTTTAATTAAAAAAAAACCCTCCCGCAGCCTCCCTGGCGATTTTAATAGAACGCCAGGGAGGTTAAAGAGAGTCTGAAGCGAGAATAAATCTCGCTTCAGACCTCATACATAGCAGGGGCATGTGTGCCCCTGCTAAACCGCCGCTATCCCACGGCTTAACGGGGGTCCCTTCACCCCCAAATCCCCTCGGTGCAGCGCTTCCTGGTTGAGGCAGGGCTAACCGCCGCAGCCCTGCCCCACGCGCGTCTGTCAGCGCGTATCTCCACCTCTCCCCCGCCCCTCTCAGTCTTCCTTCACTGAGAGGGGCGGGGTAAGAGGCGGCGATGCGCCGCTGATAGACGCGACTGGAGGCAGGGCTAACGGCTGCAGCCCTGCCTCCACTCACGACCAAGTCTATGACCAAGCATTGCGGGGGTGGGTTTGGGGGTGAAGGGACCCCCGTTTAGCCGCGGGATAGCGGCGTTTTAGCAGGGGCACACATGCCCCTGCTAACTATGAGCTCTGAAGCGAGAATTATTCTTGCTTCAGAGTCTCTTTAAAGACCAGGCCTTTTTTGCTGAAATGGCCACTGCAGCTTTAAGGCCAAGCTGCAGGCCCGCACAACTCAGCACACGAGTGATTCCCCCCTCCCCTCCTTTTCCCCCCACCAATAGAGCTCTCTGTTGGTGGGGTCTGATTGCCCCTTTGTGTTTATTTTAGTTTTTACAAAAATTATTGTTGATTATTTTTTAATAAAATATACAGTTTTTTTATCATTTATTTCCCTTCCCTCCCCCCCGCAGCTGGCCAATCACAGCTATCGGCTGTCATAGGCTTCTGCCTATGAGAGGCGATCGCTCTCTTGTCCCCCAGGGGGACAGCCGTGTCACACGCTGATTGCAGCGCTGTACTATGTGTAAAGATGGCGGTTTCGCTGTCTAGCAGTCTCCCGGGTGGCAATTGCCGCTCAAAGACTGAAGGTGGGGCGGCATGATCTCCTGCAAAACAGAGCCCCAGGACTTGATGCCATGTGGTCCTGGGGTTGCCGCCGTGGCCATGCCCATTGTCGTGGGGCGGTCTGCAGGTAGTTAAAGCAGGGGTAGGGAACGTATGGCTCGGGAGCTCGGGAGCCAGATGTGGCTCTTTTGATAGCTACATCTGGCTCACAGACAAATCAGTAGGGTTTGATTCACTAAGCTACACTGCTCAAGTAGCACAGCTTAGTGTGGCAGAGCAAGTAACATTTTCAAAGTAGGCACGCTACTGCTGTAGCATGCACTACTAACTTACTCACGCTCCCCCAAAACAAATGGCTGCTCCAATTGTCCCACTCTGGACCCTGTCAGGTCCAGTGACTTTGTAGGATGAGATCCCCGCACTTTGATAGGCCCAATTGGCTGTCTGCCACTTGACAGGCAGCCTATTGGGCCAAAGTGCAGGGATCTCGACCTACAAAGTAAATCAACCCCCAAGTCAGCTAGCTAATTGTACAAGCTATTAGTCGGTATTTCTCCTGTCTGGCTCTCGGGGAAATTGCTGATGTTGCGGAAACCCAAGAGAAGTTGAAGATGTGTCTGACACTCCCGCTGCCCAGTGGATCAACTGCATACAAATCACCATGGCAACAGAGACGTGAGCCCTCTGCTGCCCATGTGCACTGTCCCAGTTTGAAACATATTGTATGGCTCTTACGGAATTACATTTTAAAATATGTAGAGCTTATGGCTCTCTCAGCTAAAAAGGTTCCTGACCCCTGCTTTAAACCATACCAATTGCCGGGCATGTGTCCCTGCGTGTCATATGACCCGATGCAGGTCGCATAAAACGCTGGGACATGTACATGGACACATGGTAAGTCACTCACTGGCGAACTCAGGGGGCTATTCCGGGTGTCTGGAACCTCCCCCCTGCACTGAGCTGTGTATTCAGCCAGGGAAGCCTGCATAATATAAACAGCCTCATTCTCCCTCCCTTCTTACTTCTGGTGCCTCCCTCCAGCTAATAGAATGAGAGAGGCAGCCGAGCTTCCCTCACAACCCTCACAAGAAGATGCAGCCTGCAGTGAGAGAATGTTGATTATGGAGTCCTGGACTCTCCACAGCACAGAAGTGTCAGACATGATGAAATTAGAGTGCAGGCAAGCTGGTAAATATGCACAGCATGATGCAGAGCTTGCCTGGACTCAGGGTCTGTGGGCAAACATCTGTCTGGTCTCTCCCCATTGTTATAATGACTGCATGTGTGGGTAAGGTGTGGATAACAAGCTGAAAAGTTTTTGACAGTCCCTAGACTCCAGGAGGGCTTCTTTCTGACTTGTGTGAGAGACTGACAGGGACAGGAGTCCGATTACAGGCAAGTAGCCTGTGTGATGTGGGACTTCAATACAGATAAGTTCTCTGCTCCATCTCAGGCTATTCTCAATTTCTCCACTCCTCTCTCTGGGCTAGTGCAACGCCAAAATCACAATAGCAATCGCTAGCAATTTGTGAGTGTGATTTTGTGAAGTGATTTTCAGAGCGATTTTTGAATGGATTGCTCAAAAACATGCTACATGCAGTATACCTGCGATTTTGAAAAAATCACAACGCTGCTGTGGGAACACCCACATAGGGTAACATTAGCCAAGCGCTTTTCAAATCACTGTTGATTTGAAAAACGATCAGAAGCACTCTTGGTGTGCACCAGCCCTCCTTCATTCACCTTTGTTTCCCTTTTCCCCTAGTGCTGGCTGTGTGTTCTTGTCTTACAGGAAAGCTAAATAAAAGTGCAATCCTGGTGAGGCAAAATATTATTATTTAGTATTTATGTAGCGCCGACATCTTCCGCAGATGCATATATCCCTGCATCATATGGGTATCGCTTGTACTATGTGACACTATGTAGCATATTCCACTGAATTGTCCAAACTAAATCTATCTCCTGTTCCTCTCTTGGGGAGTTGTTCCAGCGCTGTACCCCGTTCACATTTGCTGCTACCAGAAGCCCTCAGAAACACTCGTGTCCTTGAGTACTTCCAAAGATAGGCAGCCCCGTAATACGCCAGCGCACTTTTGTGCATGGGCAGTATGGAGCCACCTGCATTCGGAAGCACTCGGGGACATACGTGCTTCTGGACCTTTCAGGAACCCCCCCCTTAAAAATCCTGCGTTTGCCCCTGTCACTTCTGTTGTGCACCACTCTGCAAAAGCCAGAAGTTCCACTCCCGTTCTCCCCTTGAGGCATGTCAGTTGAGACTTCTGGATACATGAATTCTGGATAAAGGGGATTTTACTGTAATAACAAAAATGAAACAATAGACATTGGGCAATATGCTGTTCACTTTTTCTCCTAACTTTTCTCCTAGGAGATCATTTTTCATCTTCTTTTTAAAATAACTTTTCAGCACTCTTCAACTGAAAAAGTACTAAAAAGTAGATGAAAAGGTACTGTCAGAATTATTCTGAGTATCATATTTTCTTGCTTGATGATGGCTTAAATACCCCTAGACATAATATCATGCAGTATATGTTGGATCTCTCAATACATTTAGTTTCAAAATACTTTATTTGGCATAACCAAACATAGCATATATACCTTATATACTCACATATAGCGGTTGTAACGATTGGTGTCAGCGAGAACATACTTCTCTGATTATTGGTGATCTGCAGTATCACCAACAATACAGATGCTATACCTGATTATGTGTGATCTGCAGAATCACCAATAATACTGGTATAGCCAGAACCAGGACAACCAATGTAAGGGTAGGTGTTTGGTGCAACAGTAATGATAGAGATACTTGCTTTCCCAGAGGAGCTGGGATAGAGGAATATCTCTATACAACACAGGAATACAAACTACAGCAAGCTGGAGATACAGACAATAGTGAGATAGTTCACCTGAGGAGCGGGTAGAACTATGTTTAAATAAGCGTACTGATCACCCGAGGAGCGGGTGATTCAGACTGTAGTGTAGCCACTATCACCTGAGGGGCAGGTGGAGAGGATAGTACTATAGTGACTATTCACCTGAGGAGCAGGTGATAAAGACTGTACTGCAGCTAGTAGTCACCTGAGAAGCAGGTGATGCTAGCAGAGGATCCCTCACCAGTGACTAGGCTCACTGGTGAGGACAGGAGAGTCAGACAAGCAGGTTTGGCAACGAGTGGACAGATACGGTACAGAGACAGAAAGCTAGATCAGAGTAGTATTTCAGGCAGAGTCGGCAACTATATCAGATAGGCAAAGGTACAGGATCAGAAAACAGAAGAGTAGTCAAGTTAGCAGAAGGCCATAACAAATAATACAATTCAATTAGTACTTTAAGCTATCAACAGAATCTGGCTAAGTGTGGATCCCCAGCTCCTGCTGGTTCTAGCACATTTTGGGATCTGACTAGGTCTGAGTGCTAACACGTAGCATTTGCAACAGCAGACGCGGACCAACTGACCGGCAGGTCGTATATATATTAAACGCGCTCTATAGCGCCGCCCCAGTCACTCAGCCAATCCTGAGCATAGCTGGAGTCAGCTGACCGAGTGATCAGCTGACTCCCCTTTCTAGATGCATAAAGGTCCTTTCGCTCGGCGCGCGCACGCGTAGCCCTTAGTCTATGAGCGATAGAAGGACCAGGCAAAGCACCAGCATGTAACTGTGCGGCAGAAACCGCCGGCTGCGACGCGGAGATAGCCGCCATGCCGCTTGCTGTTGCGGCCGTATCTCCGCTATCCATTACAGCGGTACACCTAATTTTTCATCACAAAAAATGTGCTGAAAATTTACCCCCTCGGCTTATATGCGAGTCAGTGGAGTAGAGCAGATGGTGGAGCAGGTTTAGTTACTGGCAGAGGAGCGTAAGGATTGTGCACTAGTGATCCACCTTTTGACAATCCTCCTCCCTGCTGTGTTTGTGCCCCCCCCATCCCCTGTAACATGGTGTCTAGAGTGCACTGCTCAAGACTACCTGTGTCCCCTGGCTTGTGGAGCCGAGCGTGCTAGCAACGTGGCAGCGGTGCATCGATCAGGGATTCTTCCTGTGTGGCAATCGCTGTCTCTCATATCTATGACCCCAGCTGATGGAGTCTTGAGACACAACTGTATCAGCCTTGGGGCATATTTGGCTATGGGGAGGGGGCCTGACTTGTACTGGGGGCACATCTGGCTGGTGGCTGGATAGTGTACTGGTTAAGGGCTCTGCCTTTGACATGGGAGACCAGGGTTCAAATCCTGGTTAGGTCAAGTACCTATCCAGTAAGGAGTTCAAGGCAAGACTCCCTAACGCTGCAGGGTGGCCTCCTGAGCGCGTCCTAGTGGCTGCAGCTCTTGAGCGCTTTGAGTCAGAACGGAGAAAAGCGCTATACAAATGTTCAGATTATTATTATATTATTATTATTATCTGGCTACTGGGGAAGGGGCTTATACGTGAGCCAATAACTTTTTCCTGGTTCCTGAGGAAAAAGTGGGCACCTCGGCTTATACCCCAGTCAGTTTATATGCGAGTATATACAGTAAGGTACAAACATGTGTAAATAGCATATACAGACAAAATTGATCTTTACTTTTATTATAATCCTCATTATATCAATGAAGGCAATTTACCGGTAAATAAGTAATCAACATAGTAAACTTAACATTTTACATTTTTTGATCATTAAACACATCCAGTGTGGATATTAACAATTGTAGATAAAGGATATTCCATCAAGGCCTAGGAAGGATATGCTAGAGATAATCATATGTTTCATCGAAACTGAAATAGCTGAAAAAGTTGAATAGCGCTATAGTCAACCCAAGGGGTCAATGTTTTCTCAAAGGAGGGAAATCGAACGAATTGAATTGCCAAAAGTTTCTCACACAGCATCAGTTGGGTGACTGTTTTTGACCGCTCCTTTGGACAGGGAGTTTTGCAGCCAATTTTTGGTTAGGTGCGATCTAGACTAGCAGCAGGGAACTTCATTCCATCAGGTTTTATGAATACATTTAGATGGAATTCCTCAAGAAGAAGAAAAATGAAAATAGCGAGTTATACATGTCACAAGTATAATGTCATGTTATCTGGAACACTGTATGAACAGTAGGCAGACAGGGAGGTGGCCGCAGATTATAGGATACTAATAAAACGACTGCCTTCTGGGAGGGAGATAAGCTTGGATTATGTGCCCCATTCTACCAAGATTTTCTCTCTCCCATAATCCTTTACTGTGCCATCATATTACCCTCTCCTAAGTAATGTTTCCTCCCCAGTGCTAGTTACCGCTGTGCAAATGTCAGTGTCAACTTGCAGAAATGGCTTTCCTAGACTGAAATGAAAATGTGGTCATTGAATTCAAAAACTGTGGATTTCTATATAACAGATTAAATACTGAGCTATACATTGTAAATTCTCTCAGTAAATATTCTTGCTACCTGTATAGTGTTGACACAATCTGTCATTTCTTCCTAGCTGAGCTTCTGTTCTGTCTGTTGTATGGATTAAATTCTGTCAGCAGATTTAATATTATTCCTGTGATATGATTCCACCTCAGCAATACCCTTTCTTTCATTGCTATGTGTATTTCCGCTGGTTAATTATTATTATTTTGGCAGTTTTATGCTAAATTTAAAACAGAACACCAATCATTTTTTTAAAGCTCTGGAGGAAGTGATGGAAGATTTAGAAAATAGAAAGGATTTTTATTGATTGTGTTCATCATTTTATAGACCTCCTAACTTAAAGGGAACCTAAACCGAGAAGGATATGGATGTTTCCTTTTAAACAATACCAGTTGCCTGGTAGTCCTCCTCATCTCTTTGCTGCAATAGTGGCTGAATCCTGAATCACACACCTGAAACAAGCATGCAGCTAATCCAGTCTGACTTCAGTCAGAGCACCTGATCTGCATGCTTGTTGAGGGGCTGTGGCTAAAAGTATAAGGCCTGGTTCACATTAGCGTTCGCTGTCCGGATTCGCCTGATCGGATCCGGACCGTATACTGTACAAACGGAACGTACGTTCCGCATAGCAATGCAAAGTCTATGCGGACGTTCACATGCGTCCGTTCCGTACAGAACGGAGCCGGACCGGATCCGGACTCCGGACACTTTTCCAACATGCGCTATTTTTCGGGTCCGGATCATCCGGCCCACGCACCCGGACCGGAGCCTGACTGCACCATCCGGAAATAGAAACCAATGGGAAACGGAAAGCACAGAACACACTGGCTACAAACACCTGACGTTCTACCCCACTTCCTATGCGTATTCTAGCGGCCATTTTGGATGGGGACACATGGGCCAAGCATTTCTGGAGTGGAGCAGCAGTGACTAACGTGCTGGAGCTGTTTGGCAGTATGTTGGAGGTGGAGGTGAGGCCTAAACAGCGGAGGACCTGATTCTACAGGTGCTCCTTCTGCTGACCTCCCAGACCCCAACAATTATATAGTTTTATTTATAACTTTTACCAAACGGATGCGGATCGCAGCCGTATACATACCTGATGCAACCGGACCGGATCCGGTCATCCGGTCCGTTTGGCACAGAAACGCAAGTGTGAACGGGGCCTTAGAGACACAGGATCAGCAGGAGAGTCAGGCAACTGGTATTATTTTACAAGGAAAAATACATGTCCTTCTCAGTTTAGGTTCCCTTTAAAGCGGATCCGAGATGAAAAACTAACTATAACAAGTAACTTGTCTATATATCTTCTCTAAAGTTTAGATAGTTTACACAGCAAATCTAGCTGCAAGCAGATTTAATAGAATATGATTATGTCTTTCTGTGATACAATGACAGCAACCATGTTGTTTGTAAACATTACACAGAGGCAGGCTTATCTGCATCTTGAGCACTCAGCATGTGAAAAAATCCCCCCTCCTCCTCCCTTCTCCCCTCTGCCTCTGAAATCAATGGCTAGTAACACCTCCCCCTCTTCCTGCCCAGACTGAGCTCCCATGAGCCCTTGCTATTGCCAAGGCTCTCTGGAGAAGCTGTGGGCGTGGCATGTTTAGTTTATAGGGAATTGGAGTATTAAAACAAAAACAAAAAAGTATTTGGCTTGAGGAATGCCTTATAAACAATAGGAAAGGAACACAATTATGCAATAATTAATGATAAGTTCACTTCAGATCCACTTTAAAGAGGTAAGCGTTGACATTTTTTACATTTAACAATGTTAGCGTCTTGTCATTTGGAAGGTATATTTACCTGCTGGCTAGTTCCTCACTATGACTTTTTTTCAGCAGGGGGCGGGGCTACGTGACAGAACCTGGCAGCCACAACATAAGTCAGGAGGCTGTGATGTGGCTACAACACCTATTATAAAACTTATGACACGTAGCTATAAGCTTCCATTCGAAAAGACTGTCAACACAGACTGACTATTAAACAGTGTGCCTCCTATACAATACTGACAGTGGTCAATCACTCAACACTCTAGATAGAATCAGTAAAAAAAATACAGGGAATGACATGTCTAAAAAGTTAATAAGCAGCATTCCGTATTTTAGTAACCAGTATATCTTTTTTTTTTCAATTATAAAAGTACATTCTGCTGCCTTTTTTATGTAGGGGAGTTTAAAGGACAACTGTAGCGAGGGGTATGTGGAGGCTGTCATATTTATTTCCTTTTAAGCAATACCAGTTGCCTAGCAGCCCTGCTGATCCTCTGCCTGTAATACTTTTAGCTATAGAACCTGAACAAGCATGCAGCAGATGAGGTGTTCCTGATATTATTGTCAGATCTGACAAGATTAGCTGCATGCTAGTTTCTGGTGTTATTCAAACACTACTGCAGCCAAATAGATCAGGAGGGCTGCCAGGCAACTGGTATTTTTTTTAAAAAAAAGGAAATAAATATGGCAGCCTCCACATACCTCTCGTTATAGTTTTTCTTTAAGCTCAAGACAGGTGGTCAGTTAATGTGCTTATAGTATATCCACTCCCCTTCCCTCCAGGACCTAAGGTCCAAAAGCATAACATTTTTGAAACACGCAATTATGAGGGGAAAGAGAGATGCAACTATCTTGGCACAAAGTAGATTGGATTCACAACTACATCTAACAAGTATTAATTTTGATTTATCGCAATCATAATACAAGTGAATAAAGGTTAAAAGGAGAAAACTGATTAGCCCGCATATGCCCATTTGTCAATCTCCTATATCAGTTTGATGCAGCTCCAGCAACTGAAAACATGCAGACCACCAACCAGGATTCAGATGGATTCACAAACATAACTCTGCTTTAGAATATTGGCAAAGTTTTTGTAAATGGAAAGTAGTATATAATGGAAGATCCCCTAGATACGCATCTGGTCCAGGGTGTATTCGCTTCCCACATGCCTGCATCCCCTTATGCTGGATGGGTGGCTGCAGCGTTCTGGGGCGTGGCTTGCATGGTGTGCCCCTGCCCATCTTTGTCATTTCTCTAGAAGCTTCACTGCTGCAAACTCTAAACTGATTTGATGGATATGTATTATGCCTGTTTCAGGGCTGGAATTTTCTTATTCTTTGGTACACTAATACAGCCCTGGAGATTTTATGGACTAATTTTCTATAGCAAAATTTGGAATTGAAACTGCAAAGGTTTTTGACATTTGGAAGTTAATAGCAATTTTTTTCTAGATGATAAATTACTCAAGCTCCCCTACAACAGCTTACAGACATGAAACTGGTATGGTTGGTTAGCGTCGTGTATGTGCTGCAAACACAGCTGTGCCCTGTGGACCCATAAACCTTATGTTGGTTCACCAGTTGATCTTTCTTGAATTAATTTGGTCAGTACTAATCATCACTGTATACCATGAATCACCTCATCACCTCACAAGATTTACCATTTTGTAGATGCCAAGAGCCGGTTGCCTAGCTCTAGCCAAGTAGCCATCACAGTGTGTTCCTTGTGAAAGTCTCGGATATAGATACTTTTATACATTTTTACTGCTTCTGAGACGGTACCTTGAAGTGCATAATCCTTATCCTGTTTGTGGCAGTCACTCTGCTACATGCCTTGTGATTATTACATTTCTATACAGCAGGAGGGGGTGGCAGCGCTTCCCAAGGAGGTATTCTTATGGAAGAGACCCTAACCTATAATTAAGAAAAAAAACAAAGTGTGAACCTGGGGCAGCTGGGCATAAAATGGTTTACACGTTTTTGGGGGAACAGTGAGAAATTGGCAGTTCTCCTAATCAGGCTGCAACTGAAATGACTACCAACAGAGGCGTGCAGAGCCCCCTAGAAGCTAAATACACACCTTGTATTCAAAACAGATGCACTAAACCGTAAGATTAAAATGGAATGTAAACTGAAATAGCACATGGATGCAGCTAGCCATAAGTAAACTTACATTTCTATACAGCGGGAGGAGGTGGCAGTGCTTCCCAAGGCAGGCTGCATCTGATTGACTAACTGAATGGATGTGCAGAGCCTAAATATAGGTAGGTAACACAACTTGCATTCAAAACAGATGCAACAAAATGGAGGACGTTGGCTTCTAAAAACAGTTTGTGTGCTGTGTTCCGTGCTAGACTCTTCCACTGCGTCGAGGTATCCTCATGGAAGAGACCCGTCCCTAACCTCTACTAAAGACAGTGTGAACCTAGGGCAGCTGACCATAAAATGGTTTACATTTTTTGGGGAACAGGGAGAAGTTGGCAGCGCTCTTAATCATTAGTACATTGACTGTTCAATCAAGGATAGATGGATCTAAAAAAAAGACTGGTGCTACTGCAATTCCTTTGTAAGATGATTACAGTATATGATTTGGTAACCTACAAGGCTCTTTATAATAGTGCCCATGGCTATAAAGTATGTTTAAGTGTGCCTGTTCAGTGATTGCTCTTGAATTTTAGTCAAATAAATAGCTTTTTTTCATAACATATCCCAAGGAGCTATGGTTCTTATATTTACCCATATGTTTAGTGACCAGACCATATTTCTCTTCCATCACAAGAATTTAGCATTACAATTACGTTTCATTGTATCTGAAACAGTGCAATGAGGAATTATATTAATAGTATGCAGAATATATACAAAGCCTGCATATCAAGCACTAGCAGCTGCTCTCAAAGCATTCAGAGATTAGTACAAGCCAAAAAAAAAAATCAATCGGGCTGAGCAGTGTGAGCTTGATGAGAAAGCTGCCACATGCAAATTTGCAAGAGAATTAATGGAATATTAATATTTTCCTTTTAATTCCTCCCTTTCTCTGCTGCTAACATTGACAGCTGTTAAGAGGCACATCTGGATAGAGCCAGTGGTATATAAGGCCTGTGGCGTTATGCCATTACCCCACACAGCAACATAATACAGATACTAACCTACATTTTAAAATATTGTATACATTTATGCAAGTTGTCTAAACAACGTCAAAGACCATTGAATACAACTGAAAACCTATCACGCTGATACGTTAATAGGGCTAGCGTAACAAGTGCACATCACAGTACTAGTGAGAAAAGGGTAATCAGAGACAGGCCGAGGTCGTTCACGTGAGCAGATATTTGAGGTACAGAAGGGCTAGGCAAAATCGTAGTCAAATAACAGGCAGAGTCATACACATAAGTCAGATGTCAGTCGTATTGGAAGGATCTAGCAGAATCGAAGTCAGGGGCAGGCCGATGGCAGTAGTACAGAAGGGTTAGGCAGATTCATAGTCAAGAGGCAGGCAAAGGTCGGTACACAATACAATACACAATATTACAATAATACAATACTGACTGACTAGAGTACATATATATTGTGCTGATGCGCAATATATAAAATGTATCTCTCAAACTCTCACTAGCTAAGGGCCAAGAACCAGTGAACTGATTAGTATCAAGGCCAACGAGCAAGTGAATACTCTGGCCTTAAGTACCCAGGAGGCAAAGAAAAAGTCCAGCCCCAAGAATTGAAGGCACCTCCTGCAAAAAGGTGTCAGCTGATGACATCACAGCTGACCCCCCATCAGACACGCCTCCTCAGCCTATAAAGGCAGCTCTGAGCTGCGGGCATCCTGCCAGAAACAACATGCCGACCCACATCTACAGGGGAGCTGGGGATGCCCTTATGCTGATTCACGTCTACAGGGGAGCCGGGGATGCGTTTGACCAAAGAGGAAGAGGAAGCTTCCTCCAGCTGCTCCACACTATAAGAACAGCCTCCAGAGACCATACCAGAAGTTTGTTACAAAACCATTGTTTAACCCCCTTGCCGGCAAGGGGGCAGCAGAGCACTTTTTTATTTTTTTTTAAAACATGTAGCGAGCCCAGGGCTCACTACATGATAGCCGCTGAGCAGCGGCATCCCCCCACCCACTCCGATCGCCTTCGGCGATCAGAGTAAGCAGGAAATCCCGTACAGAACGGGATTTCCTGCTGGGCTTCCCCGGTCGCCAGGCGACGGGGCGAGATGACGTCACCAACGTCATGGACGTCGGGACGTCAGAGGGAACCCCGATCCACCCCTCAGCGCTGCCTGGCACTGATTGGCCAGGCTGCGCAGGGGTCTGGGGGGGGGCGGCTCGGCGGGTAGTGGCGAATCGGCGGTTAGCGGCGGCGATCGCATACCACACGCAGCTAGCAAAGTGCTAGCTGCGTGTAGGGGAAAAAAAATTTGAAAATTGGCCCAGCGGGGCCTGATAAATCCTCCTACGCAGGTTACCCCGAGCTGAGCTCGGGATAATCGGCAAGGAGGTTAAGAAAGAAGGTATGGACTCTGGCACTCTTAGCAGTTAGCTTAGTTTATTTAAACACGGTGCAGACAGCTAATGACAGACCACCCCTGGCCGCCAACAGCTGCTTCATGTGTGTTACACGCCTCTTCAGGCCACACAGGGTATAGTGCTCTCCCCTCCCACTGGTCCTATATACAGGCATGTTAGGCAACCGCCCACTTAGGAAGGAGAGGCACCATTGGAGCTTAAAAAGAACTATACAAAAGACTTTAATTTTCAAAATGTATTAACCTTGTTTCTACGGTTGGACCCCCAATTCACCAAGGTATCGGTACGTAATATCATAGTAGCCTCCCTTTTTAACAATTAATCCTCTCTTGAGCTTCTCTCTATTATATTTTTCTATTACTTGCAAACCTGTGAAGGAGAGACCGGCAGCACTAAGCCCAGGTACCTCTTTGACATGGGTTGTTTATACTGTATGTTCAAATCCAAAGTTGTTCAAAAGTGAAACATTTATCCATATGTACCAATATGTACAATACATGACTCAACTTATAAAAAAAACTCAACTTCCCAGAATTGAACCTGTCTGTATGTAGGGGACTGCCTGTGTAATGAACTTCTAAGGAACTAATCTCAGGGCTGGATTTGTACTCTTTACTGCCCAAGGCCACTGTCAGCAGCCGCCTCCTTCAGTATAGGTAGCCAGGTGACCCCTCCCCCCAGTATAGGTAGCCTGTTGACCCTTCCCTCTAGTATAAGCTGCCAGATGACCTTCTCTCCCCACACCTCCAGTATAGGTAGCCAGATAACCCCCTCCTCCAGTTTATATAGTCCGATGAATCCCCATTCCTTTAGTATAGGTAGCCTGATGACCCCTAACCCCCTTCCTTTAGTATAAGAATCCAGATGACCCTCCCCCCTTCCTTATAGATAGCCAGGTGACCCCCACCCTCCAGTATAAATAGCCAGGTGACCCTCCCCCCAGTATAGCCTGCTGCCCACCTGCCCTTGATCCTGTGGTGCCGTAGGCCATGGCCTATGTGGCCTTATCTTAAATCCAGCCCTGTATAATCTAAGATATCTAAGATGCCTTTATAATACCTGTGACCACAGTGTCCATGGTTAGCAAGCACATATGATGTCAGAAGGCTGGAGAGGAGGCACATCAACCTGCCAACAGAGGATGGCAGCCAGTAGCACAAAACACACATACAGATGAGTGGATATGAGGTCATACTATCCTCCGCCCACACTCTGCATCCACCGACTAACACCAGCACATGCTCACAGCATCGTAAATCAAAGCCAACAAACTCCACTCATACACACTCCCACCAAACAAAGCTCAACTCAATTTATAAAGAAAAGAACACTGCTGACAGTAAGCAGAGGGTGAAAGCAGCACAGCACACTACAGCAGCCAACGCAATAGAGCCTACACCTAGAAACTCAGCTGCCCATCGTCCAGATCCATTAATCAATGAACATGAGGTTACAAAAGCCCATCTCTTGGCACACCCACCACTCTACACTCACAGAAGCTCCACTTATATAGATAATGTGTAAACAGCACTAATGATTGCACAGATGGACAGAGCCATAAGCAGAGCACACAATACAATAGCACAACACCAAAAACTACACACAGTACACACATTCATAATCAAGCAGCACTCATGTAAAAACATAACACAATGAGCTTGACAATGCAGTAAAATGGAATGATGACTATAGACATGGATACAAGCAGTAACACAGCACAGAGTCATATAGTATAGTATACTATATATGCTTTGAATAGTAGTAATTGTTAAAAAAATGTTCTCCATCCCCTTTTTGCACCTCTGACACTATGTTGTCCTTGGCAGGTTTTAGTACGCCGCATCAATTGTTATGTATAGAGTGTTTGGGGGGCCCAGTGTAAAACTTGCACTGGGGCCCATATATCCTTAGCTACACTGCTGCTCACAAACACATGCAGGGCAGGAATTAAGCTAAGGCCACATAAGCCATGGCTTAGGGCACCACAGGATCAAGGGCGGGTGGTCAGCAGGCTATACTAGGGGGAAGGAAAGGGTCACCTTGCTACCTATACTGGAGGGAGAGCGGTCATCAGGGGGGGAAGAGTCATCTGACTATCTATACTGGGGGAAGAGTCAACAGCCAACCTATGCTGGAGGGAGGGGGAATGGTCATCTGGCTACTTATACTGGGAGTGGTCATCTGGATATCTATACTAAAGGGGGACGGCTGGTGACAGGGTCCTTGGGTGGGAAAGAGTACAAATCCGGCCATAAACACAAGCACATGTACACACACATTTTTTCTAGCTAAAGGCCACTTTAAGTCTGTAATCAGACTTTCACAAGAAGAGGAAAAACTAATTTGGATGATGTACAGTCAGCTGTTGAGTTTTCTGTAGAGAACAGTGTGTCACTAATCTTTAATCTATTTATACCTCATTTCTTGCTGTCTCCATTTTTTCTCTCTCTCTCTCTCTCCAAGCGTTTCCTGTCACTGGAATAAGGCCAGACTATATATGGTGATCTGAGCCCTTTGAAGTATGTTAGATTAATGGGAATTAGTAATCAGAATATGTAAATGAAGCAGCCTGTACAGTGAGGCGGCAGTTTGGATATTGTTACACCGCTCAGATTTATTTAGAAGCTCCTCTAATTTGTCTCCTCTCTCGCAAGATTTCACTAATAAGGTTTGACATGGACATTAACCGCCCGGAAAATCTGCAGAGACAAATTCAACACCCTGTCTTTTCAGAGTGATTATCAGACTTTAAAATATTGTCAGGGGTAGTAATAAAAATGTAAAGGGGAAATTAGTTTTTAGTGAGCATGAACTGAGTCTATTTACCAAAGCACCAAGATTAGATTTATATAACGTTGATATTTTTTCTGTATGCTTTAAAGAAAGCATCAAGTCTATCACGTCAATAATTGCCAATCACTATGGCTCACAATTGAGTGTTCAAAGTTTAGGGTTAAATGTATGAAGGTTGCCGGCACCATCCAACGTAATTTTCATGCTCTTTTTATTTTTCAATTCATCACAGCAAATACATGGCGACGTTTCGAGGGTAACCTCTTTATCAAGCTCTTGCTGCAAGTGAAATACATTCAACCTAACCAAACCATCTTTATATACTATCCATGAAGTGCACCTGACCAATGAACCACCGATTTCATTACCACCAATCATAATGGTCCTTGTACATAGCGGACCTGATGGGGAACTGTCTTAACTTACTCTCATTGGTGCATTTGAACTGGGGCATCTCACACCCCCACTACACACCCACCTTGGATCACGCCTGCACCTCTCAGGTGTCAGCCATCCCCGCCGTCCTCCCGTCTGGCCGCCGTAGCGGACCTGACAGAGAACTAGCGTGATGACGCGTACATACCCGCACGCATGCGTAGTATGACGCGTCGGGCCGTCACTGTATGACGAGCTCTGCGGGCACGCCCGCAGATTCTCGTCATATGATGTTAAGAGAGATGCCGGCGCGCCCAATGGGCGGAGACCAGGAAGTAAACAAAGCGGCATGCGGCCAGTAGCTCGCATAAGCCGCTGTGTTGCAACGCCAAATAGGCGTCATATAAACGCTACACTCTAGACATCTGTCATCACTCTAACTACTATGCATATATACATACATAGCTACACTTTATAAGCAGGAACCCAATTAGATGTAAAATTCAATTTTGATTAGATCAACATATTAATAGATAAAGTTACTATAAACCAACCATACTTATACACAAGTACCCGGACGTTTTAATGATAATAATCGTAAAAATCAATATGCCACCACATTAATACCAACGTTCAAGCACATGCGCACAAGTATGTGTCTTTCAAGGTAAAGGGAAAGGGACATCAAGAAGCCAAACGTGCCTGTGTCAAATGGTGTCGCAGAGTATGGGAACTATCAAATCATATTATATATCTGGATACAATGCAGCCGTAAGGGTCTACCTATAAAAATGGTATTAGATCTAATTCTCTATTGAGACCCCTCGGCTCCATTGTATCCAGAGTTTTTATCCAAAATGCCTCCCTCCACAATAGTTTTTTAATCCTATCCCCGCCCCTTCTTAGAGGCATCACTTGTTCTATTACCATGAATCTCAACTGACTGGCATTATGTTTAGCCTGTACAAAGTGGTAAGCAACCGCCTGGTCTGTTAGTTGTTCTCGAGTCGCATGTTTATGCGAAGACAGTCTTTTTTTCAACTTTTGCGTTGTTTGTCCCACATATAATAACCCACAAGGGCACTTTAAAGCATATATCACATAGGAGGAGTCACAAGTGTGACATCCTCTGATTTTATATTTCGTGCCCCGATGGGGATGAACTATTTCTTGTCCCCTAATTACGGAACTACAGTGTACACAGTTGAGGCATGGATATGTGCCTCTCCTAGTAGTCATGCATGTCGGTCGCTGCTTATCACCTGTATCGGCATGTACTAGTTGGTCTCTCAATGTGGGTGCCTTTTTATAGGATATAAGGGGGGGGTTTCTAAAATGTTCTATTTCTGGCAGGCTGTCTGCTAGTAGATACCAATGGTGTTTGATAATTTTGGCAATCGTCTGACTTTGAGTATTGTATTTCGTTACAAATGGAATTCTATTGTGTATCCGTCTCCTACGTCTTTGTCCCTCACACTGCGTCTCCACTCTGGTACATGCTTTTTGTATCACTACTGGCGGATACCCTCTTCTCGTAAACTTATCCCGTATCTCCTCCATCCTCTCCACCCGTTTGCTATCATCTTCCACTATGTTTTTTATTCTCTGAAATTGACTGATAGGGACCGACCTCCTCGTGGCCCACGGGTGGAAACTCCCATAATGCAGAAGGGAGTTCACATCCGTGGGCTTTACGTAGAGGTCGGTAACCAGACGGTCACCCTGTCTGGTAACCATAGTATCCAAAAAACTGACCTGTTTCTCTGAGCAGTGTACTGTAAGTCTAATGTCTCTGCATCTAGTGGCTACCTCATCCACGAACTGTTGTAGGGTCGAATGTGACCCCGCCCACACGCAAAATATGTCGTCTATATATCGGAACCACTTAATAGCGTGTTTCTTAAAAATTTCATTCGTGTAAATAAACATCTCTTCGTAGACGCCCATATATATATTTGCGTAGGACGGGGCCACATTCGACCCCATGGCTGTGCCCCGTATCTGCATATAGAACTTATCTTCAAAGCGAAAATAGTTGTATTTCAACACTATCCTTAATAAATCACAGATAAATTTAATCTGTACCGAGTCATAATCTGAAGCTGTTTCCAACATATATTGGACTGCCTCTATACCCCCATCATGTGGGATGGAGGTATAGAGGCTCTCCACATCCAGCGTCACCAATAACCACCAATAACCACCAATAACCCGCACGCATGCGTAGTATGACGCGTCGGGCCGTCACTGTATGACGAGCTCTGCGGGCACGCCCGCAGATTCTCGTCATATGATGTTAAGAGAGATGCCGGCGCGCCCAATGGGCGGAGACCAGGAAGTAAACAAAGCGGCATGCGGCCAGTAGCTCGCATAAGCCGCTGTGTTGCAACGCCAAATAGGCGTCATATAAACGCTACACTCTAGACATCTGTCATCACTCTAACTACTATGCATATATACATACATAGCTACACTTTATAAGCAGGAACCCAATTAGATGTAAAATTCAATTTTCACTTGCAGCAAGAGCTTGATAAAGAGGTTACCCTCGAAACGTCGCCATGTATTTGCTGTGATGAATTGAAAAATAAAAAGAGCATGAAAATTACGTTGGATGGTGCCGGCAATCTTCTTCCTAAGTTTGAATTGTCTGGAGTACTGCTGGACTGAGCCTTGGCACATCCCCTTTGGGCAACTGGAGGTGTGCATCACACTTACCTACGACTACTAGTGGATTACCAGTACATTGTGAGAGCACCCTTAGTGCAACCATGGAGGATATTGATGTGGGGACCCTCATATTCTCATACACCCCAGAGGAGACTACCAGGATTATGGGACAGGTTTCCAAAGAGGTAGCCTTTCTGAATATGGCGGATGACAAGGCGATACGGAAACAGATCATTAAACTTGCAAGAACCCATATTACTTTTGAATTACATGCAAGGACTCTAGCAGAGTACCATAGGGTCAAACGCATACCCAGAGGAATGAGATCTAACGTCTCCCCCATAATGTTTCCTACAGACAAGACATTCTGTGACAAATGGAGCAGGATATGGAATCGAGCGTCATTTGATTCAATGGTACTGACCATAGAACGTATACAAGAGGAGCTTCCCAAATTGGAGTCACAACGGATTGCACTTAAAACTAAACTCAGACAACTGATTCCAGTGGCAGAATATGATGCATTTGAGGAGGAATTGACAAATAATCTTGAGCTACATGAAAAACAAATACAAGTTATAAAACGTGAGAAATATCAAAGAGATGAGCACGACTATACTAGTGGATTCATTTACAATTGGCAGAGGCCAGTGCAAAGCTCCCGCCTCCCACGGAGGCCACGACAAGGTGGAAGACCTGGCAGTAAGCCAAGAAATGGCCAATCTGAAATATCCGGAATACCTACTAGCTCATCCCAAGAAATGTCTTCGGATTTAGCATCAAGTCAAAAAGGAAACGTAGGGGCGGACGTAAGAGAAGGGGGAATCAAGGAGCGACTTCGGTCTCGACAAAATCGACCATATCGGAGAACATGATAGTTACTAATATCTCCTCTTATCCACTTACCCATACGCAGCTCTCTGCATTGAATTATGGCTTATCATTTGCACCAACTAACTTTCCTAGTCCATTGGAAGTGGATATAGAGTTACAGCGATTTTTTCGTGCCATCAAGCTGAAATATTTCTTTTCATTGCCCCGAACTTTGGACTTTGCTCCGGTCTGTGATGTTGAAACTGAACAGCTGCAACTCAAGGATACAGGCTTACGCCTTAAAAGCAAATTTCAGCCCCCATCATGTCAAATTATAGATATTTACATAAAAAAAGTTCAAAATGAGATAGATGAGCTATTTAGAAAACAGAATCTGACGGGTTTCACTGTACGTAAAAATATCAGTAGACAGGAACAGGCAGCATTGAGAGAACTGGCAGATAATCCGCTCATTACTATCAAACCGGCGGATAAGGGTGGGGCAGTTGTGGTGATGGATACGTCGATGTATCGGGGAGAGGCCTTGCGGCAGCTCTCCGATACATCGACCTATCGGATGTTAGATAATGATCCATTGTGTGGAATACGGCAGCTGATAAGTGATGTTGTACAGACGGCAGTGGCAAATAATACTATTGATGATAAACTTGCAACTTTTCTTTTACAGGATCATCCAATAACTCCAGTTTTTTATCTCTGTCCTAAAATTCATAAGAGGTTAGAGAATCCACCAGGCCGACCCATAGTGGCTGGGATCGGTTCAATCCTGGCCCCTATAGCCAAATATTTAGACCAGTTATTAAGACCATTTGTAGTGGGTATTAAATCCTATTTACGAGATACACAAATGTTCCTGAATATCATTAGAAACATGGAGGGCCTGAGTGGCCCTTGGTTATTGGTGACGCTGGATGTGGAGAGCCTCTATACCTCCATCCCACATGATGGGGGTATAGAGGCAGTCCAATATATGTTGGAAACAGCTTCAGATTATGACTCGGTACAGATTAAATTTATCTGTGATTTATTAAGGATAGTGTTGAAATACAACTATTTTCGCTTTGAAGATAAGTTCTATATGCAGATACGGGGCACAGCCATGGGGTCGAATGTGGCCCCGTCCTACGCAAATATATATATGGGCGTCTACGAAGAGATGTTTATTTACACGAATGAAATTTTTAAGAAACACGCTATTAAGTGGTTCCGATATATAGACGACATATTTTGCGTGTGGGCGGGGTCACATTCGACCCTACAACAGTTCGTGGATGAGGTAGCCACTAGATGCAGAGACATTAGACTTACAGTACACTGCTCAGAGAAACAGGTCAGTTTTTTGGATACTATGGTTACCAGACAGGGTGACCGTCTGGTTACCGACCTCTACGTAAAGCCCACGGATGTGAACTCCCTTCTGCATTATGGGAGTTTCCACCCGTGGGCCACGAGGAGGTCGGTCCCTATCAGTCAATTTCAGAGAATAAAAAACATAGTGGAAGATGATAGCAAACGGGTGGAGAGGATGGAGGAGATACGGGATAAGTTTACGAGAAGAGGGTATCCGCCAGTAGTGATACAAAAAGCATGTACCAGAGTGGAGACGCAGTGTGAGGGACAAAGACGTAGGAGACGGATACACAATAGAATTCCATTTGTAACGAAATACAATACTCAAAGTCAGACGATTGCCAAAATTATCAAACACCATTGGTATCTACTAGCAGACAGCCTGCCAGAAATAGAACATTTTAGAAACCCCCCCCTTATATCCTATAAAAAGGCACCCACATTGAGAGACCAACTAGTACATGCCGATACAGGTGATAAGCAGCGACCGACATGCATGACTACTAGGAGAGGCACATATCCATGCCTCAACTGTGTACACTGTAGTTCCGTAATTAGGGGACAAGAAATAGTTCATCCCCATCGGGGCACGAAATATAAAATCAGAGGATGTCACACTTGTGACTCCTCCTATGTGATATATGCTTTAAAGTGCCCTTGTGGGTTATTATATGTGGGACAAACAACGCAAAAGTTGAAAAAAAGACTGTCTTCGCATAAACATGCGACTCGAGAACAACTAACAGACCAGGCGGTTGCTTACCACTTTGTACAGGCTAAACATAATGCCAGTCAGTTGAGATTCATGGTAATAGAACAAGTGATGCCTCTAAGAAGGGGCGGGGATAGGATTAAAAAACTATTGTGGAGGGAGGCATTTTGGATAAAAACTCTGGATACAATGGAGCCGAGGGGTCTCAATAGAGAATTAGATCTAATACCATTTTTATAGGTAGACCCTTACGGCTGCATTGTATCCAGATATATAATATGATTTGATAGTTCCCATACTCTGCGACACCATTTGACACAGGCACGTTTGGCTTCTTGATGTCCCTTTCCCTTTACCTTGAAAGACACATACTTGTGCGCATGTGCTTGAACGTTGGTATTAATGTGGTGGCATATTGATTTTTACGATTATTATCATTAAAACGTCCGGGTACTTGTGTATAAGTATGGTTGGTTTATAGTAACTTTATCTATTAATATGTTGATCTAATCAAAATTGAATTTTACATCTAATTGGGTTCCTGCTTATAAAGTGTAGCTATGTATGTATATATGCATAGTAGTTAGAGTGATGACAGATGTCTAGAGTGTAGCGTTTATATGACGCCTATTTGGCGTTGCAACACAGCGGCTTATGCGAGCTACTGGCCGCATGCCGCTTTGTTTACTTCCTGGTCTCCGCCCATTGGGCGCGCCGGCATCTCTCTTAACATCATATGACGAGAATCTGCGGGCGTGCCCGCAGAGCTCGTCATACAGTGACGGCCCGACGCGTCATACTACGCATGCGTGCGGGTATGTACGCGTCATCACGCTAGTTCTCTGTCAGGTCCGCTACGGCGGCCAGACGGGAGGACGGCGGGGATGGCTGACACCTGAGAGGTGCAGGCGTGATCCAAGGTGGGTGTGTAGTGGGGGTGTGAGATGCCCCAGTTCAAATGCACCAATGAGAGTAAGTTAAGACAGTTCCCCATCAGGTCCGCTATGTACAAGGACCATTATGATTGGTGGTAATGAAATCGGTGGTTCATTGGTCAGGTGCACTTCATGGATAGTATATAAAGATGGTTTGGTTAGGTTGAATGTATTTCACTTGCAGCAAGAGCTTGATAAAGAGGTTACCCTCGAAACGTCGCCATGTATTTGCTGTGATGAATTGAAAAATAAAAAGAGCATGAAAATTACGTTGGATGGTGCCGGCAATCTTCTTCCTAAGTTTGAATTGTCTGGAGTACTGCTGGACTGAGCCTTGGCACATCCCCTTTGGGCAACTGGAGGTGTGCATCACACTTACCTACGACTACTAGGGGGTTAAATGTATGATGGATGTGTAAAGAAACTGGAAAAATGTAACCCTTTCCTTTCCTGTGTCAGAATTAGAATGATCAAAGAGATGCAAATACTTCTGAGTTTATGCAAATTGATATAATTTTTTATGCAAATATATGCAGCTTGAAATTGGACCAATCAGTTAAAACCTATGTAGGACATGATTGATAAAATTTCAGGCTGCATAAATTTGCATAAATTTAGAAGTATTTGCATATCATTGATCATCCCTAGTGGAAATATGTAAAACATTGACATTTTCCTGCAAGACACAATAAATCTTGCTGCCACAAGGTGGCGCTGTTGCCTCATAACATCTGGCACAGCGCCATCCTTTATAGTTTAGAATGTCGAACTATGTCTGATACTCTGATCGCCGCTGGCCATCACCGCCCCTGCACCAGCCATCTTTCCCACCACTCCACTGCAGGGATGGCGTCCGTTTACATAAATGAAAGGGGTTGATTCACAAAAATTACTTATTTTTCACCTTAAAGGAGTTATCAGGCAATAAAAGGTAAAACAAGGGCTACTTACCCGGGGCTTCGTCCAGCCCCAAGCTCCCAGCATATCCCTCGCTGCAGCTCTGCCTGCAGCCGTTCCCCGTCTTTGCTTCCCGGTCCGCGGTGATGCCGTCAGGCCGACCTGGAGGTCGGCCTTTACTGGGCCTGCGCAAGAGGTGCTGTCAATCACCGCCACGTGGACTGGAGCTCCTGCGCAGTATGTGTCGGTCCACGTGGCGGTGACGCAGTAAAGGCCGACCTCCAGGTCAGCCTGATGTAGTCACCGCGAGACGGCGAATAGCTGCGGGCAGAGCTGCGGCGAGGGACATGCTGGGAGCTTGGGGCTGGACGAAGTACTGGGTAATTAGCTCTCATTTTACCTTTTATTTCCTGATAACTCCTTTAACTGTAAGAAGTGCTAATGCATGAGATAAACAAATAAGAAGAGATAATTCATGAGATTAATAGATAAGGAGAGCTAAACCATGAGTTAAGTCAAATAAGGAGAGCTAAACCATGAGTTATGTCAAATAAGGAGAGCTAAACCATGAGTTATGTCAAATAAGGAGAGCTAAACCATGAGTTATGTCAAATAAGGAGAGGTAAACCATGAGTTATGTCAAATAAGGAGAGGTAAACCATGAGTTATGTCAAATAAGGAGAGGTAAACCATGAGTTATGTCAAATAAGGAGAGGTAAACCATGAGTTATGTCAAATAAGGAGAGGTAAACCATGAGTTATGTCAAATAAGGTGAGCTAAACCATGAGTTATGTCAAATAAGGAGAGCTAAGCTAAGCCATGTCAAATAAGGAGAGCTAAACCATGAGTTATGTCAAATAAGGAGAGCTAAACCATGAGTTATGTCAAATAAGGAGAGGTAAACCATGAGTTATGTCAAATAAGCAGAGCTAAGCCATGAGTTGCTAGGATCCTAAAAGATCTGGGGCACCAATGGGCACCGGGTGGGAAGGATCTGCCGTGGCAAAAATGGGTGTGGCCATGCAGGGAGTGGGCGTGGCTATGAGTGGGACCAAATTACATGAATGTAACAGCGGTGTAACCTAATAATAATGGGCCCGCCCAGCAAAATGTTGGATGAAGCCCCCTAGCCTTTAATTAGATATATTACTATCAGTATAGGCATAGAATAAAGATGCATATACACATTTAATTTTGATTGGTCAATCACTGACCAATTTTACCACTGCATGTAGTATGAGGGCCAAGAGACTTTGAATACTGTGAACAGAGTTGAGCTCTCATAATATCTAGAAGTAGTAAAATTGGCTATTCAAAATTGTATGTGTGTACAGGCTTTACAACCAATACTGTACATACATTACAGCTGGTTTACAATCAGTACAGGCACAGAGCAACACCTTATACTGTACATACTGGAGGTAACAGATCAGCACACACTGCAGCTAGTTTACTGTCAGTAAAGGCACACAGTGACAGCTTATACTGTACTGTGGGTAGCAGAGATCAGCACACGCTGCAGCTAGTTTACTATCCTTACAGGCACAGAGTAATAGCTTATACTGTACATACTGGGGTAGCAGAGATCAGCACACACTGCAGCTAGTTTACTATCCCTACAGGCACAGAGCAACAGCTTATAGTGAACATACTGGAGGTATACAGCTCCTGTTTTCTTAGCAGTGAGTTAAGTCAAATTGACACCAATACACTTTATTTGGTCTGCTTGCTGTCTTTATGATGAGACTTCTTCTTTTGAGTTTCTCTTGTGCCTGGGAAGACAAAAATTGGGACCAATATTGTTTATTCATGAAGAAAAACGATACTCTTGCACAAAATAATAAAGTTATGTTGTAGTGCTACCAACCAGTTGAGTTGTGTAACATGTAATGGTAGTGATAGATCCACTTATTTATAGAATGTTTAGCATGGTATTGTTATATGTTTTAAGTACACATCTAGTATAAGCAGAAGGTGAACAGAGGCGCCAAGAGGATAAAATTTGCTAAAATTGTTAAAATCGCTGTGGAGGCAGTGGTGGACTTACCTCCCCTAAGCAGACAAACAGCTGTAAATTTTTAACCAAATACATTTATTTACATACTCCAAAGTGTACAGCAACGCGTTTCACAGGTATATTACTGCTTTCTCAGGCAATAATAAGAAGGCTTTTTCACACAGCTCAAAGTCAGGTGTACGCCTAGAGCCTAGCCTAGCACCTCTGTACGCCTTTGAGCTGTGTGATACTCCTTATTATTGCCTGAGGAAGCAGGAATAAAACTGTGAAATTAATTGCTGTACACTTTGGAGTATGTAAATACATTTATTTTGTTAAAAATTGACAGCTGTTTGTCTGCTTGGGGGAGGTAAGTCCACCACTGTCTCCACAGCGATTTTAACAATTTTAGCTAATTTTATCCTTTTGGCGCCTCTGTTCACCTTCATCCTTTTCTTCTTGAACTACAGAGAGCGACATCTTAGCCCTAAATGGGGACAGGCCTTAATCTCCACACCTGCATCTTCAGTGGTTACTTGTGCGGTAACCCTGGTTTGTGAGTATAAACATTCGTACATTCATTTTCCACTTTATTACAATACATACTACACTATATTGGGCTCTCGGTTTTCCTTTTTTACATCTAGTAAAAGGTTTCTTTATTACATCGCAAGTGAACACTATGTCCATGGTCAACGAGTACATATCATGTCAAAAAGGGCCATCCCTTGGCAGTAGTTGGACCTACATTAAAGAGAACCCGAGGCGATTCCTTGAAGGGCAGATGTGACACAGAGGCATGTTCTCTGCCTCATGCCATGCCTCTGTGTCACCACATCACCGCTCTCTGCCCCCCTACCGCTGCGCTTTGGCCCCCCAAAATTTGCGACATTATTTGTCGCTATCTCGGAAGTAAACATAGGGGAGAGGGATTCCCTGTTTAAAACACCCACCAGGGGCGTTCCTGCAGCATTTTCAGAGCTGCCATTGGGCCCCTGCCGCTCCCCCAACTCCCTGCACGCTGTGAATGAGACAGTCTCTCATTCCAGAGGTCACAAAAGGGAACATGGGCCAGTGTGGCCCACAGGAGCGCGTTTTTGAGGTTACCTGATCAGCTCAGCCCGGATCAGATTTTTATTTTATTAGCCCACCGTGGGCTCTCTTTAAAGATCTGCACACCAGAAAAAGGAAGACAGGAACACAGAACACACACAAAGGGCCTGATTCACAAAGCGGTGCAAAGTGTTTGCACGCGAGTGAAAACCCCTTTATCACGCCTAAACTCAGTTTAGGCATGATAAGAAGAAACTCGCGCAAATTTTCCGCGCGCAGCACCCGGCGCTTCGCGCGAAGCTTCCATTATGCCCTATGGGACTTTGCGCGCGCGTACGCGCGGTAGCTTCGCGCGAGTTAGAGCACAAAGCGGTGATAACTTTGCTAGTGCAAAGGTTATCACGCCTAAAGTCTTTTAGGCGTGATAACTGGGTTATCACCGCTTTGTGAATCAAGCCCACAAAGTGTATAAGAGGTCACACACTTCACCCTTCACTCACCCCATAATGGCATTTGGATGTACTGTAGTTGTAAGAAGATAATTGGCCTCTTTTGTAAGGGCTGATTCTGTGGAGTGGTTCACACGAAAGCCAGACTGGATATGAGAGTAGAAAAATAGGACTGTTTTGCAGGAAAGAGACCATTTGTAAAGTTGTTTAAGGCTTTTTTGTATGAAATGAAGTCCTCATTTCTGATGTGTTTGTTTTCTCCAGTGCCGTTCAGATACTCTAGAGCAGGGCACATACATTCACAGGAGCGGTAATTAGTGTCTCAGTAGTGCTAATTAACTACCTCTACAGATTTCCTCAAAACATGCACTGTTGGTGGGCCTTGAGGACAGGGTTGGGGAACACTGCTCTATAGCACCTTTTAAGCTGTTTTGGCCAGCCAGAGTTGGCAACTGACACGGTGTGGGCAGACATTGGTAAGAGGTGCGACGGCATCCATGACTTGTGTGATTGAGTTGTGTGTAGCTGCTGAGTCTGGGTCAGTGAAGGATGATGTGAGGAGAGGTGCCATAGCATCAGAGACAGATTGTGTTTCTAGGTTGTGGTAGTTGCTTATATGTGAGCATGCTTGTACAAGTGTAGTAGGAAAAGTGGAGGAGAGAGAAAAATGAATAACTATTTTTTTGAATACCTTATATCAGAATTATTATTGTCCCTATTACAGAAAACTCTTTACTCTGTAACATTTCTGTCTCCTTTTCCTAAAATAATTCTGTCATTTTTCATATTGAAGTAATCAATGAATCCCTTACAAGACTTGGAGGGAAGTGGGAAACTGCTTAACTATTTATGGCATTTATGACATGTCAACAAGACTTTGCAAACTTAGCCACCAGCTCATCATTTGTATTACCCTTTGGGCAAGGAAGATTACGATTTCAAAAAGCCCTGAGCTGCATAAGCCCTGTCACCCCCTTCATAGCAGCCTGACTGACCATGGGCACTATGGTTGCACTGAGGCATTCCTGTGGCACACAGCTGACAGCCTTGCTGTGATTTATTCCACTCCTGATCACCTTCTAGGCTAAGCTATAGAGCATTTCTGTGTCACAAAAATCTTGTCTCCTTTCTGTGCAGTGTATAGTCTGTGTCCATCATCAATGTGTCTGCTGGAAAGAGTAGCTCAGGACTTTCTGAACCAGCAACCTTGTCTTGCCCAAAGGGCAGTGCTGGTGAAAAATAAGAAGTTCATCTAATCAACTGTTGCACCCCGTGTTTCTTATGGATGTGATTTAATACATGAAAACAATGACAGAATTATTTTGGGTAATAGAGCAAAGAAATTTCATAAAGCAAGGAGTCATTTTTTTCTTAAATGAACACTACCAATTAAAACAACTTTTATTTAATACTCTGTATTAGGGTACACATTACCACTAGTGCTAGGGGCACTTTATTTATTCACCCAGTTCTATCTTCCTCTCTCCCTGCTTAAAAGTCATCCTTCATTTCTCACACAGCTCACAGATATACTTCACTGTGTCATGGGATGCAGGAGACATGAGGAGGAGGCTGATCTGAGGTGGTAACAAGTAACTAGATGAGCTGTAATATTGCTGAAATATAACTAGCAGGGAGATGTGTTTACACTATTCCTGACTCACTGACTCATGATACACTCTAGGATGCATCTACTTCATAAGGGGCCCATACACGTAACGATTTTCCCGCCGATATACAGCTGTTTCGATCACAGTGATCGAAACGGCTGTGAAATCGCCGCGCACACCGCTGACAGAATGAACGATTTCCGTCCGAAATCGATCGTTCCCGTCGATTCCCGTCGACCCATCCGTGTGTAAGATTTTTCTCGGTCGCCGGCGGGTCGGGAGTGCGTCGTTAGTGGCGTTCGAATGCCCGACGACCGACGCAATACAGCGGTAATACATTACCTGCTCCAGCCGGCGTGAGTCCCCTGGTCTTCTTCTCCGCTTCGGGCTCCAGAGCTACACAGAACTTCCTGTCCCGGCAGGAAGTTTAAACAGTAGAGCGCCCTCTACTGTTTAAACTTCCCCTGGACAGGAAGTTCAGTAGCCGGAGCGTGACGGGGCCGGAGCGGAGAAGAAGACAGCGGGACTCGCGCCGGCCGGAGCAGGTAGTGTATGAGGGGGAGGAGGGGGAGCGGCAGCAGCGGCAGCTCCACAGATTGTGATCGGTTTCGGGCTGAAATCGATTCACAATCTGTTTGCAGTAAAGGTGGCCATACGATCCCTCTCTGATCAGATTCGATCAGAGAGGGATCTATCTGTTGGTCGAATCTGATGGCAAATCGACCAGTTTATGGCCACCTTAACAAAGGATATATCAGGATCTTGGTAACAAAGGATATATCAGGATCTTTATCAGTCAGAGAACAGAAGACAAGGAACACACATTGCTGGAATCTTTAACCCCCTACCACCATCTGAATAACAATCTTTCAGCAGGGTGATTATTAAACTATACACTGAGGAGTTGATAGCAACTGCGCCCCCCCCCCCCCCCCCTGCAGGAACATATTCCAGCAATCTAGTGCTGGGAATACACCACACGTGTTTACCCCTGATATATGGGTTCAATAATTTCCGACATGTACGATATCCCTTCTGATCGTTTTTTGGCTCGATTTCTCATAGAAGTGAATGGAAAAAGATAAGAAAAATGAGCGGAAGATAAGAGAATCGAGCAGAAAAATGATCGGGTGGAAAATCAAGTGGAAAAACGTATCGTGTATACCCAGCATAAGAGCTCCAAACTTTTGTGTCTAAAACTGAGACAGGATTTTACAGCAGAGAGGCAGAGCTGTGAGAGGAAGGAAATTGCTCCTAATACTTGTGGTAATGTGTGCCTGAACATACAGCATTAAAGAAAAGTTATTTTAATCATTAGTATTCCTTTAATTGATGATGTCTTATTAGTTATGTAGTTTATAAATCCAGGGGTGTATTTACTACTGGTGGATAATGTAAAGCATAATTCTTCCACCTAACCCACATTAGGTTTAGTATTAGGCAGCTCTGGAATCCAGTCTAGTCTAGGTTTTCTAAATCACTTACATTTAAATGATTTTAGACCAGTCTGTGTCCTCATGGGGGATTCTTAGTATTTCCTTAAAGGGAATATGAAGTGAAAATAAACTTGTGAGATAATGATTTTTATGTGTAGTACAGAAGAAATAGAACATTAGTAGCACAGTTTCCAGTACAGGAAGAGTTAAGAAACTTCACTTGTTCTCTCTGCAAAAGAGCTTCTCTGAGCTCTCTGACTAATTTAGTCAGAGAGCAATGGTATTTCCTGAAGCACTTGTCTCTCACTTTTTCTTGTTTGTTTAAGGTTTTTCTGCCAGGAAGTTCAAAGGGTCACTAGCTCTGCTCTGATCATTTAAAATACAGAGTGTAATTTGTAAACTGCACATGTTAGAGAATGATGCAATGTTATAGAAAAACAGCTATATAACTAAAAATAAAAATAGGAGACTCATTTTCTTTGCTCTATTAATTATCCGTACTACACATACAATTTATATCATAAGTTTTTTTTCGCTTCAGTGTCACTTTAAGTTGTACCCCTGCCCCATAAACACATGTGAGCAGTGTTGCCAATCTTTCACATTATTTTTTACTGACCAAGATTTAAAAATTTACTGACAAAGGATATTTGACAAAAACACGCGGCACATCAAAAAATGGGCGTGGTCATGCAACAGGCTGTGGGCAAGGTCATGGGTATGGTCAAATATACACCACTTTAGCAGTGGTGTAAAAGGTCTGCGAAGGAAGTTTGAACTCTGCAATAGTGTTTTCCCCAAAAATAGAAGTAATCTGACAGCATTTCACCAAAAATACACGTAATCTGGCAGGAGTTCCTCCAAAATACAGATAATATGGCAGTGGTTCCCCCAAAATAGACGTAATCTGGCAGCAGCAGTTGCCCCAACATACACATAATCTGGAAGCAGTTCCCCAAAATACGCATAATCTGGCAGCGGATCACCCAAAATACACGTTTCACCCAGAATACATGTAATCTGGAAGCAGTGGTTCCCCCAAAATACACATAATCTGGAAGGAGCGGTTCCCCCAACATACACAATCTGGCAGCGGTTCCCTAAAATACATCTAATCTGGCAGCAGCGGTTCCCCAAAATACACTTAATCTGGCAGCAGCGGTTCCCCAAAAATACAGATAATCTGGCAGCAACGGTTCCCCTAAATAGGTGCCCCCAGTATAGGTAGCCAGGTCTATAGGTGTCTCCAGTATAAGTAGCCAGGTCTATAGGTGCCCCCAGTATAAGTAGCCAGGTCTATAGGTGTCCCCAGTATAAGTAACCTGGTCTATAGGTGTCTGAAGAATAGGTAGCCAGGTCTATAGGTGTCCCCAGAATAAGTAGCAAGGCCTATAGGTGTCCCTAGAATAGGTAGCCAAGTCTATAAGTGTCCCCAGAATAGATAGCCAGGTCTATAAGTGTCGCCAGTATAGCCAGGTCTATAGGTGTCCCCAGACTAGGTAGCCAGGTGTATAGGTGTCCCCAGTATAGCCAGGTCTATATGTGTCCCCAGTTTAGGTAGCCAAATCTATAGGTGTCCCCAGAATAGATAGCCAGGTCTATATGTGTCCACAGTATAGCCAGGTCTATAGGTGTCCCCAGACTAGGTAGCCAGGTTTATAGGTGTCCCCAGTTTAGGTAGCCAAGTTTATAGGTGTCTCCAGAATAGATAGCCAGGTCTATAGGTGTCCACAGTATAGCCAGGTCTATAGGTATCCCCCCAGTTAGGTAGCATGGAAGGGGGAGTGGCAGGCACAGCGGCAGGGAAGGGGGGCCATCTCCCCCCTTCCCTCACCTTAAGGCTCCCCCTTCCTCGCTCTCCCCTCCAGAATTAAACTTTGTGGCAGGCTGGCAGCGGCTGGGGAACGACTTACCTCTGTCTTTTTCCAGGAGTGGGAGGGAGCTCTGTCCTCCGGCGCTTGGAACAAGGCACAGGTAAGTCCCCGGCCGCTGCCAGCCTGCCACAATGCTTAGTTCTGGAGGGGGGAGCGAGGAAAGGGGAGCCCCAGGTGAGGGAAGGGGGGAGACAGCCCCCCTTCCCCACCGCTGTGCCCATTGCTCCCCCTTCACTGCGCTGCCACCCCACCTGCTCACAAGTCGGCTGCCCTGCTTAAAGGGGCACTATGGCTAAATTCTTCATTTTAAGTCCCTTTAACATAAATATTTGTATGTGTAGCAATGTTAATGATAAGTATTGTGGCTGATGAAAAGGATTTTGTACACTTTTAACCACTTCACCCCAAGGCGGTTTTTACCCTAACGGACAAGAGCGATTTTCACCTTTCCGTGCTCATCCCTTTCATTTGCCAATGGCTTAATCACTGCTAATCACAATGAAATGATCTATATCTTGTTTTTTTTCACCACCAATTGGGCTTTTTGGGGTTGATATTTGTTTTCAGTAATAACTTTATTTTCTATGCATTTTAAAGGGGAAAACAAGGAAAAAATGAAAAAAATACAGTTTCTCTAATTTCATCCCCTATATTTTTAATATAAACCCTGCTACTGTACAGAAAACCCACATATTTTATCTGCCTATTTGTCCTGGTTATCACAAGATTTTAATTATGTCCCTAGTACAAAGTACGGTGACAATATAGTATTTGGAAATAAAGGTGTATTTTTTTGTGTGTGCTTTTTTCAGTTTTCACGTGCACATGCACAAGAAGGCACGCACGCGCACGGGAGCGGGCACAGCAGCAGCAGCAGTGCATGACGTTTTAAAACGTCCTGGAGCCATTAAGAGGCTCCAGCAGGAAGTTTTAATACACTTGCATGTCACTGAGTGGTTAAAGGGACTTAAAATGAAGAATTTAGCCATAGTGCCCCTTTAATTCCTTACGGAATTCACAGGCAGCTAAATTTGTATGTAAATTTACAGAATGCCCGTAAATTGACTGATGGTTGGCAACTCAGCATGTGAGTCTCTCGCCGTCCTCCTGCGGTCTGCTGTTTAGCCGCAATCAGCCCCGGTAATTTGCTCTGTGATGTCAGTCCGGGTCTACTACGCATGTGCAGCGAATGGCAGACCGCAGGAGGATGATGAGGGACTCACGCGCGTTTATGGGGCCGGACAAAGTCCTGGTAAGTATTGATTCTTTAGTTTAGTTGATCTCTGTTTTTCTTTAAAGGCTGGTTCACATGGGTGATTGCAGAACATTTACCGCCAGCCATGGTGCTCGTTCACAGCCCCGTTTCTAGGCACGTGCAGGCTGTGCGGCTGCCCTGAGTGCTGGGGGGGGGGGGCGCCGTGATGGGGGGGGAGCCACGGTTGTGGGGAGGGCAGCCCGACTTTTCCCTCCCTTCCTGTCCCCGGGGCCGTCCTCCGTGCTCCCTCCTCTGCTGCAGAGTTAGCGCAGGGAAGCCTTGTATAGAGTAACTCACCTCCCTGCCATTCCAATTACCAATTACTTGCCGCTGGTCTTTGCATAGCCGCTGATACATGCTCTACTTCTTGCTAATCAGTATCAGGGAGTGGTAAGTTGTCCCACCCTTCCCGCGGTTGACTCCCCCCTCCATTATGGGGGGGGGGAGGCACCTACCTATCTAACCTATACTAGGGGCTCCTACCTTTCTAAATTATAATGTGGGCACCTACCTATCTAACCTATACTGGGGGCACCTACCTATCTAACCTGTACTGGGGGCACCTACCTATCTAACCTATACTTGGGGCACCTACCTAACTTATACTGTGGGCACCTACCTATCTAACCTACAGTGGGGGCACCTAAGTATCTAACCTATACTGGGGGCACCTACCTATCTAACCTATACACGGGGCACTTACCTATCTAACATATACTGGGGCACCTACCTATCTAACCTATACTGGAGGCACCTACCTATCTAACCTATACTGGGGGCACCTACCTATCTAACCTCTACTGGGGGAACCTACCTATCTAACCTATACTTGGGGCACCTACCTATCTAGCCTATACTGGGGGCACCTACCTATCTAACCTCTACTGGGGGAACCTACCTATCTAACCTATACTGGGGGCACCTACCTATCTAGCCTATACTGGGGGCACCTACCTATCTAGCCTATACAGGGGCACCTACCTATCTAACCTATACTGGAGGCACCTCCCTATCTAACCTATACTGGGGGCACCTACCTATCTAACCTCTACTGGGGGAACCTATCTATCTAACCTATACTTGGGGCACCTACCTATCTAACCTATATTGGGGGCACCTTCCTATCTAACCTATACTGGGGGCTCCTATATAACCTATACTGGGGGCACCTACCAATATAACCTATACTGCGGGCACCTACCTAGCTAACCTACACTGGGGGCACCTACCTATGTAACCTATACTGGGGGCAACTATACTGGCTACCTATATTGGAGGCACCCACCTAGCTAACCTATACTGGGGGCACCTACCTATCTAACATATACTGGGGGCAACTATACCGGCTACCTATACTGGAAGCACCTACCTGGCTAACCTGTATTGGGACAATTATTCTGACTACCTATAGTGGGGCACCTATGCCAGGCTACCTATACTGGGTGCAACTAGACCTGGCTAATCTATACTGCGGGCACCTATACCTGGCCCCACAGGGGGGGGGGGGGTGACACACCATTTTTACACCCTGTGAATGGGGTGTAATTCCAGGTCATGGGACCCCTCTCACCTGAAAGATTTTGATGGGGTCCCCCTCAACATTCACACCCTTTCCCTGTGGTGACCCTCACAATCAGGAAGCCCATCTGTCAGGGGTCATATGAGGCACCATGGCTCCCCCCACACATAACAAGTGTGGGTGAGGCTTGCTCTAGAGTAGAGATGTCGCGAACCTCCGATTTTCGGTTCGCGAACCTTCGCGGAAGGTTCGGTTCGCGGAAAAGTTCGCGAACCGCAATAGACTTCAATGAGGAGGCGAACTTTGAAAAATAGAAAAAATTATGCTGGCCACAAAAGTGATGGAAAAGATGTTTCTGGTGGGGGCATGGCGGAGTGGGATACATGCCCAAAGTCCCGGGGAAAAATCTGGATTTGACGCAAAGCAGCGTTTTAAGGGCAGAAATCACATTGAATGCTAAATTGCAGGCCTAACGTGCTTTCAAACATCTTGCATGGGTATACATCAATCAGGGAGTGTAATTAGAGTTCTGCTTCACACTGACACACCAAACTCACTGTGTAATGCACCGCAAACAGCTGTTTGCGTAGTGACGGCCGTGCTGGTGCGCACCGTGGCCAGAGTGTAGGCCGTGGCGTTTTTCAAGCCCATATGGTCGCCGGGCTGTGGTAGCTCAATAATAGAACAACAGTGACTGTCCAGCTGATCAAATTTGGTCTGACCACAATGAAGCAACGACCTTATTATCTTTGATGTGCCACCCCCACCCAAGACACTCAAATAGCCGGCGGTCATTGCTTCATTGTGATACGCAAGCCCCTTCACCGCGGCAAGGTAATGATCACGAAGGGGGATGGGCACATGTACATGCCTTTTGATTTTTTGTTGCAGCCGCCCGCAGTGCAGCCAGAAAAATTAGGCAGGCATGTACACGCACCAGAAAAATTAGTGTAAAATTCAGGAATCCGCCTAGAGTCCTGGACCCTGTTGGTAGTGGCGGAGAAGGCAAGCGGCCTGCAGGCAGAGATGCTGTGTGTGGGGACTGACTTAGTCTTCGGCCGTGCAGTAGCCCTCCGGGATCCATTCCTCATTCATTTTGATAAAGGTCAGGTACTGAACACTGTCGTGACTTAGGCGACTTCTCTTCTCACTAACTATGCCTCCAGCTGCACTGAAGGTCCTTTCTGACAGGACGCTTGCGGCAGGGAAAGAGAGAAGTTGTATGGCAAATTGGGACAGCTCTGGCCACAGGTCAAGCCTGCGCAACCAGTAGTCCAAGGGTTCATCGTCGCTTTTCGCAGTGTCTACATCCACACTCAAGGCCAGGTAGTCGGCTACCTGCCGGTCCAGGCGTTGGTGGAGGGTGGATCCGGAAGGACTATGGCGAGGAGTTGGACTAAAGAACGTCCGCATGTCCGACATCACCCTGAGATCGCTGGAGCGTCCTGTCCTTGCCTGCGTGGACTTGGGAGGAGGAGGGTTACTGCCAGTGGTACCTTGATTGCGTTGTGCAGCCACATCACCCTTAAACGCATTGTAAAGCATCATCGACAGCTTGTTCTGCAAGTGCTGCATCCTTTCCGCCTTCTGTTGAGTTGTTAACAGGTCCGCCACTTTGTGCCTGTACCGAGGGTCTAGTAGCGTGGCCACCCAGTACAGGTCATTCGACTTGAGTTTTTTGATACGGGGGTCCCTCAACAGGCTGGACAACATGAAAGAGGACATCTGCACAAAGCTGGATGCAGACGTACTCTCCATCTCCTCTTGCTCTTCCTCAGTGACGGGACACAACTCCTCTTCCTCTCCCCAGCCACGAACAATACCACGGGAACGTAGAGCAGCAGAAGCCCCCTGTGACGGCTGCCGCGGTTGTTCTTCTTCCGCCGCCTCTTCCTCCTCCACAGAAACACCTTCCTCATCATCACCATCATCAGAGTCTGACTCCTCTCCTTCCCCACACGACTCCTCTTCTTCCTCCTCCTCCTCCCCCCTCTGTGCTGCCACAGGTGTTGTGGGAACATGGGGTTCGGGTGTAAATGGCTCCCACGACTCATGCTGCCGTAACTCTTCTCGTTCACGCTCCTCCACAGCTGTATCCACCACTCTACGCACGGCACGCTCCAGGAAGTAGGCGTAGGGGATCAAGTCGCTGATGGTGCCCTCATCGCGACTCACCAGTTTGGTCACCTCCTCAAAGGGCTCCATGACCCTGCATGCATTTCGCATCAGTGTCCAGTTGTTGGGCCACAACATCCCCATCCTCCCAGATTGTGTCCTTGTACTGTAATGATACAGGTACTGGGTGATGGCTTTCTCCTGGTCTAGCAGGCGAGAGAACATCAGCAGCGTGGAATTCCAGCAAGTCGGGCTATCGCAAATCAGGCGTCTCACCAGCAAGTTGTTTCTATGCTGAATGTCCGCAAAGCGTGCCATGGCCTTGTAAGAGCGCTTGAAATGGCCACACAACTTCCTGGCCTGCTTCAGGACGTCCTCTAAGCCTGGGTACTTGGACACAAATCTTTGCACGACCAGATTCAGCACATGTGCCATGCAGGGTATGTGTGTCAGTTTTCCCAAATTCAACGCAGCAATGAGATTGCTGCCGTTGTCACACACCACGTTGCTGATCTCAAGCTTGTGCGGGGTCAGCCATTGCTCCACCTGTTTGTTAAGAGCAGCCAGGAGAGCTGCTCCAGTGTGACTCTCCGCTTTCAGGCAAGACATGTCTAACACTGCGTGACACCGTCGTACCTCGCATGCAGCATAGGCCCTGGGGTGCTGGGGCTGTGTAGCTGGAGAGGAGATCGCGGCACCAGCCAAGGAGGAGGAGGAGGATGACGACAGCGAAGTGGTGGTAGCAGGTGGAGAGGAGGTGGCTGGAGGCCTGCCTGCAAGCCGTGGAGGTGTGACAAGTCGGTCCGCTGCGCAGACACGTACTCCCTGCTTGCTGCCATCGGTCACCAGGTTGACCCAATAGGCTGTGTATGTGATGTAGTGGCCCTGCCCGTGCTTGGCAGACCAGGCATCCATGGTCAGGTGGACCCTTGACCCAACGCTGTGTGCCAGAGATGACACCACTTGCCTCTCAACTGCACGGTACAGTTTGGGTATGGCCTTTAGTGAAAAAGAATTGCTGCCTGGTATCTTCCACTGCGATGTACCAATGGCCACAAACTTACGGAAAGCCTCCGACTCCACCAGCTTGTATGGTAATAGCTGGCGAGCTAATAGTTCCGCCACGTCAGACGCCGGGCAAGAGGGTGACTGGCAGACATTTGCTTCTTACGCTCAAATACTTCCTTCACGGACAGCTGGGTACTGCTGTGGGCAGAGGAGAAGGAACCGCTCAAGGGAAGAGGCGGTGTGGAGGAGGGTGGCTGTGAAGGTGCAAGGGAGAAAGTGGATGAAGACGATGCACCTGAAGGAGGAAGAGGAGAAGGAGGGTGGCTTGTCTTTTGAGGGGTGCTGCTTTTCCTCAGGTGTTCTTGCCATAGCTATTTGTGCCTTCTCTCCAGGTGCCTTCGTAAGGCACTTGTCCCTACGTGAGAGTTGGCCTTTCCACGGCTCAATTTTTGCTGGCAGAGACAACAGATGGCCTTACTCCGATCTGAGACACACACATGAAAAAAATTTCCAAACTGCTGAGCCCCCCTGGGGTGATGGCGCTACGGTGGCATCAGCAGCTAACGTTGAAGGACATGTTGGCTGGCTGGCCATAGCTGGCGATATATGGCGCCGGACACTGCCCCCAGCTGTTTCTGAGGACGAGCTCCCTCTGCTTCTATCATGGAGTCGTCTCCTCCTACTCCTCTCTGATTCCTCCTCTGAACTGTGCCCCCTGGTCATTTCCTCTACCGGGAACATATGTGGTATCCGTATAATCGTCATCATAATCCTCCTGGCCAGCTGCGCTTTCCTCAGACACCTCCTCAACTGCACCAACTTCAGGTGGTCCATCATCCCCATCCACACACGTTACGTCCATACTATCGCCACCTAACTCAGACGTATGAGGTGGTGTACCTGCGCCTTTTTGTTGTTGTTGCAGTAGTGGCTGGGAATCAGTGATTTCACCACCACCAAATAACTCCTGCGAAGTGTCAAATGCAGCGGATGTGGTGCTTGTTGTAGCGCTGGTGGCTGCGGGAGATGAGGTGTTCTGTGTTAAATACTCAAGCTCCTCCTCACGATTTTGGGAAGTGATGGCACGTGCCTTCTTCTGAGCACTGTACTTTGGGCCAGGTCCGCACGAAATCACAGCAACACCACCTCGCACAGCCACAGACCTGCCGGTGCCTGGTGGCCTTCCTCTGGGTCTGCCTCTACCTCTTCCTCTACCTGATTTGTCCATTTTGTCCATCTCGGGGGGATGCTAGGTATATGCAGTGAGGTGGGTTCACTCAACACAACAGGTAGTTAGATGCAGTTAGCTGGGTTCACTGAACATTAAAGGTACTTAAGATGCAGTGAGGTGGGTTCTCACTCAACACAACAGGTAGAAAGATGCAGTGAGCTGGGTTTACTGAACAGTAAAGGTACTTAAGATGCAGTGAGGTGGGTTCTCACTCAACACAACAGGTAGTAAGATGCAGTGAGCTGGGTTCACTGAACAGTAAAGGTACTTAAGATGCAGTGAGGTGGGTTCTCACTCAACACAACAGGTAGTAAGATGCAGTGAGCTGGGTTCACTGAACAGTAAAGGTACTTAAGATGCAGTGAGGTGGGTTCTCACTCAACACAACAGGTAGTAAGATGCAGTGAGCTGGGTTCACTGAACAGTAAAGGTACTTAAGATGCAGTGAGGTGGGTTCTCACTCAACACAACAGGTAGTAAGATGCAGTGAGCTGGGTTCACTGAACAGTAAAGGTACTTAAGATGCAGTGAGGTGGGTTCTCACTCAACACAACAGGTAGTAAGATGCAGTGAGCTGGGTTCACTGAACAGTAAAGGTACTTAAGATGCAGTGAGGTGGGTTCTCACTCAACACAACAGGTAGTAAGATGCAGTGAGCTGGGTTCACTGAACAGTAAAGGTACTTAAGATGCAGTGAGGTGGGTTCTCACTCAACACAACAGGTAGTAAGATGCAGTGAGCTGGGTTCACTGAACAGTAAAGGTACTTAAGATGCAGTGAGGTGGGTTCTCACTCAACACAACAGGTAGTAAGATGCAGTGAGCTGGGTTCACTGAACAGTAAAGGTACTTAAGATGCAGTGAGGTGGGTTCTCACTCAACACAACAGGTAGTAAGATGCAGTGAGCTGGGTTCACTGAACAGTAAAGGTACTTAAGATGCAGTGAGGTGGGTTCTCACTCAACACAACAGGTAGTAAGATGCAGCGAGCTGGGTTCACTGAACAGTAAAGGTACTTAAGATGCAGTGAGGTGGGTTCTCACTCAACACAACAGGTAGTAAGATGCAACGAGCTGGGTTCACTGAACAGTAAAGGTACCTAAGATGCAGTGAGGTGGGTTCTCACTCAACACAACAGGTAGTTAGATGCAGTGAGGTGGCCAGGTGGGTTCACTCAACACAACAGGTAGTTAGATGCAGTGAGCTGGGTTCCCTCAACACAAAGCTAGGTATATGCAGTGATGAGGTGGGTTAAGTAAACACAACAGGTACTGGGGTATATGCAGTACTGGGTAGTACAATGTGCAGCTCCCTATCACACACACAGGTAGTCACTGAATGTGCTGGGCTGCTGGCAGTGGCACACACACTATCAATTAGCAAGGCTGTGCATGCAACAAAAGTGTCAGTTTGACACACAGAAAAAAAATATGTACAGGATGAGCTCTGAAAAGAGCTGTTGCTGTTGATGGGTGCTTTAAAAGCAATAATAATCAGTCAGGAGAAAGCAAAGCAGCCTAGAACCTAACTAATCTGTCCCTAGGAAAAAAAGTCTGCAGCAGCTGTCCCTTTCCTCTCTCTAGCAGGCACACGAGTGAGTGTAATGGCTGCCGGACCCTGCCTTATATAAGGGGGGGGGGGGGGGGGGGGCTCCAGGGCTTAGTGTAGCCTGAATGGCTACAATGTGCCTGCTGACTGTGATGCAGAGGGTCAAAGTTGACCCTCATAGAGCATTATGGGGCGAATCGAACTTCTGCAAAAGTTCGCCTGGTGCAGGCGAACGAGAACCCCCTAAGTTCGCCTGGAACCGTTCGCCGGCGAACCGTTCGCTACATCTCTACTCTAGAGTGGCCGCCCCTATATAGGAAGGAGGAAGGGTAAGAAGTTGCAGCAACCCGCATCTGCAGTGTCTACTCCTCCTATAGTTACACCTCTGACAATGAGCTCTTTTGAGATATGAATTGTTTTGTGTAGTCTATAAAGGGCTGCAGTAAACGTCATCACTATAAAAATGCATCTTGACGAAAAATATACTCCAGTGTTTCTTTTAATAATTGCAGAGCAAGTCAAGCATCATAAGAAAATCTTAATTTTAGTCATCAATAACTAAATAATGGCTTGAGGAGACCTCAGTGAAACACAAAACTGACTATCAATATTAAAGAGAAACCGTAACCAAGAGTTGAACTTCATCCCAATCAGTAGCTGATACCCCCTTTCAAATGAGAAATCTATTCCTTTTCTCAACCGGATCATCAGGGGGCTTTGTATGGCTAATACAGTGGGATGCGAAAGTTTGGGCAACCTTGTTAACCATTTCAGCCCGCGGGGATTTTTCACCTTATGCAACAGAGCAATTTTCACCTCCCATTCATTCGATAATAACTTTATCACTAATTATCATAATGAATTTATCTATATCTTGTTTTTCCCACCACCAATTAGGCTTTCTTTGGGTGGTACATTTTGCTAAGAATTATTTTTTTCTAAATGCATTTTCACAGGAATATTAAGAAAAAAATAAAAAAAATCATTATTTCTCAGTTTTTGGCCATTATAGCTTTAAAATAATACATGCTAGCATATTTAAAACGTATGTATGTTATTTGCCAATTTGTCTCTTTGGTTATTACACCATTTACATTTTGTCCCTATCACAATGTATGGCGCCAATATTTTATTTGGAAATAAAGGTGCATTTTTTCAGTTTTGCGTCCATCACTATTTACAAGCTTATAATTTAAAAAATGGTCGTAATTTATCTTCTTCACATGCATAGTTAAAAAGTTCAGACCCTTAGGTAACTATTTATATTGCTTTTTTTTATTGGAATTTTTTTTTCTATTAAAAATTTTATTTGGGTAATGTTTGGTGTGGGAAATAAACAGTTAATTTTAAATGTAATAATGTGTGTTTTTTGTATTGAAAAATGTATGTAGATGTAGTTTTACTATTTGGCCACAAGATGGCCACATTGGGATTTTTTTTATTTTGGTTCTTCTTGCTTCCAGGAAGCGAGAAAAAGGACGGGAAACTTTTCTGCCGGGGGAAATAGATTAATGATCGGGAATTATATTCCCATTCATTGATCTCAGGGCTACCGGGGGCGGCAGGTGGCGCGTCCGTGATCGCCGCGGGAGCGTGCCAAAGCACGCATAGGCAGCAGAGCTGCCTTCTGGACGTGAGGATCATACCATACATGGTTAATCTGCATGATTTTCCTGTATAAATCGTTGGCTGTTACGATAAAAGATGTCCGTTAAATTTATCAAATAGGAGACACACACAGTGATATTGGAGAAGTGAAATGAAGTTTATTGGATTTAAAGAACGTGCAAAATAATTGTTTAAATAAAATTAGGCAAGTGCATAAATGTAGGCACTGTTGTCATTTTATTGATTCCAAAACCTTTAGAACTAATTATTGGAACTCAAATTGGCTTGGTAAGCTCAGTGACCCCTGACCTACATACACAGGTGAATCCAATTATGAGGAGTATTTAAGGGGGTCAGTTGTAAGTTTCCCTCCTCTTTTAATTTTCTCTGAAGAGTAGCAACACAGGGGTCTCAAAACAACTTTCAAATGACCTGAAGACAAAGATTGCTCACCATCATGGTTTAGGGGAAGTATACAGAAAGCTGTCTCAGAGATTTCAGCTCTTTGTTTCCACAGTTAGGAACATATTGAGGAAATGGAAGACAACAGGCTCAGTTCAAGTTAAGGCTCGAAGAGCAGACCAAGAAAAATCTCGGATAAACAGAAGCGACGAATGGTGATGAGAACAGTCAGAGTCAACCCACAGACCAGCACCAAAGATCTACAACATCATCTTGCTGCAGATGGAGTCACTGTGCATCGTTCAACCATTCGACGCACTTTACACAAGCAATTGCTGTATGTGAGAGTGATGCAGAAGAAGCCTTTTCTCCGCCCACAGCACAAACAGAGCCGCTTGAGGTATGCTAAAGCACATTTGGACAAGCCAGCTTAATTTTGGAGTAATGTGCTGTGGACTGATTAAACTAAAATTGAGTTATTAGTTAATGAAAAAGAGGAGATATTTAAACGGGTCTGGGACTATTGAAACGTTGACTATGAGCGGGATTGGGTGTAAGGTAATCATGGGGGAGTTAATAGTTTTTTCCTTACCTAACGAGTTGGGCAGGCTAGTGTTGAGACTGTATTACCGCCATCCCGGTCACTACTAGTTACTAGGTTAATACCTATAATATACCCAGGTACACTCATAGGTAATGTTTAGGGTAAGTTTCATTTTGTTGTTGTTATTTTACTTATATTTTTCTGTTTAGCTCCAGATGAAGAGTATTGTTTTATATAATTCGTTAATAACACAAGCTTTAGGAGCTATTTGTTTTGATATAAGATAGTCTTGTATTCAGATTCAGAGGTACGAAAATTAAGGATCTGTTATTTTTGATGACTTTTCTATCCACCCATCTTTGTATGAAGTGCCAAGACTACTGTACTTTAATTTTTGGAAAAGAAAAAAAAATGTTATATATGGCAATGTTTGGTATATTTCCATTTATGTTAAATGTTTTTTGTATCTTCTTTAATAAAAGAATTATAAAAAAATGAGTTATTTGGGCATAACAAGGGGTGTTATGCATGGAAGAAAAATAACACAGCATTCCAAAAAAAAACACCTGCTACCTACAGTAAAATATGGTGGTGGATCCATCATGCTGTGGGGCTGTGTGGCCAGTGCAGGGACTGGAAATCTTGAAAAGTTGAGGGAAGAATGGATTCCACTCAGTATCAGCAATGTCCAGGAATCAGTGACAAAGCTGAAGCTGCGCCGGGGCTGGATCTTTCTTTGGAAGCCAACAACCCTAAACACTGCTCAAAATCCACTAAGGCATTCATGCAGAGGAACAAGTACAATGTTCTGGAATGAATGACCATCTCAGTCCCCAGACCTGAATATAATTGAAAATGCTTGGAAGCCATCAAACCTGAATGAAATAGAGGTGTTTTGTAAAGAGGCATGGTCCAAAATACCTTCAACCAGAATCCAGACTCTCATTGGAACCTACAGGAAGTGTTTAGAGCAGGGGTCTCAAACTCAATTTACCTGGGGGCCGCAGGAGGCAAAGTCAGGATGAGGCTGGGTCGCATAAGGGATTTCACAATCAGCAGCTCCCGCCCCCCACCCCGTCCCTTGCATTGATTTTTATTTCAAAATCAAATTCACACTGAAGCAAACTATTTTGCCTATTTTACCTTATAGTTCGCTTCAGTGCTCCCATTACAAGTAATCCGCCGTTTCCCCGCCGCAAAACGAGGGCTGCAGAGCCCCCAAATCGCCCAAGGGGCAATCCAGCCAGCATTTCCTGGAAGGGGCAGAGCTTTCAGCTTCAGCTCTGCACCTCTTGACGTCAATCGCGGCGCATCGCCGCCTCTGCCCGCCCCTCTCACTCTTCCTTCACAGAGGGGTGGGGAGAGGTGGCGATTGACGTCAAGAGGGGCAGAGCTGAAGCTGAAAGCTCTGTCCCTTCCAGAAAATGCTGGCTGGATTGCCCCTTGGGCGATTTGGGGGCTCTGCAGCCCTCGTTTAGCGGCGGGGATGCGGAAGATTACTTGGGAGCACTGAAGCGAACTATAAGGAAGCTTTTGCCGACGTGGGCCACAAAATATTGTATATCGAGGGCCGCAAATGGCCCAAGGGCCGCGAGTTTGAGACCCCTGGTTTAGAGGCTGTAATTTCTGCAAAAGGAGAATCTACTCTCCCTCTCCCTCCCTCTGCAGAGCCCCCTCTTTTAACATCTTCAAGAAGACCCTCAAAACTCACCTTTTCACTCTGACCTACTACCCCTCACAAGTGTTCTAATCCCACAGCTGAACTCTGGTTCCCTACCTTTCGTGTCCCTACCTCTCTCTCTAGATTGTAAGCCTTTGGGCAGGGTCCTCCTCCTTTTGTGTCCTACCTGATCCTGCACCTCCATTACTGTGCACCCATGCTATGCATTTGAGTGAACCTAACTTGCCTAATCTCCATGCTCCATCCACTGACTGACTAAGCATTACCTTGTACTCATATTGTGCTGCGTGATCTGTTTTTTCTTGTATTCCTCTATTGTCGTATTGCTGTATGTCACCCCTAAATATTGTCTGTAACTTTAACTGATGTCCAGCACTGCGTAATATGTTGGCACTTTATAAATACAATAAATAAATCTACTAAATATTGATTTTATTCCTTTTTTGTGGCGCTCAAACTTATGCACCTGTCTAATTTTGTTTAAACAATTAATGCACACTTTCTGTAAATCCAATAAACTTCATTTCACTTCTCAAATATCACTGTGTGTGTCTCCTATATGATATATTTAACTGACATTTTTTATCATAACAACCAACGATTTATACAGGAAAATCATGACGATTAACAAGGTTGCCAAAACTTTCGCATCCCACTGTATTGTGGTGAAACCTCTCCCACAGTGTGATGTCAGCGCCTCACAGCACTGAGGTACTGACATCACACTGTGGGAGCCTTGTTGCATTGTGGGAAATAACTGTTTCCAACTGCCAAAAAAAAGCAAGCAGCATCTCCTTCCAGTGACATCACCTGCCAGCCAGGGGCATAGCTATGGGTGGGCAAGGGGGGGACATATGTCCCCGGGCGCAGCACTGTGAGGGTGCTCAACACAGCCACTGCACCCCTGGTGTATGAGAGGCTTGCTGGTTGCCGAAGTGCCCCTGCTTCTCTCCCTCCCTCTGCAGAGGAGTGCAGAAGCGTTAACAGCAGCAGAAAAAGTGCTGGTTATCTAAAGGGGGGACATCTGGCTATTTAAAGGGGGACACACCTGACTATCTGAATGGGGAAAGGAGGGCACACCTATCTGAATGGGGAAAGGGGGGCACATCTGGCTATCTAAACAGCATTTGTGCATTTTACTCCACCCATGTCCACAACCACATTCTGATGCGTAGACAAGCCCATTTTATGGGCGCAAAAATTGTCTGTGTCCTTTTGGTGCTGAAAACTCTAGCTACGCCTCTGCTGCCAGCAGTAAAAACGTCACATTGTGATGAATGTCAGAATGTAAATCAGGTAGAGGAAAGCTCTTACAATGGGCAAACACTGACTAAATCATTTATAAATAATTATTGTAAAAATGAAGCACTTTTTTCATTACATTTTTTCACTGAAGTTCCTCTTTAACTTAGAGTTCATATTAACTTACTGAGCAATAATCCAATTAACAAGCAACCCTAATAGGATCATCTCATTAGCAGGGACTTTCACTGCAGGATTATCTGTGAATCTCTATAATCTTGTCTATAGATCTCGGTTTCTGGAAGGGTTCAGTAACTGCACCAACCTGAAATCACTTTTCAAACACATCTGTCTACACTGAACTGATGAGAGCTGATCTTTGACCAATTTCAGGAATGGTTTATAACTGTAACATATAATATGTTATCTATTACCCCCATCTTCTATGTTAAACAGCCTTACTTTGAAACAAGTCTGTTTTACTAGATAGTTTTACTTTAGTAGTACATACAAAACCATGCTAGAACAAACTGAGTTATTTCATCGAAATAGAAGAGTGTTCTCACACTTTGCACACAGCAGATGCTCACAAATGAAAATATCTATTAATAACAAGTGTCTCATGCTTTCATAGTTTTGCACAGAGTAGAGCCTTGTACATGCATTGGACTTCTTCCACCTGAAGTGATCCTTTTGTGATTTACCGTAATCCAAACTGATGTCTGTTCTCTTAAATCAACCCTTTTCAGGGTAATTACATGGATTGGATGTTCTGGTTAGTTCCTATTCTACTTCCCTATGACTGTTGCCTTCCTTCTTCCTGTCCATGGTGTAGAAAATACTGCTTTACTGAGTCTGCATGTCTATACATGCATTGCTGTTCAAACAAAGGGTCATTTCACACTGAATCAGTTGCTGTCAACTAAAATGTAAATGACAAATAATGTAAAGGAAATGTCCATGATTCCCTAAGGGTCAGTTCACTGCTGCAGAACATCTGATTAGTTGAGGTTACCAGCAGATTACCGCGAGATCTGCTATTAGTGCGTCCAGTGGTACTTTAAATAGAACCCGAGGTGGGATTTAATGATGCTAGTGGGGCACAGAGGCTGGTTGTGCACACTAACACCAGCCTCTGTTGCCCCATGGTGTGCCTCCAGGACCCCCCTGCGCGCCGCTATAAGTACTGAAGCCTAATTTGGACAAGACTGAGCTTCTAATTTTCCCACCCCGCACAGCTGCACCCCTCCCAGATCTGCACGTCACTATTGAAAATACTACCATCCACCCTACCTCCCAAGCCCGCTGTCTAGGCGTTACTCTGGACTCTGAACTTTCCTTTACCGCCCACATCCAAGGTATTGCCAGATCCTGCAACTTCCACCTCCGCAACATCTCCAAGATCCGCTCCTACCTGTCCCCTGACACCACTAAACTCCTTATCCACGCCCTTGTCATCTCCCGCCTAGACTACTGCAATTCTCTTTTATCTGGCCTCCCCTCTAACCGTACTGACCCACTTAAATTGGTAATGAATGCGGCAGCCAGACTGATACATTCTTCTCACCGCAGCGCCTCTACAACTCCGCTCTGTAAAGCACTACACTGGCTCCCCATCAGCTTTAGGATCAATTTCAAAATCCTGTGCTTTGCCTACAAATCAGTGCACAAGACCTGCCCAACCTACATCTCTGATCTGGTCCACAGGCACATACCAGCCCGCCCCCTCCGATCCTCCAATGACCTGCGCCTAGTCGCACCACGCATAACTCAGTCACACGCACGATTGCAGGACTTCACCAGGGCCGCCCCTACTCTCTGGAACTCTCTCCCACCAGCCATCAGACTCGCCCCCACCTTTAATTCCTTCAAACAAGCTCTCAAGACTCACCTCTTCACGCTCGCATACCCCCCTACACCAGCACCATAATATGTTCTGTTAGACCCCCTCTCAAAAGACGCACCTATTGTCTCCACCCCACCCTTTAGATTGTAAGCCTCCGGCAGGGCCCTCCTCCCTAACGTATCCAGCTTGACTATGCAATCTTACTCGCAACCACCCCTCTTGTAGACTCGAACAGTCTCTATTTTGACCTATGACACTGTATTGTTATCAAATCATTTGCATGATCTTGTTTTGTTGTGAGTTTCCGTATGTTCTACCTGTATGTTAACCCATTTATCTATTGTGCAGCGCTGCGTAAGATGTTGGCACTTTATAAATACAATAAATAATAATAATAATAATACTGTGGGCTGGGTCAGACTGGGACACTAAGGGCACACCAGAGAAGCTTCAGCCTGGGGCCCACACATGCCCCCCACAAATTTGGAACCCATGTATTTTGTAAGTTTTGCGTAGATGTCAGTGATATATAAGTACATAATTTGGTAGGACTTGAGACTATGGCTATGGTAGGCAATAGGTTGTGAGCTCTTCTAAGATCAGTACATGACGTGACTATGCAGGGGCTGCTCCAGAATTTTTTTGTGAGGGCGGAAGGGAGGCTATGCAGATGCTGGATTCACTGGCTGGAGAGCTGGTCATATGCGCCGCAGCAAAAAAGGGGTGTTGCCATGCACTGGAACATGGGCGTAGTCACATGCCTCTAAATAAAAATATCATATAGGTAATAGAAAATGGTGCCCCCAGTATAGTATAGGTAGCCAAGTAAAGGTGCCTTCAGAATAGGTAACTAGGTATAGAGGCCTTCAGTATAGACAGCTAGGTATAGGTGCCTTCAGTATAGTTAGCTAGGTTTAGGAGCCTTCAGTATAAGTAGCTAGGTATAGGGGCCTTCAGTATAGTTAGCTAGGTATAGGGGCCTTCAGTATAGTTAGCTAGGTATAGGGGCCTTCAGTATAGTTACCTAGGTATATGGGGCCTTCAGTATAGTTACCTAGGTATATGGGGCCTTCAGTATAGTTAGCTAGGTATAGGGGCCTTCAGTATAGTTAGCTAGGTATAGGGGCCTTCAGTATAGTTACCTAGGTATATGGGGCCTTCAGTATAGTTACCTAGGTATATGGGGCCTTCAGTATAGTTAGCTAGGTATAGGGGCCTTCAGTATAGTTAGCTAGGTATAGGGGCCTTCAGTATAGTTAGCTAGGTATAGGGGCCTTCAGTATAGTTAGCTAGGTATAGGGGCCTTCAGTATAGTTAGCTAGGTATAGGGGCCTTCAGTATAGATAGCTAGGTATAGGGGCCTTCAGTATAGATAGCTAGGTATAGATGCCTTCAGAATAGGTAGCTAGGTATAGGAGCCTTCAATATAAGTAGCTAGGTAAAGGGGTTTTCAGTATAGGTAGGTAGGTATAGGGGCCTTCAGTATAGGTAGGTAGGTATAGGGGCCTTCAGTATAGGTAGCTAGGTATATGGGCCTTCAGTATAGATAGCTAGGTATAGGAGCCTTCAGTATAGGTAGGTAGGTATATGAGCCTTCAGTATAGATAGCTAGGTATAGGTAGCTAGGTATAGGAGCCTTCAGTATACTGTAGGTAGGTATAGGGGCCTTCAGTAGAGGTAGGTAGGTATAGGGGCCTTCAGCATAGGTAGGTAGGTATAGGAGCCTTCAGTATAGGTAGCTAGGTATAGGGGCCTTCAGTATAGATAGCTAGGTATAGGGGCCTTCAGTATAGGTAGCTAGGTATAGGGACCTTCAGTATAGGTAACTGGAGGTCTGAGGCAGTGGGCCCATAAGAGTGAGGCGCCGCTGCCATGGCAACTGGCACTGGCGTCATTTTTAAACTATAAGAAGGCCCATCCGGGGTTTTGCCCGGCTCCCCGGCGGGCCAGTACGAGCATGAGCTCATGGTAATAGCATAACTCGCGGTAACCTGCTGCCAGTAGTATCAGTAATATTGCCATGCGCTGTCTGTGCACAGCAATATTACCACAGCTTCCTGCATCAACCCCAAGTCTGTTGCACTGCGTGGCAACAGACAATGCCATTGAGTCACTATGCAATGATATTCCTATGAGGCTTTCACATTGAGTGGCACTGTGGCATTAACCCATGCCATGCCCACGAAAGCCTTTAAAGTGGAAGTGAAGCATACTTTTTTTGTAGTATATGCTTCACTGAATAGTCGCACCGTACGTTACGACTTTTTGACAGCGTTGCAATCACAATGCAATCTGCACAGTGTGAAAGGATGTTAAAGCATACTAGTTTTTAAGTGCTGTACTCTGGCAGGGACGTGAGAGGCTTCCATCTGCACCATACTGTAGCCTCGGGGAGCACAAGGGGACGGAAGTTCAAGGGGGCAGAAAGACACAGTGGCGGCACAAAGGCGGACACAGGGACACAGTGAAGGCACAAAGGGGGACAGATGGTCACAGTGAAGATACGGGAACAGAGGTGGCACAGAGGGACACAGTGGAGGCAGAGGTGGCACAGAGGGGTGACACTTGAGGCAAAAGGGGGCACAGAGGAGTCACAAGGGACAGAGGTGGAACAGTGTTCTGACTTACAAATGGATTCAGGTTAAGAAATAACCTACAGTCCCTATCTCATTTGTTAACCAGGGACTACCTGTAGTGTGAAATGAAGCTAAGAATAACAGCTGGATTGTGCAATGCTTTCTCATTTTCTACACGTTTAACATTCAAGAATTCAAAATGATGCAATATGCCATATCAGCTATTTTGTTTGACTTAAATCAGTTGTTGGAATATGGAAGAGAACACATTTATTATATAGACCAATAGGAAGGGTTGGCAGTAAAATCAAAAACATGAATTTCCCAGCAAGTTCCCTTTGGCCCACACAAATCGACCAATAAAAAACCCAGAGGAGTAATTAAATGGAGCCACCTACAGGGGCAGGGCTCAAGATCAGTACTGCAGTAGAATGTGGCAAGTTTGGACAGACTGCTTAGCCATTGTCCCCCTACCTCACCCCCTCCATGTCCCCCTTTTCCCCTTGCTTTGGCAATACCTGTATGAATCTTGGTCATGCCAATAAAGCTATCTTTTGATTTCAATATGAAAGAGGAATAGAATACTGAAAAATGAATAAAGCTTAAAAGAAAAAGAAAGATGTTAGAGGAAAAAGATGACATAGAGACACATACTCTATAGAGTATAGAGATGAAAAAAATGAAGAAAATTATTTTTCTATGCTTTGTCTTAATTTTAATTTTTTTTTCCAATGTATCGGTATTTATTTTTTAGGAAAATAATTACTGTAACTATTTTAATGTAAACTCTGTATTCTAAACAAGCAGGTGGTTAAAAATGACCCCTTTTGCATGTTTACCTGAAGGGGGAGCACCTATGGGTTCCCTTATTAAAGGGGATCTCCTCTCTGGACTACTGCAATGCCATAGTTTCTGGTCGTCCCAAGACTCCCAGTCAGACTCAGAATGCAGCTGCCAGGCTTATTCATTCCTTTTTACCTAAAGGCTACCAAGATGTACATTTGGCACAGTTTAACTTATATTCTGAAAGGCCAGGCATATATCCAGAAACACTGGTTGATAGTATGGAAATAACCTATTAATTTTACAGAATCATAAAATCCACCTTCAAGGCAGCTGTTCACAAGCTGCGCTGCCTTTCATCAGTGCAAGTTATGGATTGCATGGCTCACAGTTATTACAGAATGGGCGTGGCATTTAATGTTTCACATCTCTGATCCTGCATCACATCTCACATCTCTGATCCTGCATCACACTGTTTCAGTCCATGCATGGGCAAAGGGTGTAGAAGACACCCTCTGCACCGCCAGGGACTGGGTTAAAATTGCAGTCAATCAGTACATGACCTCTCAGCCAAAGGCAGGCATGGCAGAAGTTGTGGGAGTGGATGTGTTGCTGGATTGGGGGTGTCAGAAGTCCCTCCACTCCAGCCAAAGTAATCCTGTGAAGACAGAATTCACTCATACTATGTGTGGTTAAGAGGCACTGATGGAGGATTTCCTGCCTGGTAATAGTAACCTCATCCATAGATGTGGGCACTTTGTGTGACCCATACTGCATGCACAGATGTATTACCAGGCTATGGTTCTCTAGCAGATGTAGAACTACAAATATCAATACAGTAAAAGCCTTGCATGGGGGTTGGGAACCTAGTTCCACATTAGCTGAGTTCCGTATCTTTCATTTGCAGGAAAAGCAGCATTTGTGTTTCAATGTTTTTTATTGGGTTTTAGTTTTTTAGTAAACCATAAAAAAAAACCCCAAAACAAAACAAAAAACATTGTTCAGAACATACGGTGTATATAAAACGAGCCTAATTAGGTTTTAAAGTACAAATTAACAACACTGCAAGTATCACGCTGGTGCGTGACAAGATAACGTGCAGATAAATATACAACAAAAGTACAAGGCGTAGTCTAGATCAGTCAGAACTTGTGCACAAGTTAGAGATATCAAGGTACAGAGTCACTAGGCAAAATCGTAGTCAAAATCGAGCAGAGTCAAATATGTAAGTCAGATGACAATCGTATTGGAAGGATCTGGCAGAAACAAAGTCAGGGACAGGCCGGGTCGGTAACGTATATCAGATGGCTGCGGTACAAAAGGGCAAGGCTAGAGCAAAGTCAGGAGGCAGGCGAGAAGTCAGTACACAGATATAAATACAATCAGATGTTACAGAATAATACTACAAAATATATACGAAAATAACAAAAGACTGACTAACTAGAGTACATATATATTGTGCATCTACACAATATATGAAAGTAGCTCAAATCACTATCTAGACCTAGAACCAGCGAACTGATTAATATCAAGGCCAGCGAGCAACTGACTCGCCTGGCCTAATATACCCTAGAAGAGGGAATGAACCCAGCCCTCGGGAGGACGGTATAGCGTTAGACACGCCTCCTTAGTCTGTAAGAGCCGCTCTGGCTCGTGCGCGTGCCTGGGCAGACTGCACTGGCGCGCTTCCTGATTCGCCGCTGGGGGGACGCAGGTGATGCCGTCTGCAGCTGACGGCGCTGGAGAGGCCGCGGGACCCGCCGGACTGAGGTAAGATCGTTACAGCATGTTAAATAATCCGAATAAACTGGAACAATAGGTCTACGTCAGTGTAGGATTTGCACCTTTACATCAAACTGACCTGAAGTCTTTAGGCTCTTAGTGGTTTTATGCACAGCAACGCTGCGCATGGTGGACAGTGTAGAATGGATCCATTGTTTTAGATGGGTCCATCTACTTTCTACAAATCAGTGCAAAATGTGATGCTGGAACACAATGCACAGCTATAACACAACTCACCAGAAAGACTTTGTGATGTATTACACAACGCACAAATATAGTGTGAAAGGGGCCAGGGACAGTAAGTCAAACATCTTTCATTCCGTACCTCAGTTGGGAGTGGGGACCAAGAAGAACAAAAGAGAAGAAATGGATGTGAAGTGGAAATATGGGCTCCTTCCATATCCTTAGATAAAGGCGCTGCTATGAATCCACCAGTCAGTAGGGCAAAGGTGATTATCTAGTTGTGGGGAATAATATTATATCCCAGGCTTCTAGGCTTCATTCACTACAAATTAACACATCCTCTACTGTATTCTGGGACTTAAAGAACATATACATATATATATATATATATATATATATATATATATATATATCAGAATCCTTTTACTTCGCCAAGCATGATTTGGGTCATGCCCGGAATTGGTTTTAGCAGCACAGAACACCTTAGACTTTGTTTACAATACAATACAATAACATTTGTAAAGCGCTTTTCTCCCATAGGACTCAAAGCGCATAGTTGTGTCCCAGATTAATACAGGGTTGCAGGCTGGATTGTGTTACAGAGGAGATAGTCAGATGTTCATGAATGCCAGACTAAAGAGGTAGGTTTTCAGTTTAGACTTAAATGCTTCCAGGGATGGAGCTGTCCTTATTGGGTGTGGCAGGGAGTTCCAAAATGTAGGGGCAGCATGACAAAAGGCTCTGCTCCAAAGGTTTTGAGGTGGACTCTAGGGGTGACCATGGTGTTACGTCCTTTTGATCTAAGATTGTGGGGGGTGTGATGCAGTTGCAACAAGTCCTTCAGGTATCCAGGGCCCAGATTGTGCAAGGATTTGAATGTCAGTAAGCCGATCTTGAACAGAATTCTCCATTTTATCGGTAGCCAGTGGAGTGAGCTCAGGGTTGGTGTTATGTGGCAATGGCGAGGTTGGCTCGTTAACAGCCTTGTGGCGGCATTCTGTACTAATTGCAGGCGGCGTAAGTCTTTCTTATGCAGGCCTGTGTTGAGGGCGTTGCAGTAGTCTAACCTTGATGTGACGAAGGCATGGACTAGGGTTGGAAGATCCTCTGAAGGAATTAGGTGTTTAATCTTTGCAATATTCCTTAGATGAAAGAAGGAATGTTTCACAACAGCTGAGATTTGATTCCTGAAGTTTAATTTCCCATTAATCAGTACTCCCAGGCTGCGTACACAGTCTGAGTTTTTCAGGTCTGAGTTCCCTATCCTTAGCGGAGTTGGTTGAGACTGGGGCTGCTTTGCTGTTGAGCCCTGGCCCTCGATAACAAGAACCTCAGTTTTGTCAGCATTAAGTTTTAGCCAATTAATATCCATCCACTCCTTAAAGGAATACTTAAGTGTCCTAAAAAAAATGACTTGTACTCACCCGGGGCTCCCCTCAGCCCCCTGCAGCTGAACGGTGCCCTCGCCGTGTCTCTCCGATGCAGCTGGACTCGCCGGTGGCCACTTCCGGTTTCGCCGTCACCGGCCGACAGGCTGGGAACGCGGCTGATTAGCCGCGTTCCCGGCCGCAATAGCGCCTTCTTTAATGCTATTGCGGCCGGGAACGCGGCTAATCAGACGTGTTCCCAGCCTGTCGGCCGGTGACGGCCAAACCGGAAGTGGCCGCCGGCGAGTCCAGCTGCATCGGAGAGACACGGCGAGGGCACCGTTCAGCTGCAGGGGGCTGAGGGGAGCCCCGGGTGAGTACAAGTCATTTTTTTTAGGACACTTAAGTATTCCTTTAAGGAGTGGATGGATATTAATTGGCTAAAACTTAATGCTGACAAAACTGAGGTTCTTGTTATCGAGGGCCAGGGCTCAACAGCAAAGCAGCCCCAGTCTCAACCAACTCCGCTAAGGATAGGGAACTCAGACCTGAAAAACTCAGACAAGTCATTTTTTTAGGACACTTAAGTTTTCCTTTAACCAGTTCGGCCTATCTGGACGAGCTTCCTCGTCCAGATAGGCACTGGTGCTGCCGCCGGCTCGTGCGCGCGATCGGGCGCGCCCCCGCGTGCGCTCCCGCTGCCCGCCGCTAGCCCCCCGATCAGTGAATGGGAATATAATTCCCATTCACCGATCTAACTTCCCCGCAGAAATACCGACGCTTTCTCTCCAGAGAGCGCGGTATTTCTGCCCCCAGGAAACAACTCCTCAGCATTTTAGTTCCTAGATGCGAGCTGGTTCGCATCTAGGACTTTTTTCACTGTGGCCATCTTGTGGCCAAATAGTAAACTGCACCCACATACATTTTTGATTAAAAAAAAACATTATTTTACATTTAAAATTAGCAGTTTCCCTCCCACACCAAAAATAACCCACATACACTTTTTTTTATTAAAAAAAAAATTAAAAAACAAAACAAAAACAACATAAATAGTTACCCAAGGGTCTGAACTTTTTAAATATGCATGTCAAGAGAATATGTTATTATATTATTTAAAATTATAAGCTTATAAATAGTGATGGATGCAAATTGAAAAAATGCACCTTTATTTCTAAATAAAATATCGGCACCATAAATTGTGATAGGGACATCGTTTAAATGGTGTAATAACCGGGACAGATGGGCAAATAAAATACATGCGTTTTAATTACGGTAGCGTATATTAATTTCAAACTATAATGGCCAAAAACTGAGAAATAATGAATTTTTTCCGTTTTTTTCTTATTCTTCCTGTTAAAATGCATTTACAGTAAAGTGGCTCTTAGCAAAATGTATCACCCACAGAAAGCCTAATTGGTGGCGGAAAAAACAAGCTATAGATCAATTCATTGTGATAAGTAGCAATAAAGTTATAGGCGAATGAATGGGAGGTGAACGTTGCTCGGATGCATGAGATTTTCGGCACTGCGGCGCTGAACCGGTTAAGCTCAGCTAAGCATGAGTTTATTTGTGGAGTAGGGTCTGTGATGCCAGGTTTGAATGACAAATATGGCTGGGTGTCTTCAGCATAGCAATGATATGTCAGGCCATGTTTTTGTATGATTTCTCCAAGTGGCAGCATGTATATGGTGAAAAGTAAAGGGGATAATATTGAGCCCTGAGGTACACCGTATTTTAGTGGTACAGGGTTGGAGAGGAAGGGCCCTAAGGCTACCCTTTGTGTTCTGCCAGCCAGGAAGGAGTTGAACCACTGGAGAACAATGCCATCTATGCCACAGTACTCTTGTAGCCTGTTGAGCAAGATTTCATGATCGACTGTGTCAAAAGCCCCTGAGAGGTCGAGCAAAATCAGGATGGAACATTGACCCTTGTCTCTTGCAATGAGCAGATCATTGTAAATCTGGGTGAGGGCTGTTTCACAGCTGTGATATTTCCTGAAGCCAGATTGAAGAGGGTCAAGGATGTTGTTTCTGGAGAGCCTGGTTTCAAGTTGGAGGTAGACAGCCTTTTCAATAACTTTTCCCAGAAAGGGGAGGTTAGAGACAGGTCTGTAGCTGTTTAGAGCATCTGGGTCTAAGGATGGTTTCTTGAGTAGTGGCCTGACGATTGCTTCTTTCAGAGTAGAGGGAAACCACCCTTCTTGTAAGGCACCGTTGACTATTTTGTGGAATACCGGTGTAAATAGTTCAGGGGATTTCAACATGAACTTAGTGGGGCCAGATCGCAGGTAGTCTGGCGAAGGTTTGAGAGGATATTCAAGATGTCTTTTTCAGTGATTACCTTAAAATCAGACCATGGTGGTAGGCTATTTTTACATCTGTTATATGGCTCTGCATGGGTTTCTGGGGCTGTGAATTGAATGGCAGATCGTATGGAGGAGACTTTGTCTGAGAAGAAGTGGGCAAATTTCTCGCACAGTTCCTGTGAAGGTCTGATGCTGGATTTCCTGCAAGATGGATTGCAGAGACTGTCAACCGTGCGGAAGAGTTGGGCAGGTCTGTTGGCTGCATTTGCAATTTCGTGAGACAGGAATAAGGACTTCTTTTTGTTAATCGCCGTTTGATATTTTTTCAGGTGAGCAATTAGGGAAAGTTTGTCATCAGGTGACTGGTGTTTGCGCCACCTTCGTTCCAGTTTGCGTCCCTGTTTCTTTAGTTCCTTTATAGAGTTGTCAAACCAGCGAGCGTGATGTAATGGTGCGGAACGTTTAATCTTTAAGGGAGCTATGGCGTCAAAAGCGGCTGAGACATCGTGGTTATATTTAAGGACCATGGATTCAAGGCCTAAGTTGTGATCTGTCAGTCCGCCTAGATTGAGGCTGTTCTGAAGGTGTTGGGGTGTCAAACCTTTCAAGGAACGATATTTTATAAGTTCTTTCACTTGGTGTTTTGTAGCCGGTGCTGTAAAGGAGAAGTGGACAGTGTGGTGGTCTGACCAAACTACTGGATCAATTTCAACATCTGAATGGAAAATGAGGTCCAAAGTGTGTCCTTTTTTGTGGGACACACTGACAGTAGAAGAGAGCAGTAAAATACAGCAAAAAAGGTAATCAAAGTAATCATAAAAAACATGACAGTAAAAGCAACTCATCAGCAGATACAGAAGCATTATACTAGGAGCAACACAGAGAGAAGTAGAACACTAATATTAACATTGGGTGTGTCAGACTACGTAGGTGCTTCCCTGAGTGGCGGGGGACCCCGAAGGACTCATATAGAGTTCAAGAGTCTCACTGCTGTGGGGAAAAAAGTGTCCCTGTGCCTTGATGTCTTGGTGGGGATGGCCCGGAATCTCTGCCCCAACGGGAGCCGTTGGAAGAAGCGATGGCCTGGGTGCGACAAATCGTTGGCAATCCTTGTTGCTCTGGAACACATCCTGGCCTCATGAATGAGCTCCAGAGGGGGAAGGGGCTTCCCGATTATTTTCTCCGCAGTTCTGATGACCCTCTGGATTTTGTATCTGTCGCTGGCTGTGGCCCCAACGTACCAGACAAGGATGGAGGAGCAGAGGACAGACTCTATCGTGGCGGAGTAGAAGGACTTAAGGAGTTCATGGGCCATACCGAACTTTTTTAGGCAGGAAGAAGAGTCTCTGCTGGGCCTTCTTTTGGGTTGAGATGGTGTTGGCTTTCCAGCTCAGATCGTCCGTGATGGTTGTGCCCAGGAGAAGGACACTGGAGACTCTACTGACTTCGGACCCATTAATATGGATTGGGCGGGGGGTGGTGGTGCTCCGCCTTCTGAAGTCAATGACCATTTCCACAGTTTTGGTGGTATTGAGCACTAGCTTGTTTTCCCTGCACCAGTGGCTGATTCTTTCCACCTCCTGGAGGTAGGCCCGTTCATCGTTCTTCCTATCAAGGCCAACAATTGTGGTATCATCTGCGAATTTGATGACTTTGACGGAGTTATCTTTGGATGTGCAGTTGTTGGTATAAAGTGAAAACAGAAAAGGTGACAGAACACATCCCTGTGGGGCTCCCGTGTTGGTTGTTCTGGGGCTGGATGATATGTTTCCAAGTTTCACAATTTGGGACCTGTTCGTAAGGAAATACGTGATCCAGCAGCGGAGGGTGGGGTGGACATCTAGCTCCACGAGATTATCATGCAGTATCCGTGGACATATGGTGTTGAATGCCGAGCTGAAGTCCAAGAGGAGCACTCTGGCATACGAGTCCGGTCTGTCCAGGTGGTCTGTAACGAACTCCAAGCAGATATTGATAGCGTCATCCGTGGACCTATTAGCTCTGTACGCAAATTGGAGTGGATCCAGACGGTGCAGAGTGGAGTGCTTAAGAAGGGCTAGGACCGCTTTCTCAAAAGTTTTCATGACAACAGAAGTGAGGGCCACTGGTCTGAAGTTGTTTAGGTCTCGAGCTCCCTGTTTTTTTAGAACAGGGATAATGGTGGACTTTTTAAAGCATGAAGGGACCTTGCCTTCCCTTAGGGACTTGGGAGTATATGGAAGTGAGGATGGGGGTCAGCTGCTGTGCGCAGGCTTTCAGACAGGCGGGAGACACACCATCTGGGCCCGAGGCTTTCCTGGTGTTTAGCATGGACAGGTGGTGCAACACCTCCTCCTCACTCACTGCTGGAGGGGGAAGGCTTGTGCTTGCAGGGAGGAGGATAGAGGGTGCAGGGGGCCCCTGCGAGTCAGTTGGGTTTTGAACCTGCAGTAAAAGCTGCTGGGTTCCTCAGTTAGCTCTGAGTTTGGCGTTACATTGTGAGGTGCAGGCTTGTATATATATATATATATATATATATATACATACAGTGGTTTGAAAAAGTATTCGTCCCTCTTGAAGTTTTCCACATTTTGTCATATTACTGCCACAAACATAAATCAATTTTATTGGAATTCCACGTGAAAGACCAATACAAAGTGGTGTACACGTGAGAAGTGGAACGAAAATCATACATGATTCCAAACATTTAAAAAAAACAAAAAAAAAACTGCAAAGTGGGGTGTGCGTAATTATTCAGCCCCCTGAGTCAATACTTTGTAGTACCACCTTTTGCTGCAATTACAGCTGCCAGTCTTTTAGGGTATGTCTCTACCAGCTTTGCACATCTAGAGACTGAAATCCTTGCCCGTTCTTCTTTGCAAAACAGCTCCAGCTCAGGCAGATTAGATGGACAGTGTTTGTGAACAGCAGTTTTCAGATCTTGCCACAGATTCTCGATTGGATTTAGATCTGGACTTTGACTGGGCCATTCTAACACATGGATATGTTTTGTTTTAAACCATTCCATTGTTGCCCTGGCTTTATGTTTAGGGTTGTTGTCCTGCTGGAAGGTGAACCTCTGCCCCAGTCTCAAGTCTTTTGCAGACTCCAAGAGGTTTTCTTCCAAGATTGCCCTGTATTTGGCTTCATCCATCAACTCTGACCAGCTTCCCTGTCCCTGCTGAAGAGATGCACCCCCCCCCCCCCAAGCATAATGCTGCCACCACATTTGACAGTGGGGATGGTGTGTTCAGAGTGATGTGCAGTGTTAGTTTCCCGCCACACATAGCGTTTTGCATTTTGGCCAAAAAGTTCAATTTTGGTCTCTTCTGACCAGAGCACCTTCTTCCACGTGTTTGCTGTGTCCCCCACATGGCTTGTGGCAAACTGCAAACGGGACTTCTTATGCTTTTCCGTTAACAATGGCATTCTTCTTGCCTATCTTCCATAAAGGCCAACTTTGTGCAGTGCACGACTAATAGTTGTCCTATGGACAGATTGCCCCACCTAAGCAGTAGATGTCTGCAGCTCAGCCAGAGTCACCATGGGCCTCTTGACTACATTTCTGATCAGCGCTCTCCTTGTTCGGCCTGTGAGTTTAGGTGGAAGGCCTTGTCTTGGTAGGTTTACAGTTGTGCCATATGCCTTTCATTTCTGAATGATCGCTTGAACAGTGCTCCGTGGGATGTTCAAGGCTTTGGAAATCTTTTTGTTGCCTAAGCCTGCTTTAAATTTTTCAACTTTATCCTTGACCAGTCGGGTGTGTTCTTTGGACTTCATGGTGTTGTTGCTCCCAATATTCTCTTAGACAACCTCTGAGGCCGTCACAGAGCAGCTGTATTTGTACTGACATTAAATTACTCACAGGTGCACTCTATTTAGTCATTAGCACTCATCAGGCAATGTCTATGGGAAACTGTCTGCACTCAGACCAAAGGGGGCCGAATAATTACGCAAACCCCACTTTTGCAGTTATTAATTTGTAAAAAAAAAAAAGTGTTTGGAATCATGTATTATTTTCGTTCCACTTCTCATGTGTACACCACTTTGTATTGGCCTTTACGTGGAATTCCATAGTTACATAGTTATTTTGGTTGAAAAAAGACATACGTCCATCGAGTTCAACCAGTACAAAGTACAACTCCAGCCCGTCCCCCACATACCCCTGTTGATCCAGAGGAAGGCGAAAAAACCCCCACAAGGCATGGTCCAATTAGCCCCAAAAGGGAAAAATTCCTTCCTGACTCCAGATGGCAATCAGATAAATCCCTGGATCAACATCATTAGGCATAACCTAGTAATTATAGCCATGGATGTCTTTCAACGCAAGGAAAGCATCTAAGCCCCCTTTAAATGCAGGTATAGAGTTTGCCATAACGACTTCCTGTGGCAATGCATTCCACATCTTAATCACTCTTACTGTAAAGAACCCTTTCCTAAATAAATGGCTAAAACGTTTTTCCTCCATGCACAGATCATGTCCTCTAGTCCTTTGAGAAGGCCTAGGGACAAAAAGCTCATCCGCCAAGCTATTATATTGCCCTCTGATGTATTTATACATGTTAATTAGATCTCCTCTAAGGCGTCTTTTCTCTAGACTAAATAAACCCAGTTTAGCTAACCTTTCCTGGTAAGCGAGACCTTCCATCCCACGTATGAATTTTGTAGCTCGTCTCTGCACCTGCTCTAAAACTGCAATATCTTTTTTGTAATGTGGTGCCCAGAACTGAATTCCATATTCCAGATGTGGCCTTACTAGAGAGTTAAACAGGGGCAATATTATGCTAGCATCTCGAGTTTTTATTTCCCTTTTAATGCATCCCAAAATTTTGTTCGCTTTAGCTGCAGCGGCTTGGCATTGAGTACGATTATTTAACTTGTTGTCGATGAGTACTCCTAAGTCCTTCTCCAAGTTTGATGTCCCCAACTGTATCCCATTTATTTTGTATGGTGCTAGACCATTGGTACGACCAAAATGCATGAATTTACATTTGTCAACATTGAACTTCATCTGCCATGTATGTGCCCATATAGCCATCCTATCCAGATCCTGTTGCAATATGACACCATCTTCCTGAGAGTTGATGATTCTGCACAATTTTGTATCATCTGCAAAAATAGCAACATTGCTCACTACTGCATCTACTAGGTCATTAATAAATAAATTGAAGAGCAGTGGACCCAGTACAGACCCCTGTGGGACCCCACTGCTAACAGTCTCCCATTTTGAGTACGATCCATTGACCACAACTCTTTGTTTTCTGTCCATTAGCCAGTTCCCTATCCATGCACACAAACTCTTCCCCAGTCCTTGCATCCTCAACTTTTGCACCAGACTTCTGTGGGGAACAGTGTCGAAGGCCTTTGCAAACTCCAAGTATATCACATCTACAGCATTCCCAATATCCATATTAGCATTCACTACCTCATAAAAGCTGAGCATGTTAGTCAAACAGGACCTGTCTTTAGTAAACCCATGTTGATGCTGAGAAATAAGATTATTTTCTACTATGAAGTCATGTATAGTATCTCTTAGTAACCCCTCAAATAGTTTGCATACAACTGATGTTAAGCTTACAGGTCTATAATTTCCTGGATCAGATTTTTTGCCCTTCTTAAATAATGGAAAAACGTGGGCTGTACGCCAATCCACTGGGACTCTGCCAGTTGCAAGAGAGTCACAAAAGATAAGATAAAGGGGCTTAGCTATAACTGAACTTAATTCTCTTAGGACCCGAGGATGCATGCCATCCGGGCCAGGTGCCGTCTACTTTTAATTTATTTAGTCTTGCCTTTACTTCTTCCTGCGTTAAGTATTTAATATTACAGTTAGAAGATTGAGACTCTTCTGCCTCTGTAATTTGCAACAGTGCTGTTTCCTTTGTGAAGACAGAAGCAAAGAAAGCATTTAATAACTCTGCCTTACCTTGGTCATCCACCATTGAGTTCCCACCCTCATCCTTTAGGATTCCTATACAGTCAACCTTTCTTTTTTTAGAGTTGATGTACTTGTAAAACTTTTTTGGGTTAGATTTGATATCCCTAGCGATTTGATTTTCAGCTTCGATCTTTGCCAGCCTAATTTCTTTTTTACAATTTGTATTGCACTCCTTATAATTGCTTAGTGCAGCCTCGGTCCCCTCCTGTTTTAGGACCTTATAGGCATTCCTTTGCCTCTTCATTTTATCCCTAACCTTTCTATTCATCCATAGAGGCCTTTTTTTATTCCTAGACATTTTGTTTCCATATGGGATATACATACTACAATATTGATTGAGAATAAGTTTAAAAGCTTGCCATTTCCCTTCAGTGTCCTCCCTTTGTAGTACATTATCCCAGTTCACCAAACTTAGTGCCTGCCTAATTTGATTGAACTTTGCTTTTCTAAAATTCATAGTTTTAGTGGTCCCGCTGCCCCGTGGCCTATCAGTCACCAGATCAAACGTTATCATGTTGTGATCACTATTTCCCAATAAAACTGATTCATGTTTGTGGCAGTAACATGACAAAATGTTGAAAACTTCAAGGGGGCTGAATACTTTTGCAAACCACTGTATATATATTCACATTACAGGGACCTCTCTTGATAATTTTTTTCCATAGGCTCAACCACAAACCAAGCAGCTTGTGGTTGGTCTACTTTTTTGGGTAGATTTTCGAAGCTGCAATGGTTTTCCTATCTTAGGCACTGCTCCTTTCCTCCCATCTGCTGGATACACATTTTGTGAAAGCCTCCTCTCCACCTACTATTTAAATACTGAAAACACATTAGTGTCCTCAGTAGAGATGTGTATTTACATACATATATATGTACATCAGTCCTGAAAGAAGAGATGAGAAAGAAGGAGGGACGATAGCCTTTGCCACAACCTTTGCCAAAAAAAACCCCAAAAAACATTTATCCATTAGCAGGCTGTTAAATTCAGCACGCCCAAAATGCACCCTCTCTTCCCAGTTAGATTAAATACACGGATTCCAATCCACAGGCTGAAGCCATGGCTTGCAGCTGTCAAGGTCCCTCTACTGGAGAAGCACATGGTACACGTGTATGTACACACTCAGGGCCGTCGTCATGGTGACTGGCTTCCTGATTGCCAGCACACAACTTGTCCCACAATGCCTGGCGGGAGGTCGTGCTGGAGCTTTCTGATTGGCTGAGCAGATTGAGAGTTGGGTTCTTGATACTCCTTTAATTTTAGCTCCATACACGGCCAATTCATTACGGCAAGGTGCTATGTCTGTAGCCTGAGTTCTACAAGGCGATAAAGTTTCGGACACGCTGGTTCCACCCGGAAGCTCCATTCACTTCCGTCAGCCAACAACCGGACCAACCGGTTAACTCGACTCAAACTAACTTTCCATCCGTGTCCCGCCCCAGTGCTCAGCATTTCCTATGTATTGGGCATATTTGCTATTTATTACTCAAAGACCAGCCCGCGCTCTCTTTTCCGGCCAATCAGCTGCTGACAAAAGATATCGTGTCACGACGAGCTCCGGGATTGGCTGGAGACCGGCAGCAGCAAGTTTGGACGTCGCTTTGGAGAGAGTGAATGAAATGTGCGGGTTGCTGGTGGCAGGGGCGGGCGGTGTAGCCGCCTGGGTTCGGTGAGAGGAAAGAAGAGGCCGCGCTGTCACTGTCCGGGCTACGCGTTACTCCTGGGTCAGGCGTAAGGTGTCACCCGGAAACATGCCTGTTCCTCTGACATTGCGGGGCCCAAGCGCCGCTATGCTTTTCTCATTGCTGGCTCTGGTCACCGCACAGGCTGCTGGCCTCGGGGACAAGGTGATCTGGGCTGTGAACGCTGGAGGCGATGCCCATGTAGACGTGCACGGCATCCATTACCGGAAGGACCCGCTGGAGGGCAGAGTGGGAAGAGGTGAGTGAAGGAAGGCCGTTGATGGCAGTTCACATCTGGACAGGTAGCTGATTCTTCCCTTTGCATACTTGCACGAGCTGTCAGAGATCAGGCAGCCCCAGCTGTAGAAGTCATCCTGCACAACTGAAGGTGCAGGAGACTTATGAGAGTGAAAATTTGCTTCGAGCTTGCGTGACAGTAGACGTATGGGAACCTGAAGTGAAAGACATATGGTGGCTCACTTTTTTTTTCTTTCCCTTTAAATAATTCCAGCCTGACTGTCATATTGATCTATTGGCATCAATAGATTCTGAAACCAGCATGTGGCTTCAGCCAGAGCACCTGATCCCCATGCTTGTTCATACTCAAAAATATTATGCCTGGTACACACCATGCAATTTCCTGTCAGATAAATGGGTCAAATTGATTATTTCCAACAGGTCCGCTCTGATTTTTGATCAATTCTATACAAAATCGATCAGAAATCAGATTGGACTTGTTGGAAATAATCGATTCAACCGATCTGACAGGAAATTGCAGTGTGTACTGGGCATTAGAGGGACAGGGTCAGCCGGACATCCAGACATGGCCTCAATTCACTAAGGTTAACTCCTGTCTTTAATAACTCTTCAGAGCTGTTTTACAGTTATCACAATTACATCACCATGGCGATAACTGTAAAACAGCTCAGAAGAGTTATTAAAGACAGGAGTTAAAGTTAGTGAATTGAGGCCCATTGGTTGGAGATTTGCACAGTTAAAAAAAAAAAAAATCAACTTTCAGATCCCTCTGGCTTCAAGTTACATTTAATTTTGCTCAAAATTGAAAAACCGTTAGGAAGAGCAGGCCATTTGCTCCCTTGCTGTCCTTCCAGGCCGCCTTGTTCCTTTACTAGCTGGCCTGGTAAACCCACAAGGCGGTTTCAGTCTTTGCATGAGCAGTTCGTCTGCTGTGTGTTCTTCTATGGCGGGGAGCTGCCTGTGCCATAGTACTGCGCATGTGCAGAATGTTCCCGGCCACATGGGCCGTGCGGTCAATTGCGACTTCTCAGAAGTACTGGGTCGTCAAGTGGGGATCAGTGCAGCCCAGGAAGGACGGCGAGGGAGCCAAAACAATGGAACCCTACCACATTAGTCGACCTTGGCAAAACTTGGGTGACAGCTGTATGCACGCCTCTGGCCGAGAACAGTTTACCATTTGTACAAGGGTTTAGTGTGAACGAAGAGCCACATTTAGGGCCAGTTTCTACTAGGGCTTAAATTGTCCCGAGTCTTCAGCGTGTCCCCACAGGTGATTTACACTGGGAGACGCTGCCTATGTGGCCAATGACTTGCCGTCCAGATAGCATGCCATTGCAAATCTGGACAGCATTCTGCAGATTTCTGCAGCATGCACCCGAGTCCCTAGCCATTGCATGGCACAGCTACGCGATCTGGATGCTTGCATGACTTTTAAGTTCTGGCATGCATCCTGCAAGATGCACGCAGACTAGTAGACTAGTGGAAACCAGCTTTGATTAGTATCTTCCTAATATAATTAGCCGTTTGCAAACACTTGGTTCTTGAAGTATTCCAGTTAACTATAGGAACTTACAGATCCCGTAGTGTAAAAAAAACCCAAAAAAACTTGGTTGTGAAATTTGAATAAACAGATGATCTATTAAAAAAAACAAACTGTGTTCGTTAAGGTACAGAAAGCATAGCTGAGCAAATGGGCAGCACGGTGGCGTAGTGGTTAGCTCTCTCGCCTTGCAGCGCTGGGTCCCTGGTTTGAATCCCAGCCAGGGCACTATCTGCAAAGAGTTTGTATGTTCCCCTCGTGTCTGCATGGGTTTCCTCCCACATTTCAAAAACATGAGGATAAGTTAATTGGCTCTCCCTAAAATTTGCCCTAGACTACAGTACTTACACTACATAATATAGACATATGGCAATGGTAGGGATTAGAATGTGAGCTCCTTTGAGGGACAGTTAGTGACACACGCATACGCACGCGGGCGCGCAAACGTATTCGTCCCCCTTGAAGTTTTCCACATTTTGTCATATTACTGCCACAAACATGAATCAATTTTATTGGAATTCCACATGAAAGACCAACACAAAGTGGTGTACACATGAGAAGTGGAACGAAAATCATACATGATTCCAAACATTTTTTACAAATAAATAACTGCAAAGTGGTGTGTGCACAATTATTTGGCCCCCTTTGATCTGAGTGCAGTCAGTTGCCTATAGACATTGCCTGATGAGTGCTAATGACTTAAATAGAGTGCACCTGTGTGTAATCTAATGTCAGTACAAATTCAGCTGCTCTGAGGGCCTCAGAGGTTGTCTAAGAGAATATTGGGAGCGACAACACCGTGAAGTCCAAAGAACACACAAGACAGGTGAGGGATCAAGTTATTGAGAAATTTAAAGCAGGCTAAGGCTACAAAAAGATTTCCAAAGCCTTGAACATCCCATGGAGCACTGTTCAAGCGATCATTCAGAAATGGAAGGAGTATGGCACAACTGTAAACCTACCATGACAAGGCCATCCACCTAAACTCACAGGCCGAACAAGGAGAGCGCTGATCAGAAATGCAGTCAAGTGGCCCATGGTGACTCTGGACGAGCTGCAGAGATCTACAGCTCAGGTGGGAGACTCTGTCCATAAGACAACTATTAGTCATGCACTGTACAAAGTTGGCCTTTATGGAAGAGTGGCAAGAAGAAAGGCATTGTTAACAGAAAGCATAAGAAGTCCCGTTTGCAGTTTGCCACAAGCCATGTGGGGGACACAGCAACCATGTGCAAGAAGGTGCTCTGGTCAGATGAGACCAAAATGGAACATTTTGGCCAAAATGCAAAATGCTATGTGTGGCGGAAAACTAACACTGCACATCACTCTGAACACACCATCCCCACTGTCAAATCTGGTGGTGGCGGCATCATGCTCGGGGGGTGCATCTCTTCAGCAGGGACAGGGAAGCTGGTCAGAGTTGATGGGAAGATGGATGGAGCCAAATACAGGCCAAACTTGGAAGAAAACCTCTTGGAGACTGCAAAAGACTTGAGACTGTGGCGGAGGTTCACCTTCCAGCAGGACAATGACCCTAAACCTAAAGTCAGGGCAACAATGGAATGGTTTAAAAGAAAACATATTTGTGTTAGAATGGCCCAGTCAAAGTCCAGATCTAAATCCAATCGAGAATCTGTGTCAAAATCTGAAAACATCTGTTTACAAATGCTGTCCATCTAATCTGACTGAGCAGGAGCTGTGTTGCAAAGAATGGGCAAGGATTTCAGTCTCTAGATGTGCAAAGCTGGTAGAGACATACCCTAAAAGACTGGCAGCTGTAATTCGAGCTGCACGGTTTTTCGGTTCAAAACCGAAACCGCGGTTCGTGTCAAGACGATCTGGTGATCGTCAGTATCCTCGGTTTTTCTGAGTGCCCGCCCTCTGCCTGCACGCTTGTCTGGTCCGCCTTCCGCTGTGCGCCGATTGGCCAGAGCCGCCAGAAGCGGTGAATATGTATTATGGTTAATGAGCGGGGGGGGGGGGGGGGCGGGTGCACTCGAGCGAGCGGCACACAGCTTTACCAATCGCTGGATAGCGATGGAATAACGGCAGCGGTAGGCGGAGCTGTAAGCTCTGTACAGCTCCGCCTACCGCTGCCGTCATTCTATCGCTATCCAGCGATTGGTAAAGCTGTGTGTGCCGCTCGCTCGAGTGGACCCGCCACTCCGCTCATTAACCATAATACATATTCACTGCTTCTGGCGGCTCTGGCCAATCGGCGCACAGCGGAAGGCGGGCCAGACAAGCGTGCAGGCAGCGGGCGGGCACTCTGAAAACTGCAGATAGTGACGATAACTATATCGTCTTCACGTGAACCATCCCCCCCCCCCTCCCCCCCCCCCCCCCCTTGCTGCCCTCACATGAACCGCTGCCCGGCTCTTAAAAAGGAACTCCAGTGAACACTGCTGACAGGTGATGTAGCTGCTGCATGGTTTTACTGTTGGCAGGTGATGTAGCTGCTGCATGGTTTTTGACAGTTGGAAACAGGTGTAACAGCTATTTCCCACAATGCAGCAAGGTTCAGACAGGAAACTGCCAAGAGTACGTACTTTTCTTGTGGGAGGGGTTTCACCACAATATCAGCCATATAGAGCCCCCCCGATGATCCATTTGTGATGGGTTATCAGCTACTGATTGGGATAAAGTTCAATTCTTGGTCGGAGTTTCTCTTAAAGCAATCGACCGCCCGCAGTATCTGGCTAAACTATACTGGGGGCATAGTGAATTTAGTCCCAAAGCTCGATTTGAAAAAAAAAAATCGTGAAAAAAATCGAAATCGCAATTTTTGAGAGAAAAATCGCAATTTCAATTTTTACCTAAAATCGTGCAGCCCTAGCTGTAATTGCAGCAAAAAGTGGTTCTACAAAGTATTGACTCAAGGGGCCGAATAATTACGCACACCCCACTTTGCAGTTATTTGTAAAAAATTGCTATGCTATGATTAAGGGCCTGAATGGCTCGAAACATGTCAGCTCTCTGATGCTTGTCCTAATGTCTATATGTCCGAATAAAGTTTGGAACCTTGGACTGGTGCGGACCTTCCGTTTTTTCTATTTGTAAAAAATGTTTGGAATGATGTATGACTTTCGAAACACACACACGCACGCGCACACACACACACCGCTACGTAATATGTCAGTGCTATATAAATACTTAATAATAACATGCCATAAATATCTGCATGGAGTTTGTCAACGATGGACAGATAGGACTCATGCCAGAATCCTTCTCCTGGTCTTCAGTTAGCTTTTAATACAATACCATATGCCCACACTTCAGAAGGATCTGGCAACACTGGGGGTCCACCCAACCTTGCTCCTCTGGATTCTGGACTTCCTAACAGTGTATATACACCACAAGAGGTCAGTGCTCACAGCTCTATCAATCTAGCATAAATTAGGTAAAAGCAGTATTTAACCAGTTCGCCTCCTCTATAAATCACATAAAATACAACACAAGAGGTAGCGCTCACAGTAATATCACCATAGAATTCCTATACAGACACAGATCACAGAATCCTAAAAAACAATCAATTTTAAGTCTCTAAATAAAACTGCGTCTCCTTATTGGTTAAATCTTGCTGTCCAGGTGGTCAGAGGAACCTGCTTTTCTTTAAACATGGACCGCCACCAACACCCTTTGTGTGTCACTCACCGCAATGTAAGACCAACAAATTGGTCTATATGCACCTTGGGACAGTTCCCGGGTTGTCCCCCACCTCTCAGGCAGAATGACACCTCTGTTCTTCCTCCACAATGTCCTATAGACCACTCAGTTCTTGCCAAGTTACCTCAATGGAAGAGACTCCACATAGCATAATACCGTTTTAAAATATTTATTGATAAAAATCAGATGCACTCACATATCCACAGCAGATACAGCGCTCAGAGTAATTTATGAACGGGCTCTCTCCCGTAATGGTGGCCGGGTTTGCAGGCTCCAGAACCCGTATGTCTCACTAGACCTCCGCCACGCGCTCGGTGGCCGGTGGATGACGTCCTAGTCTCGCCTCCAGGAGCACCGTTGTGTGCGCGTATCCCACTTCCGCATCAAGCTTCCTAACAAAACAGGTCCCAAATAGTCAAGCAGGGAGTCATCTCCTCAAAACAAAGGTCTACCAACACCACAAGGCTGCGTCCTGTCTCCAATGCTGTTCTCCCTGTACACAAACGACTGCAGATCCACAGTAGACTCTGTCACCACCTCTTTTGGTGCTTAGTCTCCACAGTCTGTTACTGTTAAGGTGGCCATACACTGGTCGATTTGCCATCAGATTCGACCAACAGATAGATCCCTCTCTGATCGAATCTGATCAGAGCGGGATCGTATGGCTGCCTTTACTGCAAACAGATTGTGAACCGATTTCAGCCTGAAACCGTTCACAATCTGTTGTGGTGGTGCTGCTGCCCCCGCCCGCCCGCATACATTACCTGCTCCGCCGGCGCGACTCCAGTCCCCCGGTCACCGCTGCTCTGTCTGCGCTCTGGTCTCCAGGTCCGGCATACCTCACTTCTTCTAGTCCGGCAGGAAGTTTAAACAGTAGAGGGCGCTCTACTGTTTAAACTTCCTGCCGGGCTAGAAGAAGTGAGGCATGCCGGACCTGGAGACCAGAGCGCAGACAGAGCAGCGGTGACCGGGAGACTGGAGTCGCGCCGGCGGAGCAGGTAATGTATGCGGGCTCTATTGGGTCGGTCGTCGGGCACTTGAACGCCGCTAGCGATGCGCTCTTTACCCGCGGGCGATCGACGGTTATTTTCCACACGGCACGATCGACGGGATCGGACGAAATTCGGCGTGTAGCGTGAACGATTGGCAGCAGATTCGATCCCAGTGATCGAATCTGCTGTCGAAACGGGCGCAAATCGGGCCAGTGTATGGCCAGCTTTATTGTCTTATTGTGCTATTGTCTTCATGTCTTGCATTGTATATTGTAAATATGATGTGCTGGGCTATGTATGTGCCAAACCCAATTCCAGGTATGACCCAGTCATGCTTGGCAAAATAAACTACTGATTCTGAAAAACAGAAACCTGAAGTCACATAAAAAAGCTGTATGCTTTAGGCCTCTTTCACACTGAATGCTGAAAAATAACTGCGTTTTAACTGATGGTTGTACCATAGCAGTGCATTGTGAAAAGCTTTAAAGGACCTCTGTCGCGAAAATCTTAAAATTTGAAATATATGTAAACCTATACAATTAAGAAGTATGTTTCTTCCTGAGTAAAATAAGCCATACATTTTCTCCTATGTTCTCTCCTGTCACTTACAGTAGGTAGTAGAAATCTGTCAGAACTGACAGGTTTTGGACTAGCTCATCTCTTCATGGGGGCTTCACAGGAATTTCTTTATTTTCAAAATGCACTTCGTCAATAGCAGTTGCTCCGTCCAACTGCCAAAAAGAAGTGTATGGTGAGCAGGGAGGCTGGGCAGCATCTTTGTATAAATCTTTTTCAGGGAATGTCTTTATAAAGGATAAAAGCCTTGCTGAGAATCCCCTATGGAGAGATGGACTAGCCCAAAACCTGCTGGTAATGTCAGATTTCTACTACTTACTGTAACTTGCCAGCAACATAGCAGAAAGGTAATTTGTCTCATTTTACTCAGGAAGAAACACACTTCTTATTTGTATGTTTTAAGATTTCCGCAACAGTTCCTCTTTAAGTTAAACTGTATATAATGTGAACTGACCCATAAGGAAACACGGACGCTGGACTGCACGTCAGTTGTCTATTAACCCCCTTGCCGGTCCAAGTCCTGCGGCAAGGGGGCAGCAGAGCACTTTTTTTTTTTTTTTTGATCATGTAGCGAGCCCAGGGCTGCTGGTTGCTGTCACCTATAGTAGGTAGTAGAAATCTGACAGAAGCTATAGGTTTTGGACTAGTCCATTTCCTTATAGGGGATTCTCAGCAAGTCTTTTATTCTTTATAAAGATCTTCCATAAAAAGGATTTAAACAATGACGGTGGTCAGCTTCCCTGCTGGCTACACAAGTTTTTTTGGCAGTTGGACAGAGCAACTGCCATTCACAAAGTTTTTTTTTTTTTTTTTTAATAAATCCCTGAGGCAGGGGTCACACTTACCGGCTTTCGTACGCGTTTTCTGCACAGATAAACTGACTTCAACTGAGAACTCATTTTAATCAATGAGCTAGGTCACACTTTAATGCAGAGTTCGCATGCAAAAAAAAACCTGACATCTTGTGCAATTTGTCAGTTTTCTCTATAAATTACATTAGCTGTTGTAAGGTAGAGGTCACACTTGTCTTTCAGTTTTCTGAAAGGTGTAGAAACTGAAAGACAAGTGTGACCCCTGGCTCAGAATCATCTATGAAGAGATGGACTTGTCCAAAACCTGTTACTTCTCTCAGATTTCTACTACTTACTGTAAGTGACAGCAACAAAGGAGAAAATTAATTTATGGCTCATTTTACTTGAAAAAAATTACTTACTTGTATATGCTTGCACATATTTTAAAATTTTTCGCTATAGTCCCCCTTTAAGTTATAACTGACAGCAACTGATCTGTGTTAATGAACCCTAACTCAGTAGGGTGAAGGAAGCCTTTGGATGGTTTAGGCAGGGAACACAGTTGACTGTTTTCGTGCGCGGTTTCTGCACAGAAAAACTGAGAACTCATGTTAATCAATGTGCTAGTGCACACTTACTGTGTTGTTCGCACGCAGAAAAAAAAAACTGACATTCTGCATCCTGATTCTGCACATTTTGTCAGTTTTTTTTTTTTTAATCAATTACATCAGCTGCTGTGAAAAAACGCGCGCATTTTCCTGCATGGAAACACACTTGGTGTGCAGAAAAAGTATGCAGAAAAACGTGCGCGGAAAACTGAAAGTCAAGTGTGTTCCCTGCCTCAGAGACTTCCACCGTCCTCCAAAGCATCTCTGTTCCTGTACTGGGACCGTTTTGCAGTCTTTGACATTAAAGTCAAAGATTGCTTGGGGCTGCGCACCCTTCCGTGTAGGAGCAATGCCTCTCTATGCCTGTGCACAGTATTGTCCACGCCGTTTCATGGAATCACTCCTGCACAGGTTTTGATCTCTGCATGAGGTGCTGCCGTCCGTATGCCTGTTTACACGCTGAGGGGAGCGCGACCACCAAGAGGAAGATGGAGACATCGGAGGTGTAGAGGACATTGAGTAGCCCCTGGAGCAGCCAGAGGCTTTTGCCTACTGAGAGAAGTATGAGGCAGGGATCACACTTGCATCTGCGGGAATCGCACGATTCCCAGCAAGCGTTTTGCCGCACAATTGTGCATTTTAAGGGCGTGTTTTACAGTAGCATTGATTTCAATGAGAAAATGCATGCATTGTATGGGATAGAAGAGCAGGTTGTAGTTTTTTTTTTTTTTTAATTTTATGTTAAATCACAAATGCCTTCTGAAATCACAGCAGCACCATACACTATCCTTACATGCGTTTCTGCATGCAGCAAAATGCTGCAGTTTTTCTCAAGTGGGGCCCCTGCCTCAAACCACTTATTTATTTATTTTTGTGTCTTTTTTTAGGTTGCATTCACAGTACCACTTCGCGAATCTGCGTTATAAAGTCTTATAACGCAGCTTACCGCAGTGCAATGCTATTCCTATAGGCTGTTCACTGTCCGACATTAAGGTCGCGTTGAGAAATGTTGCCTTGTGGTAACTCACTGCTTGCAGTGCGTTGCCTCTAAGCGCAGACGCGTTGAGACTTAACGTCCCATTAAAATGCAACGTCCCACTGTGAATATGCCCTGAGGATTGCTTCAAAGGACTACACACATCTTATTTTCATTGGCCAATTTTACTACTTTTTTGTAGCATGAGCCCCCCCCCCCCCCCCTTACCAGAAACTGGAATTGAAGTTCCTGTCCATGTTAATGATATGATACGTTTGATAGTATGCTCTTAACCTCCCTGGCGGTGCATTTCTGTTTGGAGTTTTGGGTCTAAAAGCAGTACTTTTTTTTTTTTTTTTTTTTTTTCCCCAAGAATTTTAGGCCTCTATAACTCACCAAAATATATCAAAATAAAAGCCTGATAGGCATTCTGCATATAAATAAAAAACTGGAACACAAAATTGTTAAAATAGTAATTTATCAATAAACTGAAAAAATAGCTAAACTGTACAAATAGGGCAGCAGATTATTATACAGTTTGTACACATACCGAATACTCCACCCGCATGTGGTAGATTTTGAAACAGGGAATGGCATAGAGGGTGACAATCACAATCGGGGCAGTAGAAGCATGATTCCTTTCAAACTATATTCCCTTTACTATCAGTCTTGGGCGACAGGCAGAGAGTAGTCAAAATCCAGGCAGAGGTCGGTGCAGGCAGAGAGCAGTCATAATCCAGGCAGAGGTTGGTGCAGGCAGAGGGCAGTCATAATCCAGGCAAGGGTCGGTGCAGGCAGAGAGCAGTCAAAATCCAGGCAAAAATCGGTAACTAAGGTAGAAGCAGTTGGGAACCAGATTGTTAACCTCCTGATCTTTCAAATGAGCTCATCTGCCATGGCAGTCAGGTGACCCGGGGAGAGATCAAACAACAACTTGTGATTAAAGACCAATGAGGAGGAATTAGAAAGGCTAAACTCTCTGTATACATGCAGGCAGCATTTCTCTGTTTACCTTCTGTCTTGTGCAGATCTGGGGGGATCAGACAGGCTAAACTCTTTATATACGTTTCTCTAGGTGCGTACACACGCATTACTAAATGCAAGGACGCGTCTGCCGGACCCTCCTGCTGGGCGGTCTTTAGCCGACAGTATGGGCGTGTGTACGCGCTGTCGGCGGACTGATAAGGCTGAACGATCCGCTCAGCGGGAGGGTGCGGCGGATCCGTCGTTGCATTTAGTAGTGCGTGTGTACGCACCTTCTATGTCTTCCTTCTGCCCTGTGCAAAAGTTCAAGGCCACTTTAATGTTGTTGTTTTTTTATGCAACCTTAATGTATTTGTAGAGTTTAGCCTGTCTAATTTTCCCCTCATTTGTGTCTAATCACAAGTTGTAATTTGATCTCTTCCCTGTGTCACATGACTGCCACGGCAGAGATGACAGATAAGGTCATTTGAAATAACAGGATGTTAATATATCTGCTTCCATGAATCAGGAAATAGAAACAGTTCAGATTTATATTAAGATTTGTATCAGCTGTAACAGATAAATATTTTTCTATCTTTTAGAGCAGAGAGGACATTCTGAGTTACGGTCCATTTTCAGTTTATTTTATTTTTTTTGTGACCTAGTGAATGGAATACAAACTGTTGCCATCTCCGCAGATGACACAATGATGTTGAATTATCAATGTTAAGCAAAATAAGGCCTGATGCAATAACATTCCCTAAATTTGCCTGCACACAGAAGCCAAATGCTTATACACTCTCTCAGTACAATCTGCACTGTTTAACTGCGAGCTGTAAGGCTACTTACACACCAGGACATTGCGTTTAGGGGACGTTATAGGCAGGGCTGTGGAGTCGGAGTCAGAGCAATTTTGGGTGCCTGGAGTCGGGAAAAAATTCACCAACTCCGACTCCTAATGAATTTAAACTGTAATTAAAATAGAAAATGTGATAAAATGTTTTATTTCTCAGATAATAGTCATCATAAATAATTTATCCGTACGGTAATAGCTGTGCTTAGTCCACAAAAATGAAATAAACCAATCAAAATTAGTTACTTGTGCTGCTTCAATAAAGCAGTCCCCGTATTTTAAAAGTCAGATGTACATATCTGATTGTGACTGTATATATGATGTGTACACAGGAAGCTCTTATATATGCTAAATAACATCTATGCTGTAAGAATAAAGCCTGATGTGTAGCCGTGTCACTAATAGAGATGGTCAATGAGATGGAAATAATTCTGCGTTTATTCTGATTTATGCAAATGTACTTTGCTCATGAAATCAAATCATTTGATATGTTGTTAAAATTTGGTTTGGTGACTACGAATTAAATGGTACCCGAGAAGGATGAAAAGAAAAGTTTTATACATATCTGGGGCTTCCTCCAGCCCCCTTCAGGCTAATCAGTCCCTCGCTGTCCACCTCCACCACCTGGATCTTCTGCTATGAGTCCTGGTAATTCAGCCAGTCAGCGCAGTCCGCCGCATGCCAGGAGCGTTCTGCACCTGCGCAATAGTGCTGCGCAGGTGTAGTACGCTCCCGGCGGCGGAGTGTGTGCATGCGCACTACACCAGACTGGCTCAAGTACCTGGACTCATAGCAGAAGATTCAGGTGGCGGAGGACAGCGAGGGACTGATTAGCCTGAAGGGGGCTGGAAGAAGCCCCAGGTATGTATAAAACTTTTTAATTTCATCTGTCTCAGGTTTACTTTGTTACACAGTAGTACTATACTCTACATATGCACTCTCCACAGAGCTGCAGGGAATCCACTGAGAACGTTGTGCACATTGAACACAGAGGTGTTGTCTATCACCCATAAACCTGGTTCAGATTGTGCATGAAGAATGTGTAAGAGGATGAATCTCCTTATTCCCCTGCAGAGTACCTGCACATCACTCTTACATGTACCCACAGTTACATTGCCTAGGGCCTGATAGATGTTCTTTGTTCCGGTCTGTACCTTTTTACAAGTACTCTTACCAAGGACTAGTTTTAGTCTATGACTAAAGGGAATAAATATGGCAGTCTTCATATCCTTCTCACTTCAGTTGTCTTTTAAAATACCTAAGCGTTGACAGTTAAGAGAAGTATTTCATGTTACATACTTTCAATCAACAAGATTGTAATATGCAAATTAGAGGAGTCTGAGTCGGTGGAATCCTAAACTGAGGAGTCGGTGGATTTTTGTACAGACTCCACAGCCCTGGTTATAGGGCACATAACGTGCCCCTAACGCAACGCCTGGTGGTGTTGGAGCAGGACGCTACCAAGAGCCGCGTTACAAGCAGCTCTTGGTGCGCCTGCTCTGTCGCAGCCAATCAGCGGCCGCTCCAAAGAGTAAACACTGCAAGTGCAGTGAATGCCAAGTAGCCATGTGCCTGGCTACGTAGCGGCCTCTCCCCGCCTCCTCTCTGCCCCTATAATTAAAAAAAACCCACCCGTACTGAGCATGTGCAAACAGTCTTACGCGGCTTAGCCGCGTATAAAGTACTGCATGCAGTATGTTGATCTTTACGTGAAGCGTTACTGTGTAACGCAATGTGGGCACTGTGAACAGCCCATTGATTTTTCATTGCTGTGCAGTGGGGGTGCGTTACAGGCTGCTCTAACGTGCGCCTGTAATGTCCCACTGTGAAAACAGCCTAAAATTGTTAAAATATGCCAAATTAACTTGTATCGTATAGTAAAAATATTGCTTGCTGTCCAACCAGACCAGAGCATCCAGAGGCTTCTCTCTACAGAGAGAGAGAGAGAGATTTATTATGATTATTTTGCTTTAAGGCGGATTTGGATGTTTGTGATGGAATATCAGGATACTTTACTTTATGTAAAGGTACATTATTTTGTGTGATTCTAGTTATTTCAGAGTGTTAGACTACCATATTTTGACTTTCTGTGCTCTCTGGGTTACTGAAGTGTAAACCTATTTTTCATTTGTTGTCTAGCATCAGACTATGGATTGAAATTGCCAATTTTGCGATCAAACCCAGAGGATCAAGTTCTATATCAGACTGAACGCTATAACGAAGATAGTTTTGGATATGAAATCCCAATTAGGGAAGAAGGAGAATATGTTCTGGTATTAAAATTTGCAGAGGTCTATTTTGCACAGTCCCAACAAAAGGTAAGAATGCAGTGTTCTCGCTTTCCCCCCTCCCCTTTAAGGTGTGACCATTTACAATTCTCTTATGAGAGCCCAGCAGATGGCATGCGGTCTGAGCAGATGAACACTAGCTGACAGTTTCTTTGTGCTCTTTGGTATCCTCAGGTGTTTGATGTGCGTGTGAATGGCCACACTGTGGTAAAAGACCTGGATATATTTGATCGTGTGGGACACAGTACAGCACATGATGAAATCATTCCCATTGTCATCAGAAAGGGTAAACTGAGCGTACAAGGGGAAGTATCCACTTTTACTGGAAAACTCAACGTCGAGTTTGTGAAGGTAAAAAAAAAATTTGACTTCTTTTTTGTTACTGAATTGTATATGTTAAATACATAAAATATAAATACAGTGTAATAATGGTGAATAAAAGAAGCCCCTTTTTATATAACATGGCTTAATAACATAATACCAATAACTTTTTTTTTTAGGCAAAAAAAAAAAAATCTCACTCACTCACTCACTCACTTACTTACTCACATGCATGTATTCTTGCCAGTATAAATGATTAGTAAAATGCATGTGTTGAAAAATTCCTGAAAAATGCATAAAAAAATATCTTCCTGATATTGATTAACATGCCCCAACTATTTCTGTATTGCTCTACCTAGTATAGATTAGCCTTCCTTGCTTCCTTTTTCATTTGTGCAGTTTAAGGGCTAGTCTGCCTGCACAACAAATTTCAAATCTCCTGACCGTTTTTTTGTGGAATTTAAAGATCACTTCTTTATTGTGATGAAGTGGTGGGAGACTGAAATCTCATCTGTGGTAAGCATTAAATATTGCATAAAGCGAATATCAAAAAAGATATAAATGGTTTCAAAGTTACTGGAAGGCTTAATTCGAAGACTTCTACTTCACTCAAAAGCTTATGGTAAAGATTGCTGATGCCTACTAAAAGTATCAGACTGTCTTGAGCTATACTAAGCTATGCAAGCAATGCATAAGATCTGCTGCATCCACCTGGGCGAGGGTTCTGCATAATAAACAGCTTAGGCTAAGGGCTGGCATACACATTACCGTACATCTTGGCCAGCGATTGGCTAATTAAAATTGAAGGGGTGTACCAGGCTTATGCCTCAGTGAGAGGGCAGGGCTACATACCAATATGCAGAAATATATAGATATACGCAACCAGGATATTTAATGTAAAAGTGGGTATCATGAATAATATGCTGCATTCTACTACATGTCATTACAGTTACTCTTTAAGAAGTACTTTACTAATGCAACATTTCTTGAGAGGTAGATTTTTCAGTCTGTATTTTACAGCCTAGCAGGATTGTGTAACTGCCTTATTATTTTTTTTTATTTTTTTTTTGTAGGGATATTATGATAATCCCAAAGTATGTGCACTGTACCTCATGAAAGGAACGACTGATGGTGAGTTGTGAGCCCTGCTGAAGACATTTGTCTCAATTCACTAAGCTTATCTCCTGTCTTTAATAACGTTTCTGAGCTGTTTCTAATGTTCTCACCTTGGCGATAAGGCATGTAGTATTCACTAAACAATTTACCTCAGGCAAACCTAAACTTAAGGTACATACAGACATCGGATTTTTCCAAACGACCGGTCGTTTGAATGTCAAATCGGGTGTGTGTACAAACGGTCGTTCCGCTGATAAGACTGGATTTGACCGATCCGCCAAGTGGATCCGTCAAAACCAGCATTATCAGCTGAACGACTGTTTGTACATGCCCGATTTGACATCCAAACGACTGGTCGTTCAGACGTTCAAATGACTGGTCATTTGGAAAAATCTGACGTGTGTACGCACCTTAAAGGTAACTCTTCTGTCTTTAAATTAAGCAGAGATCTCTAAACTAAATGTTTCAATCCTTAAAATAACTACAGAATTCTTAAGTTAAAGACAGGCTGTTAATTAACTGCATGTGAAAATACAGAGGAGGTAGCTGTACAACTGTAGTTGTAATGTTCCACACTTATCATGTGCTGGTATGTCCCAAGCGTGTACTACTCTGTACATCCCATTTGCTGCATTGCTCTCCCACTACCCCCAGTAGATGGAAACCTCTGGATGAATCAGAGGCTTCTCCAATCCTCCATCACCCCACCGCAACCCTCTGTGCAGTTGCACCAAGCCCCTCATGCATGGAGGAATAAGGCATGCACAAGCGGCTCTGTGCTACTGCAGTGCCCGCATGATCATATTTGACAAGCCCTTATCGAATATGTTTAGAGGATCAGTGATGAGGATGGGGGAAGACTCTGGATTATTCAGAAGTTTCCCACTACTGAGGTAAGTTTGTAACTCAGAGCATTACTTTTCCTTCATTTAAGCAAATTCTGCATGTATTACCTTCCTACTTCACATGTGGACTTTTCCTCTGGCTTCTTCCTCCACCCTCTCATTCGCTGCACAGCTTCTATTTACACGATCATTCCCTTGGCTAAAACAATAATGGCCTCAATACCAGTCCACTTTTAGTAGTATTTAATCCGTGTTCTCCCCGGAATTTTTTTTTTCCAGCTGGGTGGCAGAAAATGTAGCCTGGGCAGGGAAATACAGGGCTGGCACTTCCATACTGGCACCCTGGGCAATTACCTAGGGCTCCAGAGCCATCTGACAGGGGACACTGGTTCTTTGTGTCTACCATGTGATTTCTCAAACGCACACAGAGAAAAACACAGTAAGGGCTAATTCACACTACAAGAGCTTTTCTAAGCACTATGTGATTTTAAAAGCTCTTGCTAATGTTATTCTATGTGTGTGTTTACACTGGAACACTGTGATTTTTGTAAAAATCCTCCATAGCATTGCATTAGCGAGAGGTGTGTTTTTTTTTTTGTTTTTGTTTTTGTTTGTTTTTTACTTAAAGCTCTATCGCTCAAAAAGCTCTTGTAGTGTGAATCAGCCCTACCACACAGAGAAACACTCTACATGCACACAAACACAGAGAAACACACATAAGGGAACACAAACATACAACACACACAGAAATCCACTACAACAGAAATATACACTACACACATTGCACAGTAGGCTTTTCTCAGACATATAAAAATCTTATCGGTACAGCTATGACACATGGTGGCGGTGGTGCCAGCTAGAACTGCAGTGAATATTAATGAGGAGGCAGAACACACATGCTGACAACTCTACCATTGGTGTCAGCAGCGTGTCTTCTGCTGGCCTTTAGAGGATGCTGCCTGAATTAGGTTTGCAGCATATTTGATAGGAGAGCCAAGACGCAAGACAGTCGGGCGCTTACTAAAATTACCAGGTGCGGATCGCCCGGCTGATAGGGCTTGGGGAGAACACTGATTTAATAATTCCTACACTATTGGTTATTAGCCAAACTTGTTATCCAATGGGAAATCTACAGGGGCTAGACAGATTTCGGCACTGCTAATTAATGCAAAAGATGAATAAAGTCTCTTGCGTAGTCACATACACGGCGTATCAAAACTTATCTAAGGAATAGGAGCACATAACCTTACTGTCCTCCCTGGGCTACCTCTACACTGTGTATGTGACTACGCAAGAGACTTTATTCTTGTAATGAAGATCCCAGCTTTTAACTTGGCTGTAGGGAACGCATTGATAGCTGCATGATTTTTGTGAATGGATTCGCATGAGGATTTGCATGAGTGTGCGGAAGTTCATTTTGACTTTGCTGTTTTGCTTGCCACACCCCTTCCAGCACCTCCCCATTAAATCTGTAAGTGTTTAAATGTCCTAGCTCGAGGTAAGAAGCCTGGATTTTGTTGTATTTGATCCTTTGTGGCTAGGATTTTATCTAGTGCGCTATAGCTTCCCCTATTAGTGAACACACACACACACACACACACACACACCACACCACACCACACCACACCACACCACACCACACCACACCACACCACACACACACACACACACACACACACACCCACCCTTGGTGGTGTGTTCGCATGGTACAAATGTAGGTACCAGCAGCTCCCTTGCAGGATAAGGCATTACGACCTAGTCATTTGAAATATTTGTGTGTACAACATAATTTAAATGACTTATTTTTTCCAAGTTACATCATTTGATGTCACTCCTTTGTGTGTGCTGATTTTAAATCTAGCATGTGTATGGCCTATTTACTTGGATATGAGCAAAACTTTTTACCAGGTAACCTATTGGAGTTCGAAGAATGGCTCTTTATTCCTTTATGCATCTATTGTGCTTCATGCTATAAACTGTATACGCTTGTTGTTCATCTGCTGTTTGGTCAGCACATCCATGACAATTTCTTGTTTCTCTTCTGTAATTAGAGGTGCCAAAACTGCAGCCTCATCCTGGCTTGGAAAAGAAGGAAGAGGAAGAAGATGATGAAGAGGAAGAAGGTCCCAGTACAAAGAGGCAAAGCAACAAGAACCGTGTGCAGTCAGGTCCTCGCACTCCTAACCCATATGCCTCAGACAACAGCAGCCTCATGTTTCCAATCCTGGTGGCCTTTGGAGTGTTTATCCCCACACTCTTCTGCCTGTGCCGGCTATAGAAGGCTGGATGCCGATCTTTTTTTTTTTTTTTTTTTTTTTTTTTCTAGTTTGCTTTGTTTTTGTTTCCCCCCCCCCCCCCCCCCCCCAGTAATGATGAAGCAGAAAATGTCCTCTAAAATGAGGAGATAGGCGACCATAAACAAGCAGCAGGTTATTTTACAACATTATGATGACTCTGTATTTCATGGATATGGAGCAGCTGCAGCTATTTTGATGCTAGATGAATCTGCCAAACATTTGGGCATATGGTCCTGAGTGGGTTTTAATTGTTTAACACAATCTTAATGAACTGGAATCAGACTAATTAAGAGTTGTTTGGACTATTTTCACTGAGGTGAAAGAGCCCGCTGAACTATGGCTATACACGGTACAGCCTAGAAGATGCGCATGGAGCTTTTCAGGGTAACGTTTCTACTTACTTTACATTTCTTTGTGGGTTCAATTTTCTAGACCACCAGACATTGTCAGACTCTCTCCTGCCCTGATGTATGTGTGTGTTTGTGTGTGGAGGCAGGGATTTATTCCATTCTCTTCGTCCATGCTGTTAGTTTGTGATACCTTCACCACACAAGCTAGGACTGTGAGCTATGTCTTCCTCCTATACCATAAAATGGAGAATATTTGCTTTGATGAGAACGTATTTTGGTATCTGTATTTTTGATACCTACAATTTCACGATCATGAAGTGACTCATTAAGAATAGTATTGTTTCACAAACTCTAAGAGTGACCACAGGCTGGTGTGTGCAAAACGTGTTTTGTGTTCTTGAATAGGCCAGCTAAAATATTTTGACTACCTTCACACGACAGCCACTGGCTGTTTCAGTATCTGTGAGTTTATTAAGTTCCAGATTTCTTTTCCTGATGCCCTTTAAATGCCATGCTGCTGGAATACAATCCGGGAAACTGGTTTGTACAATGAAGATTACACCAGAACCTGCAGTTCTTTGTATAAACCCTCTGCAGTACTCTCCAAGAGTGCAGTTCATTTGATCTACCAGACTGCCAGTGTTCCAGATGACTGGGAATTTCCTCGCCCAAAGCTTTTTTTGAGGGCACTATTTTCATTGCTGCCTTAATTTTTTTTTTTTTTTTTTTTTTAGGTTTATTTTTTTTACTTTTTACTCATTGCCTTTTTTTTTCCCTCTTGACCTCTTTTTATGTGCTGAAGTGTTCAGAGCTATCTGGCTTGATTTTGAACCTATGTTTGAGATCTCAAAGGTTAATTACTTCTTTGGGAGAGTGTTTTTATCATAAGGATTTGATTCATAACACGTGCCAGGGTACTAAGCCATCTAGTGATTGCTAAGCAATATTTAATTAACATTGTAATGAAGGAACACTCAAGTTCATCTAAAAGCCTCTCATCTGGTACTAAAGTGCTAGAATTGGCCTATAGCCTTCAGGAGGCTGCTCATTTTATATTGTTTGCTATGATCATGCAATCCTTCAGGTTACTCATCGGTTTAGCACCAGAACTGTGGATTGTGGCAGAATGTGGATTTAAATGTCAGCCCTTCCTGATCCTTTGGATTCTGGGATACCTCTTATTGATACAGAGCCCTCTGGGGAAAATGAGTCATTTACGTATGCTGCCAAGTGATGTAGAAATTAGTCTGGGCTCCATCCATAAAATACTGCTTGATTTTTCTTTACCATTGTTATCACTCGTCTATTGGTGACCGTGCATGGAATGATCAATGAAATAGTTTGAACTAGCACAATTTGAATGACTAGCACCAGCCCATTCCACAGATCAGCACAGATTCATCTTTCTGGGATGGCTGATCAGTAAAAAAGGCCATTCAGATGTTCTTTATGTGATCAAAGTCAAAATTGTTTTCATTTATTCATTCTGCTTTGATCTGTCTTATTGTTTTGGATATATATTTCTATGTATGAGCACCATTCTTTCTACCCTACTATATTATCAGGTAGTATTTGATGCTGTATGGAGCAGCAGAATTATTTTCAGAATTATTTTGTTTTCGTTTTTACTTGCTTGATAATGGGATTGATACAGTTGGTACTATCTGTTTGTTCTGATGACTTGAATTTTATGATGGTACGGTTTATGGGCGGGGTCAGAGACCAGTAAAAGCAAAATTTCCAGTCTGACCAGTGTTGAATGTAGCACATTGGAACCCACATTCCGTGGCTTCAAAATTTATTTTCTTCATACTGTGTAGGAGATTAAAATGTACTTTGTGGTCACTGGTCACTTTTTTATTCAATGTACCAAATAAAGAAAATGGTATGGTTTCTGGGCTCCATATTATCCCATATTGATTTTCAGTTTGCGTCTTTTTTTTTTTGTTCCTCCTTTTTTCTTTCTTTCTTTCTCTTTTTTTTTTTTTCTCTTTTCCTCTAGAGGTGGGGATATAGCTCAGCTTTGAAACTGTTTTTCTTGCAATATCAAATAAAAAATGTTTTATTGCCTTTTTAATTGTTGTTTTTCTATGTTGACCAATGTGAATGCTTATATTTTCTTTTTGCAGAGCAGTTTAGGGCACCAGACAGATGCATGTGAAATTGACACCAGCAATTCCAGTGTAGACTTTGGATTTCAGCCACACTGCTTATTTTTCATAGGGCATGGGCACACTGTGATATGTTGCCATGCTGATTTCAGCAACACATTAGTGTATAATGTGCAAGGACATCCGGCCGTGCAAAGCTAGTGCTGTCTAATGGCCCTGCATTCTGACAACACACTGCTGTAGGCATTTCAGTGCACAGCAGAACACTGTCCCATTCAATGTAATAGGGGTCAGCACTGCAATAAAGAGTAACATGGGTGTTTTGTGTTCCAGTAATACACACGGGTACCTGTGTTGCTTAGCAGTGACTCTGAATGGGGTTTTGGATAACTGGTAGTGCTTGCTGGTTTCCACCACTAGACACATTTTGCTTTATTTCAACTACTTTACTTTCTCCTGCCTTTCTTTAAAGGTCTGTACACCTGCTCTACAGAAGTTACCCTGATCAAGCAACCAATGTTGTGTAAACTACTTGACCAAAACAAACTCTCTTTTCCAAGGACCTTTTCCATGCACCACTATTGTAAATTACCAACTTATTTAAATACTGTGCTTGGAAGTGACCATGCGTACATTCTGTAGAACAAAGTATAAATGACATTGAACACATTTGGCTAAAAATGCCTGATATCGGTTGTCTGACTACAGACTTTTATTTTTTTTTCATTTACAGGATTGTCACGCTATATGGCAAAATTTATCACTTGTGGGTTGCTTCAAATACTTTAGATGAGCATGTGTATGAGGATTAATTCTCCCGCCCACATCTCTACATATTGCAAGAAACAAAGGCAAACAATTTTTCAGATGCTCACATTGACTGGTGTAAGAACTACAGTATGTCCAGCTCTGTGCAACTACTAGAGATCAAATCTGAGTAGATGCAAATTTCCTATTAATGTTATATAAATTCATCCAGCTTGGAATTGGACCAATCATAATCCGCTAAAGCAGTGGCCCAGTCCCAAGCTGCATAAATGTAATGCAAATGGTTTATTTTTAGCTTGAAATTCTTAGCATTGCCTTGACCATCTCATGAAACACAGTAGGTTTTTCCACAGTCTCCACTCAGAACAGGGTAATGTTGCAAACTTTGCTTTCAGCTTCCTGTCAGTTCTAGAATTCTTGCTCACAATTGCGTTGGGAAGCTCATTTTGTAGTTTAATCTTAATAAAGTGGACCTGAACTCTTTCACTGGACAAAAGGAAAACTGAGAAATGCACTCTGTATGTATTTGGAAAGTTTAGCATGCCTATTTCCTCCTCATTTGTGTCTAATCACTAGTTGTAATTTGATCCCTCCCCTGTGTCACATGACTGCCTATGGCAGATGGGTAAGCAGATAAGTCCTTTTGAAAGCACCGGCTGTAAACAATATGTCTGCTTCCATGAATCAGGAAGTGGAAACTGTGCAGATTTGTATCAGCTGTAACAAAGAACTGTTCTTTGTTTTAAAGGACAACTGAAGGAAGAGGGATATGGATGCTGCCATATGTATTTCCTTTTAGGCTGCTTACACACTAAGACGTTACAGGCGCACGTTAGTGCGCCTGTAACGCTCCCCCAACACACAGCAATGTAACACAAGTGGGCTGTTCACACAGCCCACGTTGCGTTACATGTAACGCTGCACGTTCTGCCGAAAGTGCAGCATGCTACGGCGTTAGAGCGGCTATAGCCGCGTTAGACTGTTTGCACATGCGCAGTGGGGGGAGAGAGGAGGCGGGGAGATGCTGCTACAGTAGCCGCGCACATGGCTACTTAATATTCACTGCACTGGCGGCAGCTGATTGGCCGGCGGGTCCACGTGATGCGGAGTGTCTCGCTCCGCACCACGTGGTCCCGCCGGCCAATCAGCGACACTCTGGGAGACCTTATACGGATAGAGTCGCCTAACGCGGCTCACTCTACCGTCCTCTCCCGCACCACCATATGTTGCATTAGGTGCACGTGATGCGACCTTAACGTAGCACCTAATGCAACGTCTTGGAGTGCAAGTAGCCTTAAACAACACCAATTGCCTGGCTAGCTTGCTGATCCTCTGTCTGTAATACTTTATAACCACAGACCCAGAACAAGCATGCCGCAGATCAGGTGTTTTGGACATCGTCAGATCTGACAAAATGAGCTGCATGCTTGTTTCTGGTGTTATTCATACACTACTGCAGCCAAATAGATCAGCAGGGCTGCCAGGCAACTGATTTTGTTTATAAGGAAATAAATAGGTCAGCCTCTGTATACCTCTCACTTCAGTTGTCCTTTTAAAGGTTATTATGCTGTTGTGTATCTTTTAGAGGGGACATTCTGAGTTCAGGTCTGCTTTAAAAACACTAGGCCAGCACTGATCTAAAGTACGATCATTAACATTTTGAGAAATTTTCATTTAACCTCTTGACGACCAGCTAACGCCGATTGGCGTAAACTGGTCGTCTGCGGGTTACCATGGAAACGGCCGCTCGATCGAGCGGCCTTTCCATGTCAGTTCACGGAGGGTGTCTCCGTGAACAGCCGGAGAGCCGCCGATAGCGGCTCGCCGGCAAAATGTAAACAGGCGGGGAAGAAATCCCCGCTGTTTACATGATACGGCGCTGCTACGCAGCAGCGCCGTAAGGCAGATCGGCGATCCCCGGCCTCTGATTGGCCGGGGATCGCCGGCATATGATAGGCTGAAGCCTATCCCACAATGCGCAGGACGGATATGCAGCCCAGCAAGGGAGAGGGAGGTAAGGGGAGGGAGGGAGCGCACAAAACACTGCGGAGGGGGGCTTTGAGGAGCCCCCCCGCTACCCACTAATGGCCGGCGGCGATCAGACCCCCCCAGCAGGACATCCCCCTAGTGGGGAAAAAAGGGGGGTAGTCTGATCGCCCTGCTGCACTCCTGATCGGTGCTGCGGGCTGTAGAGCCCACGCAGCACCGATCAGTGAAAATTCCCGTGGTCAGCAAGTGGTTAAAATACAGAACACTGATACTCCTAAACCATGCCTAATAAGTGAGAACACTAACCTCGCACCCCTTTCCCTTAATCCTGTAAGTGCTTAGAATTAACCTTCCACTACTTATCATACATATTATACATATTATTGGCTTTAGTCCCAATATTTAAACCTCTCCTGCGTCAGCCATTAAATTCTTTCAGGCCAAGAGCCTACATGCAATTCATTGCTGCACTGACCATATATACTTCAAAGCCAAGCACCCAAACCAGTTACATTAGATCCACTTGCATTCAGTTAGACCGGTATGACATACACGGGTTGATTTACAGTGTGATATCTCAAGCCAATTGATTCCTCTCTGGTCACAAAGTGATTGATGTCCTATGCACGCTCTTTGGAAATGGGTGGATGCCTGAGGGCTCTTTCACATTAGCCAACTCGTGCAGGAGACGTTCTCCTGCACGCGTTGACTAGCCTGCGGCTGTCGTTGGGAATCTGCGGTGCGACGCTGAGTAGCGGCGGTACTATTAATTAACCTGACAGGAAAAGGCCGATTCCCGAGGAGAAACGGCTCCCGGGTGCGTCGTACCGCAATGCATCGAAACGCAGCGTCGGGTGTGAAAGGTAAAATGAAAGTTTATGGACTTTCCTTTTACCTTGGTTAACGCAAAGTATAGATTTTGTGTTAAAACGCTGAAAAAGGGCTCTGGTGTGAAAGAGCCTTGAAGGCTGAAGCTCTTGCTACGCATACTCTGCATTAACTCTGGCAGTAAATACTGCACTTGTCTGAAGAGCAGTGCTGCCTTATGAGTCCTGCCTTTGCCTTGAAGATAACAGAAGATCACATGCTTTAGGCCATACTGCTGTCAGGTGGCCACCAAATACTGCTGTCTCCAGGGGTGGTGTGTAGTAGTGAGTCCACCAAAAGCTGCAGTGTTAAATTGTTGCTTTTTTTTTTTCTTCTTTCTTTAAAGCCTGTACAACGCTTAAAGGGAACATAAACTGAGAAGGATATGGATTCCCCCCCCCCCTTTAAGGCCTTTTTCACACAGAAATGTTGCGTTAGAGGGGACGTTAAGGTCGCATACGTTCCCCTAACGCAACGCATGGTGGTGCTAAACACGGACACTACATAGAGTGCCATTTTTCGTTCGATACTGGTAGAACGAAAACGGCGCATGCGTCCAAAGACTGTGGAGACCACGTGATCGGAACACTCCGCATCAGTGGTCCCGCCAGCCAATCGCCGCACAAAGCAGCCGCTCCAGGAAGTAAACACTGCATGTCACACACTGCAGTGAATATTAATTAGCCATGTGGCTAGGGACAATAGCGGACTCTCCCCTCCTCCTCTGCTGCACTGAGCATGTGCAAACAGTCTAACGCGGCTAAAACCGCATATAACGCACAGCATGCTGCACTCTCTTTGAACGTACAGCGTTACACTGTAACGCAACGTGGGCACTGGGGACAGCCCATTGATTTTTCATTACTGTGAGTTGGGCTGCATTACAGGCTGCTCTAACGTGCGCCTGTAAAATCCCACTGTGAAAGCAGCCTTAAAATACTAGTTGCCTGAATCTCCTACTGATCCTGTGTCTCTAATTCTTTAGCCACAGCCCCTCAACAAGCATGCAGATCAGGTGCTCTGACTGAAGTCAGACTGGATTAGCTGCATGCTTGTTTCAGGTGTGTGATTCAGGCACTACTGCAGCCAAAGAGATCAGCAGGACTGCCAAGCAACTGGTATTGTTTAAAAGGAAACATCCATATCCCTCTCAGTTAAAGGGACACTGTAGGGGGGGTCGGGGGAAAATGAGTTGAAGTTACCCAGGGCTTTTAATGGTCCCCCACAGACATCCTGTGCCCGCGCAGCCACTCCCCAATGCTCCGGCCCCGCCTCTTGTTAACTTCTGGAATTTCAGACTTTAAAGTCTGAAAACCATTGCGCCTGCGTTGCCGTGTCCTCACTTCCGCTGATGGCACCAGGATCGTACTGCGCACGCCCAGTATGGTCTGTGCCTGCGCTCCTGGTGACATAAGTGGAAGCGAGGACACGGCAACGCAGGCGCAGTGCTTTTCAGACTTTAAAGTCTGAAATTCCAGACGTGAACCGGAGGCGGGGTCGGAGCATCGGTGAGTGGCTGCGCGGGCACAGGATGTCTGCAGGGGACCGTTAGAAGCCCCGGGTAACTTCAACTCATTTTCCCCCGACCCCCCCCCCCCCCCCCACAGTATCCCTTTAAGTGTACCCAAACCGACGTGACATGAGAAAAACAGGTGTATGCAGGGGGCAAAACATTGATAACAAGGCTGTTATACTGGTTTTATTTTGCAGTCTGAAAGAGTTAATTTTCTTGCATGGAAGTGACAGCTTCTGTCTTCTCAGTACTAAACATGGCTTATAAGAAAATCACAGCTGTGGGCTGTGATTGCTCCCCCAATGTTTATTTACTTATCTTTTAAATATTTATTTTTTCAATAAATTTAGTTGTTTTTTTTTTTTTTTACCACTCCCTCCCTCTCCCCACCAGCCAATCATTGTGATCGGCTGTCATAGGCTTCAGCCAATTGGCGTGGAGTGGTCCTGGGGCTGCTGCTGCTGCGTTCACGCCAATCGGTGTGCAGCAGTCAGCAAGAAGTTAAGGAAAACCTTAACCATGTGCTTACCATAGGAAAATAATTTCAGTTGGTAATCATGTGAAATTTTTTTTTTTGTATTTCATCTGGGAGAACATTTTATCTGTAAGTAAACTAACTTCAGTTCTTATGCTAAAGAATGCAGTAAGTATAGTATTATAAATAGTCAACTCATCCCAAAATAACTTAATAGCTCTCTTCTACCTACTCCCACCTGTCTGCACACATAGGTACGTGTTGCCTAGTTGCTCACAGTACCCGTTGTGCAGTTTCTTCACAATGATGCTACTCCCTCTGTTAGCTTTATGGTGCTGTGGGCAGTAGTTTGGCTGCTGGATGATGATGTGCCATAGGGCAGGGGTCCCCAACCACTGGGCCGCGGCCCACTGCCGGTCCTTTGGCAGTTTCCAGCTGGGCCACGGCGGGTCTGTCATCTCCCCTCCGATGTTATCGAAGATGCTGGATGAAGGAGAGCGGCGCCTGGGGGGGAATCCGGAAGCGGCCGCCGCTCATAAGGTAACAGGACAGGAGCGGCGGCCGCACGGGGGGGGGGGGGGGGGGAGATGATAGACTGGGCACTTTACTAGCTATAGCTGGGCACTATACTAGCCATGCTGGGGCACTACCTACCCATACTGGGGCACTATACTAGCCATACTGGGGCACTACCTACCCATACTGGACAATATATTAGCCATACTGGGGCACTATGCTAGCCATACTGGGGCAACTAAACTCCCTATACTGGGGCAACTATGCTAGCTATGCCGTCGCACCCCAGCCACCCCCCCCCCCCGTAACCCGCTGCGCACGACACTGTCTACTAGGTCGCGCGTGCAACCGCCGCCCCCGAGGACCCCCCCCCGGGCTGTCCAATGTACCAGTGCGAAAGCACTGTGAGGCCTCTGTAGTGACCTATGGCTCCCTCTGGCTGCTAGATGGTGCACAGCATTCATTTCACTGGAAACGTCATCCACTCTGTAATACTGAAGTGTATAAAGAGGCCTGTGGAGGATGCAGCAGCCCTTGAAGTGCACAGTCTGACAAGATTTGGTGTGGGCTAGCTGCATCTCCCCAAAAATGGCTTATGAAAAGTTATACTTTTCCTTTAGAAAACCATTTAAGTTGAAAATATGAATTTACTTTAATAAGTAAAAAAAAATAAATCTCTACTTCTGTCCTACCTTTAGGGCATAGGTATGCTAAGTGGTGTTCCTAAAATGGGTCCCCTCTTGCCAAACATTTTGCTACCCTGTAATGTAATAGATTAAAAATATAACGATCAATGATGTATGTGATATGTATTTTTTATGAAAGTAAAGTTACATGTTAAGATAAATACTAAAGAAAATTGACTTATTTTACATCTTTATGATACTGAACTTTCCCACAATGCTTTGTACAGAACATTGAACTGCCCACATCGCTTTTCCCGAACTGGTGTTCGTCTGAAGGTTTTTTTTTTTAATTGCATCATAGGGCCATTCTTAGTACAGAAAACGAAAACCTATATTCTGTATGTGGATGAAGCCCTTTTTGGGAATTAAAGGGAACCTGAAGGGAGAGGTATATGGAGGCTGCCATATTTATTTCCTTTTAAGCAATACCAGTTGCCTAGCTATCCTGTTGATCCTCTGCCTCTAATGCTAGGCATACACGGTTTGATTTTGCCGCTCTATTCCGTAGGCGATTCTCTTATCTTATGCTCGTTTCTCTTATCTTTTTGCATAGTCTTCAATGTGGAATTGAGCGGCGAAACGATCGGGCCGGAAATCGGACGTGGTGGAAATTATCTATCGAGCCATCTAAATGGCTCAGAATCGAGCCGGGTATTCCCAGCATAATACTTTTAGCGATAGACCCTGGACAAGCATGCTGCAGATCAGGTGTTTCTGACAATGGCCTCAATTCACTAAGCTTATCTCCTGTCTTTAATAATGTTTCTAGAGTTATCACCACGGTGATAGGGCATGTAGTACTCAGGAAACATTTTACCTCAGGCAAACCTAAAGTTAACTCTTCTGTCTTTTTAAGTTAAGGTGAGATCTCTAAAGTTAACTCTTCAAGCCTTAAAATAATTCCAGAATTCTAAAGTTAAAGACAGTGGGCCACATGCAGTTCACTTTTTCTCCTGCGTTTTTTTCTAGGAGAAAAATTTGTCATCTTCAATTTAAATAACCCTTTTAGAACTTTGCAATGGAAAAAGTACCATCAAAATTATTTAGAGTATTTGCTTGCTGGAGGTGTAAAAGGTATTTTATTTACATGTTGTGAAAATACCGCCTAGGAGAAAACTCAGGTGAAAAAGTGAATTGCATATGGCCCAGTTTGTCAATTACCTGCATGTGAAAATAACTACAGAGGAGGTAACTTAAGGACTGAAGAGATAAGATAACTTTCTCACTGTGAAAACTTATAGGTGCCCATACACTTACACGACTTCCTGCCGATAGACAGCAGATTTGATCACTGTGATCGAATCTGCTATGAAATCGATGCGCAAACGCTGACTGATTTCTGTCCGAAATCGATCGATCCTGTTCATCTGTCTGCGTGGAAAATTTTGCTTGATCGCTGGCGGGTCGGGAGTGCGTCGATAGCGGCGTTCGAATGTCCAATGACCGACACTAGCGGCAATACATTACCTGTTCCGCCGGCGGCTGTCCCCGCGGTCCTTTCTCAGTGCTGGGCTCCGGCTGGCTTCACTTCCTGTCGGGGGAAGTTTAAATAGAGCGCTCTCTACTGTTTAAACTTCCTCTGACAGGAAGTAAAGTGAAGCTGAAGCCCAGAGCAGAAAAGAGACAGCGGAGACCGGGGGCTAGCGCTGGCTGGATCAAGTAATGTATGCTGGGGGTGGCGGCAGCTCCACAGATTGTAAATCGATTCAAAATCTGTTTGCAGTGTAGGCAGCCAATAGATCCCTCTTTGATCAGATTCGAGCACAGAGGGATTTATCTGCTGGTCGATCTGGTGGCAATCGACCAGTGTATGGCTTGCTTAACCCTCCAGCCGCGCAGGAGGATTTCTCAGGCCCTTCTGGGCCGATTTGCATAATTCTTTAAACGGGATTTCCTGATTGCAGATTGCCGGAGGCGCTCGGAGCGGGTGAGGGGATGCCGCTGCCCTAGGATCGCTACATGATTTAAAAAAATTAAAAAATGCTGCACTGCCCCCTGGCGGTTTTTAATAGACCGCCAGGAGGGTTAACTCTACACCTTAAAGAGAACCAGATATAAAAAAGAAAAAGATTTTATACATACCTGGGGCTTCCTCCAGCCCCATAGGCCTGGATCACTCCCCCGCCGCCGTCCTCTGCTTCCTGGATCCGCGGGTACCGGGTCCCGTACTTTCAGCCAGTCGGCGGAAGCACGCGGCTAATTGGCTGCATCACAGAGGCTCCCGGCATACCCTTACGCGTGCGGCTGCATACTTTGCAGCCGCACGCGTCAGGATATGGAGGGAGCCCCTGATCATGCGGACAATTGGCCGCGTCCGCCGGAAGTGACGGGACCCGGTAGCGGCGGATCCAGGAAGCAGAGGATGGCGGCGTGGGAGCGATCCAGGCTTATGGGGCTGGAGGAAGCCCCAGGTATGTATGAAACCTTTTTCTTTTTTTTCAAGTCTCCTCCCTCTCTGGTTCCCTTTTAATAAGGTAATTTTTTTTTTTTATAGGTTTATAAGGTTTTTGTTTTTTTTCCCTTTCTCTAGCCTTATTATTTCCAGCATGATCTTAGTGAATTGAGGCTATTGTCAGATCTGACAAGATTAGCTGCATGCTTGTTTCTGGTGGAATTCAGACACTACTGCAGCCAAATGGATCCGCAGGGCTCCCAACAACTGGTATTGTTTAAAGAGAACCCGAGGTGGGTTTGAAGAATGTTATCTGCAAACAGAGGCTGGATCTGCCTATACAGCCCAGCCTCTGTTGCTATCCCAAACCCTCCTAAGGTCCCCCTGCACTCTGCAATCCCTCATAAATCACAGCCACGCTGCTGACAAACAGCTTGTCAGAGCTGGCTGTGTTTATCTTTATAGTGTCAGTCTGCTGCTCTCCCCGCCTCCTGCAAAACTCCGGTCCCCGCCTGCATCCCTTCCCTCCTTGCTGATTGGAGGGAAGGGATGGGGGCAGGGACCGGAGCTATGCAGGAGGCGGGGGAGCAGCCGAGACTGACATAACAGATGTAAACACAGCCTCATAGCACGGCTGTGATTTATGGGGGATTGCAGAGTGCAGGGGGATCTTAGGGGGGTTTGGGATAGCAACAGAGGCTGGGCTGTATAGGCAGATCCAGCCTCTGTATGCAGATAACATTCTTTAAACACACCTCGGGTTCTCTTTAAAAGAAAATAAATAATGCAGCCTCTATAACCTTCTTAATTCAGGTGTACTTTAATTTAAACCTAGGATGGAGATGGTCAGTAAAATGCTAATTTATTTCCAGTTGATGGGGATTTATGTAGCTTGGGACATGCAATTCCAAGAGCATAAAGCACTCTTTAGGGCTCTTTCACATTAGGGCAGATTTTCTGCGTTTCAACGCAAAGGGTAAAGTTTGCGTTACCCAAGGTGAAATGAAAGTCCATAGACTTTCATTTTAGCTTTCACATATAACGCAGCCTTTTTGTGCGTTGCGTTACACTGCACCCAGGCGCAGTTTTTCGGCCGACGCTAGCTTTATGCGTTACAATGTTAGTCAATGTAAAACGCACACTATGCGCGTTTTTAATCCGTTAACGCAGGCAATCAGTCCCAGAATGCAACAGAGGAACAATGTAGAAAGTTGAAAACTCAAAAAAAAAAAATTACCTGCGTTTTTCTATGTGCTGTAACGCATTGAAAACGGATTAAAAACGCACACTCACTGCAGTGCAACGCATATCAAAACGCATTAAAACGCATACAACAAAACGTATGCTTTGAGCGTTCTCCAACGCAAGCTCTGATGTGAAAGAGCCCTGAGCGTTATTTTTTTTTTTTCCTCCACATTCTCAGAACCAGTGTAACAGAATCTGCTCTATGATGTATTCTGCAAGACAAACAGCTGGTCAAAGTGTAATTTCACTGATGGACTAAGGACTCCTTATGAAATAATGCAACACTTAAAGGACTTCCGAGGCGAACAGTTTAATCCATCTTTACTTACCTGGGGCTTCTTCCCACCCCTAGAAGTCATTTGGGTCCCTCGCCACAGCTTTGGTCCTCTTTGGTTTGGCTGCGTGTAATGCTAGGAACAAACCATTCAAATTTTCTGGCATATTTACCTGCCAGATTGATTATTTCCAACATGTCCGATCTGAATTTCGATAGATTTTTTTTTGTTTTTTTTGCTTGCTTTTATAATTGTTGTTTTGTTTATCGTTTTCTGATTAACGATTAAAATATTGATAACATGAAAAATTGATTGAAATTCAGATCGGATATGTTGGAAATAATCGATCTAGCGAGGGACCCAAGGAGCTGGAAGAAACCCCAGGTAAGTAAAGATATATTAAGCTGTTTGCCTCGGGAGTCCTATCAGTCTATGTTGGCACTTTATGCATGCAAGATTGGAGCCGTCTGCTTCCTTCATCACGCTCCAGTAGCTCGTAGCATTTGGTGCATGTGCAGTTGCAATGTTTACAAACTGCAAACGTAGCGCACTACTGGGAACCGGAACTTGAACGAGGAGGTGGGCGACCCTAGGCTGCGGCGCATGGCGCTTTCAGAGGGGTACAGCTGCTAAGTGATCAGGACCGAATGACAGCATGGGACCTAAAGGACTACATGGGGATAGAAAAAGCCCCAGGTAAGGTAAACTGTGAAAATGTTTTCTACTTTAGATTTCCTTAAAATGACACCTTAAGGGCTCGATCACATGGACACTGAACCGGCGTTAACAATCGTGGCACTTATAACTCAAGCGCTGTCCATTCAAATGAATGGACAGTGCTTGGTACCTTCGTTTGTGCACACGCTGTGCATGATCCCATTGTTTCCTGTCATCTCCTATCTCATATCCATGTAGCTTCCAGGATTGCTTTCGTGTCTCCCTATGGTGGTCAAGAAGAAGCAATGCATTCGCCAGTCGAATCCTCTCCAGGAGGTGGCCGTGCATGAGTGACTCTGGACTGGGCATATGCGAGTTTTGAACCACGCATACCCAGTAAAAGGAATATTTTGTGCACAAGTGCTTTCTTTAACTGGGTGTGTGTGGTTTGGAACTCATGCATGTCCACTTCAGAATAGCTTATTTACAATCCGGTAAAATTCTGGGACACTGGGAGAAGAAAAAGACTCTTAGCAAATGAGAAATGGAAGGTTTCCTAAAGGCAACAAGCAGGCCAAACAGGACACTGAACTGTCAGAGCAAAAAAGGCCAGGCCCAACATTTCATGTACAACCAGCCTCTATCTGTTTCTGGACCTTTATCTATTGAACCCTGGAAGGTCTTTGAAACCTCAACAAGTTGCAACTTAACTTGTAATTTACTCTATTTCAAATAGAACCTGGTTGTTAGTTACATCCTCAATAAAAATGATCATCGAACATCAGGCCTCTTTTCCACGGGCTGTTGATAGGCATTGAACTGCCTCTCAAACTCTCACAACTGCTTGCTGCTGCCTGGTAACTGCTGGCTGAGCACACAGTTCAACTGCCCATGGAAAAGAGGCCTAAGGGCCTATTCACACTAGGGCGATTAGCGGCCCTTTACTGCTATTTTGGCAATAGTGCAATGGTAACTATATGGCAGTGATCTCATTGCCCTGATCGCGGGCATTTCGCGATTAGCGGCATTTGCAAACATGCTGCATGCAACATTTTGTAGCAATCCTGGAGCGATTGCAGTACAGTGCTTAAAAATGCACTGAACGCAATTTTCGGGAGTGTACAGTGATTTTACTGCGCTAATTGCAGTAAAATCACTCTCGCAAAACGGAACTGAGCACTTCTGTTTTGCTGATTTCAAGTGTGAATGGGCCCTTAGAGACCAAATTACTTATCCCAATCATATGCAATTAAAAAATGAGCTATCTGGTTACACACTTTGGGAAACGTTACCAGAAGATATCACGAATATTTATATTCCAGTTTTTTTTAAGGAATCGTCAGGCAAAAAAAAAAAAAAGTTTTTACTTACCTGGGGCTTCTACCAGCCCCATGCAGCCATCCTGTGCCCTCGTAGTCGCTCACTGCTGCTCCGGGCCCCCGCCGCCAGCTAGTTTCGTTTTTGCCAATTTCGGGGTCGGCGGGCCGCCACGTATACATTTACACACATTTCTGCTGATGCTTGAAGCTATCGTGGACATTGACATACATTTTTACACGTTAGTGGTGCAACGCGTAAAAATGTATGTGTTAAATGTCCATGATAGCTTCATGCACCAGCGGGAATGCGTGCAAATGTACGCGTGGCGGCCCGCCGACCCCGAAATTGGCAAAAAAGAAACGGGCTGGTAGAAGCCCCAGGTAAGTGAAATTTTTTTTTTTTTTTTTTTTTTTTTTGCCTGACTATTACTGATCAGTTTTTTTTTAATACTATATATTTTTTTTCCAAAGTGTGTTACTAAATAGCTATTTTCTTTTATTGCGTGGCATTGAAATGAATGTTGTTTTGATGGTACCATTCGATTAATTATTTGGTCTCATAAAGAGGAACTGAACTGAAAATGACAATGAATAAAATTGCTTATTGTTTATAACATTCATTAAAAAATTATTTAGTCAGTGTTTGAACATTGTAAAATCTTTCCTGTCTCTGATTTACATTGTGAAATATATCACTGTTGGTGACATCTTTAGTTCTTACAGGTGATCCGTGCAGACTGCATTTCTGAGAGTTCTATGCACAGAGGTAGCTATTGCTTGGCAGTTGGAAAAAGCAGTTATTTCCCACAATGCAATGAAGTTTACAGACAGCAAACTGTCAGGACCATGGTCATGATATCACACTGTGGAATGGGTTTCACCACAATCACACTGTGGGAGGGGTTTCACCATCAGCCATAGAGATGTCCCTGGTGATCTATTTAAAGGAACACTACTGCAGCCAAATACATCAGCAGGGCTCCCAACAACTGGTATTGTTTAACAGGAAATAAATAATGCAGCCTCTATAACCTTCTCAGTTCAGGTGTACTTTAATTTAAACCCAGGATGGAGATGGTCAGTAAAATGCTAATTTATATCCAGTTGATGCAAATTTTGCATTACTTATTTACTATGGGGATTTTTCCTTATGCCTCCATGTCATCACATTGGGTAGTGGCTCCGCCCCCCTACCCCACAGGACCAGTAGATATTTAAGTAGAATTGAAGGAGGTGCTCGCTGTCTGTCTTTTTTCTCTGTCCTCACCTCATAGGATCCAGAGGCTGCGTTTGCTGCAGCTATATTTTATTTTACACCTACCTGACTGTTTCCTGCAGTCTCCACACATCTGCCTCCCATGTGTGAAGGTCCCCTGTAAAGTCTATAAATTGGGCTCGTGTGGGACGTCCCCCGTTCTGCTGATCTTGGGGGGACTCGGAATCTCTGCCGCCTATACCATCTGTGGCTAAATGCCACAATATTCCCTATGGCTGGCTACCCTACCTGTTTTTTTTTAAGCCCTTTGGCTTTCCGGGCGGGTGTCCTTCCTTTCTTTCTTTCCCTCGGCGTGGCGTGCGTTCCAGCAGCCATCTGGAGCGCAGTGTGGTCGGGGGGGAGGGAAGTGCTTGCTGCCAGGCCGCTTCTGTGGGGCGGAGACATTCTCCGAACTTCCTTCCGTGCGCGTCATAGGAGAGCAAGCGTGGATTGCGTCCAGTGGAACGCATGGTCGCGTCCAGTTGACGCCTCCTCCGACGTCATGCGTAGTGTCTTCCGCTTCCGCGTGACTCAGGCCGGAAACGCTCTATTAAAGCTCAGTGTAGCGGCGTCTTCGCCGCTATACGACGTGGTAGCCGGACGTGCCGCTCCTACTCTCCTGTGGTCGCCTCCAGCACCCGGAATATTACTTTCTACAAAATATTCAGGTAACTAATACAAATGGTCAGCGGCTCTTCGGTTCTTCTGCCTTTAAGCTGTTTCGTCTTCTTCTCACTGCCTCTCATCTTTATCTTCAGCTGACGTTGCCAGCTATTTCTATGGACACCCGTTTGCCCGCCAGAGATCAGCGTCATGTTGATAGGTAGGTGTCACGCAGGTAAGTGTATCTTCTACCTGGGAGTGCTCCATTACACATAGTCATAATGTGACTGTATATTTTTCAGCCCGAAAAGAAGTAAGAAGAAGAAGAAGTCTTCAAGCAAGAAATCTTCTTCCCATCATCACTCGTCCAAAAAACACCGCTCCAGAAGTCGTTCTCCACGGCGAAGTTCAGAAAGACAACGATCCGCCAGACGTGAGAATAGATCCCCGAGACGAGAACGATCTCCAAAAAGACCACACCAGCTTGGTTGCTGGGCATGTGGCAAACAATGCATGCAGGGAAAACTTGTATGTGCGAAATGCTTTTCAGACATGCCATCGACTTCGGAGCAATCCTCCCTGGATGTCACGGGCCTCATTAGGCAAGCAGTACAAGAATCAATGGACTCATATATTGCCCAACTACCTCCAAATCAAAGTGTAACCCAGGACGTTCAACCAGGAGCAGCGGCAATGGAGGATTGTTCAATGGAGGATGTCGCAACCGGATTCGACTTCTCACTTGTGCAACCCTATGTTAAAGCCGTTAAAGAAGCAATCGAATGGGAGTCAGGGGACGAACTGACCGCCCAAGACGAAGCTTCTAAACAAAAGAAAAGATACTACAAGGGGACTGCCAACGCTAAGGAAACCTTTTCGTTTATGGCGGAGATTGAAGAGGTCATAAAGGAAGAATGGCAGAAGTTGGAGAAAAAAACACCTCTTGCAAACAGATTACAGAAAATGTACCCATTGAATGAGGCTGAAATAAAATCCCTGGACAACGCCCCAGTAGTGGACGCATCGATCATACGTCTAGCAAAACACATGACTCTCCCGTTAGACGATGCCATATCCTTCAGAGATGTCATGCAACGAAAAGCGGATTTAGACTTAAGGAAAGTTTACTTAGCAGCAGGCGGAGCTTGTAAACCAGCAGTTGCCCTAGCATCGGTGGGAAAAGCCATTCGTGTCTGGACGGACAACATTGAAACCGCATTGAATTCTGGGGCAGATAAGGACTCTATAATCTCGTCCTTAGAAGATCTGAAGATTTCGGGAGACTTTATAGGAGAGGCCTTATTTGACGTGGTTAGAAGCGCATCTCGTGCAATGCTCTACTCTGTTACGGCAAAGCGCGCTCTTTGGCTGAAATCATGGTCGGCTGACACCAACTCACGCCTAGCATGGTGCAAGATACCCTTCGATGGGAAAAGCCTCTTCGGAGAAAGAATGGATGATGCTATTAAGAAAGTCAGTGGAGGCAAGTCGGGACTTATCCCTCAGGATAGACGACCTCCTAGACAAGTACAACCGATGTCATCCTTTCAAGGCCAATCAAGATATAGGAACGCGAGATCTTATAGGCCGGGGAAAAATACCAAAAGGAACTGGCACAGTACCCAGTCGTCATTCAACAAAGGAGCAAAACCAAAGACCACCGAACCTTCACCGAATCAGAAGAAATCCTTTTGACAGTTACAGTGTCCAGGATGTCCCTGTAGGCGCCAGATTGAAAACTTTCAGCGAGATCTGGAGAGCCGAAATAAACTCACCCTGGGTGATAAGAACTGTTTCCGAAGAACATTCCTGGGCATTCAAAACCTTCCCAGAAGATACTATGGTCCCTACAAAAGTTCCAAAGTCTCAGGAGAAAAGGAACATCTTATACTCATACATAGAAGAATTGCTGATCAAGCAGGCAATATCTCTGGTACCTTCAGGACAGCAAGGTCAAGGTTTCTACTCTCCCCTATTCTTAGTAAAGAAAAAGTCGGGAAAACTACGGCCAGTTCTGGACTTGAAAAACCTAAACCAACACATACTGCTGGAAAACTTCAAGATGGAATCTCTCCAGACAATCTCGCTGGCAATCAACAAAGGAGACTGGATGATTTCAATCGATCTGGAAGATGCATATCTTCATATCCCAATCCAGGAGGATATGCAACGCTTCCTAAGATTCAATATAGATCATCATCACTTCCAGTTTCGATGTCTCCCTTTCGGCATATCCACCGCCCCAAGGACGTTCACGAAGGTTTTGGTAGCGCTGGTAGCCCTTCTCAGATCGCAGGGGTTGCGCTTATACCACTACCTAGACGATCTTCTCCTAATAGCCTCCGACCAGTCACGTCTACTTCAACACAGTACAGTCCTCCTGCAGACACTAACGAGATTTTGATGGATTATCAATCAAGCGAAGAGTCAACTCACACCTTCTCAAGACTTAAGCAGGCCATACACTGGCCCGATTTGCGCCCGTTTCGACAGCAGATTCGATCACTGGGATCGAATCTGCTGTCAATCGTTCACGCTACACGCCGAATTTCGATCCATTTCGTCCGATCCCGTCGATCGTGCCGTGCGGAAAATAACCGTCGATCGCCCGCGGGTAAAGAGCGCATCGCTAGCGGCGTTCGAGTGCCCGACGACCGACGCAATAGAGCCCGCATACATTACCTGCTCCGCCGGCGCGACTGCAGTCTCCCGTTCACCGCTGCTCTGTCTGCGCTCTGGTCTCCAGGTCCGGCATGCCTCACTTCTTCTAGCCCGGCAGGAAGTTTAAACAGTAGAGCGCCCTCTACTGTTTAAACTTCCTGCCGGGCTAGAAGAAGTGAGGCATGCCGGACCTGGAGACCAGAGCGCAGACAGAGCAGCGGTGACCGGGGGACTGGAGTCGCGCCGGCGGAGCAGGTAATGTATGCGGGCGGGCGGGGGCAGCAGCAGCAGCACCACCACAACAGATTGTGAACGGTTTCAGGCTGAAATCGGTTCACAATCTGTTTGCTGTAAAGGTGGCCATACGATCCCTCTCTGATCAGATTCGATCAGAGAGGGATCTATCTGTTGGTCGAATCTGATGGCAAATCGACCAGTGTATGGCCACCTTTAGTCTATTTGGGGGCTCGATTCCAGACCCAAATCAACACGATTTCAATTCCTCCGGAGAAGATACAGACAATCCACAACAGAATTCTGAATATGGTAATGGCCGACACATGTTCAGCGAGATTATGCCTCAGCCTTATAGGAACATTGACAGCGACCATCCCTATGCTACCATGGGCGCACTACCACACCAGAACCTTCCAGTTGGGCTTCTTGTCCCAATGGGACAAAGTGAATATGAATCAGAAAATTCTGATTTTGCCTATAATGAAGAGCAGTCTTCAGTGGTGGTTAGTGAAGGACAATATACAGTCCCAGATCAGTTTATCACCGGAAGCCCCGGTAATCATAACGACAGACGCCAGCAAACAAGGGTGGGGCGCGACTTGTCTAGGATTAGTAGCCCAGGGCCGCTGGGATCGGGAGACATCCGGGAAATCTTTGAATTTCAAGGAACTGAAGGCTGCACTGATGGCGATGCGTCATTTTCAGACCAATATTGTCAATCAGAATTGCCTGCTGAGGCTCGACAACAAGACAGCTGTCTCTTATATCCAGAATCAAGGAGGGACACGAAGCCGGTCATTATGGACTTTAACAGATTAGATCCTTCGCTGGGCGGAGAAGAACGTAATCTCTTTGAAAGCGGTTTATATACCGGGATCTTCCAATGTAGAGGCGGACTACCTGAGTCGCAGTCGGGTGGACAACAACGAGTGGTCACTCGACCCTTCCATCTTCAAACTGTTATGCCAACGTTGGCAGAAACCAGAGATAGACTTGTTTGCTTCCAGTCAGAACAGGAAGTGCGACAGATTCCTGTCCAGGTATCCCTGCAACAACACGAAGGCACTAGACGCCATATCATCCCCATGGCATTTCAAGATCGGATATGCCTTCCCTCCAATTCCACTGATTTACAAACTCTTGAAGAGACTATGCCGGGAACCAGTAACCATAATAGCAGTCATTCCGGATTGGCCACGTCGTCCATGGTACCCACTGCTTCGTCAACTGGCGGTGGAGGAACCTTTCTACCTTCCCTGCTACCGGAATCTTCTCTCTCAAGGGCCGATTGTACACCCCAATCCTGCTCGATTTACCTTAGCGGCATGGAGGTTGAACGGAGGAAGCTGGAAAAGTTAGGACATACACCACAAGTTATTGCTACTTTACTTCAAGCCAGAAGACCTTCAACCAACACGGCTTATTACAGAATTTGGAACAAATTCACAAGCTTCGCGGAATTATCTGCCTTCAATCCTTTGAATCCACAACCTAACCAAGTATTGGCTTTCTTGCAAACCGGATTGGACAAAAACCTAAGCTATAACGCAATCAAAGTACAAGTATCGGCCATATCGGCGCTCACTGATTATCGATGGGCTTTGCACCCATTAGTGAAGCAGTTTCTGCTGGCAGCAATCAAGCTGAAGCCACCAAGAAAGGTCTTATTTCCCAAATGGGACTTACCACTGGTGTTGAATCATCTTTCAAATGAGCCCTTTGAGCCGATAGAAACCTGTTCTCTATGGAATCTTACGCTAAAAACTACATTCCTAGTAGCGATAACCTCAGCCCGAAGAGTGTCGGAGATTCAGGCCTTGTCGTGCAAAGAACCTTTCATCACCTTTTTTCATGACAGGGTGTAATTAAGACCAAGGGAATCCTTCTTGCCAAAGGTTGCTACAAGTTATCACATAAATCAGGAATGGTCATTACCTTCTTTTCATAACGATGATAACGCAACCCTACACTCTCTCGATGTTTCGAGATCTCTATCTTCATATATTAAAGCAACTGAAGAGATCAGGAAAACGGATCAGCTTTTCGTTGTTCCTGCCGGCTACCGGAAGGGACAGCCAGCCTCTTCCAGAACGATAGCCTCCTGGCTAGTAAAAGTCATTCAGACAGCTTATCGGGCTATCAGCTTAGATCCACCCGACGGAATTAGGGCACATTCCACAAGAAGCATAGCATATCCACTTCCTAGGCTGCCTTTGCAAGTGTCTCCGCTCCAAAGATTTGTCAAGCGGCCAATTGGTCGACGATAAATACTTTTATTTATTTCACATTATAAAGTGGATGTTTCTGCAACAACTTCGGTTGAATTTGGGAGAGCTGTTATCTCCTCTTCTGTTTCAAGTGTTAAATAAATTTATTTTTCTGCAGCAAACTAAGTTGCTCCCTCCCTTATTTATAATAGTTAGATCCCAATGTGATGACATGGAGGCATAGGGAAAGCGGAAAATTGTATACTCACCTATCGGTAATTTTCCTTTCCTGATGCATCCATGTCAGCACATGGATCCCACCCATTATTCGGTGAGTCCTAATATATACAAAAGACAGCGAGCACCTCCTTCAATTCTACTTAAATATCTACTGGTCCTGTGGGGTAGGGGGGCGGAGCCACTACCCAATGTGCTGACATGGATGCATCAGGAAAGGAAAATTACCGATAGGTGAGTATACAATTTTCCGCTATGTAGCTCGGGACATACTGAGTCCTGCAATTCCAAGAGCACAAAGCACTCTTTAGCGTTATTTTTTTTCTCCACATTCTCAGAGCCAGTGTAACAGAATCTGCTCTATGATGTATTCTGCAAGACAAACAGCTGGTCAGAGTGTAATTTCACTGATGGACTCCTTATGAAATAATGCAACTCTTAAAGGACTCCCGAGGCGAACAGTTTAATCCATCTTTACTTACCTGGGGCTTCTTCCCACCCCTAGAAGTCATTTGGGTCCCTCGCCACAGCTTTTTTTTAAAAATAAAAATACGTGTTTTTTTTTTTAAACTACTGTAACCCCCCCTCCCTCCCCCCCCCCTCCCCCTCCGGCAGCCAATCCCTGTGATCAAACAGCCGATCACCTCTGTGCTTCAGGAGGGGACAGCTGTGTCACACGGCTGTCCGCAGTACTGTACGTGTAATTAGACAGCGGTTACGCCATCTAACAGTCTCCCAAGTGGCCGCACGGAGACTGAAGGTGGAGCTCCGCTCCGCCCACCAAGCAGGAGATGCGTGCACACCCTGCGCGCGATCTCCTGCAAAACTGAGCTCCAGGACTTTACGCCTCCTGGGGCTCTTTACGGCGGACCTCGGGCTGCCGCCGCGGCCACGCCCATCGGCGTGACGCGGTCGGCTAGTAGTTAAAGGTAGCCATACATCTGAAGATTATGGCCAGATTCGACAAAGAGACAAATTTATCTCTAAAGGTGCGTGTCAGACCCTCCCGCTGGGCAGACGTTCAGGCGACAGTAGCGCGTGTGTACGCGCTGTCGGCAGACTGATAAGGCTGTTTCTGAATGATCCGCTGAGCGGATCGTTCAGTAACAGCCTTATCAGTCTGCCGACAGTGCGTACACACACGCTACTGTCGCTGAACGTCCGCCCAGTGAAAGGGTGTGACGGACCCGTCGTTGGCGGAACTAGTGCGTATGTACGCACCTTAATCAAAACCGTGTGTGTGTGTGCGCATTTATACATTACCTGTCCCCATCGTTGGCAGAAGTAGTGCGTATGTACGCACTTTAATCAGAACCGTGTGTGTGCAGTTATAAATTACCTGTCCTGTGTCAGCCTCCGCGTGGTGTCCATCGGTCATCCGTCCATCTTCAGTGGCGGACGTCAGATGCTATGCACTGCATGTGAGTGATAGAACCCGAAGAGACAGACGGACACCATGTGGAGGCTGACGCAGGACAGATAATGTATAAATGCACACGGGGTGGACTGGCACATTTATACATTGGGGGCAGTGGCAAGAGTTTTGCTGCTCATTCCCAAATCGGTCGCCACAATCTACTAATGCCTTAAATTGGTCGCATCATTGGTCGGATCTGCATTGGGTGGGACCAATTTTCAACCATTTTGATAATCGAATTGGTTAGTCGATTGGCTGCCAAAATTGCCTTAACAGTTAAGATGCAACCAATCAGAATTCTGTTTAATTTGACAGCTAAAATCTGATTGGTTACTTCGGGCAAATGATTCCCTTTTGCTCCAGTTTTCTTGTACCTGTACGTTTAGTGGTCTGTGGGTTATTTGAATGTACCTCAAGCAGGTACCAAACAGTATTTGCGACAAATACAGGCGACGAGCTGAAGGTAGCAAAAGAGGCATAAGAGTGTGAAAAAGTTCTAGTCTCGGACTCTCGTGTCTCAACTTAGTATCTACTTTATTATTGCTTCTGGGCATGGACCCCGCCTCTCACCATTACTGGCTGTGTAGCTATTAGACACGCCCATCGTCTCTAAAATACGCTCATTATGTTACTAGGTAACAATTGTCCCGCCCACTCTCCATAGTTACCGTATTAGCGGAGGTGGCAGCAGCCATCTTCTTGTAGAAATGAGCGGGTCGAACCGAGAAGCAGCCAGGGAAGAGCGTAAGAAGGCAGGGGGTGGAGTGATCAACCGGCTGAAAGGCCGGCGTGTGCAGGCTCGGGAGGAGAGCGATGCGGAGCAGCGGGCGGTGACTCCAGTCACTGAACAGGAACTGCTGGGCCTGAAGGAGCTGAGAGCGGAGCATGTCCTAGGCCTGAGCCGGGTCACAGAGAGTGAGTAGGGGACTTCCTGCTGCGCTGACTGACTGTCCCGAGGAGACAGCTGTGTGCATCTGCTGATTATCTGTCTCTCTCTCTCACACACACATTAGATTATTTGTGTAAGCCGGAAGAAAATGTATACGGAATTGACTTCACTCGCTTCAAGATCCGGGATCTGGAGACTGGCAGCGTACTTTTTGAAATTTCCAAACCTTGCTCAGGTATGACGTGTAAAGGTGGAATGTTGTGCTCGAGCTTCTATTTGCAGGCACAGCCTGGCGTCTATCACTTTTATGCTACTGCATATCACAATAACAATGATGATCATAACTCAGTTGCTAGTGCACAGCTATAGGTTTATGGTCTCTAATATGTTCTGATTGTGGTGTGGTAAGATTACTTATTTAGTTGTGTACAACTGCATACCTCCCAACTTTTTGAGATGAGAAAAAGGGACACTTAAGCCACGCCCCTGGTCATGCCCCCACCACGTCCCTAGTCACACATACCATAAAGATTTCATAATAAAAATGTCAATTTATAATTCAAACCACACAGGTCCTTTCTATCCTGGTTAACTTTCCTTCATAGTAACATTTTAAAATTTTGTATTATATCAATTTAAAGGATGGGACTAAAGTTTAGAGTCAATTAAACACATTTTTACTATAGAAAAATGGTACTTATCCGTTAGCCGGGCGCATCCGGCAGGTGGCGCTAATTACTATTCCCCCTCCAGGCTGACATGGATAGTAGGGAAAAAGGTAACTCTGGTGGAGTTTTGTCGCCACCTGCCGGATGCGCCCGGCTAACGAATAAGTACCAGAAAAATATATATTTACATAGAAAGAGGGACAAAGTACAATACAATAACATTTGTAAAGCACTTTTCTCCCATAGGACTCAAAGCGCATAGTTGTGTCCCAGATTAATACAGGGTTGCAGGCTGGATTGTGTTACAGAGGAGATAGTCAGATGTTCATGAATGCCAGACTAAAGAGGTAGGTTTTCAGTTTAGACTTAAATGCTTCCAGGGATGGAGCTGTCCTGATTTGGTGTGGCAGGGAGTTCCAAAATGTAGAGGCAGCATGACAAAAGGCTCTGTCTCCAAAGGTTTTGAGGTGGACTCTGGGGGTGACCATGGTGTTACGTCCTTTTGATCTAAGATTGTGGGGTGTGTGATGCAGTTGCAACAAGTCCTTCAGGTATCCAGGGCCCAGATTGTGCAAGGATTTGAATGTCAGTAAGCCAATCTTGAACAGAATTCTCCATTTTATCGGTAGGCAGTGGAGTGAGCTCAGGGTTGGTATTATGTGGCAATGGCGGGGTTGGCTCGTTAACAGCCTTGCGGCGGTATTCTGTACTAATTGCAGGCGGCGTAAGTCTTTCTTATGCAGGCCTGTGTAGAGGGCGTTGCAGTAGTCTAACCTTGATGTGACTAAGGCATGGACTAGGGTTGGAAGATCCTCTGAAGGAATTAGGTGTTTAATCTTTGCAATATTCCTTAAATGAAGGAATGTTTTTCACAACAGCTGAGATTTGATTCCTGAAGTTTAATTTCCCATCAATCAGTACTCCCAGGCTGCGCACACAGTCTGAGTTTTTTTCAGGTCTGAGTTCCCTATCCTTAGCAGAGTTGGTTGAGACTGGGGCTGCTTTGCTGTTGAGCCCTGGCCCTCGATAACAAGAACCTCAGTTTTGTCAGCATTAAGTTTTAGCCAATTAATATTCATCCACTCCTGAAGCTCAGCTAAGCATGAGTTTATTTGTGGAGTAGGGTCTGTGATGCCAGGTTTGAATGACAAATATAGCTGGGTGTCATCAGCATAGCAATGATATGTCAGGCCATGTTTTTGTATGATTTCTCCAAGTGGCAGCATGTATATGGTGAAAAGTAAAGGGGATAATATTGCGCCCTGAGGTACACCGTATTTTAGTGATACAGGGTTGGAGAGGAAGGGCCCTAAGGCTACCCTTTGTGTTCTGCCAGCCTGGAAGGAGTTGAACCACTGGAGAACAATGCCATCTATGCCACAGTACTCTTGTAGCCTGTTGAGCAAGATTTCATGATCGACTGTGTCAAAAGCCGCTGAGAGGTCAAGCAAAATTAGGATGGAACATTGACCCTTGTCTCTTGCAATGAGCAGATCATTGCAAATCTGGGTGAAGGCTGTTTCACAGCTGTGATATTTCCTGAAGCCAGATTGAAGAGGGTCAAGGATGTTGTTTCTGGAGAGCCTGGCTTCAAGTTGGAGGTAGACAGCCTTTTCAATAACTTTTCCAAGAAAGGGGAGGTTAGAGACAGGTCTGTAGCTGTTTAGAGCATCTGGGTCTAAGGATGGTTTCTTGAGTAGTGGCCTGACGATTGCTTCTTTCAGAGTAGAGGGAAACCACCCTTCTTATAAGGCACCGTTGACTATTTTGTGGAATACCGGTGTAAATAGTTCAGGGGATTTCAACATGAACTTAGTGGGGCCAGATTGCAGGTAGTCTGGCGAAGGTTTGAGAGGATATCCAAGATGTCTTTTTCAGTGATTACCTTAAAAACAAACCATGGTGGTAGGCTATTTTTACATCTGTTATATGGCTCTGCATGGGTTTCTGGGGCTGTGAATTGAATGGCAGATCGTATGAAGGAAACTTTGTCTGAGAAGTGGGCAAATTTTTCGCACAGTTCCTGTGAAGGTCTGATGCTGGATTTCCTGCAAGATGGATTGCAGAGACTGTCAACCGTGCGGAAGAGTTGGGCAGGTCTGTTGGCTGCATTTGCAATTTTGTGAGACAGGAATAAGGACTTCTTTTTGTGAATCGCCATTTTTGATATTTTTTCAGGTGAGCAATTAGGGCAAGTTTGTCATCAGGGGACTGGTGTTTGTGCCACCTTCGTTCCAGTTTGCGTCCCTGTTTCTTTAGTTCCCTTATAGAGTTGTCAAACCAACGAGCGTGATGTAATGGTGAGGAACGTTTAATCTTTAAGGGAGCTATGGCGTCAAAAGCGGCTGAGACATTGTGGTTATATTTAAGGACCATGGATTCAAGGCCTAAGTTGTGATCTGTCAGTCCGCCTAGATTGAGGCTGTTCTGAAGGTGTTGGGGTGTCAAACCTTTCAAGGAACGATATTTTATTAGTTCTTTCACTTGGTGTTTTGTAGCCGGTGCTGTAAAGGAGAAGTGGACAGTGTGTGGTGGTCTGACCAAACTACTGGATCAATTTCAACATTGGATATTTGGAGTTCTGAATGGAAAATGAGGTCCAAAGTGTGTCCTTTTTTGTGGGTAGGGAGGTTGACGGCTTGAGAGAAGCCAAGTTCATTCATGGAGAGAAGTAGCTTAGATCCTAATTGGGAAGAGTGTGTGAGTGTGTATCGACCCATGCGTTTAAAGTCTCCCAGAATTATCCACCTAGGGTGTTTCAGTGTTATGCAAGATACAAGTTCTGCTATTTCCTTGAGAAAAGCTGAGCCGCCATCAGGGGGTCGGTAGACAAGCAGTATGTTTATTTTTTTCCCAGCTGAGAGTTCGGCTGCCAGACATTCAAAAGAGTGGGTGGGGGGTACAGCGAGGGGTTTAATATTCAAACTGGATTTGAAGCACAGAGCTAATCCCACCTCCCTTGCGGTTTTGTCTTTCGCAGTGTAAAACTGAGTAATTGTCTGGTACCGCAGCCGCAAGAGTGGGTCCTGAGTTCTGATCCAACCATGTCTCTGTAATTAAAGCTAGATCTGAAGCCTCTATTAGATCATGAATAACTGCTGTTTTGTTGTTTATGAGGTGTTAACATCTTAGTAAGGGGGCTTTTAGGACCATTGTAGTACACACTCCAATCAGTTCTGGGTCACCATGAGCTTGCTGGTTAGTCTGTGCCTCTCGGATTCACAAGCCCTACTCCATAGAGCCAAATTAATCCATGCCATGCACTGATGAGGATCAAACAATCCGAAACAGTCTGTATGCATGTTGGATCATTATGTCTCTGTACAAATTCACAAGCTGACACATCATTGCATTCCATCGGTTCTGGAGGTGTGTTTAGCTTCTAAGGGTACAATGGTTAATTTGCATATATTCAGCAGTGTTGCTCTGTGAGACATCTCAAGCTCACTCCAACCTGAATTATCGCAAATTCTTTCTGTTTTAGGAAAGCAAACTTTGTTGTTTATGGACCTGGCATTGCAGAGTACTGCTTTAATGTTGTTTGAGGCCTGTGTTCCTAGCTCCTGGCTGGGGGTTGTAATCATGTGTGGCAGCTGTCTCTGTTATCTGGGGCCTTTACTGATACAGCTGATTTGGAGATATGTGAGGATTGCTTTGGCTTGGAGTTATTGGTGCCTGCACCTCTTCCTCTTTAACCTCCTTGCCGGTCTAAAAAATCCGGCAAGGAGGCAGCGCCGCACATTTTTTAAATTTTTTTTTTTATTATTTTTTTTTTTTTTAAATCATTTTGGCTCGCTACATGATAGCTGCTAAGCGGCGGCATCCCCCCACCCACTCCGATCGCCTTCGGCGATCAGAGTATGCAGGGAATCCCGTTGAGAACGGGATTTCCTGCAGGGCTTCCCCGGTCGCCATGGCGACGGGGCGGGATGACGTCATGGACGTCGGGACGTCATAGGGAATCCCGATCCACCCCTCAACGCTGCCTGGCACTGATTGGCCAGGCAGCGCAGGGCTCTGGGGCGGGGGGGAGCGACTCGGCGCGGCGGATCGGCGGCGAGCGGCGGCGATCGGAAGTTACAAGCAGCTAGCAAAGTGCTAGCTGCTTGTAACAAAAAAAAAATTATGCAAATCGGCCCAGCGGGGCCTGAGATATCCTCCTGCGCAGGTTACCCCGATTTTAGAGGGGTAATCAAAGCAGACTCTATTTGTAATGGCCCATACTCACGGGCAACTTTTTGGGCCTGTCGCCAGCACACGTGAGCGTGTGGGCGACAGGCCGGCGACAGCTCCTCGCCAGGTCCCTCCGCGTACACACGCGGAAGAGGGACCAGCGGCGCGACGGAAGCTGCCGCCGACGTTCAACCACCACCCCCCCACCCCCACAGTACGCGGACTAGCGACAGCAACCTCCATTCCGTCGCGCCGCTGGTCCCTCTTCCGCGTGTGTACGCGGAGGGACCTGGCGAGGAGCTGTCGCCCACACGCTCACGTGTGCTGGCGACAGGCACAAACAGTTGCCTGTGAGTATGGGCCATAAGAGTTTCTTGGGAACAGAGGTTGCAATAAAGATAAGCATCTCAGCTGAGTATTTTAATGGTGACATTTGGACAGCTGATAGACATCCTGCTGAGATCAAAGGGAAGGGGTCTTTTGCAAGCTGTACTTCTCAGAAAAAAGATGTTCCAGTTGAAACAAATTAAAAAACAGTTCCTTGTTTCAATTTAAAAAGTTTGGAATAAATGTAGAAAGAGCGATAGTCATGTAACCTACAAAGCTCACAAGGTGTTTTTGCCATTTCCGTTCCTTACAGAAAGGATCGAGCTGAGGGTTGAAGAAAATCCTGAAAGAGGGACAGGGCTCCCAAAAAGGGACTGTCCCTCCGAAAGAGGGACAGTTGGGAGCTATGCAACTGTGTTGCAAGAGTGTCCTAAAAAACCTAGGGCAGTACAGCCAATTCAAGATATTGGCTTCTGAAACTCCATAGTGCAGCTGTCAATTCATAACTCCAAGTAATTATTCAGAAGTAGTCAGGAATGTATGTGACCTGGCGGGAGCACCTCCATGCTGGCAGGTCATGGGGTAGCCCTTATCAAGAGATGGAAGCACACAGGAAGGAGTGTGCCAGCTGGATAGGCAAGTGTGACTTTGCTCTGTTGTGCTAATGCTCTGCAGGGGAACTAGGGAGAGCAGTAACGGAGACACCTGGGGGAGTGTTGATATTGATGATTTTTTTTTTTTTTTTTTTTTAATCGCTTTCATGCTGAAATCTATTAAATTGATGTGCATTATGTGGCAGCAATTTATCCTCTGATCAGATATCGATACGAGAGGGATCGATTTTATTTAATTTTTTTTGGGCATGTTAAGGTGGCCATACACTTATAGATTTGCAGCAGATTGGACCATCAGATAGATTTGTCAGATGCCTGTCAAGGTGAATCTGACAGGAATCTATCTGATGTGTGCCACACACTAGCAACAGATTTCCAATAGATTTCAGAATGAAATCTATCTAAATGCGTTATTGGACCATTAGATCCAATGCAACTCTATAGGCCATCGATCTGCTGCTAGCAGCAGATCAACCTAGATCTTCCATCCTGTCAGATCAAATCCATCGAAATCGGCCACAATCGATCGATACATTTGAAATAATCTATTTCTGATCGATTCTATAGAATCGATGGATGAAATCTTCCAGTGTATGGGCCCCTTTAGGAGATTCTGCCAGTGCATTGCAGGCTTTACACTGTGCCTTCCCCCACACTCAAAAGTGGAACTGATTTATTTAGACTTTAGCAGCAAAAACATGAGAAGTGGAACAGATGCTCCAAGAACCCACCTAAAGGAGGCCGCACACCATCCAATATTTTTTTTTTTTATCTGTTCAATTTAAAAATTGCAATCAATTTTTCTGACTGATGGTAACATTTCAAAAATACGACCAATGTACCACATACCTGTGTTCAATTTTGCCTCAATTATGATAAAAATGATTGGAAACTGAGAAAATTGCTAGGGTGTGTATATTCACCCTCCTGGCGGTCTATTAAAAACCTCCAGGGGGCAGCGCAGCCGTTTTTTAAAATTCATGTAGCGAGCCTAGGGCTCGCTACATGATAGCTGCTATGCAGCGGCATCCCCCTACCCTCTTCGATCGCCTCCGGCGATCAGGAAATCCCGTTCAAAGAACGGGATTTCCTGGTGGGCTTCCCCCGTCGCCATGACGACGGGGCGGGATGACGTCATGGAGTCCCGATCCACCCCTCAGCGCTGCCTGGCACTGATAGGCCAGGCAGGGGGGGCTCTGCAGCGATGCGGATAGCGGCGAATCGGCGCAGGGCGGCGCCGATCGGTGTGCTCACGCAGCTAGCAGAGTGCTAGCTGCGTGCAGCAAAAATAAAATTACGCAAATCGGCCCAGCAGGGCCTGAGATAACCTCCTGCGCGGCTTACCACGAACATTACCGCCAGGAAGGGTAAATTGACATTCTAACACACCATAAAATCTTTAGAAAGATTGAAGAAAAATATCTGGCATTCCGGATCAATAAAAATCAAAGAAAACTGGAAATCCGATCTGAGTTTTCAGTCGACTGACACAAAAAGCAGTCGAATTTTTCAGTTGCATTACAAAAAAAAACAAAAAAAAGATTTGGATTTTTCAGTCGCATGACAAAAAAAGCTTTCTTTTATTTTTTTCCCAGGAGATCCGATCGTTTTTATTGAATTGCCGTAAAATCGGATCATTTTATTGTGTGTGTGTGCGGCCACCTTGGCGGTTAATTTTTTTTTTTTTTTTTACCAAATGGGCAAAAATCCTTCTTTTTTTTTTTTGTTTTTGTTTTTTTTGTTTCATGTAAAGCTACCAGAGTGGTAGCTACATGAAACACCACTAGAGGGCGCATGTGTCCCTCTAGTGCGATCGTTGCCGGCACGAATAGCAAACGGGAGCGCGTATATAACGCGTTCCCCTGTTTGGCTTCTCCTGTCGCCATGGCGACGATCGGGATGACGTCATGGACGTCAGCCGACGTCCTGACATCAGGCGCACCCGATCCAGCCCATAGCGCTGCCCGGAACTCATTGGTCCGGGCAGGGCTCTGACGGGGGCCCTCTTTCGCCGCTGCGTGCGGGCGATCGCCGCAGAGCGGCGGCGATCAAGCTGTGCGCGCGGCTAGCAAAGTGCTGGCTGCGCGCACAGCACTTTGAATGGGGCGAATCGCCCCAGTAGAGCCGGAGAAATCCTCCTGCGCGGCATAGCCCGAGCTCTGCTCGGGCTTACCGCCAGGGAGGTGAAAGAGAATCTGAAGCCAGATTAAAAATGGCTTTTTAGCTTGTATTCAGCAGGAGCATGTTTGCCCCTGCTAAAACGCCGCTATCCCAGGGCATAACGAGGGGTCTTTACCCCCCAAATCCCCCCCCCCCCCCCCCTGCAGAATCCACGATTTTCTTGGTCGTGGTTTTTGCTGCCCCTGTGCGCTTCCGTGCGAGGCAGGGCTATGAGCTGCAGCCCTGCCTCACACGCGTCTGTCCGCGGCGGATCTCCGCCTCTCCCCCGCCCCTCAGCGAAGGAAGACAGAGGGGCGGGGGAGAGGCGGAGATCCGCCGCTGACAGATGCTTGTGAGGCAGGGCTGCAGCTCATAGCCCTGCCTCGCACGGAAGCTCACAGGGACAGCAAAATCCACGACCAAAAAGTCGTGGATTTTGCAGGGGGGATTTGGGGGGTAAATTATGCTGCGGGATAGCGACGTTTTAGCAGGGGCAAACATGTCCCTGCTGAATACAAGCTAAAAAGCCATTTTTAATATGGCTTCAGATTCTCTTTAAGTTTTAGTTTTTTTAACTGAACCAAAGATTCTTGTTTGCTGTGGTGAGGAAATACCCCACTGTCGGTCCAATTTTCCATGCAATTGCCTTGATAAATTAGCCCAATTGCTTTGTCTTGCTCACTAGACATAGAGAATAAACTTGGATTCTTATGGCTATTTACAAAGATTGTGGGAAGGGGAAGGTGCAGGACTGGCAGAAATTAGTGAGGCCCAGTGCACACTAAAAAACGCTAGCAGATCGTCAAAACGCTAGCGGTTTTGGGAGCAGAGAGCCGATTATTTGCCGGGTGCACACCGAGCGGATTTTGTATGAGATCTGCCGGCCGCATCCGCGTGGCTAATGTATCTCTATGGGCTGGTGCACATCGGCGGTTTGAGGTTTTAAGCAAACCGCAAACGTGCAGCAAGAGGCACGTTTGCGGCTTGCTAAAAACCTCAAACCGCCGGTGTTCACCAGCCCATAGAGATACATTAGCCATGCTGATTTTTTGAGGCGGATTCGGCTGGCGGATCTGCCCGGTGTGCGCTGGGCCTGACACAGCATGATGATTGACAGAGACTGTTCATGCATTATGACTGATAACAAATGGGGACCACATTGTGATGTTTTTGCAGTAAGTGGGCCACCCTTCCAAACTGCAATCTTCTCCCATTTATGGACCTGATCGATCAATGGTGTCACTCAGCTATATTGTTTACCCTTTAACCCTAAAGAGAACCTGAAGTAAGATGAATATGGAAGTTTCCATCTTCATTCACTGATAAACAATGCCAGTTGTCATACTGAGCTTATAGGACAACTGAAGTGAGAGGTATATGGATGCTGCCATATGTTTTCCTTTTTAAACAATAAGGCCCCGTTCACATCACAAACGCGGATGGCCATGCGTGCGGAACGCGTGCGGACCGCAACGCGTACGAACGCACGCCATCCGCGTTTGTGTGCGTTGCGTGGCTGATCCCATCACTGAAAAGTGAATGGGACAGCCATGCGTTTTTACAAAAAATGCATGCAGCATGCGTTCCCGGACCGAACAGGTCCGGAACGCATGCAGTGTGAACATCAGACATTGCACTGTATGCAATGTCTGATGTCGTGCGTGTCGGCCACCTGCACGCGTTTCCAAAACGCGGCTGGAAACGCGTGCAGTGTGAACGGGGCCTAAGAGTTATCTGGCACTCCTGCTGATCTATTTGGCTGCAGTAGTGTCTGAATAACACCAGAAACCAGCATGCAGCTAATCTTGTCAGTTCTGACATTGGCCTCAATTCACTAAGATGATGCTGGAGATAAGGCAAGAGAAACCGTAGCTCCACACAGTGAGAGTTATCTTCTCTCTTCATTCCTTAAAGGGAACCTTAACTGAGAGTGATATGGATGTTTCCTGTTAAATAATACCAGTTGCCTGGCAGTCCAGCTGATCTCTGTGACATCAAAAGTGGCTGAATCACACCCTGAAACAAGCATGCAGCTAATCCAGTCTGACTTCAGTCAGAGCACCTGATCTGCATGCTTGTTCAGGGACTGTGGCTAAAAGTATTAGAGACACAGGATCAGCAGGCGATTCAGGCAACTGGTATTATTTTAAAAGGAAAAATCCATATCCTTCTCAGTTTAGGTTCCCTTTAACCTCCTTGGCGGTAACCCCGTGTGTGACATGGGGTAAGCCGCCGGAGGGTGCCGCTCAGGCCCTGCTGGGCCGATTTACATTTTTTTTTTTTTTTGCTGGACGCAGCTAGCACTTTGCTAGCTGCGCCAGCACACCGATCGCCGCTATCCGTTGCGGCACGCCCCCCCCAGACCCCGTGCGCTGCCTGGCCAATCAGTGCCAGGCAGCGCCGAGGGGTGGATCGGGACTCCCAATGACGTCACCCCCGCCCCTTTGCCATGGCGACGGGGGAAGCCCTCCAAGAAATCCTGTTCTTTGAACGGGATTACCTGATCGGAGATCGCCAAAGGTGATCGAAGCGGGCGGGGGGATGCCGCTGAGCAGCAGCTATCATGTAGCGAGCCCTGGGCTCGCTACATGATTAAAAAAAAAAAAAAAAACTGCTGTGCTGCCTCCTGGCGGAATGTTTCATACCGCCAGGAGGGTTAAAGGGATACTGTAGGGGGGTCAGGGGAAAATGAGTTGAACTTACCCGGGGCTTCTAACGGTCCCCCGCAGACATCCTGTGTTGGCGCAGCCACTCACCGATGCTCCGGCCCCGCCTCCGGTTCACTTCTGGAATTTCAGACTTTAAGTCTGAAAACCACTGTGCCTGCGTTGCTGTGTCCTCGATCCCACTGATGTCATCAAGAGCGCACAGCGCAGGCCCAGTATGGTCTGTGTCTGCGCAGTACACTCCTGGTGACATCAGCGGGAGCGAGGACACGGGCGTGCAGGCGCAGTGGTTTTCTGACTTTAAAGTCAGAAATTCCAGAAGTGAACTGGAGGCGGGGCCGGAGCATCGGTGAGTGGCTGCGCCAACACAGGATGTCTGCGGGGGACCATTAGAAGCCCCGGGTAAGTTCAGCTCCTTTTCCTCCGACCCTTCCCCCCCCCCCCCCCCCCCCCCCCCTCCTACAGTATCCCTTTAAGCTACCTACTCTGTAGTTATTTTCACACACAGTTAATTAAAGTCTTTTACTTTAGAATACTGGAGTTATTTTAAAAATTGGAAGACTTAACTTAAAGAGAACCTGTACTGAGTAAAAATATTTAAAATAAACACATGAGGTAACTTCAAATGAACATTACATAGTTACCTTGCCATCAGTTCCTCTCAGAAGCTCACCATTTTCTTCTGACAATGATCCCTTCCAGTTCTGACAATATTTTTGTCAGATCTGAAATATATCAGTTGCTGTCAGTAAAATATCGGTTGCTGTCAGTTATAGATGAGGAAAACTGATGTCCCAGGTAATGTCCATTTTTCCCTATGGCTCAAGTGGGCGATGTTACAGTTTAACTGTGTGCTGACCAGGAAGCTGTTTTGGGTAATGGCCATTTTCAAAATGGAGGACGGAAAATTTCCTTGATCACAGTGAACAAACAGGACGCGGGAGAGGAGAAAGACACTGAGGAGTAGACTACATGGAAGGTAAGTATGACTTGTGTATGCATATTTTGACTTTTAATTTTCAGTTCAGGTTTTCTTTAACGACAGAAGAGTTAACGTTAGGTTTCCCTGAGGTAAAATGTTTCCTGAATACTACATGCCTTATCACCATGGTGATTTCTCTAGAAACGTTATTAAAGACAGGAGATAAGCTTAGTGAATTGAGGCCAATGTTAGATGCACCTGATCTACTGCATGCTTGTTCAGAGTCTATGGCTAAAAGCATTAGAGGCAGAGTATTAGTAGGACAGCCAGGTAACTGGTATTGCCTAAAAGGAAATGCCTTCATATCCCTCTCCCGTCATTTGTCCTTTAAAGGAGTTCGGAGGTGAGCTAAGTATATGGTTGTTTTTTTGTTTTTCTTACTTACTTACTTGAGGCTTCTTCCAGCCCCTAGTAGTGTCTGTGTCCCTTGCTGCAGTTGTGGTCTTCTTCAGTGTTCCGCTGTCGGGCTACAATGGTCTCTGTGTGTACATGCGCTGAAGCCGCCGTTCGATCCATTATAGCGTGACTGAGGACACAGGAGAAGACCACAGCTGCGGCGAGGGACACAGACTCTTCCAGGGGCTGGAAGAAGCCCCAGAATAGTAAAAAAAAAAAACTTTCATCTCTGAACTCCTTTTAAGTGTGCCCATACATTACTCAATATTGTGGCCCGTATGACCTTACGATTTGATATCGAATTAAGAGAATCGTTGTCACAACATAGCCGCCCGACTGGCGGTAATCGGCTGAATGATTCAATCAGGAATGGTGGAAACCTCTCTATCCACTGGTTGGACTCTTACTTCTGGGGTGCAGTTCACACACCTGCAACAAGCATGCAGCCAATGAAGTCCAAGGTACACACTTTTTCAATTATGATTGGCCAATCACTTGCCAATTTTACCACCTCCATGTATTAAGAGGGCTTACCTACACAATCTGCTCATAGTATTCAATATCTGTTGACTCTTAAGCTTTGTACACACGACGGCCTTTACAAGCTACCAGTCGTCAGACCCGCCTGCGGGGCGGTGGTTCTGACGACAGTTTGCCGGTGTGTACAGTCTGTCGTCAGTCTGATAAGGCTGGTTTTGACTGATCCACTCGGTGGGCCGGTCAAAAACAGCCATATCGGCCTGACAGACTGTACACATCGGCAAAATGTCGTCAAAACGACCGCCCCACGGGCGGGTCTGACGACTGGTAGCTTGTAAAGGCTGACGTGTGTATGTAGCTTCATACTACATGGAGGTGGTAAAATTGGTCAGTCAGGCCAATTATAATTGTGTGTACCAGGCTTAAGCATCTGATCTGCATGCTTACTCTGGGCCAGTGACTTCAAAAAATAGAGGCAGAGCATCAGCACAGAAGTTGGGCAACTAGCATTGTTTATAGGGGAATGAAGGTGAAAGCCTTATGTATTCCTCACACTTGAACAACTTACAAAATACATTAGTATATTAAAAACATCTGCGTTATTCTAAACTAAGGAGTTGCAGCTGAAGGACTTATGGCTGCTGAACTGTCAGTTCAGTCTTTAACTTGTCTTGGAGAAAATAGGATGGTTCTGATAAACATGCACATGCGCGCGCACACAAACACGTATTTTGTGTGTGTGTGTGTGTGTGTGTGTGTGTGTGTGTGTGTGTGTGTGTGTGTGTGTGTGTGTGTCCTGTTCTCTCCCTCCCTACCAAGCAGCTGCAGTCACTCACTATCCATGCATATGGCTCCCCTCTTCCCCCCCAAATGTCCCGCTGACTGAAACTGCACTTCACTCCTTTGGATAAGATGTCTCCTGCCCTGCTCGTCCCTTCAGTTTTCCCCTCCTGTCCTATCTCTCCCTCCCTGCCAAGCAGCTGCAGTCACTCACGATCTATCCCTTTGGCAGCGCTGGGGTCTACAGTGACTGCATTCTTTTGTGTAGTAAGGTCTTCACTTGATGATGTCATCAAGGGGGGGGGGGGGGGGGTCCTTAAAGAAAAAGTTACAGGAAAATGCCATCACTGTAGATCCTTGTGACAGGAGGGGAAAACTGAAGGGACGAGCAGGGCAGGAGATATCTTCTGCAAAGGAGTGGAGCGCAGTCTCAATCAGCAGGGTATTCAGGGGTAGCTATATGCAGCTTATGAGCAGCGGCCTCTAGGATTAGTGGGGAGAGAACAGTTGCTAGGGTCTGGCAGTGCAGGGGCCCCTCAGAGACTATCTCTTCTTGACAGTGTTCAGCAAGCTGCTTGCTGTACTGCCCAACCCTTTGCAATTAGGACCATACCCCTTTAAGTCACATGGGGAATAAACCGACCACTCTTCCTGTTGTACTCTCCTCCTATAATCTGGCAGCTTTGACATAGAGTCTGAAAAAAATGGCTGTTTGTTTCTTGTGAGTTGTTAAAAAGAAAATGCAGAATTGAGTGATCTTTTGAGGTGTGTGTGTGTGTGTGTGTGTGTGTGTGTGTGTGTGTGTGTGTGTGTGTGTGTGTGTGTGTGTGTGTGTGTGTGTGTGTGTGTGTGTGTGTGTGTGTGTGCTACAGTTAGTAATATACATGTACGATATTATGTGAAACCTTATCGATTAATACCTCTGCATCTTTGCTATGATACTCAGACTCCTGACTTGTATGGAGAGCAAAATACAAATACTGTTTTTTTTGTTTTTTTTTCCCTTAGGTGTTTTTTCTTCTTCTTATTTTATATTATTATTATTATTATTATTATATTTTTTTTTTTTTTTTTTTTTTTTTTTTTTTTTGTAATACCAACAGATTCAGTAAAAATACAAATACTGCTAATATCAATTTAATAAATAATGGTAACGTAAAAACTGGCTATAGTTACAAGCTTTTGTTAATTAGGGATGGTCAATGAGATGCAAATACTTCTGAGTTGATCCAGGATTATGCAAATGTTTTATGCAAGCTTGTACAGTTTTGAAATGTAACCAATAACCTTTTTACTTACTTTAGTGGTATTTTGATTAGTCCTCTTTTAAAGCTGTATACTGTACATTTATGTGCAAAATTTGCACAATACTACATCAACTCGGGATTATTTGCATTTCATCGACCATTGCTATGCTCTTAGGACACCCATTTTAGAATGCATCAGTAGGAGCCTAATTCCCTTCCCTGTTCTGTCTAAAAACTTAAAAAAAAAAAAACTTTTCTGGTAGGAGTTATGTTGACAAAGTAAAAGAGCACATTTTCTATATGGTGTGTTTTTTACAGAGCCTGACGAAGAAGAACCAGAGAGTGGACAGGTAGACAGCAGCGCAGGGCGCTTTGTGCGTTATCAGTTTACACCTGCATTTCTAAGGCTTCGCAAAGTTGGTGCCACGTAAGTGCTTATCACTCATGCAAGGTGCTTGGGTATATAAATTACAATGTCAGTAAGGGAGCATACACACTATCAATTTTGATTGGCCAATTTTACCACCGCCATGTAATATGAGGGCTTACCTACACAATCTGTTCATAGGATTCAAAATCTGTTGACCCTCATACAACATGGAAGTGGTAAGTTGTCTAATCAAAGTTGGATGTGTGTACGCATCCTTAAAGCCCTGTACAAACAGGGGATCTCTGTCGCCCAAAGGATCCTGTGCCTATCCCTGCCAGACAACAGAGCATTGCTGTTGCTATACAGATGAGTCATCAGCCTCCTGGTTTGTGATGAGTCTGTAGCTAAGGGGGGGGGAGGGGGGCTGAGGAACAGCAATCAGTGTGCGATGGAGCACAATGTGATTGTGCCATGCTCAACCCTTTGGGATCGTTAAAGATTCGGCGTGCCTGTTCTTTAGCAGACGTCATGCAGCCGCTGGTCTGACTCATGATTCTTAGCCATGGTGGTCGTTATCATCCGTCATGGCTGAGTTCAGACCAGTTTTGTGTACGCAGCTTTAGCCTGGTACATGCATCCAATTTTGATCAGCCAATTTTACCACTTCCATGTAGTGGGAAAGTTATCCTGCGCAATCCATCCACAGTATTAAAGATCTGTCGGCCCTCATATTTGATTTCTTTAACCAATCAAAATCAAGTGTGTGTATGTGTGTATATACACTCTTAAGGCAGGAGTCGGGAACCCTTTTTTGGCTCAGAGCCATAAACTCCACATTTTAAAATGTAATTCTGTGAGAGCCATACAATGTTTCAAACTGATGCAGTGCACATGCACAGCAGAGGGCTGTCCCTGTTGCCATGGTGATGTGTATACAGTTGATCCTCCGGGTAGCGGAAGTGTCAGACACGTCTTCGGCTTCTCTGGGTTTCAGCAACATCAGCAACTTGGGGGTTGATTCACTTTGTAGGTTGCGATCCCCACACTTTGGCCCAATAGGCTGCTTGACAAGTGACAGATTGGGTCAATCAAAGTGCGGGGATGTCGTCCTGCAAAGTCACTGGACCTGGACAGGGTCCAGGGTAGGACAATGGGAGCGGCCGTTAGTTTTGGGGGGAGTGCAAGTAAGTTAGTGCATGCTACAATTTTACTTGTGCTGTCACACTAAGCGGTGTAGCTTAGTGAATCAACCCCTAACTGTGAGCCAGATGTAGCCATCAAAAGAGCCACATCTGGCTCCTGAGCCATAGGTTCCATACCCCTGCTCTAAGGTGTGGCATAATACAACTGAAGATTTGCCTGGAATCTGTAAAGGTGCTCATACATCTAGCGATGTATAGAAGGAGCTCTCTGATCATGCAATAGTGACATATCGCTGCTGCGGTCATGTTAGTGAATTATCGTGGCATACGTCGCTATTGGGCGGCATTTTCAAGGATCAGCTGTTGCTAAGGAATGCACACTACGCTGCCAGTAGCGCACGTAGTGTGCCTGTAGGATAATTGAGTCGAGCTACTTTCATTAATGCACATAAGATTTAACTTGCGCTGTTTCAATGCATTAACCATAATGAATCAGGCCCATCCTTACAGGAAATCTGCTTTGTAAACCCAGCAATTATGTACAAAGTGCAAAACTTTGTGCATTGCAAATTGATATATTCCACAAAGTCTGCATTTAAAAACGTGAGACTGAATGAGGGCTGTAACAAATGAGATTTCCTGTAAAGAAGGTGTAACTTTACTGACTCTTTGTGAGTATGGTGTAACACCTGCTGAAGATCCTGTGATAGATTTCTTTTTAATGTTTCTTCAATATGTATTGGTTTGCAACTGCTGCCTAGTATACAGTTCCTGCTCAAATTTTAGCCCTTCTGCCCAGGCACTACTTTGTACTATAAGCAATATATGGTATTTTATACTTTATTTTTATTTTGTTAGGGTGGAGTTTACTGTAGGGGATAAACCTGTGAAGAGTTTCCGGATGATCGAGCGACATTACTTCCGTGACCGAATCCTTAAAACGTTCGATTTTGACTTTGGATTTTGTATTCCAAATAGCTGTAATACATGTGAGCACATGTATGAATTCCCACAATTGTCAGAGGAGCTGAGTAAGTAATTGTCTGTTTCATATCATGGGAACATACTGTTTTAGCGATTTAAATACTTATTCATGTATATTGCACTGTTCTACACAGCACACAAAACCATTCATATTACAGTTGCTCAAGGGGCACACAGTCTATCTATTATATTCTAGGGTGAATTTTAGGGAGAATCTAATTAAAGTTGACTCTACTGTATTTTGTCTACCAACCTCTTTCACGCCACACGTTTGGGTGTTTTAGGGCAAATAAGGAGAAGGTCCACTCCATTTAAAAATTTGCTTTATGCTTCCTGAAAAGTGAGTACATTAAATGGAATTTCCCCATGCTTGCCGATTATGTCCTTAAGGCCCGGTGCTAAAAAAATGGTTATTACCGGATCAGAAGGGAACAAATCCAATGTTAACCTATGGGTCCGTAATGTACTATCTGTTTAAGCACAGTATAACTGTGTGTATATTGGGGTTGACCTGCTAGAATCCTAAAATGAGGATAAAATAAATAATGCAAGGTTCTAACGCATACTTTTATAGTCTAGTACCTGATATTATTTATTTGTTTACACATTATGCACACACTTAAAGAGACTCTGAAGTCTCCCGAAAATGAGTTTTTTTTAAAGTAAAAACCTCATTAACATTATTGCCCCTCTTTAAAACGCCGCAGAATCGCGGCTGACAACCCCCTCAATCACCCCAAACTCATGGGGGCACATCGCGGGGCTCCTTCCACATAGAGGCAGCTCTGCCTCTATGTGCGTCAATCAGCCCGGATCGCCGCCTCTCCCCCGCCCCTCTCAGCCTTCCTTCACTGAGAGGGGCGGGGGAGAGGCGGAGATACGTGCTGATTGACTCGCATAGAGGCGGCAGCACAATCCATGACCAACAAAGTCCTGGATTTTGCCTGCTGTGTAAGGGGTGAGTTGGGGTGATTGAGGGGGGCTTTCAGCCACGGTTCTGTGGCGTTTTAAGAGGGGCAATAATGTTAAGGAGGTTTTTAAAGTAAAAACCTTATTTTCGGGAGACTTCAGAGTCTCTTTAACCATAACTACACTAACATTTAATATATTCTATGGTGTGTTTGTTTTTCCCTTTTTTGCACACATGCTGTCTTTATTAAAAAAAATAAAAAATGTTGTTTTTCTCTTTGCAGTTCGAATGATGGTTGACAACCCATATGAAACAAGATCTGATAGCTTTTACTTTGTAGATAACAAGCTCATCATGCATAATAAGGCAGACTATGCCTACAATGGAGGACAATAATGATGGAATTCCAAACTGATACATCTACATTCCCAGACAGGAGCAGAGGATTATTGGAGCTATGTGTAGTCAAACCTTTGCTCGACCAATCAGGAACCAACGTCTTCATTTATATTTAAAACAAAACCCACAAAAAGTGCTGTCATTAGAAACTGACTTTGTACAAAGAGAGTATTTATTTTTTGTAATATACACTGATCTTTTGGTCTTAACAGTTAAATGGCTTTCTGAGCTCTTAAGGAATCTAGAGGTGTTAAGTTGCTGTTACAGTTAAATATATATATTTTTTAGCAAGAGAATACCTGAGTATAGTTTGCATAAATGATAACTTGATGTATTTTGTGCAATACAATTGTTTCCTTGAACAGAACCCTGTTTAGTCACACAGCCACAACATGTATATTTACTGTAGGGTTTCTGATCTCTGACACAGTTATTTAACGTCCTTTGTCAAATCACACTTAAATGGGGCACATTTTTTTACATGCAGTTCTATATTCCAGGGCCTTTCTAGTTAAAGGGACACTGTAGGGGGGTCAGGGAAAATGAGTTGAAGTTACCCGGGGCTTCTAATGGTCCCCCAGAGACATCCTGTGCCCACGCAGCACTCCCCAATGCTCCAGCCCCACCTCTCGTTCACTTCTGGAATTTCAGACTTTAAAGTCTGAAACCACTGCGCCTGCGTTGCCGTGTCCTCACTCCCGCTGGTGGCACCAGGAGCGTACTGCGCAGGCCCAGTATGGTCTGTGTGTGCGCAGTATGCTCCTGGTGACATCAGGGGAAGAGAGGACATGCAACGCAGGCACAGTGGTTTTTTTAGACTTTAAAGTCTGAAATTCCAGAAATAAACCGGGGGCAGGGCCGGAGCATCGGTGGGTGGCTGCACGGGCACAGGATGTCTGCGGGGGACCATTAGAAGCCCGGGGTAACTTCAACTCCCCCCCACAGTATCCCTTTAAAGGGAACCCGAGGTGAGAGGGATATGGAGGCTGCCATATTTAATTTATTTTTAAATAATACCAGTTGTCTGTCAGTCCTCCTGATCATATGTCTCTAATGCTTTTAACCATAGACCCTGAAAAAGCATGCAGCAGATCAGGTTCTTTGTCTCTGATTTATATTGCTTTTCAGGAAGGGGGTGGGGGAGGGAATGGACCTTATATTGAAATGCCGTCTTAATCTATTGTCCCTGCACATTGCTGCAATTCTGAAATCTGCTGTGTTTAAGACCACTAAAGAAAAACTAGCCAATTTTTTGTATTTCTAGGATTTTTTTTTTTTTTTTTTTTTTTTTTTTTTTTGTACCAAGAATTCCTGACTCCTAGTATAGGTTTCAGTTGTGTATATCCCCATCCCTTCAGTCTCCTGCTACATGCCTCATTCATAAAGTTGCAGTAAGGACTTGTTGGCTGGCCTTTTTACCTCCTTTTTTTTTTTTTTTTTTGTTGTTTGTTTTGTCTTTTTTCACCTGTAAGGATATTTTTTTAATTTTTAAAAGTTATGTTGTTTGGCTTGCCTGTTAAATTACCATTGTCCAACACAACCCCACCCCCTCTAATATGTATATAATTTTTTTTTTTTTTACTTTAGCTGTTAAAAGGATATTGAACAGCTTCCTAAAACACTAAATGTACTTACCTGGGGCTTCCTCCAGCACACCGTAGCTTGCGAGGTCACCTGGCGTCATCCTGGCTCCTCTCTAGGTCTTGCAGGCACGTCCGTTATTCAGCGGGTTCAGCCTGAAGTCGCCGGTACGAGTCCTGTCCCCTCCCCCGACTGGCGTGAGAGTCCTGCACATGTGTGGTTCCAACCGTGCGACCGAGAGAGGAGCCAGGAGGATGCCAGGGGACCTCGTGGGCTGGAGGCAGCCCATGTAGTGCAAATTGTGTTTTAAGAAGCTGCTTAGTATCCCTTTAAAGGCATTCAGCTTAGAAATTAAAGCAGACCAGTATGAAACTGCATACATTTCACTCACCCATAGAAGAATAGACAGGAACTTTAAAAAAAAGCTTACCAGTAATTGAATGAAAAGAATGATTCTGTTTTGACACATTCATAGATTAGGAAAACTTTCAATGTTGGAGTAGTCCCAGAAATGCTAATGTTCTTAATATTCACTGCAGAATGCTTAGACTATAGCTATTCCAGTATTCTATGGAATTCGATGTGCTCCTTATCTGATCCTGAGGCAGAAAATAAATCTATGTAAGAGAGATGCTATATGGACCCAGAATAATGGGCACAAGGCTAGATTGTCAGTTATGGAAAATACTCATTCAATTTGAGATTTTGCTTACTGCAGTAGTACTTCCTACTGGTAAAATCTAGTATTGCATGAGTTCAGCTAGTAGTGCATAATAAAGGTCAAAAGCAGATGGGAAAAGTTAGTGGACCCAAATTAAAAATGCCAGATTTCCGAATAAAATCTATTTTCTAAATTATAATAGCAGCCTTTTCTCAGCTGCATGATGACAAATAATAAATATTTACATTTATTGGAGGAACCCCTCCCTTCCTATCATATTCCTGGGACAGAATCCGGCTGTCTGGTAGAGTAAGCAGTGTCTGGCAAAGGAGGAATTGCTAATGCTGCCACCCAGGGATGCAGCTAAGGTTTTTGTGGCCCCAAGCGGACTATGGCGAAAAATGGGAGTGGCTATCCTGCATAAGTGGGCGTGGCCATGACATGTGGGTGGGGCGGGGCTGTTTGCAGGGAAAAATGGATGTGGGGGTGATTGAGGAGCGCGCGCCGAAAGATGGGCGTGGCCATGACATTGTATGGGCGGAGCTTAACCGTAGCACAGCAAATATAGCCAACTATGACCATTAAATAATAAATGCAGCAACAGTTACCCCAGACACCAGAAAATAAAAACGCAATGTGTGCAACATTTCAGCAGAAAACAAACACAATGTGGTGCAACATTTCAACAGAAACAAACAGAACTTGGGCCACATTTTCAGCAGATATCAAACGCAATTAGGGCACATTTTTTAGCAGATATCAAACGCAATTAGGGCACATTTTCAGCAGAAATCAAACGCAATTAGGGCACATTTTCAGCAGATAAACACAATTAGGGCTGCAAAAAGAAAAGAATTTACTCACCTGGCACTGCAGAAGTCTTCTCTCCCCGTCTCCTCTCCTGGCCGGCTCCTCAGGCGCGCAGTTCCCACGGAGCTCTCTCCCTCCCTCCAATCTCCCGCGCTGATTGAATGCAGGGCTACGGGAAGATGGCCACCCGAAGCCCTGTACTGGAGACATAAATAGTCTCCAGAGTAGAGTTGGGCGAACTGTTAGCGCAACTGCAGCCGAACTGTTCGGCTGCCCAACCTGTCATGTGGCTGTGGCTCTTACTACTTCCGGGTCGCAATGACCCGGAGTAGTACGTCTGCGCTGGCCCGGCGGAGCGCGTCCTAGATCGCGCTCCCGTTGCCGGGCACTCTCTGCGCATGTGTGTGACGTCATGAGTGACGTCACACACATGCGCAGAGAGTGCCCGGCAACGGGAGCGCGATCTAGGACGCGCTCCGCCGGGCCAGCGCAGACTTACTACTCCGGGTCATTGCGAGCCGGAAGTAGTAAGAGCCACAGCCACATGACAGGTTGGGCAGCCGAACAGTTCGGCTGCAGTTGCGCTAACAGTTCGCCCAACTCTACTCCAGAGCAAGGCTTCGCGGCAGCCATCTTCCCGTAGCCCTGCTCTGCCAGCCCCGCGGGGCTGCGGGAAAACAGTGACGTCACGGAGCGCCGAGGCCCCAAGCGGTTCTCTCTGCCTTTTCATACCCCTCACTGATAAGTAATTACAGCCATAAAACACTTCCCTGGTGGTAAATGGCTTCTGGAAGCAGGTAAGAGATCGAAAGGATCAATAATTCATAGATTTGAGCTCTAGCATACTTCAATGCATGTGTCATTGAGCAGAGACAATGACCACAGTAAAACCTAAAAACTGGATTTAGATATAAAATAAAACTCTGGGATATGTTAAAAAAAAAGTAATTTTTAGGAGAAGTGGGATAGGTACAATTGTTTGTTTTTTGTTTTTTTTCTTTTTGTTTTTTTTCCTCATTTAGTTTTTCACCTCGGATGTCCTTTTAAAGGCCTCTTTTTACATGGGAGGCTGAACTGCATGCTTCTGGTCAGTGAAGCCTCCGATCTTCTGGCCACTGAGCACATTCCAACATGCATTTTAAATGGGCACTAGGGAGAAAATGATGTTGTTCCATTATCCCCACCATTTATTTATTATGGACAGCATAACTTTCACCATACTTTGTGTAGTAAAAGAAAAAATCTTTCAACACCTCTCTACCTCCCTACACATCTGAGCTGTGTCATTAGTGATACGACTCCGATGGAATGGCTCTCTGCTTACAGAGGAACTCCAGCCTAAACAAACATACTGTCATTAAGTTACATTAGTTATGTTAATTAAAATAGGTAATATAATCTCTTACACCCATTGTTTTAAAAGAACAGGCAAATGTTTGATTTCATGATGGCAGACATCTTTTTGGTTGAAAGGAGGTGACGGTGCACGAGACACAGTTCCATCTGTCCTGTGTCCTGAGCACCTCTCCCAGTTGCTAGGCAACATGATTAACAACTTAGGAAATCCATCATGCTCTGCACAGCATCAGGGGGAAAAAAAGCACTGCCTTAGCTAAAAATGCTGCTTTGGTAAGAAAAACAAAGTTCTTATGCTGTAAAACTGTTAAAGAAACACCAAGCCTTTTCAGATCTGCAGAGTAGATTTTTAGTCCGGAGGTTCACTTTAATGTTGAATACATAATGTGTTTTGTTTTGTTTTCCGCTCAATTCTCCACTCAATCGATTTTTGCCGCTCGATTTGTTTTCCTTTTTTTTCCATTCACTTCTATGAGAAATCGAGTGGTTAAACAATTGAACGTGAGATCGGACATGTCGGAAATTATCTATTGAACAATCTATCTGTGGGAAAAACGCATGGTGTATTCCCAGCATAACTGCCGCTGACACTCTAGCTGAATTACAACACGTACAGCTCAGATGTTACAGACAGAGCTGTACTATGTAACTAGCTAAGTCAATAAATGGGCTGCTACGGTAAGTACAGTAACTAATTAGCAGCCTGTTTATTAAGCTAGTTACATAGTTACAGCTCTGTCTGCAGCTTCTGAGCTGCCTGTGTTGTAAATCGGCTGTAGAGAGTGTCAGCAGCAGTGAAAGTGGATCCAAGGTGAACTTTTACTCATTGCATAATTGTGTTCCTTTCCTATTGTTTATAGGGCATTTCTCAAGCCAAATTCTTTCTTGTTTTAATACTCTAATTCCCTATAAACTAAATAAACCATGGCCACAGGTTTTCAGAGAGCCTTGGCAGTAGCAAGGGCTCATGGGAGCTCTGTCTGGGCAGGGGGAGGAGGAGGTGTTACTAGCCATTGATTTCAGAGGGAGGAGGGGGGATTAGGTTTTTTTTTCACAGTCTGAGGGCTGGTGCACACCGAGCGGCTTTTTCAGCGTTTCTGCAACCGCTTGCGGCTGCGGATCCGCTTGGTCAATGTATCTCAATGGGGTGGTGCACACCAGAGCAGGAGACGTTTTGCAGAAACGAAAAATGCCGGGGTGAGGCATTTTTTGGATGTTAAGTATAGGAAAAACGCAAACCGCTCTGAAAAAACGCCTGTTCAGAGTGTTTTTGTTACAGAAGCTGTTCAGTAACAGCTTTACTGTAACAATATATGAAATCTACTATACTGAAATCCGCTGCAGCAATCCGCAAAACGCCATAGAAAAATAACAAAAAGCGTTTCAAAATCTGCTAGCATTTTGTGGATCTGCTAGCGGGTTTTGGTGTGCACCGGGCCTTAGTGCTGATGGTGCAGATAAGCTTGCCTCTATGTAATGTTTACAAACCACATGGCTGCTGTCATTGTATCACAGGAAGAAATAATCATTTTCTATTAAATGTGTTTGCAGCTAGATTTGCTGTGTAAACTATCTAAACTTTAGATAAGCTATATAGACAAGTTACTTGTTATAGTTCGTTTTTCATCTCGGATCCGCTTTAAGCAGAGAAGCCAGTCCGCCGGATTCTTATCACTAATGACGCAGCTCAGATGTGTAGAGAGGTAGAGATGTGTTGAGATATATATATATATCTATCTATCTATCTATCTATCTATCTATCTATATATATATATATATATATATATATATATATATATATATCTCTATCAATTTTTTCTTTACACAAACTCTATGGTGAAAGTTATGCTGTGGGGATAATGGCATAGCATCATTTTCGCCGTAGTACCCCTTTAATGCAGGTGAATGGCAGTTTCCTCACACGTGCCAGTGTTTGACATATGGCACATATGCAATTCACTTTTTCTCCTGAGTTTTCTCCTAGGAGATAATTTTTCATTTTAAATTTAAAATTACTTTTTAGCACTAAGCCAATGAAAAAGTACCAAAAAGTAGTTTTAAAAAGTGCTATCAAAATTATTTTGAGTATTTTCTTGCTTGCCGGTGGTTTAAATGACATTTTATTGACAAGTTTGAAAATATCACCTAGGAGAAAACTCAGGAGAAAAAGTGAATTGCATATGGGCCCAGGTGCAGTTACCCATCCCAAAGAAAACCAATTGCATTTAAGTGCAATCATGCTCAGATGCAAAAGATGTATTGCTCATACTGAGTGCTAGCAAGTGCAGTGCTTTCAGCCTCACTTATGCTTTAGGACAGTGCAAACAGGCAGAATGGAAGGGAAGACAGTGGCTGGTATTGAAGGGCTTGTCTCCACTCATCATTCTTCCTGTGCATCAGATTTTCTGCATGAGTTGTCTGACACTTTTGCATTGCAGTCAAATGTTTTTCTGCATGTGAAAATGCATTCAACTAGCCCATTGATTAAACATTGGTTGCAGTTTTCCTGTGGAGAAAACGCACAGAAAAACTGACTAGTGGAGACAGGCCCTGATTGTTCATCTGCACAGATAGATGGTTTATCTTGGGACTTGAAATGTTGTTCAGGTATGAGCTGTCAAGGAGGTGCTTTGAATACTCTTAAATCATCAAATCTGCTGGCTACATATTCAGTTTTGGCTTTAAATCTTCCAAGAAACTTTAACATTTAGCTACTGATAATGAAAATACTTTGCACAAGCTATTCTGCTCCTAGGATATGTGAAATAAACAGCAGAACCCTTTTCCCCTACAGTTAAGCCATGTTTGCAGCTGTGGCCCTTGCCTTCATAACCCTAGCTTGTCCACCTTTTACTTGTTCACTCTGTAAATCCTCATGCTGCTTAGAATACTGTCTGAACATCAGGAACTCGGATTACGCTGCAGCATTGCTGGGGATGGACATGCTTTGTGGTCACGAAAGGCGCCTAAAGACAAAGTAACTGGCCTGAATAATAGAAACTTGAACGTTTTGATAAAATGTGCCTGTAAAATTTTTTACTTTCTATAGAAATGATCAGTCATATTAAGTTTCTTTTTAGGGGGAAATTCAGCTCTATAGGCAGTGGTGGACTAGCTATATAACAGATGCATTAGGCGGTATAATACAAAACTTAACATTGTATTAATTCCATCTGGATTTCTGCTAAGGATCTTATTGGAGCCTCTAGTGGTATGCAGTGCATTACTTGGTATTTCCTAGTCTGTCAATTTATGGCCAGTTGACCAGTAAGGAAGTAACAAGGTACATTTGCTGTACCATGATGCTAGTGGATGCAGAGAAAGCTTGGCATGCAACGATTCACCTGTATATCAGCTGAGGGAATTTGATGTCTGTGTCCTTTTTATAGCAGAAAAAGGTTTTCTTTTTCTTCTTTTAATAGTTGATTACTTTAAAGTTCTTTAAAACCTTTTAGCATTCAAAGATCCAAATAACAAATTTATATTACATCAAGGTTCTTGTTTTTTCTCTGTAATGACTTGAAGAGTACTGTGTGCTTTGTGCCTGTTTTTTTTTTTTTTCTAACTTCTTTCATAGTTCTTAGTATAACGGCATCATATTTAGAGCTTTAACTTATATTTAGCTTCCTTTGAACTTATGAGCAATAATTTGCTACCTGTATACCAGTCGTGGTGTCAAACCATACATACTGAGGAATGGGTGAAAACCAGAGCACCTAACAGTCTTCCATGTTGAAATAAAAATCTGGTGGGTTTGATTACAGTTTAACACATCTGGATTTTCAATACGCTAGTCTGTAGCATGAGTGGTACTAAGATTGAAACAATGCTACAACTACAGTTTGCACTGTATTATAAAAATATGCTGCCCTTCCTTTTTTGTTTCTTTGAACATTCAAACAATGCCAAGTAGCCTGTTTTAATTTATACTGAGATCCCCGGTTCTCAAGTGTACTTTTCTTTGTGCCATGTTTTCATTCCTGAAAACTGACTTGTTGATAGTGGTAAAGGATTTATAGAAGATTCAAGAGAATATGCTGCTTATCCTGGGATCTACTGGATTTCATTGATAAAGTGTAAATGGTTCAAGATACTTCTGCAAAATATGATTTCTGGACTTTTTTTTGTTTTTTTTTTAACTGTGTTTAAGGTCAAGCAGGACATGGTTGAATATTTTATTTTTTTCTTTAACTGCTGATGATGGTTAAAGAATGCAAATCTGTTTGGATGGTACAATTTTAAGCACAAAGACAGTTCTTGCCTTTAGTGTGATACTTTGTTAGCCCGTAGACAGTGGGCTGTTTATAAGATCTTGTATTTTTCTGTAATAAATAATAAAGTTTATAATAAGTTGTTTCTGACTTATTTATTTCCCAAACAGTTGCTGTTGGCGCCTGACGGGAAAGTGCATGGCGGAGAAGATGGAAAGGGTGTGGGCGGCCTCCTGTTTTAAAAGGACGCCCACAATAATAGCAGGGGCAGCCTGGTACAAGAACTGTGGCTACAAATAGCTAGCTGTGGTTAGCCTAGCGGGTGGCCCTTGTGTCTGCTATTATAATGGGCTCCCTTCTAAACTGGATACGTTAAGGTTAGGTGTGGGAGGGAGATGGGTGGTTAAAGTGAACCAGAGACAAAGCACCCTCATGTATTTTACCATATAGATCAGTGGGAACATTAGAGAATACACCTAGCCTGCTCTTTTATTCTTCACTGCTCAGCTTGCTTGTTATCAGCCCTGATAAATCCATGACTGAGCATTCAGTCTGGCTTTGCTCAGTAATCATTATAGCTGAGTCTGTCTTCTCTGATGTCTTTTCAAGCCCAAGCCCTGCCCCTTCTGGCTCTGCTACAATGACTCAGCTATGATTCCTGTGCAAATCCAGACTGAATGCTCAGTTGGGGATTTTATCAGGGCTGATAACAGGCAGGCTGAGCAGTGAAGAATGAAACACAGAGCAAGGTCGGTGTTTTCCCTAGCATACATACATACATACATACATACATACATACATACATACATACATACGCTTCATCTCTGGTTCACTTTAAAGAGACACTGAAGCGGAAAAAAATATGATATAGTGAATTGGTTGTGTACTATGAATAATTACTAGAAGATTAGCAGCAAAGAAAATATTCTCATATTTTTATTTTCAGGTATAATGTGTTTTTTCTAACATTGCATCATTGTATAATATGTGCTGTTTACACAACACTCAGCATTCAAAATGATTCTTTCAGAGCAGTCTGTGAACTAATGACCTCTCCTCTGGCAGAGGAAAAGTAAACAGTTGAGATAATAAAAGTCAGAAGACAGCCCTCTCCACGACTTTGAAAGTCAAAAGCCCCGTCTACACTATGAGACATTGCGGCGATCCGGCAGCTCGATTAGCCGCCGGATCGCCTCTTCTGCGTGCCCGCCGCGTCCCCGCTTGCGCCGCATTCGATTCCCCGCTCGTGCCCGCCGGTGCCGCTTATCTTCCGCTCGATTCCCTACCATTGTCCCCTCGCGGGGAGCGAGCAGGGAATCGGCGATGCGGAGATCCGTCCTGTCGGATCTTATCAATCGAGCCGCATCAGCGGCTCAATTGATAAGGAGCATCGCGGCCGCATCTACTCGTGTAGCTTTTTTTTTTTTTTTTTTTTGCATAGAGATAACTGGAGTTTCTTAACTCTTCCTGTACTGGAAACAATTAGACTGATGTATCTGATCTTAATGTTTTATTTCTTAGCTGTACTACACATACAAATCATAATATCATAATTTTTTTTCGCTTTAGTGTCTCTTTAAGGTTAGTTGCTCAAGGGGGGGGGGGGGGGGGGGGTGCTTGGATGTTTTAAAGATAAACCGTGACCAAGAATTGAACTTCATCCCAATCAGTAGCTGATACCCCCTTTTACATGAGAAATCTATTCCTTTTCACAAACGGATCATCAGGGGACTCTGTATGGCTGATATTGTGGTGAAACCCCTCCGACAAGAAACTGAGGACCATGGTCCTAGCAGTTTCCTGTCTGTGAACCTTGTTGCATTGTGGGAAATAGCTGTTTACAGCTGCCCAAAAAAGCAAGCAGCAGCTACATCACCTTCCAGCAGTAAAAATGTCACCATGTGATAAATGTCAGAATGTAAATCAGGGATTTAAAGGATTTTACAATAGGCAAACACTGACTGACTAAATAATTTATGTTTAATAATAAATGCTTACAAACAAGAAGTATGTTTCTTCCAGAGTAAAATGAGCCATAAATTACTTTTCTCCTATGTTTCTGTCACTTACAGTAGGTAGTAGAAATCTGACAGAACAGACAGGTTTTGGGCTAGTCTACGTCTTCATGGGGGATTCTCAGCAAGGCTTATATTCTTTATAAAGATATTACCTAAAAAAGATTTATACAATGATGCTGGCCAGCCTCCCTGCTCGCTGCACACTCTTTTGGCAGTTGGAAAGAGCAACTGCTATTCACTAAGTGCTTTTGAAACTAAACGAAAACCCTGAGAATCCCCTATGGGGAGATCGGCTAGTCCGAAACCTATTGGGTCTTTCTACTACCTACTGTAAGGGACAGCAACATAGGAGAAAAGTAATTTATAGCTCATTTTACTCTGTACAAATTTAAAATACATACAAATAAAAAGTATAGGTTTCTTCCAATTTTCTTTTTTTTTTTTTTTTTGTTTTTTTTTGTTTTTTTTTGTTTTGTTGTTTGTGTGAGAAGGGAGAAGCAAAATCATAGTCAAATATAAAATATTACCAATATTTGACTATTTAAATGAAGTAGTAGGATATCAGTAAATGTACTGATATTCTACTGCTACCCTGCACCTTTTTCAAATGTTAGCGGTGTATTGCCCCTTACGACACAGGATGCTGAGGGATGCGATGCACAGCTGTTTCTGCAGATTACCTCCTTTCCTTGAGGTTATTTGTATATTAAAATAGATATATCAGAGCCAAAAAACCTAGGCAGTGGTATGTCATCACCCTCTTCCGTGGGGATATCACTCAAGCAGGGGTGAAGGTGATGATAAAGCCTAGTCTCTTGTGTAGTTGGTTAGCCGTGTGTGTGAGTATATACATACATTTATTTTGACCTGGAAGTGAACCGCTTTTGGCAAAAAACACTTTAAACATCTTTCTGTTCAGTGATTTTATTTATTTTAAGCAATTTCAGTTTTTCAGTACTTTACATTGATGTGTAATCACCTTCAAAATGCTACAAGACTTGTATTTTGGGGGAAAAAAAGCATCACATCGCTCTGGTGTGAACTAGCCCATACAAACACATTTGCTAATTGCTTTTCTAAATGCTGCACTTTCAAAAACACACAAGTGCTCTTGGTGTGAACCAGCCCAAACATTAATGCTGCAGTTTGCGTAGCTTCTCTGAGATGCAGACAGAAATCATTGGCAGTGTCTGGCAATATAGCGAGCTTTTTTTTTTCACCTTTTTTTCACCAGGAGTGTACTGCGCAGACACAGACCATACTGGGACTGCGCTGTGCTCTCTTGATGACATCAGCAGGATCGAGGACACGGCAACGCAGGCGCAGTGGTTTTCTGACTTTAAAGTCAGAAATTCCAGAAGTAAACCGGAGGCGGGGCCGGAGCATCGGTGAGCGGCTGCGCGGGCACAGGATGTCTGCGGGGGACCATTAGAAGCCCCGGGTAAGTTCAGCTCATTTTCCCCCGACCCCCCCCCTACAGTATCCCTTTAAGGATCTGCTTTTTTTTGTTTAGGTAGATACAGCTGTGCAGTAACTAGTTTAACAGGAACTTGCATTCCTCAAGGGCTGTTTTCTTATATTTCATGTTGCTGATTTATGGTGAAGATTTCTGCAAAAACGCTCCTTTGTCTGGGTTGACAACATGTTGACGTTTGTGTATGGTTGCCTTTTTTCTTTCCTTTTTTTTTTTTTTCTTGCATTATAGAAATGCTGTGTGATCTTGCAGCACACCTCTTAAAATTATACATGTCACAATTCACACTATAATTTGAGCAAGTAGTTAACATCACATCCAGTTGATACCAGTATTTAGAATGAGGTGGTCTCTGATGCAGATTGTATGGAGACTTGGTATAGAAGTAGGAGTTGGGAATCCATAATCCTCATTTGTTGGAATGAGAATCGCGAAATACAATTCGCACAAAATCACTGAACATCATTATGCAAAATTGCGTCGTACTCAAAGCTCTTGAGATCTGCAGCCACTAAGGGTGCACTCAGTAGGACACCCTGCAGTGTTAAGATGGCCACTACCGATGCAAATTAATGAACTACTACTGAATTACGAACAATTCTTTGTATGAACAATCGTCAATGATCATTTGGGACCACTAATGGACAAAACTCTCCTAACCAATCAGATTAAATTGTTCCAATTTTTGGATCGATTTCATTAATCTGATCAGATTGGTTAGGAGAGTTTTGTCCATTAGTGGTCCAAAATGATAATTTATGATTGTTCATACAAAGGATTGTTTGTAAATGATTTGTTTTGTTAGTGGCCAGCTTCAGGAAGTCTTGCCCAAAGATATGTCCATTTTATGTTCAAATGGGAGCATAGCCTCAGACTTCCCGCTTTTTGATAAAATGTTTATTATAGCTTGTCACTTAGTAAAGCCTCTGAAACTACTACTCATGTCCCAGCTAATAAACTCAGTGGAACTGTTTAGAAAAAGGCAGGCCCCTGGCACATAAAACAGATTCTTTGGTTAGATGTGGCTTGTTTGCCATGGATGATAACTGTATCTACAATGCCAAGGAAACCTAAAGGATTACTTATGCTGCAGTGCTTTGCTGATCCCGGCTGAAAGTGCCTAATGCTAGGTACACACCATCCAATTTTCTGTTAGATTTACCTGCCAGCTCGATTTTTTTATAACATGTCTGATATGAATTCTGAATTTTTTTTTTTTTTTTTTTATTTTTTTTTTTTTTCAATTTTTCTTCAGTTCTATGGAAATCGATTAGAAAATAGTCAGGAAATTGATAAATTGATTGAAATTCAGATTGGACATGTTGGAAAAAAAAATTGATTTGGCAGGTAAATCTAACAGAAAATTGTATGGTGTGTACCTAGCATGAGACTAGGTTCACAGTTAGACGAGTTGTGATGTGAAAGTTGCAACACAGCATTATGACATAACAAAAATGTGGTAACGCAGATTAACACTGCATTACCATTGCATAAAGTGGATACGGTAAAGCATACAGTCAATGAAAAGTATGCTTTCTTGTACCTGGTAACGCTACATGTTACAATGTATTCAGTGTGGAAAGCTGTGTTATATGACTTTATAATGCAGCTCCGCAATGTCCTACTGTGAACTTAGCCTGAGAGAGAATAGGACCAAATGTTAAGATTATATTTACTAATTGGAACATGAGGCCAGAAACCTGCTAGGAGCGATTTTCTGAACGGGTTGCGATTTGAAAACTCTTGCTAATGTAATGCTATGGGTGTGATCCCACTTAAAGGAGTTATCAGGCAAACTTTAAGAAAATAAGCGCTACTTACTGGGGGCTTCCTCCAGCTCCAAGCTCCCAGCACGTCTCTCCCTTCAGCCGTTCGCCGCAGGTCCGTCCCAGTCCCCGGCGATGACGTCAGAGTGACCTCCAGGTCGCTCTGTACTGCGCCTGCGCGATCGGCGCTGTCAATCACCGCCACGTGGGCCGGAGTGGACTGCGCAGGTGCAGAACTACTGCGCCGGCGCAGTCTGCTCCGGCCCATGTGGCGGTTATTGACAGCGCCGATGGCACAGTACAGAGCGATCTGGAGGTTGCTCTAAAGTCATCGACTGGGACGGATCTGCGGCGAACGGCTGAAGGGAGAGCTGCGGCAAGGTATGTGTTGGGAGCTTGGAGCTGGGCGAAGACCCCGGTAAGTAGCGCTTATTTTCTTAGTTTGCCTGATAACTCCTTTAAGCAAAGTGATTTTGTAAAAATCCCCCATAGCATTGCATTAGCAAGAGCTTTTTCAAATCACTAGCAATTAGAAATCGCTCCTAATGGGTTTCTGGCCTAAAGTGTAGTCTGATGATAGTCTACTACAATCCCATCTGAATTAAATAACTTTGCTACTGATGTGTCGCACTTTACCTAACCACTTTATCCACCACTACAGTATATCTACGTCCTCTGTGACTTCATCTAAGCCACGAGTCAGATATATGTCTTACAGCAGAAGCAGTGCTGTGCAGGATTGGGCTTGCTCCTGTGCACATTTCTGGCACTATCTGAAACGGCACTAAGTGGTGAATGGGAATATATGTTTCCTGAGCGAATGAGATTGATTTTTACCATTAAAAATACTTTTATTTTCTCAGTTCATAGTGAAAAACACACTCTGTAGCATTATTTCAGAATCAAATATCTTCACCATAAATTTTGACAGGAACATAATCTAAGTTTTGTGATAAGCGGTAAGAATAGCCAAACAAAGTTGTGTTTTTTTTATCTATAGTAGCATTGTTATTTTTAAACTGCAATTGGTAAAACTGAGAAATGTGTTTTTTTTTCTATTTTTTTTCCTTGTCTTCCCATTAAAATTCATAGAAAACAAAATTGGTTGAGGTAAAAAATTGCATACAATGAAAGCCTAGTTTGTCTTGAAAAAAAATAATATATATATATATATATATATATATATATATATATATATATATATATATATATATATATATATAATTTCTATGTCATAAGTAGGGATAAAGTTCTTTCTGATTAACCACCTGAGCGGTCTGGACGAGCTCTGCTCGTCCAACACCGCCGGCGGCTGCCGCTCAGGCCCTGCTGGGCCGATTTTAATGAAATAAAAAGCAGCACACGCAGCCGGCACTTTGCCAGCCGCGTGTGCTACCTGATCGCCGCCTCAGCGTGCAGCGGCGAAAGAGGGTCCCCCCAGCCGCCCGAGCCCAGCGTAGCCGGAACAAACAGTTCCGGCCAGCGCTAAGGGCTGGATCGGAGGTGGCTGACGTTCATGACGTCACTCCGCTCGTCGCCATGGCGACGAGGTAAGCGAAACACGGAAGGCCGCTCATTGCGGCCTTCCGTGTTACTTCTGGCCGCCGGAGGCGATCAGAAGAACGCATCCGGAGCGCCCTCTAGTGGGCTTTCATGCAGCCAACTTTCAGTTGGCTGCATGGAATAGTTTTTTTTTTTATTTAAAAAAATCCCTCCCGCAGCCGCCCTGGCGATCTTATCAGAACGCCAGGGTGGTTAAATAAGGACAAAGGACAAAGCTAAACTGTCAAAACTGCTCTGGTTCATAGGTGGGAAACACGGTCTGGATGCGAAGTGGTTAATAACCTTGGATATGTACATGATAGTTGTCTGGTAAAAACACACTTTCGTATTTTTAGCGTGACATGGAAAATGAGGAATTACGAAGTCTGCAAGTTACAAGATGGTTTATCAACAGGCAGCCCATTCCCGGGTATGAAATAGTGTTGTCCGGACCATGAACGGTCATGAACGATTCGGATCTTCGATCCGAATCTCTTTTGTGAGTCGAATCATCCGCATCATCAAAATAAACGATTTGGATCACAAAGGAGTTGGAGCCAGGAGCGGCACGCCCTCCCTCTCATCCGGTGGGGGGGGGGGGGATGGGGTCCTGGAAGCAGAACAAAGATGAATCGCTCAGTTGGAGGGGAACCAGCCTTGCACAGGGACAGGTAGATGAGAGAGGGGACATTATTATTATTTATTGTATTTATAAAGCGCCAACATATTACGCAGTGCTGGACATTAATTTAGGTTACAGACAATAGTTAGGGGTGACAAACAGCAATATGACAATACAGGAATACAAGAAAACCAAGTCACACAGCACAGTATGAGTACAAGGTATTACTTAGGTTCACTCAAATGCATAGCATGGGTGCACAGTAATGGAGGTGCATGATCAGGTAGGACACAAAAGGAGGACGACCCTGCCCAAAGGCTTACAATCTAGAGGGAGAGGTAGGGACTTGAGAGGTAGGGGACCAAAGTTCAGCTGTGGGTTTAGAGCAATTGTGAGGGGTGGTAGGCCAGAGTGAAAAGGTGAGTTTTGAGGGCCTTCTTGAAGGTGTTGGAGGGGGCTGCCCTAATGGGTGGAGGTAGGAAGTTCCATAGTGTTGGAGCGGCTCTTGAGAAGTCTTGGAGGTGTGCATGGGACTGGGTGATGCGGGGGACGGTCAAGCAAAGTTCATTGGAGGAGCGGAGTGAGCGGCTTGGTGTGTATCTCTGAGTAAGATCAGAAATGTAGGTTGGACAGCAGTGGTGTAGCTAGGGTATTTGACACCCGGTGCGGATAATTTACTGACACCCCTCCCCCCACACAAAAAAAGAGTAGTGCGCCGCGGCAAAAAAATGGGCGGGGCTAACTGTAATGCAACTTGTATCAGTAAGGCAGTGGGCTAATATAGGTAGCCAGAATAGTTGCCTCCCGCACAGGTTAGAGAGGTAGGTGCCCCCAATATAGGTTAGTTAGGTAGGTTCTCCAATATAGGTAGCCAGTATAGTTGCCACCAGTATAGGCTAGCTAGGTAGGTAGGTGTCCCCAATACAGGTTAGATTAGGTAGGTGCCCCCCAGTATAGGTTAGATGGGTAGCTACCCCCCAGTATAGGTTAGATTAGGTAGGTACTCCTCAGTATAGGTTAGATAGGTAGCTGCCCCCCAGTATAGGTTAGATAGGTAGCTGCCCCCCAGTATAGTTTAGATTAGGTAGGTGCCCCCCAGTATAGGTTAGATAGGTAGCTGCCCCCCAGTATAGGTTAGATTAGGTAGGTGCCCCCCAGTATAGGTTAGATTAGGTAGCTGCCCCCCAGTATAGGTTAGATAGGTAGCTGCCCCAGTATAGTTTAGATTAGGTAGGTGCCCCCCAGTATAGGTTAGATAGGTAGCTGCCCCCAGTATAGTTTAGATTAGGTAGGTGCCCCCCAGTATAGTATAGTTTAGATTAGGTAGGTGCCCCCCAGTATAGGTTAGATTAGGTAGGTGCCCCCCAGTATAGGTTAGATTAGGTAGCTGCCCCCCAGTATAGGTTAGATAGGTAGCTGCCCCAGTATAGTTTAGATTAGGTAGGTGCCCCCCAGTATAGGTTAGATAGGTAGCTGCCCCCAGTATAGTTTAGATTAGGTAGGTGCCCCCCAGTATAGTATAGTTTAGATTAGGTAGGTGCCCCCCAGTATAGTTTAGGTAGGTGCCCCCCCATAATGGAGGGGGGAGTTAGCCGCAGGGAGGGCAGCCCGACCTCTCCCTCCCTCTCCCCGGGCTGCCCTCTGTGCTCCCCCCTCCAACTGCAGAGTTAGCCAGGGAAGCGCTAAACTGCCAGCAACTCACCTGCCAGGTTCCAAGCGCCGCTCAGTCGCCGCTGGTCTTCTCCTCGGCATAGACGCGGATACACACGCTGCTATGCAGAGGAGAAGACCAGCGGCGACTGAGCGGCGCTTGGAACCTGGCAGGTGAGTTGCTGGCAGTTTAGCGCTTCCCTGGCTAACTCTGCAGTCGGAGGGGGGAGCACGGAGGGCAGCCCGGGGAGAGGGAGGGAGAGGTCGGGGCGGGGCTGCCCTCCCCGCGGCTAACTCCCCCCTCCCAACAGCGCTCAGCCTCAGCCCCACATCACCCCTGCCCTGCCACTATCTCACCCCACCTGGTGCGGGTCGCACCCTCCTCACGAAGCTAGTGTGTGGACGGATTTGTAGGTCAGACACAATATCTTGAATCTGATTCTGGACTGGATAGGAAGCCAGTGGAGGGATTCACGGAGGGGACATGGGTGCCACTGGCAGATATGTGTAGAGCACACGTACTGGCTATAATGTGCTGCTGATTTTAGGCTGTCTGTTCCGTAGTGCAGTGCTGCATAGTGAACAAATGGGAACTTTTTGGCTCAGAAGCACAGCTCAGTATCTTTACAGACAGCGCGCTGGGATAGAATAACAGGGCAGGCACTGTGATTGTAGTGCAACATGATCCTCCTGCACTCTGCTCTAAACAGCTGCACTTCACTTCTCCCTAAATTTATGATGTGTTCGAGGTGAGAAAAGGGGAATGCTTTCCTTCACTGTGAGACATTTGCATTCAAATTATACAGATGCACATATATAGAGTGACCAGACGTCCCGGATTGCCCGGGACACGTCCCGGATTCAGGGTCCGCTGTCCCAGGCTTAATGAGGTCCCGGGAAACGTCCTGCTTTCAGCAGCGGGACGTCCCGGCCTCGGGACTCTGGCCACTCTCTCCTCAATGAACTGGCAGCGGCGTCTATAGACGCCGTGCCAGTTCATTGCCTGCAGCCCCGCTCCAGCCTCCTCTTCCGGTGTCTGTTTCCGACACCGGCAGGGGAGCAGGGCTACGGCAAGATGGCTGCCGAAGCCCTGTACTGGAGACCTATTTGTGTCTCCAGTACAGGGCTTCGGGCGCCATCTTGCCGTAGCCCTGCTCTGCCAGGCTGTCAGCGCGGGAGACTGACGGTCCCAGGAGCAGCGCGCCAGAGGCCGGAGACTTCTGCCAGGTGAGTAAATGCTTTCTTTTCCAGGTGAAATGTTTGCCCGCATTGTTTCTTTTCCAGGTGAAATGTTTGCCCGCATTGTTTCTTTTCTGGTGAAATGTTTGCCTACATTGTTTCTTTTCTGGTGAAATGTTTGCCCGCATTGTTTCTTTTCTAGCGAAATGTTTGCCCGCAGTGCGTTTCTTTTCTGGTGAAATGTTTGCCCGCATTGTTTCTTTTCTAGCGAAATGTTTGCCCGCAGTGCGTTTCTTTTCTGGTGAAATGTTTGCCCGCATTGTTTCTTTTCTAGCGAAATGTTTGCCCGCAGTGCGTTTCTTTTCTGGTGAAATGTTTGCCCGCATTGTTTCTTTTCTAGCGAAATGTTTGCCCGCAGTGCGTTTCTTTTCTGGTGAAATGTTTGCCCGCATTGTTTCTTTTCTAGCAAAATGTTTGCCCGCAGTGCGTTTCTTTTCTGGTGAAATGTTTGCCCGCATTGTTTCTTTTCTAGCGAAATGTTTGCCCGCAGTGCATTTCTTTTCTGGTGAAATGTTTGCCCGCAGTGCGTTTCTTTTCTGGTGAAATGTTTGCCCGCATTGTTTCTTTTTTGGTGAAATGTTTGCCCGCATTGTTTCTTTTCTGGTGAAATGTTTGCCCGCATTGTTTCTTTTCTAGCGAAATGTTTGCCCGCAGTGCGTTTCTTTTCTGGTGAAATGTTTGCCCGCAGTGCGTTTCTTTTCTGGTGAAATGTTTGCCCGCATTGCGTTTATTTTGTACCGACATGTTGCCCGCATTGCGTTTATTTTGTACTGACATGTTTGCCCGCATTGCGTTTATTTTATACTGACATGTTGCACGCATTGCGGTTATTTTGTGCTGACATGTTGCCTATTGCGTTTATTTTCTGGTGTCTGGGGTAACTGTTACTGCATTTATTATTTAATGGTCATAGATGGCTATGTTTGCTGCTTTGTGGTTACGGTATACTATTAGCATCACACAGTTTCTGCACACCCATGATGCAAAGTCTCGTTTGTCCACATCATGGCGTAAACACTGCTTTCTTATGCCTCGCTGTTACATCATTACGTTAGCTCCGCCCATACAATGTCATGGCCACGCCCATCCCCCCCCCCCAGTCTTCGCCGCTGCGCGCTCCTCAGTCCTCCCCACCGTCACCCCCCCCTTCCCCCCCCCCCCCCCCCCCCCGGTCGGATCCACAAAAATCTGGTCACTCTAACATATAGAGGTGAAATATATTGTATGATTGCAACATTTGGGTAATGTGTGCAAAAAAAAATTGCTGCTCTCTGGTCACCCCTCTTCGCCCACCTCCTCCCTTCTCTGTCCACTCCCTGCCCTTCTCTGTCCACCATCCCCCCTTCTCTGTCTGTCCACCCCCTCCCCTTCTCTTTCCACTGCAGGGAAAGTCCGGTGTTCCAACTAACAGCATACATTGACAGAATAGCATACATTTAGAGTGATATACCCTTTGTTAGTAGAATCAGTCTCCCCTTGCCCGCTCGCTTCGCTCGCTGGACTGCGGGCTCGGTCCTCGCTTCGCTCGGACAACTTTTTATTCTAACTCTATGTCCACTTGGATAGTGGAGATTGCACACCAGCACACAGGCAGCTAACTGGGGTTGAAAAGGTTAATGCTGCTGATGGGTATTATGGGGTTCATGTATGCCCTGCATGACTTTGCACATGCTCAGTAGCATTTGTATGCTATTCTGTCGGGTATGCTAAAATGTTGGAACACCGGTCCTGCTAGTCATTTCACCCCCGAATGCTTCCCTAGTAAAAATGATTCGAGATTCGGATCAAAGATCCGGATCTTTTCAATGATCTGATTCGAACCATCCGAATCATTGAAAAGATCCGAACTTCCCATCTCTAGTATGAAAGCAGTGTGAAAATCAAGAGAAAGCAAGCCCTATCCACAAACCACGTGCTCGCGTGTTTATGGATGACAAAATGAGAACTTGACATCACAAAAGGGGAGGGGCTTCCCAAGCGTCATCTACAGGCGAACTCCGTCTTGACGTCATTCGGAGCGTCCGTCCTCCCGGTGTGTTGTCAGATTGGAGCTGACATACATAGCGGGATGATGCTTGCGTGTCGAGCATGGAGGCCGCTGTGCTCCGGTGAGAACTTGTCGCGATGTGTGACCTTGTCATGACCTATGACCACAGGCTAACCTGTATGTGTTGTGTCTTCTCAGCTGCCCGCTGTCTGCACACCGTCTACCAGAGTGCCGAGCTGCCTGACACCCACCGTATGCTGCGAGACACATGCCGGGAGTTCGCCGAGAGAGAACTGCAGCCCATAGCTGCTCAGCTGGACCGGGAGCATCGCTACCCGCAGGAACAGGTGTGCTGGACGTGACCTACTAGCAATGTCAGAGGCATGAGTGACCTCTCACCCACTGCTGCTTATGTGCCCAGCCTCTCTCCAGTGCTGTCAATAAAGCTTGCCTGCTGCTCTGACTGTGCATTCTTGTGCATCACACATTATTTATCTGCCCTGGGTACAAAATACCAACTCCCCACAGCGCAAATTCTAATTAGAGATGAATTATTTTACACCCCTCAACTTTGATATAAGAAAGAGGGACACCTTTAACCATGCCCCTGTCAAACCTTCATGCCCCACCACAGACCTAGTCACCCTTACCACAATTCATTCAGAAGTACAGTAAAAGACATAGGTGGCCATACATCAGATGACTTGGCAGCCGATCAACCATCATATTGATTATTACAATCGGATTAAAATTGGTGCTTCCAAGAGCATGGACGACGCGAACCATGTATCAATCGGACATGCTGCAAGATGTAGGGCCAACATGCTCGATCGGGTGTGCGGCAAGGGCGTGTGACATTAGGACGAGCAATGGAGCCCCCTGTGCTGCCCCCCCAGTGTAAAATGTTTCCCGTGCAGTATGCTTCACCTGTTGATGTCTGCCGCTGGCTACCTGCTACATCCTCTGTGCACATACACAAGCCCCATGTGGTTGCCGGCACTCACGTTACATCGGGGGGAAGGGGGCACATTTTACTTTAAAGGACAACGCTAAAGCTAATAGTGCTCCCCTGGGACTTCTGCAGAAGTATTCATGGCAGCAGAGCGGACTCACTTGTCTGGTCATTGCGCTCCCACCATTGTCTTCATCCTTGCTGCTGCCCATTCTTTGTGACCTGGAAGCAAGTAACATGCTGCCAGGGAGATGTAGATGGAAGGACACCGGAGGGAGCACCGGATGGACAGTTGAGTTTGCTTAAATTGAACCTCCAGACTAAAAATCTACTCAGCAGCACTGAAAAGGCTTGGTGTTTCTTTAACAGTTTCACAGCATCAGAACTTTGTTTTTCTTACCAAAGCATCATTTTTAGCTGTATTTTTAGCTAAGCTTCGCCCATCAAAGAAAACTGCCTGGGCTTTTTTCCCCTGATGCTATGCCAAGCATGATGGGATTTCCTATGTTGTTGTTCACGTTGCCTAGAAACTGGGAGGGGTGATCAGCACACAGGACAGTTGGAACTGTGTCCCATGCTCCCTGTCACCTCCTTTCAACCAAAAAGATGGCTCATAAAATCACAAACCTTTGTCAGTTCTTTTAAAACAGGGTGGGTAAGAGATTATATTACCGATCTATTTTAATTAACATAACTAATGTAACTTAATGACAGTATGTTTGTTTAGGCTGGAGTTCCTCTTTAACTGCCACAAGTACTTTGCAGAGACCTTAGGGGAGCACTATTTTTTTTTTTGTGTAAATGGTTTCACAAAGCAGGCTACTGGCCCTTTGAACTTTTCTCTGCAGAAAAAAAACCAAACAAATAAGAAACAATGAGACAGTTGAGATAAGTGCTTCAAAAGACAGTGCTGTTCACAAATGTATTAAGTCGCAGAGCTAGAGAAGCTCTCTTGCATAGATAACTGAAGTTTACCTCTTCCTGTACTGGAAACAATATGATACTCATATCTGTGCTAATAATGCTTTATTTCTTATCAGTACTACACATACAAATCATTATATCAATACGTTTATTTTCACTTCAGATTCCCTTTAACACTAAGCTCTCCCAGTCCTACCCAGCCACTGTCAAATCAGCTGTTAGGTCAACAGGCTAATACATAGGTACCCTTGTGTTTCTTGGCACAAAATGACATGGGAGACCAGAGTTTGAATCCTGGCTAATGCTGGGAATACACGGTTTGTTTCTGCCGTGCGTTTTTGCTCTCAATTGTTTTTGCCGCTCGATTCAGCTCTCGATTCTTATCTTCCTCTCATTTTTCTTATCTTTTTCCCTGAACTTCTATCAGAAATCGAGCGGCAAAACAATCGGAAGTGACATCGGACATGTTGGAAATTATCTGTCGAACCATCTAATCCGCTACAAAATGAACCATGTATTCCCAGCATAAGGATCATTATCTATTCAGTAAGAAGTCCTTGGGCAAGACTTCCTAACACTACAAGGTGGCCCTTTGAGCGCACCCATAGTGGCTGCAGCTCTTGAGCACTTTATGAATGTTAGGATTGTTATAGGGTTAAAATGTTTTATAGGAAAATTATAACCTTAGAAAAAAATTGCCTACCTGATTAAAGCATACCTGGGGGGGGGGGGGGGGGGGGGGGGGTCAGCAGAAGCTAGATACCTCAGTACTTGGTATCCTCATTGCGGATGATCAGTGGGATGCAAATAATTCTGATTTGATGCAGGATTATGCAAATACATGTAAAAATGGACCAAATTAAACTTTGGTGGGATCCCATTGGGGCATTTATTTTTTCTTACAGATCCACTTAACCCCTTCCTGACCGCCTAACGCCGATAGGCGTCAGGAAGGTGGCCGCCCCAGGACCACCTAATGCCGAACGGCATCAAGATCGGAGGGTGAAGATTAGCAGGGATTGCGTATCCCCTTTTTAGTTACGGAGCTCAGCAGGCTGTAGAAGAAAAAAAAACGTATTTCTCTTTATACAGCGTGAGGATCTATGTGCAGCTCTTCAATTTTAAATAACTTTCCAGCACTTTTCAACTAAAAAAGTATCAAAAAGTAGGTGAAAAAGTACTATCAAAATTATTTTACGTATTGCCTTGCTTTCTGGTGGCTTAAAAGGCATTTTATTAACAAGTTTTAAAATATCACCTAGGAGAAAACTCAGGAGAAAAATTGAATTGCATATGGCCCATAGACTGATGTCTGTGAGAAGTGATCACTGATTGGATCTTTGGGGAGGGTCTAGAGGGCAGAGGAATGTAAATAGAAGAAAAATAACGCAATTTAATTAAAACATTTACATCGCAGCAGCAATCTGATGCCACCAACAGAAAGCTCTGTTGGTGGCAAAAAAAGGGGGGCAGATTCATCTGTGTGCTAAGTTGTATGGCTCTACAGCGAGCTGTTAACTGCAGAGCCCTGAATTGTAAAAAAAAAAAAAAAAAAAAACCTGGTCACTTGGGGTGTGTGTGTGTAAGACTGTGGTCCTTAAGTGGTTAAGTAAAACACATGCATTGTTATGTTTCCTAGTTATTTTGCACTGCAAAATGTGAACTAGTGCAGTCTGTGCTCATAATTTGCAATCCTACTCTTAAACACACCGTTTTTGAAGATGTGTTTATTTCTTTAGGTGCGGCAAATGGGACAGATGGGATTGATGGCTGTGGACGTCCCGGAGGAGCTGGGTGGTGCTGGCCTCGATTACTTGGCTTATTCTATCGCTATAGAGGAAATCAGCCGTGGATGTGCCTCCACTGGAGTAATCATGAGTGTGAATAATGTGAGGATAAAAATACATTGATTTAGTTAGTATAACTACACATGAAAGTGAGCCTGTAAGTTTAGGTCTGATTAAATAATGTCACTAAGTGAGGGAGGAAAGGGAAGGGTAGTGCTGTGTAATACTGTGTAATTTCCAAAAATGTTTTCTTGGATCTAGCAGTAGTCTACTTCTGGCTTTAGCCACAGTATCGAGCACTGATGTCTGCAGATGTATTCATAATATTTGAAGGCTTTGCCTCATTAATTCTTGAACATAGACCTGCAGATGGTAGACCAACAAACTAGCCATCAGTAGACCCTCCATGGACACTGCACTTTTTTTGGCCTGCGCTGTACAGATGCCTTAATGAACGGAGATTCTCCAGTATTTTCTCCAAAACACTAGATGTGCCATGGTAGTTGTCAGGGACAAACAATTTGTTGATGAAAAGTAACGGAAAAACTTAATAGACCGTGTTTCACTTGATTCTGAAGCTTTGAACACTAATTGTAGCTGATAAGACTAAAAAAATTCAGAACAGGTTTTTTTTTTTTTTTTCTTTTCATCAGGATTCAGTGACTTTGGTAAGGACCTGTGGATTTTACACAGATGATATTCAGTGGTGGGCTCACAAGTACGCAAGGACTCGAATTCATGACTTAAATGAGGCTTAATGCCTCAGCTGTGCGGCTGGGAGAGAGCGGGTTACTTACCCATAAGTCCGCTGTCTTCTATGCTTTTCAAACGTCTTGCCCGCGTCCAGCTTGAAGGAGGAAGTGCGCAGTAGTGAGTCTTGCAGCACGTCCAATAGGACGCCTGCAAGATGTTTGGAACGCATACAAGACAACAGACTTATGGGTAATTAACCCCCTCTCACCCAGCCGCACACCTGAGGCAATTAAGTCTCATTTAAATTACGAATTTTCGGGACTCGTGAGCCCATGCCTGATGATATTGTTTGTGGACACAATCAAGTAGGATAACTGTATGACATGTGAGGAGTTTCCACAAATACACTTCATGTTCAACAAGGACCAGCAACTTGCAGGAGATAGATGCCAAGGACACCCATAGTCCATCATATGCCTGCTGGTCAACTTGTATATAGAGTCCAAGATCCACACTTCCCAGGAAAAGATGTCTCAAAACATGGCGACAGACACTGGCCTAATGCTGTTTTGGGCATCAGCCTGTCTTCAAGACAGTAAATGTACATTTATCGGCTTGAAGACGGGCTGATGCCCGAAACATCATTAGGCCAGTGCCTGTCGCCATGTTTTAAGAAACGCATCTTTTCCTGGGAAGTGTGGATCTCGGACTCTATTCCCTCACCGTCTCTTTATACAAGTTGGCCAGCAGGCATTTGATGGACTTTGGGTGTCCTTGGCGTCTATCTACTGCGAGTTGCTGGTCCTTGTTGAACAAGAAGTGTATTTATGAAAACTTTTTTGTATTAAAAGAGCTTGAAGTTTTTGCAATATACTGCTGAGTGTGCTGATCTTTTTGAGATACAAATTGTTGATTGCCACCTGGTGCTCTGGTGGCTGGATTGTTGCACTTCATAAATGATTAGGGGTGTATGGTCGGGTACAACTACTTTGTAATAGGCCCAGTGCACACCAAAAACCTCTAGCAGATCCGCAAAACGCTAGAGGTTTTTGAAGCAGATTTCAGAGCGATTCTAGTCAACATGCCTAGCGTTTTTTAGAGCATTTTTGTGTAGCAGATTACAAATATTGTTACAGTAAAGCTGTTACTGAACAGATTCTGTAACAAAAACCCCTGGAAAACCGCTCTGATCTAGCGTTTTTCAGAGCGGTTTTCCACTTTCCTATACTTTAACATTGAGGCAGAAACGCCTCAGAAATCTAAAAAAATGCTGCAGCCCCCGAGTTTGCGTTTGTGGAAAAAACGAGCCGCTCTGGTGTGCACCATCCTATTCTCTTTCATTAGCCAAGCGGTTTTCCCCCTGCATGCATTTTTAAAAAACGCTCCAGAACCGCTCTGGTGTGCACCAGCCGATAGTGAAGTTGGCATCAGTGTTGAGACGGGCATATCTATCACTATGTTTCTTCATCTCTTTAGTAAAGGAGAGCTGAGGAGACCATTTGATATTAGTTTTGAAAGTGAAATGTTGCCCCATTCTTGTGTGAGGATTCCAGCTGCTTAATAGTTCAGGGACTTTTTTGTCATAGTTTCCATTTCATAATGCGCCAAATGTTTTTAGTGGGTGAGAGGTCTGGACTTCAGCCAGGCTAGTTTATTACCCAGAATCTATAGAGCCAAGCTGTTGTAATACATAGTATATGTGGTTTGACATCGTCTTGCTGAAATAATCAAGGCCTTTCCTGAGAGAACAAAAAGTATCCTGGATGGCAGCATATGTTGTTCCAGTAGTGTATATGCTGCATTCTTAGATCTGCAGACTACCCATGCTATGCTCCGTGATGTACTCCTATACTATCTTAGATGCTGTCTTTTGAACTGTGCACTGATGCTAAGTTAAATGGGCCCTCTCTTCTTTGCATAGTAGAGTTTTAATTTGCAAGTGTGAATGCAGTGACAAACTGCGTTTGTTTTTGGAAGTGTTCCTAAACCCATTATGTTTTTAATGCAATGCATTTGAGGGCCTTAAAGAGAGACTGAAGTCTCTCAAAATTCAGGTTTTTATTTTAAAGATCTCTTTATTACCAATGCCCTAACTAAAATGCTGCATCCCTGCGGCTGCACACTAACTAAATCCCCCCAAACTCCCCGGGCCACATTGCGGGGAGCGCTTCCGTGAAGAGGCAAAGCTTTGGGCTGCAGCTCTGCCTCTACACGCCGCCTCTCCCCTTCTCTCTGTCTTCTTTCACAGAGAGGCGGGGTAGAGGCGGAGATACGCGCGGATTGACGCGCATGGAGGCAGAGCTGCAGCTCAAAGCTCTGCCTCCCTGATAGGCAAAATCCACAACCAAGAAAGTCGTGGATTTTTGCTGGGGATTTTGGGGTGATTTAGTGTTCAGCCGCGGGGATGCGGTGTTTTAGTTAGGGCATTGATGTTAACCACTTGAGGACCCACCCTTTACCCCCCCTTAAGGACCAGCGCTGTTTGATGGGATCTGTGCTGGGTGGGCTCTGCAGCCCCCAGCACAGATCAGCGGGCACGCAGAGCGATCAGATCGCCCCCCTTTTTTCCCCCCTATGGGGATGATGTGCAGGGGGGGTCTGATCGCTCCTGCCTGCAGGCATATTGCGGGGGGGGGCACCTCAAAGCCCCCCTCCGCGGCGAAATTCCCCCCTCCCTCTCCTACCTGTCCCCTCCCCGGTGATCCGGGCTGCACAGGACGCTATCCGTCCTGTGCAGCCAGTGACAGGACGTCCCCTGTCACATGGCGGCGATCCCCGGCCGCTGATTGGCCGGGGATCGCCGATCTACCTTACGGCGCTGCTGCGCAGCAGCGCCGTACAATGTAAACAAAGCGGATTATTTCCGCTTGTGTTTACATTTAGCCTGCGAGCCGCCATCGGTGGCCCGCAGGCTATTCACGGAGCCCCCCGCCGTGAATTGACAGGAAGCAGCCGCTCGCACGAGCGGCTGCTTCCTGATTAATCAGCCTGCAGCTGGCGACGCAGTACTGCTTCGCTGGTCCTGCAGCTGCCACTTTGCCGACGCACGGTATAAGCGTGCGGTGGACAAGTGGTTAAAGAAATGTTAAAAATAAAAACCTGAATTTTATGAGACTTCAGGGCCCATTCACACTTAGAAGCGCAAAACGCCGGCGATTTTTGCCAGCGTTTTGTGGTAGTGATTTTTCCACGATTTCACGTGGAAAAATCACTGGACAGTGCAGTGATTTCTCCGCGATTGCGTTTAGCGCTTCTATACCACTGAAACGCGATCGCCGAGAAATCGCCTGAAAATGGTGCTGGCTACGTATTTGCGTTTCACGATTTTGGGCGATTTGCAGCGATTAGCGCAAATCGATCAAGTAAGAACGGGCCCATAGGGTTTTATTACACCAGCGCTTTTAAAAGCACTAGCGTTTGAGCGTTTTGCCGAAATCGACGGCAAAACACTCTAGTGTGAATGGGCCCTCAGAGTTTCTTTAAGATCACTGAAGATCTCAGCCATCCAATACTGGCTTTTAGCCTAGTCCTTGTACAGAGACTTCTCTGGATTCTCACAGATGTTTTTATGATATATTGCCGATAATAAAATTCCCAAACTCATTGCAGTTTTATGTTGAGGAACATTAATCTTAACCACTTCCCGACCGCCTAACGCACAGGGGCGGCCGGGAAGTGGAGCCCTTAAGGACCGGCTCACCCACAGAGGCGGCGGTCCTTGTAGGGGCATGGGCGGAGCGATCGCGTCATCCGTGACGCGATCCTCCGCCCGGGATCGATGCACCGGCATTTTGTCTCCGCTCGCCGGCCACTTAGCAGCGCCGGCGAGCGGAGGAATCCGCACAATTAACCAATCAGGGAGTATAAGGCACTTTGTTAGGTAAACAAAGTGCCTTATACGTGCTTCCTCCTCGCCTCGTGGTCTCATTGTTGCAGAGACCACCAGCGAGGAGGAACCACTTGTGAGTATCCACACAACACAGTGCTTTTTTTTGTCCGCAGCAGCCCTGATCTCCCACCCCAGGCCTCATACCCCCCCTGATCACCCCAGCAGACCCCTGCCCAACACCCTTGCACCCCTTTAAAACCCCCAACCCCCCCACCTATCACTAACTTTAAACGCTATCCCCTGCGTTAGGTCCCTTACTGCCTCCTAGTCACCCCTGATCCCCCCCCCCTACCTTTAGATCACCCCCACACCCCATCTCAGACTACCCCCCTGTATACTGTATACATCTGTATACAGCTACCTTACCCACTGATCCCCCTCTGATCACCTGTCTATCACCTGTCCATCACCCCTCAGCACCCCCACCCATCAGAGCAGACCCTAACTGCCCCGCGGGGGTAACCGATCACCTGCCCAGGCCCTCGATTGCCCTCATACCCCCCTTCTGATTACATCCCCTGCTCTTTGTTTACATCTATCCTCCCCAGCAATCACTAACTGATCTTTGATCAGTAACCCCCTGTGTCTGCCTCTCATCAGATCAGGACTCATTCTGCCCCGTGCGGGCTCCTGATCAACCCCCCACCCCCTCAAATCGCCCTCAGACCCCCCCCCCTAATCACCGTCCAAGTGCATTGTATTTGACTGTGCTGTGATTGTATCGATTGTGCTGCGCTTGTATTCGATTGTGCTGCGATTGTATTTGATTGTCCCGTGATCTGCTTCGATTGTCCCGTGATTGTTTGATTGCCTCTGAGGCCCCACTTCCCACCAACCACCACCCCACCCCCCATCACCTTCCGAGTGCATCAGATTTGATTGTGCTGCGCTTGTATTCGATTGTGCTGCGATTGTATTTGATTGTCCCGTGATCGGCTTCGATTGCCCCGTGATTGTTTGATTGCCTGAGGCCCCACTTCCCGCCACACCCAACCCCACCCTCCCCCCATCACCTTCCGAGTGCATCAGATTTGATTGTGCTGTGATTGGATTCGATTGTGCTGTAATTGTATTTGATTGTCCTGTGATCGGCTTCGATTGCCCCGTGATTGTTTGATTGCCTGAGACCCCACTTCCCGCCACACCCAACCCCACCTTCCCCCCCACCACACCCAACCCCACCCTCCCCCACCACACCCAACCCCACCCTCCCCCCCCACCACCTCCAACCACCACCTTCCGAGTGCATCAGATTTGCTTGTGCTGTGATTGGATTCGATTGTGCTGTAATTGTATTTGATTGTCCCGTGATCGGCTTCGATTGCCCCGTGATTGTTTGCCTCTGAGACCCCACTTCCCTCCACACCCAACCCCACCCTCCCCCCATCACCTTCCGAGTGCATCAGATTTGATTGTGCTGTGATTGGATTCGATTGTGCTGTAATTGTATTTGATTGTCCTGTGATCGGCTTCGATTGCCCCGTGATTGTTTGATTGCCTGAGACCCCACTTCCTGCCACACCCAACCCCACCTTCCCCCCCACCACACCCAACCCCACCCTCCCCCCCCCACCACACCCAACCCCACCCTCCCCCCCCCACCACCTCCAACCACCACCTTCCGAGTGCATCAGATTTGCTTGTGCTGTGATTGGATTCGATTGTGCTGTAATTGTATTTGATTGTCCCGTGATTGTTTGATTGCCTCTGAGACCCCACTTCCCACCAACCCCAATACCTCTCAAATACTCCCTTTTTGCTAGGTAGGTGCTCTTTTTTTCTGGGTAGTCTCGGAGGAAAACCCCATAAATTTAGCAATCCACAATGGCAAGAAGGGGGCTTTCCGATGACGAGGTATACAGGTACATGGACCAGTCGGATGAGTTCTTTTGGGAAGAATCATCCGTCGAATCTTCCGGGTCCGAATTTGAACCTGTAGAAAGCAGTGGTTCCCTGACCGAAAGTGATGACGAGGCTTTGGTCCAGGCTAGAGCCAGGCTTACCAGACCCCAAGTCGTTAGACCGCAGGTGGCGCAGGATCCGCCTCAAGGGCAGCAGGGTGGTGCTAGCGCTGTTGACAGTTTTCTTGGTGAGGCAGGCACCAGCAGCGCAGCATCTCCTGGACTTGGTACCAGTACTTCTGTAGACCCTGGCGAAGTGGTGAGCGTCAGCATGGAAGTTGAAACTGGTACGGTGGCAAGTGCAGTAGTACCCCCGTCGCAGCCACCAAGAAGAAGACGGGCCCGTAGTACCCATAGACTCCCAGAGGTGCTGGCACAACCAGATTGGCAATCCCCTGATTCCGCCGCACCCGTAGTGCCCCCTTTCACCGCCCAGTCTGGAGTCCAGGTGGCGACAGCTCATCTAGGAACGGCCCTAGACTTTTTGCAGCTGTTCATCACCCAGGTTCTCTTGGACTTAATTGTGGTTGAGACCAACCGTAAAGCCACACAATTCATCACCGAGCACCCGGAGAGCATGTATGCCCAGCCTTTCGGGTGGAAACCAGTCCAAGTTTCCGACATTAAAATCTTTTTGGCCCTTATCCTTCACTTGGGACTAATGAAACAGAACGTATTGCGGGCGTATTGGTCTACGAACCCAGTACATCATGTTCCCTTGTACCCTGCTGCCATGTCCAGGACACGATTTGAGTCCATCCTGCGCTTCCTGCACTTCAACAACGACGAAACCTGTCATGAAAAGGGCCACCCTGCTTATGACCGGCTCCACAAAATTCGGCCCCTCATAGACTACCTGTCATCAACATTTGCAGATGCTTATATCCCTGAACAGCACATCTGCGTAGACGAGTCCCTCTTACGCTTTACCGGGCGCCTTGGCATCAAACAGTACATCCCAAGCAAGCGCGCCCGGTATGGGGTGAAACTGTATAAGCTCTGTGAAAGGGCCACAGGCTATACATGTCGTTTTAGGGTCTATGAGGGAAAAGACTCAAAATTGGAGGCGGTCGGATGCCCTGACTACCTGGGGAGCAGTGGAAAGGTTGTGTGGGACTTGGTGTCACCCTTGTTCCAGAAGGGGTACCATCTTTTTGTGGACAATTATTGCACAAGTGTGGCCCTCTTTCAGCACTTAAAGTTAGAAGGAATCCGATACTGTGGCACTGCGCGGCCTAGTCGCCAGGGCTTCCCCCAATGGCTCGTTACCACCAGACTTGAACGGGGGCAGAGGGCCGCCTTGCGTACTGAAGACCTGCTCGCGGTGAAATGGAGGGACAAAAGGGACGTTTACTTTCTGTCCACCATTCACACAGACACGACAGTCCAAATTCAACGGGCAACTAAGGTCATTGAAAAGCCCCTTGTCGTCCACGAATATAATGTCAACATGGGAGGGGTGGACTTCAATGACCAGAGGTTAGCGCCCTATTTAATTACCCGGAAAACAAGACGCTGGTATAAGAAAGTGTCTTTTTATCTGATTCAATTGGCAGTTTATAACAGCTTTGTTCTCTACAGTAAGGCTGGGAGAACTGGATCTTTCCTCCAATTTCAGGAGCAGATCATTCTGGACATCCTGTATCCAGGAGGTGCCAGGCCCCCCCCCCCCCCCCCCAGATGCAACTAGCCGACTGCATGGAAGGCTTTACGCCTATCAGCTTCCGTGTGCCCCAGGTCAACGCATCCGAAGAAAACGTTGCCGTGTCTGCAGCAGGGCTGGAACAAGGACTGACACCGTTTATTATTGTCCCCGCTGTCCTGACCACCCTGGCCTATGCGTAGGGCAGTGTTTTGAGAGGTACCATGAGCAGGTACACTATTAGAACCTAGGAAACTCCAGACACAGAAGTAGGCACACACTCAGTGGTCTTTCGCACATTGTCGCAGGGAGAGGAGAGGAGAGGTAAGCTTGAAAACCAAACAGGTAAGCATAAAAGTCGGAAGAAGGATCGGTTTCCATGCTTGATATTGCTGATCTGTCCTGGGTTGGCGATATAAGACGGCATGTTTGAATTTCCCTTGAGTGTGGACACCCCCGGTTTATATGTGATTTGGGCCTATGGTGATGCTTTAATGCCACACAGAGTCATCTCTATTGGCAGGCATATTGCTGTATCCTACAGGCATAATGCTGTATACTAAAGTTCTGAGGCCCAGTCACATAAGTTGGTGGCTCACCCTGAGTGCAGGGTGGCACGGAGTGTCTCTCTCCTGAGGTTATCACTGCCATTGATGTGGAGGAAGATCTGCCATTGATGTGGAGCAAGGTATGTTTGCCGTTCATTTTTCCTTTCAGCCCAGAGTGCATTACCCGTATACCCAATATAAGGAGTATAGCAGAAACTCCTAATACTGGCCATACATGTAATGATTGCAGAGACCCTAAAATGCCAGGACAGACTTCACAAATGACCCCATTTTGGAAAGAGGACACCCTAAAGTATTATGTGAGGTGCACGGTGAGTTCATAAAAGATTTTAGTTTTTGTCACAAGTTAGCAGAATTTTTTTATTTTTTTTTAACAAAGTGTCATTTTCCGTTTACTTGTGACAAAAAATAAAATTTTCAATGACCTCACCATTACCCTCATGGAATACCTTGTTGTGTATTCTTTCCAAAATGGGGTCATTTGTGGGGTTTGTTAACTGTCCTGGCAAGTGGGCGGGGTGCTAAATTGTGAGCACCCCTGTAAAGCCTAAAGGTACTCATTGGACTCTGGGCCCCTTAGCGCAGTTAGGGTGTAAAAAAGTGCCACACATGTGGTATCGCCGTACTCGGGAGAAGTAGTATAATGTGTTTTGGGGTGTATTTTTACACATACCCATGCTGGGTGGGAGAAATACCTCTGTAAATGACAATCTTTTGATTTTTTTACACACAATTGTCCATTTACAGAGTTATTTCTCCCACCCAGCATGGGTATGTGTAAAAATACACCCCAAAACACATTGTACTACTTCTCCCGAGTACGGCGATACCACATGTGTGGCACTTTTTTGCACCCTAACTGCGCTAAAGGGCCCAAAGTCCAATGAGTACCTTTAGGATTTCACAGGTCATTTTGAGAAATTTCGTTTCAAGACTACTCCTCACGGTTTAGGGCCCCTAAAATGCCAGGGCAGTATAGGAACCCCACAAATGACCCCATTTTAGAAAGAAGACACCCCAAGGTATTCCGTTAGGAGTATGGTGAGTTCATAGAAGATTTTATTTTTTGTCACAAGTTAGCGGAAAATGACACTTTGTGAAAAAACACAATTAAAATCAATTTCCGCTAACTTGTGACAAAAAATAAAATCTTCTATGAACTCGCTATACTCCTGTCACAAGTTAGCGGAAATTGATTTTAATTGTGTTTTTTCACAAAGTGTCATTTTCCGCTAACTTGTGACAAAAAATAAAATCTTCTATGAACTCACCATACTCCTAACGGAATACCTTGGGGTGTCTTCTTTCTAAAATGGGGTCATTTGTGGGGTTCCTATACTGCCCTGGCATTTTAGGGGCCTTAAACCATGAGGAGTAGTCTTGAAACGAAATTTCTCAAAATGACCTGTGAAATCCTAAAGGTACTCATTGGACTTTGGGCCCTTTAGCGCAGTTAGGGTGCAAAAAAGTGCCACACATGTGGTATCGCCGTACTCAGGAGAAGTAGTATAATGTGTTTTGGGGTGTATTTTTACACATACCCATGCTGAGTGGGAGAAAGCTCTCTGTAAATGGACAATTGTGTGTAAAAAAAAATTAACAAATTGTCATTTACAGAGATATTTCTCCCACCCAGCATGGGTATGTGTAAAAATACACCCCAAAACACATTATACTACTTCTCCTGAGTATGGCAATACCACATATGTGGCACTTTTTTGCAGCCTAACTGCCCTAAGGGGTCCAAAGTCCAATGAGCACCTTAAGGCTTTACAGGGGTGCTTACAATTTAGCACCCCCCAAAATGTCAGGACAGTAAACACAACCCACAAATGACCCCATTTTGGAAAGTAGACCCTTCAAGGTATTCAGAGAGGGGCATGGTGAGTCCGTGGCAGATTTCATTTTTTTTGTCGCAAGTTAGAAGAAATGGAAACTTTTTTTTTTTTTGTCACAAAGTGTCATTTTCCGCTTACTTGTGACAAAAAATAATATCTTCTATGAACTCACTATGCCTCTCAGTGAATACTTTGGGATGTCTTCTTTCCAAAATGGGGTCATTTGGGGGGTATTTATACTATCCTGGAATTCTAGCCTCTCATGAAACATGACAGGGGGTCAGAAAAGTCATAGATGCTTGAAAATGGGAAAATTCACTTTTTGCACCATAGTTTGTAAACGCTATAACTTTTACCCAAACCAATAAATATACACTCAATGGGGTTTTTTTTATCCAAAACATGTTTGTCCACATTTTTCGCGCTGCATGTATACAGACATTTTACTTTATTTGAAAAATGTCAGCACAGAAAGTTAAAAAAATCATTTTTTTTGCCAAAATTCATGTCTTTTTTGATGAATATAATAAAAAGTAAAAATCGCAGGAGCAATCAAATAGCACCAAAAGAAAGCTGTATTAGTGACAAGAAAAGGAGCCAAAATTCATTTAGGTGGTAGGTTGTATGAGCGAGCAATAAACCGTGAAAGCTGCAGTGGTCTGAATGGAAAAAAAGTGGCCGGTCCTTAAGGGGTAGAAAGCCCTAGTTCCTCAAGTGGTTAAGTATTGTAACAAGCAGTGTTTCATGGTGATGTATGCCTCCCAGTAATTACTTCAGAGAGCCTCCGCCTGTCTGGAAGACTTTTTTTTTTTATACCAAATATACAGTAGGTACTGATCTGTGGCTAGCTGACCGAATTAGTTGTGAGATAATTTATAACGTGTGATATGTGTCACAAAACAATAACATTTCTCAGTTTTTGACAACACATATGTCAATTTTTAATTAAAGGGAACCTGAGGTGAGAGGGATATGGAGGCGGGCCGTATTTATTTCCATTTAAGCAGTACCAGTTGCCTGACAGTCCTACTGATCTCTTTGAATCAGTAGTGTCTGAATCACACACACTTGAAACAAGCATGTGGCGGCTAATCCAGTCAGACTTCAGTCAGAAACACCTGATTGACTTGCTTGTTCAAGGTGTACAGGGAGTGCAGAATTATTAGGCAAGTTGTATTTTTGAGGAATAATTCTATTATCGAACATAAACCATGTTCTCAACGAACCCAAAAAACTCATTAATATCAAAGCTGAATATTTTTGAAAGTAGTTTTTAGTTTGTTTTTAGTTTTAGCTATTTTAGGGGGATATCTGTGTGTGCAGGTGACTATTACTGTGCATAATTATTAGGCAACATAACAAAAAACAAATATATACACATTTCAATTACCGTATTTTTCGGACTATAAGACGCACTTTTTCTCCCCCAAAAGTGGGGAGAAAAAGTAACTGCGTCTTATAGTCCAAATGTAACAATATACCTGTCCGGGCGGGCACTGTGTCAGCAGCAGCAGTTATCTGGCGCCGGCGGTGTTCCGTGGCAGCATAGCAGCAGCAGCTGCAATGATCTTTATGCCGGTGTCCATTGTCCTGCTTGTCCCTCCGAGCGGCGGCAGTGCGATCAGCTGTACAACTCCCTGGGTGGCATAGCAGCAGCCGCTGCAATCATCTGCAATGTCTGTGTGTGTCTGCCGGCTTGTCCCCCGAGCGGCTCCAGCAGCAGCGTGATCCGTGATAAGTCCCCGGGAGGCATGGCAGTAGGTGCTAATAGGATCGTGTATGTATTCCCCTCTTCTGCCCCGCATCAGCCATGCGTCATTGTAATGCAGGCACAGCGGGACATCTTCAGCCACGTTACTATCAGCGTCTGGCAGAGACCTCTGAACTGCTTCCTTATTGGTTAGCCACATGACCCCGGCGCACATGCGACGCAGGTCATCAGAGGGCGCCAATAAGGAAGCAGTTCAGAGGTCTCTGCCAGACGCTGATAGTAATGTGGCTGAAGATGTCCCGCTGTGCCTGCATTACAATGACGCATGGCTGATGCGGGGCAGAAGAGGGGAATACATACACGATCCTATTAGCACCTACTGCCATGCCTCCCGGGGACTTATCACGGATCACGCTGCTGCTGGAGCCGCTCGGGGGACAAGCCGGCAGACACACACAGACATTGCAGATGATTGCAGCGGCTGCTGCTATGCCACCCAGGGAGTTGTACAGCTGATCGCACTGCCGCCGCTCGGAGGGACAAGCAGGACAATGGACACCAGCATAACGTTCATTGCAGCTGCTGCTATGCTGTCACAGAACACAGTCGGCGCCAGATAACTGCTGCTGCAGCCTCACCAGGAACCTCATTATGATGGGTGAGCTTTCTTAATTGAAATGCTTAGTGTAGCTATTAGTGTAGTTAGGTTGGAGGTGGGGGGAGGTGACAGGGGTTTGTGTAGTGTAGTGTAGTGAAGTGTAGTGTAGCTGGGTGGGGGGTACATCAGGGGTTAGTGAAGTGTAGTGTAGCTGGGGGTGAGGCATCAGTTGTTAGTGTAATTGGGGCAGAAGTGGTTAGTGTAGCTGACCAGTATAACTTAGATAGAAACATCTTAGGGGGAGATTAAAGGTCTATAGGAGACTCCTGGACCATAGATGCACCTAGATTTAGTATTTTTTTATTTTTTCCTGGTTTTTGCCCTCTAAACCTAGGTGCGTCTTATAGTCCGGAGCGTCTTATAGTCCGAAAAATACGGTATTTATTTTTACCAGTGAAACCAATATAACATCTCAACATTCACAAATATACATTTCTGACATTCAAAACAAAAACAAATCAGTGACCAATATAGCCACCTTTCTTTGCAAGGACACTCAAAAGCCTGCCATCCATGGATTCTGTCAGTGTTATGATCTGTTCACCATCAACATTGCGTGCAGCAGCAACCACAGCCTCCCAGACACTGTTCAGAGAGGTGTACTGTTTTCCCTCCTTGTAAATCTCACATTTTATGATGGACCACAGGTTCTCAATGGGGTTCAGATCAGGTGAACAAGGAGGCCATGTCATTAGTTTTTCTTCTTTTATACCCTTTATTGCCAGCCACGCTGTGGAGTACTTGGACGCGTATGATGGAGCATTGTCCTGCATGAAAATCATGTTTTTCTTGAAGGATGCAGACTACTTCCTGTACCACTGCTTGGAGAAGATGTCTTCCAGAAACTGGCAGTAGGACTGGGAGTTGAGCTTGACTCAACCCGAAAAGGCCCCACAAGCTCATCTTTGATGATACCAGCCCAAACCAGTACTCCACCTTGCTGGCGTCTGAGTCGGACTGGAGCTCTCTGCCCTTCACCAATCCAGCCATGGGCCCATCCATCTGGCCCATCAAGACTCATTCTCATTTCATCAGTCCATAAAACCTTAGAAAAATCAGTCTTGAGATATTTCTTGGCCCAGTCTTGACGTTTCAGCTTGTGTGTCTTGTTCAGTGGTGGTCGTCTTTCAGCCTTTCTTACCTTGGCCATGTCTCTGAGTATTGCACACCGTGTGCTTTTGGGCATTTCAGTGATGTTGCAGCTCTGAAATATGGGCAAACTGGTGGCAAGTGGCATCTTGGCAGCTGCACGCTTGACTTTTCTCAGTTCATGGGCAGTTATTTTGCACCTTGGTTTTTCCGCATTTTGAATGAAACGCTTGATTGTTCGATGATCACGCTTCAGAAGCTTTGCAATTTTAAGAGTGCTGCATCAGTTTGCAAGATATCTCACTATTTTTGACTTTTCTGAGCCTGTCAAGTCCTTCTTTTGACCCATTTTGCCAAAGGAAAGGAAGTTGCCTAATAATTATGCACACCTGATATAGGGTGTTGTCATTAGACCACGCCCCTTCTCATTACAGAGATGCACATCACCTAATATGCTTAATTGGTAGCAGGCTTTCGAGCCTATACAGCTTGGAGTAAGACAACACACATAAATACAATACAACAATACAATACAATAACATTTCTATAGCGCTTTTCTCCCATAGGACTCAAAGAGGATGATGTGGTCAAAATACTCATTTGCCTAATAATTCTGCACTCCCTGTATGGCTAAAAGTATTAGAAGCAGATGATCAGCAGAACCACTAGGCAATTTGAATTGTTTTAAAAGGAAATAAATATGGCAGTTTCCATATCCTTCTCACTTTAGAGTCCCTTTAAAGGGTTTGAATGATATGCAACAAATCCTGTTTGCAATTTAGAGACCATCGCAGCTTTCATGGATACAGGGTTGTACATTTCATCCCACCTTCCATTTCTTATAGTCACACCATGCATTGAAAGGTTAAAATGGTTACATGCACGTGCATTTTGGCAGAATGGGCGTTTATTAAATTTCCTATTTGCAATAATTAGTGCACGAGTAGTATTTTTATAAATGTCAATTTTGCAGGAAGTGGTTAAAGAAAGCACTTTCTATTAACTGGCATCTTGTTTAGTCTCTTTATTTAGGGCCAATTTTAAAGCATGGAAATGAAGAACAGAAAAAGAAATGGATTACTCCATTTTGTAATGGGGACAAGATTGGCTGCTTTGCACTCAGTGAACCAGGTATGTCAATACACTGATTAAACCAAATCTTTGGCTTGGTTTTTCATACAGGCAAGCTTTGAGGATACATATAATTTGCACATTTCCTCTGTTGCTCATGTACAAGAGGACTACAGCTTGCAACAGTTGAGTACAAGTGAAATAATGGGAGTGGAAACCTTAGAAACAGCTACCACATTTTTCACGCAATAAGGTGCACCTAGGTTTAGAAGAGGAAAACTAGAAAAAAAAATATTCTTAACCAGCTGCATCTTCAGGGTGCAAGGGTATCTTCTGGTGGGTCACAGATGGGACCCCACCCCCAAGCTAATGGTGCCACCTGCAGATTAGCAGCATCGTGGAATATACTCACCTGAACGGCCCGTGCTCTCCTTCCTGTGTCATTCTGGGTTCATCCTCTGGCGCCCCCTCTTCATGATCTGGTGCCATGGACATGAGTATGTACATGCCTTTGCAGTGTTCTCCCTGGATTTTTTTTCCAGCCGGGTGGCATGAAAAAGTAGCCGGGTGGGGCAAAATGAAAAAATGCAGGGTTGGTGCTTCCGTGTGCAACTCTGCTTACAGAATATGAGGAGGTGAGCCGATGACAGCCGGGTGCTCACCAAAACTGTGTGAGACACCCAGCTTAAAGAGTCTGGGGAGAACACTGCTTTGGATCAGGATAAAGACAGAAGGACACAGACAGGAGGGAGCATGCCAGCTGGACAGGTAAGTGTACCCCACGCTCATGCTATTACTCAGCAGGGGCCATGGGAATCCCTATTGGGGTAAGGGGGGAGTGGGTCTTATAAAGTGAAAAATGCAGCACTTATCACAGTTGAAATAATGATTGTTCTCAAAAATCTCTGCGTTCCATTTTTTATGGTGTTATTGATTATACAGTCTTACTACTTTATTCACTTTCATAAGACAGTCAAGTACAGTACCGTATCCCAGACTGTATTCTCTAATCTCATGCCGCTTATTCATTGTGTAGTTGTTTCACTTGTTATGTCAACAAAGCAATTTGTTCTTGTAAGTGCTTCTGTTTTTGCACCTAGTGCTACTGCTTGTCAGGTAAAATCACAAGTTACATATTTAAAGTGTACCAGAGATCAAGTTACAGAAAAAAATCGATACTTACCCGGAGCTTCCTCCCGTCCTCATAAGCACATGTGAGTCCCACGCCGTCCTCCCACGGTCTGTCGTTTAGCCGTGAACAGCCCCGGTAACTTGCTCAGTCACGTCCAGTCTGGGTCTTCTGAGCATGCGCAGACCTTGCGCAGTAGACCCGGACTGACGCGACTGAGCAAGTTACCGGGGCTGATCGCGGCTGAATGGCAGACTGTGGGAGGACGGCGTGGGACTCGCACTTGTTTATAAGGGGGGGGGGAAGCCCCGGGTAAGTAACGATTTTTTTCTATAACTTGATCTCTGGTCTCCTTTATTAACAGTATCCTAGTTGATGACATGCTTGTGTTGACATTGACAACTTAGTTGTTATTTGCAGGTAATGGCAGTGACGCTGGAGCAGCAAGCACAGTTGCTAGACAGGATGGGGACCATTGGGTCCTGAATGGAACAAAATCCTGGATCACAAACGCATGGGATGCTTCTGCAACTGTGGTTTTTGCTACCACAAACAAGTCTTTAAAACACAAGGTATGTGGACCAGATGCTGTATTGTTTTATAAATTCAGAGTGCTGTGAGAATACTTTTAGGGATGGTAGGTAAATGTTTCTTCCTGGAAATAGGGCTCAAAGTGAAGGTTCCCTCATGTAGAACCACACATGTGCCACTACCTGCCTTAAATGTACTTACCCTCCAACTCATCATTTGAGAGCTTGTGTAACCCGTTCCTACTGCTGCACATTAAATAATTGCTCTCCCAACACTTTTCCAATTCACTGCGGGAGCTGTGCTCAAAGGGAATGTTTGAGGTATTTAAAAATAAAAAATCCACTTACCTGGGGCTTCTTCCAGCCCCCTGCATCTGTCCCGTGTCCTCGCCGCAGCTCCGGTGGCTCATGGTCCAAGCCGGTGGAGAAGCTGACCTCGGCAGGTCGGCTTCCTCTGCGCTCCAACGTGCGGTTCACTGGTTCAGCGCTATTCTGAGAGCAGCTTGCGCCGGCACAGTAGGAAACGTGCACCGGAGGGGACCCAGGACCACCAGCGTGGAGTGGAGTAGCGGTGTGGGCACAGAACGGCTGGCAGGGGCTGGAGGAAGCCCCAGGTAAGTGGATTTTTTAAATTATTTAAATTGCTCGGGTGTGACCTCTAAAGGCTGGCTCTAATGATTGGCTGTGAAGAAGAGGGGCGGACCCCTTAAAACATTAGCATCTATCATTTGTGCTTGAGTGACGTCGTTCTAGCAAGGACTATTCATCCAATCAGTGAGCATTTCCAGTATCTAGGCTTCGCAAACTAATAGCTGTGGCTGGAGTCCTTCTGGTCTCTCCCCACTGTCACGAACGGCCGCTTGCAGTGGTGGGTAGAAGTGAGGATATCGTTTTACAGCAACACTTTTTCTTCCTGTTACACGGGTAACATATGGACGTTTACCCAACTGCTTTCATTGCCTAGCCATGATTATGAACACTGTTTCTGAGCATTATGCACTGCGTTTGCATTGACTTTTTGAGAGAACTCTCCATATAATAACAGTGGAAGATTAAGAGCCCATATCTGCTGAGTTTCTCCTCAGGCAAATCGCACTGGGAAACTCTGCCGTAGGATACAATGGCGCCACCGGCTGAATTGCTTGCGCTAGCGATTCAGCTGACATTGCCATTCGAAATGGTGCAGGAGGCTGCGGATCCCATAGCTGTGCATGGCACGGCTGATGGTATTCGTCTGTGTAGCTGCAGACTCTGTAGTGCCCCGCCGCACGTGGAAGTTTTCAGGAACAAGTTGTCAGATATCACAGATTGCTGCAGACTGTCACTGCTCTAGTGACTGCATATTTGTTGCATCTAGGTGAAGTGAAAGATTTTTGAACTGGACCCTATTTTTTCCTTATACATCTGCTCACTGCAGTGAGAGTCCAAGTGAGGGTAATGATGCGTGGGATGTATGATTGATTTAAAGGGACAGTTGCCCTATTGGGTTTGTGGTTCTGGTACTTTATGCTTTTAATTGGTTTTCATTCATTAAAAGATTTTATTACATTTTAAATTAGCACTGTGGACTATTTTGTTATTATTTATAGTAGCATTGTTTATTTTAAAACTATTATGGATGGAATTGGAGAAATTGTGTTTTTTCTTTTCTTTTTTTGTATTTGCCTAGAAAATGCATAGAAAAACAGAGTAATTACTGTAAACAAGTATTACCCCTGAAAAACTTAATTTGTGGCAAAAAAAAATAAGGTATGGATCATTTACGTGTGACGAGTAGTGATAAAGTTATTGGCGAATGAATGGGAGGAGCCCTGACGGGAAAATTGCTTCCATCCTGAAGGTGAAAACACCTGCGGGCTGAAGTGGTTAATTCATTAACCACTTACCGTATTTTTCGGACCATAAGACGCTCCGGACCATAAGACGCACCTAGGTTTAGAGGATAAAAACCAGGGGAAAAAAAAATACTAAACCTGGTGCATCCATTGTGCAGGGGCATCTTATGGATCTTCTCCCCTCCCCAATTAATATGCCCCCTTGTACCTCCTGTGTCCCCTAAGTGTACGATTAGTGTCTCCCTTATGTCCTCCTCTGTCCCTGTGTCTTCATATGTGCTCCTTGTGTCCACTTAAATGCCCCCGTGTACTCTTATGTGCCCCTGTGTTATCTAAAGTGCCCCCCTGTGTGCTCTCAGTTGCCCCCTGTGCGCTCTTAGTGGCCCTGTGTGCTCTGTTGCCCCCTGTGTGCTCTTAGTGGCCCCCTGTGTGCTCTTAGTGGCCCCCTGTGTGCTCTTAGTGCCCCCCTGTGTGCGCTTAGTTGCTCCCTGTGTGCGCTTAGTTGCTCCCTGTGTGCTCTTAGTTGCTCCCTGTGTGCTCTTAGTTGCTCCCTGTGTGCTCTTAGTTGCTCCCTGTGTGCGCTTAGTTGCTCCCTGTGTGCTCTTAGTTGCTCCCTGTGTGCTCTTAGTTGCTCCCTGTGTGCTCTGAGAGGCCCCCTGTGTGCTCTGAGTGGCCCCCTGTGTGCTCTGAGTGGCCCCCTGTGTGCTCTGAGTGGCCCCCTGTGTGCTCTGAGTGGCCCCCTGTGTGCTCTGAGTGGCCCCCTGTGTGCTCTGAGTGGCCCCCTGTGTGCTCTGAGTGGCCCCCTGTGTGCTCTGAGTGGCCCCCTGTGTGCTCTGAGTGGCCCCCTGTGTGCTCTGAGTGGCCCCCTGTGCGCTCTGAGTGGCCCCCTGTGTGCTCTTAGTGGCCCCCTGTGATACCTCTTCTTACCCCTTCTGTCTCAGGCACCTGTGGGGGGTTTGCAGTCTGTGCAGGGGCTTGCAGGATCATTATCTGTTTGTTATCCCGCGGCTGTCCCGGCCCTCTGCATTGGCGTGTTCCCGCCCCCAAACGCCGCCCCCCGCCCGGGTCCTCCTCTGCCCAGTCCCCTCTGACGCCTTTCCCCGGCTCTCTAAATGTTGTGTGGGGAGTGGGAAGGCTGCCGCTTACCGCCAGATGATAGCGATGTCCCCGGTGAACAGCGGTATCCTCGCTGTTAACAGCCGCTGGGTGGTCCGGGCACAATGCGGAAGCCTCTCTGCCTTCACTTCCGCTTTGGTGATGTAAGCGGAAGTGAAGGCAGAGAGGCTTCCGCATTGTGCCCGGACCACCCAGCGGCTGTTAACAGCGAGGATACCGCTGTTCACCGAGGACATCGCTATCATCTGGCGGTAAGCGGCAGCCTTCCCACTCCCCACACAACATTTAGAGAGCCGGGGAAAGGCGTCAGAGGGGACCGGGCAGAGGAGGACCCGGGCGGGGGGCGGCGTTTGGGGGCGGGAACACGCCAATGCAGAGGGCCGGGACAGCCGCGGGATAACAAACAGATTAGGATCCTGCAAGCCCCTCCACAGACTGCAAACCCCCCACAGTTGCATAGATAGACGGGAGGATAGGACAAACGCGGGGACTTATGATTTTAAGGCGGGGGACAATTTGCGGCTGGGCAGAATTTGCAACATTCGGACCATAAGACGCAGGCACTTTTTCCCCCCATGTTTGGGGAAGAAAAAGTGCGTCTTATGGTCCGAAAAATACGGTAAGTCTATCTGGACGGATATATCTGTCCAGATAGACTGTGCAGCTGCCGCTGCCTGAGGCGCCCGCTGCCTGCCGTTATCCCCCCGATCAGTGAATGGGAATATAATTCCAATTCACCTATCTAAGTTCCCCGCAGAAAAAAACGACGATTTCTAATCAGAGAGCGCGGTATTTCTGCAAAAAAAAATTACAGCTTCCTTATAGTTCCTGGTAGCGTGATCGTACGCTCCAGGACTTTCTTTTTTGACTGTGGCCATCTTGTGGCCAAGTAGTAAACTACACCCACATACATTTTTTACATTACAATACATTATTTTATATTTAAAATTATCTGTTTCCCTCCCACACCAAAAATTACCCAAATTCATTTTTTTATTAAAAAAAATTACAATTAAAAAAAACAAAAAACATAAATAGTTACCTAAGGTTCTTAACTTTTTAAATATACATGTCAAGAGAGTATCTTATTATATTTTTTAAAATTATAAGCTTGTAAATAGTGATGGACGCAAATTGAAATAATGCACCTTTATTTCTAAATAAAATATCGGCGCCATAAATTGTGATAGGGACACAATTTAAACGGTGTAATAACCGGGACAAATGGGCAAATAAAATACATCCGTTTTAATTACGGTAGCACGTATTAATTTCTAACTATAATGGCCAAAAACTGAGAAATGATTTTTTCCATTTCTTTCTTAATCTTCCTGGTAAAATGGATTTAAAAAAATAATTCTTAGCAAAATGTACCACCTGAAGAAAGCTTAAATAGTGGCAGAAGAAAACAAGATATAGATCAATTAATTGTGATAAGTAGCGATAAAGTTATTGGCGAATGAATGGGAGGTGAACTTTGCTCGGATACATACGATTTTCGACACTGGAGGCTGAAGTGGTTAATTTGCCCATTTGGCTGTGTGCTGCTTTTCTTGCTCATCTATAGGCAGATTGATGCTCAAGAGTTTAGTGGCTAATTTCTACTGGATGCATTTTATTTCTTCATGGCGAAATGCATTAGATTGACAGCCTATATTAATCAGCTGTTTCACATATGATGCATTTTTCAAGAGCAGAAAAAAAACTTGCAGCAGGCTTTTTTCCATTCTCTGTTTGCGTTTCTCCTTTAAATTACATTGTGCTGCTATTGAAGACGTATGCAAAATCACTATTTGAGTTGAAACACATCCTTAGCCAACTACACTAACTACCATCTTATATTTACCACACCCATAATTATTGCCTATTATATTTTTAATGCATTGCGTCACAACTATTACATGCAATCCTTTTCTTTTGCAGGGTATTAGTGCTTTTTTGGTTGAGATGCCGTTCCCAGGTCTTTCGCTTGGGAAAAAGGAAGATAAGCTGGGGATCAGAGCTTCCTCTACAGCAAATTTAATATTTGAAGATTGCCGAATACCTCGCGAGAATCTTCTTGGAGAACCAGGAATGGGCTTCAAAATTGCAATGGTAACCTTAACAGGGTATTGGTGAAGTACCTGTCTGTACTTGGTACCTTTCTTACTGCTGCATTTTGTTTTCAGCAAACCTTAGACTCTGGTAGGATTGGAATTGCATCGCAGGCTCTTGGAATTGCTCAGGCTGCTCTGGACTGTGCCGTAGACTATGCAGAGAAGAGACTTGCATTTGGGGCACCAATCACTAAACTACAAGCTATTCAGGTAGGGTTGTATACTTATCGCCTCATTTTCTGCTGTAGATTTCCAGTGGTAAAATGCTCCTTTTTGTTTAGTTCAAGTTGGCAGACATGGCCTTGGCTTTGGAGAGTGCCAGACTGCTTACGTGGAGAGCGGCAATGCTAAAAGATAACAAGAAGCCTTACACTAAGGTGAGTTGGCAGTATCCCAAGATGTGAGGTGTAAACTAGTCTCCTCCCACCTTTTAATAATCTACCTGTCTTCTTTCGTTAGGAGGCTGCAATGGCAAAACTAGCAGCATCAGAAGCTGCAACACAGATTTCTCACCAGGTAAAAGTTATTGTATTTACGTAGTTCAGAGGCGCCAAAGTGAAATAAAATTAAAACAGTTTGAAATAGAGGAGGTAAAGATAAACTTACCACCTCTTGAGTGGAAAAAAAAAACTCGATGGATTGTTTAAAAACTGTAATATCATTGATACAAATAAACAAAACTCTCATAGATTGCAATGCATTTCTCAGGACTAAGTTCTTGCTTCTTCAGGCATATAAAGAGTGTCAAATCTCCAATGAGCTCTATTGGTCTCTGAGGCGCTAGGCTCCATTACAATGATACTCCACTGTGAGTACTATTATTTACGCCGTCTTAATCCTTGTCACAAACTTACTACGCTATATCAACACTTTCAACATTTTTGGAAAAAACGGAACACAGAAACGGGTATCCAGGGCAGGAAGTGAGGAAAGACACTTCAGCAGATGTGCAGCCTGCCATAAAAGCCTGACAAAATGTCCTACCTTTCATTATGTTAACTGAAAAATGTTTAAAGCAAACCTGTTGCAGTTGAAAAATAAAAGGATAAATACTTGCATAAGAAGAGGGAAGTCTGGATCTTCCAGACACTGCTTCCCATTTACTCCTCAAGAGCACTACTGCCCGGGACCCTCTGAAAGTTTGTGGCCGTACTGTGTCTGCATAAGTACGGAGCCACTAGTGGACGCGCAGTATGGCTACACTTGTACACGGTGGGAAGTGCGGCCACAAGAACATATCAATGTTTTTTCTAAGAATTCTGTAGTGTATTTTCAGCCAAATCATACTGTGGGGTGCTTGTTATTAGAGATGGTCAGTGAGAGGCTAATTCTTCTTCCATGCAAATTGTATGCAGCTTGACACTAGGCCAGTCATTAATGTACTTGGCTGCCAATATTTATTGGCTTAATTTGAAGCTACAGGCAAGCTGGAAATACTACCTGCTCTATTGTTGCATATTTATTATAAATCTGTTTCCTACGAGTTTGCTGTGCCATATTTTCACTACTTACACAGGTAGTCTCCTCCATGTTACTGCACTGAAATCTTTG